>NC_136952.1:4882934-5065434 GCF_949987615.1 Pollachius pollachius
CCCACCCCCCCCCCGGCTGTGTTATTGGTCCAGGGGTCGGGGAGAGGGACGCAGCCCTGCAGGGTCTGTGTATATATTACCCAGGGAACATCTGGTGTTTATTAGGCTAGCCCCGAGTCCGACGAGGGGAGGAATGGAGGGGAGGGGGGGAGGAAGGGAGGGATGGAGGGGGGGGGGGGGAATGGACGGAGGGAGGGGAGGAAGGGAGGGAGGGGGGGAGGGGAGGGAGGGAGGGAGGGAGGGAGGGAGGGGAGGGAGGGAGGGAGGGAGGGATGGAGCAGTCCTGGCTGGAGTGTGGCCTGAAGAGGTGAACACACTGGCTGCTTCCCCCCCTAGGCTCCCATCTATTCCCACACACAGACACACACACACACACATATATATATATACATGTACAAGCACACACACATGTATGTATACTCACCCACGCACACACACACAATCATCTATATACTGTATATATATATTCACACACAAATATTCATTTGAAAGGGCACCTGCAAAAACACAAACACACATAAACACAAACACACAAAGGCATGAATGTGGACATGTAAACAGATAAAACATGGTATAACAGTGCAACAGTAAAGCTTTAAATGTTTTTGCATGGCATAAGTGCCGTTTATTCAACCTACATGGAGGTGGAATTGCTAAATACATTTTTCGGCCACATACGCCATGCCTTACCTCTCAGTGCACTGTTTACGTTTCACAGACGAAGTCGCCACACACACTCACCCACGAAAGCACACACACGCTGTTGTGTGCATGTGTGTGTGGACGTTTAGGAGTGTTTAAAACCGGGTAAGCCTTCTTTAGTCTGGCTGCGTCATGTTACATCACGCTAGCCGTCACTGGGGAGTCTCCAGTCTGCTACTGCGACGGGCCTGACCAGCCCGTCTACACACTTCCATCATGGCTCTTAGTTTAAACAAACTTAAAGCTCTGCGTGTCCCCCCAGCCATCAAATCAGATCCTAAATCATCCCGCAGAGCAGCCGCGCGGTCGGGCGCCGCAAGCTCGTTTTTAAGAGGGTTGGAGGGAGGAGAGAGAGGGTGGAGGAGGAAGGAGGGAGGAGGTACGACAGGCCAGGACAGCTGAGGCGTAAACATATGCTGATGTCACCCTGCTGTTCCCCGGGGAACTTGCGCGCTAACGCGACGGCTAGTAGCGCGCCCGCTCGGCTGTGCGACGAAAGGTGCTCATCCGGACTGCTGTCTGCCGGTTCGGGAGGAGATGTTGATGTTTCGGTGTCAGGCTGGCCTGATGATGAGGTGGCGTTCAATATTATAGGTGTTGGGCCAACTTGCTGTGTTAATAATTTGAAGATATTTTGTTTTATTTCCCTAATTGTAATTTTTCATTAATTATTATCAGTTAATCGTCATTCAGGCTACTGATTTAAGTTCTATGAAATTTCCACATTATTACTGTGAGCCACAATTACTGTAAAATGTTGAGGTGGATCTACTCCTTTGTTGACGGATGGTCGATAATGAGCAACCTAGAAAACCAAACGCTACACAATGATTGAAATGTACTGTTTCATATCAGAACATAAACATGTGATAATATGTCGATTCCGGACAATATTATACCCTTATTTTCACCCTTGCTTTCTCTGTTTATTCAGACATTAATTTCAACTATTTTCTTACTTTCCTTTCGTTACCTTATTCTGTCTCTGTTCAAAACAAACACAGGTAAAGATTACCTGTGTTTGTTTTGACCGCGGCAAGGAGCTGTAAATGTCAGCCTTGCACATCTCTATCTGAACCATGCGCCAAATAGCTCTGCAGAAACCAAGGAGAACTACTGTGAAACATCGGCGTGACGGGATTTCCACGCTGAACTCATTGTTCCACCCTTCGCATGATATCGCCTGTCAAGTTTTCACTTTCAACTCATTTTTCCTCAAACAATAACACTAACCAGCTCGCTGTGACTCTAACGGTGTACTGTTTCGTCTCTCAAAATCAATCCCAAAAGCGTGAACTCAAAACCAGAAACACATCTGACCAAATAAGTGCAGTTTTTGGTTTCTCTCGCTGAGATAATCAAACCTTGTCCAGGCCTCCCTTATGGCTATCGCCAGGTAATCAGTCCTCCCCCCCCCCCCCCCCCCCCTCCCCCCAGACACACACACATACACACACACACACACACACACACACACACACACACACACACACACAAGCCTGATTATTTATTCTGGAATCGATGAGATTTGTGAACAGCAGTCTATCTCGCCCCCGCCCCCCACCCCCACAACCTCACTCTAATTAGAGCAGTTGATTTATTGTTCCAGTGTTAGAGGTGTCTGGGACAGTGTACTATGAGCAGGGCTGCAGAACACATGACAGGTCTGAAGAGCTCCTATTGGATGAATAAAGATCATACTGAACTTCATTCCAAGGCACGTCCACTCCTCTATCTGTAGTGTTTTGGCTCGATCCATACAAGCTCTTGTTAGCAATGTATCGAAGATTGACTTCGGAGGGGGATGTCGTGTTACAAGTCTGTTACCTGTGCTCTACAAACATGTCAAGCACACACAACATTTAGTAAATAAATCTGTGTTTTCGTACATTCGTACACAAACAAGGTATTACGTTTACATTTAGGGCATTTAGGAGACGCTTTTATCCGAAAGGACTGACATTAAGTACATTTGTCAGAAGAAGAGAAACAATATATGGCCGCCGGTAGAGTAAGGATTTTCATAGAACCAAGGGCCAAGGATCACCCATTCCGTTGCGCCCAGAGGTTCCTGGGTGCTCCATGCTCAGTCCAACTCCAGCTGGATCCCCGTCCAAAGTCGGGCTCCCGACCCATAGTCTAAGAAAAGCTGATTTAGCGGTGAGTCAAGCCGCAGCCTGTCTACACGGCTACCGCATTCCCAACCAGGCGGTCTTTGCCTTTCATCTCTCCCACTCCCCAACCTAAACCTCCTCCTCCTCCACCTCCTCCTCCTCCTCCTCCTCCTCCGACCTTCCCTCCCACTTCCTCCTCCATCACTCTCCTCATGTTTTCTGTCCTCCTCTGTGTTTGGATGCACTTTTGGGGTTGGACCTCCTTGATCCTCCTGTAAACAGTTGTTGTGTAGAAGGAGCCAGCGGCGTGCTTGTTTGTACCATGTACCTATAGTGTAAACTAAAGGTATAGTAGATAGTAACTGCGGTATGTTATATATACAGAGTATACATTTTATACTATGTAGTAACTATAGTATAAACAATATACCTGTAGTATAAAGTTTGGCATACAGTAACTTTAGTAAATACCTCGGCCCTAATGTCTTAAGCAGTGTGTGTGTGTGTGTGTGTGTGGGTGTTTGTGTTGC
This sequence comes from Pollachius pollachius, assembly GCF_949987615.1. Lineage (NCBI taxonomy): Eukaryota > Metazoa > Chordata > Actinopteri > Gadiformes > Gadidae > Pollachius > Pollachius pollachius. The sequence goes on from NC_136952.1 coordinate 4,886,281, forward strand.
TTGCTAGGTTGTGTGTGTGTGTGTGTGTTTGTGTGTAGTGCATGCTAGGGTGTGTGTGTGTGTGTGTGTGTGTGTGTGTGTGTGTGTGTGTGTGTCTACTGTGTTTACATGCATGTACACATGTATTTAGTCACATGATTGATGTGTGCTTGAGTATATATGTGTATATACGTTTATCCGTCTGTCTGTTGTGTCTTCAGTCAGTCCGGCTGCTTTTTCGTGTGTACATACATACGCATGATTTTGTCTCTGCATGTCAGACGAAGCATAGCTGCATCTAGCTACGAGCAACCAGCACCAAGCTCTTCACAAGTTATATATATGAAATATATATAATATCAACATACAGAATTGTACTGATACATGCACACACTTTTATTTTGTACACCCTGGTATACCCTGATGATGTATTCTGTGCTAGATGACAGCTCATGTGCTCCAGTCCATAGTAAGTCTTTAAGAGCTGTTAGCAACACAGACCCTTAACGAGATGAACTGCCATCGGTTTCACGGTTCCCTGTGTGATGTCATTTTTAGAACATATCTGACCCTCCCCCGCACTCGAAACCACCACTCAGTCAACTGAAGCGATATCCCGTCATTTCATCCTCTCAATCTCCCACTGACATCGGATCCACTACGTGAGATACACATTCATGGAGGGAAGAATATCATATAGGAATATTTGTCAAATATTTGGCCCTTAAGTGAATGACAATGGAACAAAATGTCCTACTTATATTAATGTGTGTGTGTGTGTGTGTGTTTGCGTGTGTGTGCGTGTGTGTGTTTGTGCGTGTGTGTGTCTGTGGTTGATTGTGTGTATGTGTGTGTGTGTTCTGTTTATGTTGTGTTGTGTTAAGGTAATGTGTGATTGAGTAGCCAGAAAGATTGATCAAGTTAAATACCAACAGGTGGAAGTAAATAACATCGAGAAACATCTTTCTGAAAATATCTTCGGGGTGTGTGTGTGTGTGTGTTTGTGTGTGTGTGTGTGTGTGTGTGTGTGTGTGTGTGTGTTTGTTGTGTTGTGTTAAGGTAATGTGTGATTGAGTAGCCAGAAAGAGTGATTAAGTTAAATAGCAACTGGTGGAAGTAAATAACATCGAGCATATCTTTCTCAAAATATCTTCGGTGTGTGTGTGTGTGTGTGTGTGTGTGTGTGTGTGTGAGAGTTCAGCAGAAACAGGCTTGAAATGTGATTGAAACCAGGGTCGCCACTTGGCAGGTCACATGTTCAGATACTAAAGAAGAGTCTTCACCAAACACACAAACACACACACACACACACACACACACACACACACACACACACACACACACACACTCTACCCTTTCCCTGCGTCCCTTCGCTAACCTCAGGGTCAGTCCTTGGAGATAACCGCGGCTACACTTGGCTCCTCCAATTAAAAAGCCTGTTTACTATCAGCCCAGCCAATCAGTGGTCTGCTCGTTGTGAATGGGCCATGTCGCTCTCTCACCAACCCAGCGTCACACCTCTGCTCTGAGTGTTGGACCAGATGCAAGTGATGACCTGTACACTGTGTGCCATGTAACAAGCTCTGTACCCATGGAACACGCGGTGCCTGCTTCTCATACTGGTACTTATACCTATAGTTATGTATTCCTTCATTCATTCATTCATTCATTCATTCATATTCCACCACAGGTGCGTGACGGTACACTGTTCAATGGTGGTGAAATGTAGGGGGGGGGGGGGGGGGGGGGGGGGGGGGGTTAGAAGAGCATTATGTAATCGATGTATATTTTGAAAATATACAGCAGAGAAGAGCAAGATTTGGAAAATATCATTTTCCAAGTCTTGCTCTTTTCAGCTCCATCTCTTTAAAAGACCTCACCAACAGCCGCTTCAATGACAGCCCCTTGTGATGCTAACCGCCGCCGATGCTAACGCCTCTTCCCTCCGGCTCTCTCTCCCTTACAGTGAACCATGGAAAGTTCCCCAAGCAGGAGGACTCGTACGCCTTCGAGGAGGACAGCAGCAGCGACGGGCTGTCCCCGGAGCAGCACCACAACGACGACTCCCCGGGCTCGGCCGGACATTCCTCCCTGGAGGCCGTCGGCAGCACCCCTTCCTCCTCCTCCTCCCCCAGCCTCACCAGCCCCCGACAGGTACCGGACACAGCACGGAAAACACTCCCCTCACCCGCCCCCCCCCCTGACCCTTAACCCGACACGGACCACGGGACCACAAGCTTACCATAAATAGATGCAAACAAAATCTAGGAATAGTTCCTCCTCTCCGGCTGTTTATTTGCGTAGCCTTTTCGGTTAGCCTCTGGGTGCACTATGAAGTCACCCCCACCCACCCAGCACCACCACCAATATCGTTCCTGCGTGGCCTTTGACCTTTAAGTCGTACTCCCCTGTTGATGTTCCATGTCCCTCCCCTCTGCGGTGGGAGCAGACTGGAGGTCCTGCCCTCTGGTGGCGACACAGTTAACTGCAGCGTACGAGTGCGTCATTAGTGACCAAGAGACTTCCGCTGAGGAGGCTGAGGAGGTGCACGTGTGTGTCATTCCCGCATGCCGCTCTGTTACACAGTTGGTTCTTCCGACCGCATGTCCATCAGACGACAAGATGACCTGGATTCCAAAGTGCTTACTTTGCATTACGGCCATGACATCATCATTAGAAGACCAAACAGTGTGTTTGCACGGTCTGAGAAGTGAGCCAGAGCAGAACATGATGACAGGCTTTTGGAGATTTGATATATTGTTGTTTTTAATAGTATGGTGGATCCGGCCTCCCACGTTCAATTGTTGACCAGCAACAAGTTGTTGACTTGTTGCTGGTGGTTAACTAACAATGACTATCGCCCTTTCGGCTTTAAGTTTTCTGTTAAAGAAGAACCACACCCCATCATAACTACAATCTATTACACTTAGCTAGCTAACCAGTACTAATAATCTCAAGGTACTACATTTCCTTTGACTTTACTACAGGAGAACATTAAGTTGAGCATGTGTAAATTGGTCTGTGTAAAAGAGAGAACGTAAAAGAGATATTGTAATAAAATCATTGACACACTGGACCCTAGATGGACATTGTCACAGCAACTGTACAGAGTAGCTAACATGATTAATATCTAAATATATATCAACATATATTTGTGTCCTTTGAACAGGGCGGAGCGACCAGGGACTCATCTGACCCAGGTCAGGAAGAAGGACTATCTGACGCCAACAACAGCCAGCCCTCCATGCCCATATCTGTCCCAGCCATCGTCAAGGTCAGGAAGACTTCCACTACGCATTATAACCCCCCTCTCCCCCACCCACCTACATTCAAGGATGTCTTACATCACACAAGGGGATTCAAATTGCACTGAACACCTTAAACACTACACCAAGCTTTTCTCCACTGTGTTTCAGTCCGATAACGAGATCAAATTGAACGTATGATTTCATCCTAACCTCATCGCTCTGCAGTCCAAGACGTCGGACAAGAACCGCCACAAGAAGCCCAAGGACGTGAAGCCCAAGGTGAAGAAGCTCAAGTACCACCAGTACATCCCTCCCGACCAGAAGGCGGAGAAGTCCCCCCCGCCCATGGACTCGGCCTACGCCCGCCTGCTGCAGCAGCAGCAGCTCTTCCTGCAGCTGCAGATCCTCAGCCAGCAGAAGCACGCCCAGTCACAGGCGCATAACGGTCACTCCCAGCACACCCAGCACGCCCACCAGAACCAGGCCCAGGTCCCCCAGCGGCAGCCCACCTTCAGCTACCAGCCCATGGCCACGTCAGCACCCAACCACAAGTACGTGGTAGCATTGGTGGGACTCCCATGTTTTCAGAATCAACTGTCGTATGAGCCTTTCAGTTTAAAGGAGCAGTAGAAGAAAAATGGTTCCTCTGCCCTCGGCCATTCCCACCATTGGAACAATGTCCGATCAGGCATGCGAAGATCAGCGTAGATTGGTAGAGAAAGGCAGCCAGGAACTTCACTTTTTAGATCATTTTCCTGATTTGCTGCTAAACAACGAGCACTGAGTGGTTGTTTTCTGGCCGGCAGGTTGAATATTCTATTACATGTCTACTGCACATTCATAAGGCACTCATAAACCTAGTTTATTTTTTGAATTTACAGATAGCTGCTGGAACATGAGTGATTTAATATTTTTTACTGAATTATTTTACGGAAATATTGCCTACTGCTCCTTTTAGCAGAGATGTGTTCAAGTTCCGATCACTGTATGAGAGCATTGCATGTTCTTTGATGCATCCAATAATTTCCCCAGTATTGTGATCCAAATTGTGTCTCCATAATCACACCAAAACTGACTCTGACTCCTGGGTCTCTCCTCTCCCCCTCCAGAGGCGACCACTTAACACTGTGCAGCTCCAGCGGGCCCCCCAGTGCAGCCAACAGCACCTCCTCCTCCCCGGTCAAGACCTCGTACCCCAACCAGAGCAACCTGTCCCCAGTCAAACCCGGACCCCTGCCAGCCAATCTGGATGACCTTAAGGTAGGGGTCCCACCAAGGTTTTCAAACACCGCGAACATTAAGCAATAGTTCCTCTCCCAGGCATGGCTTCGACTAAAGTAATTGGATCTGCTGAATCAAATCCACCTTCTTCTCTCCCTCTCTGTCTCCAATTCAATCTCTCTCTGTCTCTCTTATTCTACCTCTCTCATTCCTTCTCATCTACTCCAAAGTCAAATTCAGGTCTCTACCTCTCTCTTATAATTTTACCTCGCTCTCTCGCTCGTCCAATACTACCCCTCTTCTGGTCTCTCTGTCTCTCGCTTCTCAGTCTACCTCTCCAAATGTTACCACTAACCCTCTTCTACCACCCTCCCTCTCTCCCCTCCAGGTGTCTGAGCTCAGGCAGCAGCTCCGTATCCGCGGGATGCCCGTGTCGGGCACCAAGACGGCCCTCATCGAGCGGCTCCGGCCCTTCAGGGACCAGGGCGTCTGCGACCCCCACCACCACCAACACCACCACCACCACCTCCACCCGGCCTCCGCCGCCATGACCTTCCCTGTGACGCCCACGGGCTCCCTGTCCCAGTCCTCCTACCAGTCCCCCTCCTCCTCCAGCGGCGCCCCGTCCCAGGGGGGGTACTTCCCGTACCCCAGCACCTCCTCCACGCCCCCCATCTCGCCGGCCTCCTCCTCCTCGGAGCTGTCCCTCAGCGGCTCGCTGCCCGACAGCTTCAGCGACGTGCCCATGTGCTCCCCCGGGCACCGCTTCACCCTGCAGGGGGCGTCCCCGGGCCAGGCCCCCGGGGTCGAGGAGGGGGCAGGAGCAGGGGCAAGAGGAGGAGGAGGAGGAGGCGGAGGAGAGGGCGAGGGGACGGTGGAGGCGGAGAAGGACAAGATGCTGGTGGAGAAGCAGAAGGTGATCGAGGAGCTGACCTGGAAGCTGCACCAGGAGCAGAGACAGGTGGGTGACCGTCGGACCGGCGGCTTCCGTCGACAACGCGATGGAATCCTTCCCCGGGTTCGTGATATTCATTTTTAACTTTTGTTTGCCCGATCTTCAGGTGGAAGAGCTGAAGATGCAGCTCCACCAGAGGAAGCGTTGCTACGGGTCGACGCAGGACAACGCCCCCTCTCCCACGGCCCCCCACCACCTATCCATGCACCACCAACACCAGCACCACCAGCCACACCCCCCAGCCATGGGGGGCCAGCAGTTCTTCGGGGTGACCATCAAACAGGAGCCCATGTCCATGTCGTCCAGCTGCCCTCTCTCCTCTCACAAACCCCTGGAGGACCTGAGCCACTGCGGGGCCTCGCACCCCAACGCCATGCCCGTCCCCACGGGGCCCCGGTGCATGGACCCCGGTTCGGCCCCCGCTACCGGCAGCCCTCAGGCCCCGATGTCGGCCTTCCTCAGCCCCCAGCGCTCGCCCCAAAGCTCCCCCAACGGGAGAGCTCCCGGCAGCCCCCGGCCCTGCTCCCCCAACCGGCCCTACCTGCTGTCCCCCCCGCCACACCTCCGTGACGGCTGCGGCCCGCCCCTTACCCAAGGCAGGGGGCGCAACGCACAGGTACGTCCACCGGCATCTACAGGGCCGTCGCTTGTGACACACGCCGCTCAGACACGATTATATACCCATAAGGGCGGTTTCACGTCATGTCAAGCACATTCCAAACCGCCATCTTGGAAGTTTCTGTCCTTTATAATAACAAAAAGAGCCTAAGGTTATTGTAGACTTCGTTTTGGACAAGAAACACCAAGATGGCAGCATGGACTTCTTTGATGGAACTTCGGATCACATGATTGAAACCCTCCAATAACCATCCTCTGTATATATATTGCCTCTTAAAGACCTTTTTGTTCGTCCTGATATGTTCAGATGCAGCAGAAGAGCGGAGGCCTGCCGCTGAGCTCTCCGTACCCCTCTGATCAGAGAGGACCGCATGGCGTGTTCCCCCCCGGCGGCGGCGACTGTGGCCACGCCCACCGAGGCCACGCTAAAGCCCCCCTGCTCAGCAACCCGCCAAAGGTAACGATACATCGAGAACGACATGAGGTGTAATGTAGCCCTGTGACATCATTAACATATCCATCTCATCCACGTTCACTCTATGGTTTTTGGGTGTTTTTCTACTTTTTCCGTTCGTTATCTTTCACGGTTGAAGCCGGCCTTCGGTTGGGGATGTAGTTCTTGTCATATTTCCGCTCTTTGAAACAGATGTTTGGGTCTGTTTCATCACGTTCTCTCATGTGTGTGTGCGTGTGTTTGTATGTATGTGTGTGTGTGTGTGTGTGTGTGTGTGTGTGTGTGCTAGACATATGTTATCTCACATACACCTCTACGGTTATCAACGCCAACCCAATCCTTTGTATTCAAACGTTTAGCATCCTCTTAAAGGGACAGGGTCAGATGTATTGCTCTTCATTCACACTAAAATACCCTCCGATTGACGCTACACCCCCCTGGTTCTACTGGGTGGGCTAACGTGACACTTCTCACCTATGTTCCATGTAGATGTCAGTTTTGCCCTCTCCTCGGCAAGTGAGCCAAACCACAGCCTTCAGTAGCTCAGAATCAGCTGTATGTGACTTAAGACACCCCCCATGCTATGAGGATGCAGTCAAGCAGGTAAATTCAAGTCGTTTAAAACAAAAACAATACAATTATATAGAATCATTAGGAGCCGATCTCTATTTTTTTTTAAATTGTTGGCGTTGCTTCACCTTCACCTTTTGGCCGCCTCTCTTCCTCCATCTCTCTCTCTCAGTGCATGTGTGCTCATTTCATTTAACCCTCCATCCCTCGCTGTGTGTCGTCACCACACCACTGCATTTCTTTCAGACCTTCCAGAAGCTAAACGGGGTGCTAGAGGGGCTGTCCGATATCGCTTCTACGAACACTTGACCTGAAACATGAATCATGAATCTAGTGTTTCCCAACCCTGGGGTCGCCCGAAGTCTGTCAGGGTTCACCGGTGCTGTGCATATCTGAACGCGAGTTTTTGATTTCAAACCTTTAATGGTAAAGGTCCCTTATATACGGACAGACTAGCCCTAATGATTTGATTCAAACCACTTCTCACTACTTTACCAGGACATTGATAAAGAGGCAGATGTTGATTAGGGTTCAAATTATGTGTTGGGAGGAAGATGCACAACAATGTAAGAAAAACGTCCCCTTAAATGGATGGCACAGGCCGAAAAAGGGTTGGGAACCACTGTATTAAACCGTCACTAGTAAAGTTCATGAGGTCATTGTTTTGACAAGAAAGTAGATCCACCACTAAGGTTATGGCGTCTCTGTTGCAGCAACTCTCCAGAAGCCAGCAGATGGACGAGCTGCTGGACGTGCTGATCGCGAGTGGAGGTAAGAACGCATATCCTATCTCGTACCCTACTTGCCTTGCCAAAGCATAGTTTGGAAGCAGTCATTGTGAATGCAAGGACGCGTTGGTTTCCACCCCTGTGTGTCACTCACCCCTGGCGTTCTCTTTCTCTTCAAGAGCTGCCCGCTAACGTCAGGGACGAGAGGGAGAGATCTATAACCAAAGTTGTGCCTCACCTTCCTGTGTCCTCAGGCAGCACGGCCCTGGCCCTCCCCCGGTTCCACAGACACTACGAGCACCCGGGCCCCTACGGCCTCTCGGCCGGCCACATGGCCGACGCCCACCTGGAGACCCTGCTGGGGGGCCAGGGGCCCCTGCTCAAAATGCCCGGGGAGGAAGGGCCGCAGGACGAGGGCGGCGTGAACGGCGACGGCTACGGCAGCCCCCACGACAACACAAACCATCATCACAACCACCACCACCACCACCACAACCACCACCATCACCACCACAACCCGCACCACCACCCCAACCAGGACAAACTGCTGGCCAACCGGGAGCTCATGGACCCCCCCGCCCCGCTGTCCCCCGTCAACACCAAGCTGTCCCCCGATGGCCACGGCCTGCCGGGCATGAGCTTCAGCGAGTCCCCCTGGGAGACCATGGAGTGGCTGGATCTGACTCCGCCCAGCTCCGCCACCGCCTTCAGCGTGGCCCCGCCCAGCGGGCCCAGCATCTTCAACACTGAGTTCCTGGACATCACAGACATTAACTTGAACTCGGCCATGGACCTTCAGTTGGACCACTGGTGATGGCCGCCAGAGCTACGGGACGCCAAGCTTACCCAATCTGGGGATAGCGATAAGAGCATCTAAGGAACACCAAGCTAAATCGCCGGCCTTGGCAATAAGAGAATCAAGCGCTAAGGACCACCAAGATAACCCCACTCGACCTAGCAATAAGAGCATCAAGCACTAAGGAACACCAAGCTAACCCCGCCGGCCTTGGCAATAAGAGAAACAAGCGCTAAGTACCACCAAGCTAACCCCACTCGACCTAGCAATAAGAGCATCACGCTCTAAGGAACACCAAGCTAACCCCGCCGGCCTTGGCAATAAGAGAATCAAGCGCTAAGGACCACCAAGCTAACCCCACTCGACCTAGCAATACGAGCATCACGCTCTAAGGAACACCAAGCTAACCCCGGCCGGCCTTGGCAATAAGAGAATCAAGCGCTAAGGACCACCAAGCTAACCCCGGCTGGCCTTGGCAATAAGAGAAACAAGCGCTAAGGACCACCAAGCTAACCCCATCTGGGGATAGAAATAAGAACATCAAGCGCTAAAGAACATAAGGCTAATACCGATGGTCATAGCAATAACACCATCCAGTGCGAAGGAACACCAAGCTGACCCCGCTGTTGTTAGGATTCAGAGCAACAGGTGCCAATAAACACCACTTTAGTGTTAAACTGTAGATATCCCATCTACCTGCAAGGCAAACCAACAGTACCAGCTAGTGAAACTTATACGACATCCCAGCAATTTGTTATTTTTAAAAGGAGATAATTTGCCAGCAAACTGAAAGCACAGAACCTTGAAAGTTCTCAATCAAGTGCCAATTCCCAGATATTGATTATTTTCACATTGAAGTTGAGATATCATATCTTCGTGACTGATATATCCAAAGAAAAGGTGATTTTAAGGTTCGTCGCCATCTTGTCTTGTGGGACAACGATGCGTACAATTACAAAGTATCAGTACGACCATGTAGACACATGAAGGATTTTCTGTGAAGAAGAATGTTATTCCAGAGGCGTATGCAATACCAGTGTTATTCCATCTTGACTTGAAAACTCCCATTGACAATCCATCGTGCTTTTTAAGTCTGAGTGTATGTTAAATATTACTGGAAAAAAACGAACTAAAAGTGCTAACAGCGATCTGATAATCAAGGCTGACAAATCAATGTGTAAATAGGGGGACTATTCACAGTGGGAGTGCCCGCGTTACCCGTGGTGTGGGAGAACACACTGTGTTGTTACCATAGTGTGTATGGGAATGTTTTGTAACCACTTTGTATTTCATGTAAATATGGAGGAAAACGTCACTTTGCACCTGTAGCTTATTACACACATGTCACAGATTGCTTGGAACGTAGATAATGTGTAGTATTATTGGTCCCGATAAAATGGCTGTGCTGAGGCGTATGACCCGGCAGAAGCAGTTATAATTTTCTATTAGGTTGTTTACTCCAAAATATATCAAAGGAGAAGGATATACAAGACCTGATTGTCCTGTTGCCTCAGATGAAGGAAAAAAAATGAACAACTTCATCTCTACCAATTGTTAATATACTCAAATTGTCTTTATTTTTTATTGCAAATTTCACCTTTTCTTTTAAACCGTCACCATGTATATTTATTTAAATATTCATATATTATCATGTCCATATAAATGACATTCCTTCTTGATAGATTGGGATTCTTGATTTGTCGAAAATCTTAATTACTTCCTTAGTGTTATGAAGTATGAAGTGTGATCCTAACACTGTTAAAACTAAATTCATTTCTTAATTGTAGAAAGTACAAATGTCCATTTCAAGCACTTGTGAATAGGAAAATGTAATATATTGAGTTATTTACTGTGAATACTGCACGACAGCTTTAAACTTGCACCCTAGCCTATAGGCTGCCTTCAAGAGGTGAGGAACTGCACTCATTGGTCAAAATTCAGCCTTATTCAGCCTTAGAAAAATACCTTTGTGCTTTAATGTAAACACCGGCGTGGCTTTAGTGCTGTAAGCACACTGCTCATTGACTCATTGATAAACAAGAATGTACAATTGTTCTATTTTTTTTTTTTTTTTTACATTTCTAACGACGTGCCTTAAAACTTTTACGATGACCAACGCTAAACAATGTTGACCAAACAGCCAGTCACTTGCAAAGTGAACGGCCACCCTAGTTTAAGTGGCTTTCCGTCGGCTCAGTGACAATCCGGCAACGTCCATTCTGTTGTGTGTGCGTGTGTGTGTACTAACGTTGAAACATTTCACTCAACAAACACGTGTTGTTTTGACCATCCTTCAGGCCTGAGCATATATAGTGGACGTTCTTTTTTTTGTGTGGTGGTATTGGTTCGTATTTTGGCACTACCCCCGTAGCGAGAGAGAGAGCGCAAATAAATCACATTGTGACAGAAGCTTCCTCGTTGCTTGCCACAGACTTTTGTTACTCCAGTATTTTTCCACACCGCTGTATACTCTAGACAAGAGAAATAAACGTACCACTGCAAAAATCATCCTCCTCGCACCTTTACCCACGAACGATTTATTCCTGCTCAAGTCATTCCTCAATAAGAACGCTGCACTCGTCCAGTCGTTTTCAATGACAGCTTTATTCTATTTTTTTTACCCTTGATAAAAGATACAATATAATACTCATCGCCCGTATCTTATAATCAAATATGAACATTCTAGTGACTTGCAATTTATACATGTTCTTTTCTTTGACATTTATATTCATCATTTGTAAAAGGTAGGCTTCCTGTGTCCGCTCACTCTGAACAGGAGAGCCAAGCACACTCTGAGGATTCTGGGTCATCTCAGATTGCATTGTTTTGTATCAGGGTGACAGAAGTTAAAAAATAAATTAACTACCACAATTCTTCCATGTTCTTTTAACAGATGGAATCATTCTCCAGGCTACAATATATCTCTGTATATTGCTATATTGTCCCAAAAATCACCAGATATTTCTTCAGTTTACAACAAGCGAATATAAATCCAGCCTGAAATATATCCACTAATGGTCACCATTTTCCAACGTCATGGACAACAACGCTTTCATTATGAGGAGTAACCAAACCCAGCTCAACCAGGACACATCACACCAAGAGCACAGCCAATCAGAGCCAGTGATAGCAGTGGCTTCAGCACCAATGCTGCATTCCCTGTGTGTGTTGATTTTAGTAGTAAAGTGTTTGGTTACTCCGAAAAACAAAGTCCATGGTGATTTAATTCTCATACCCGTTACGTTGCAATTTTGAAAACATAAAATAATATTCTGAGTGACTGGTGAGACATTTTTGTGACAATGGAAGGAAAGCAGGTGAAAAGAGGGTTGCTGGTTTATTTAAGACTGTGTGTGTGTGTGTGTGTGTGTGTGTGTGTGTGTGTGTGTGTGTGTGTGTGTGTGTGTGTGTGTGTGTGTGTGTGTGTGTGTTCAATGGTTTGAACGGCCAGTGCTGTGATAAATTGAGTGATATCTATGTGAACGATCTGTCGGGTCTATGTGAACGATCTATGTGAACGATCTGTCGGGTGTCCAACAAGGGTTGGACACCCGACAGATCGTTCAGCCTTGTAGCACTGGTAAAAGGGGGGGGGGGGGGGGGGGGGAAGATAGTGACTAAACATGTTCTATGTCTGTACATATTATTTTACATTGATGTGCGAAACCACGCTGATCCCACCCACTAGCCATGGGCTCTTCGATATGAAAAGTCAAGACTGTGTCCACGGTGAATCTACGTCATCGGTTTCCAGAGATATAGATATTTATATATATATGGTTTTTTTTTTTGCATACATTTTAATGAACGTGAGTGAGGGTGCCTGCAAACAGAGCGATAGGCGCGTGTTCAGAAGACCAGTCTACCACATACATCTTTACATAACCAGGCGGACCCCAACACAAACATACACAATCCAGTGGGCGGCCTGTTCTCTTTCATACGCACGCGTCAACATTATATTTGGTGGGATTGTGTATACTGTTTGTGTGTGTGTATGTTTCGTTTTTTTCACTTGAAGAGACGGGCATTGAATTCTAACTGTAGGAGGGCGTTCTTGCCAGAGGGTGGATCTGTGCCTAGAATCATTTTGACACGATCACCGGAAAACGAGGGGGTGGGAGACTTAAGTGTGCATTTATTCATCATAATAATAATAATAAAATAATAATATTATTCTAATAAGGGGAGTAATCTTATTGCACCGGGCAATTTGGGAAGTGTTCCTGTAGCATTCTTTGGAACGTGACTGAGGCGCAGAGTCCTCAGGAGTGATGTTGCATCGTCATGACGACGGCCGCAAGTGTCCCGCACACCAGCAGCGCGACGCCCGCCTTAGGGACCACCCACCCCGACACCCCCCCTCCCCGACACCCTTGTCAGTCCACGTACATGGGGGACATGGGGGAGGTGGGGATCTGATCCAGGATCCGGCACACGTAGCTGGCGACGTCCACGAAGCGCTCCTCGTACATCAGGATGAACTGGTGTTTCTGGGGGGGGGGGGGGGGGGGGGGGCAGAGAAACAGGAAGTGAGTAGAGCGGATAGGAGCCGCAGGCCACGAAGCAAAGGATGAACGAATGAACGGCTTAAGGAGACGGTGTGGTCGTGGAGACCGGCGCAGCCTGATACGAACAACTGTCTCACCTGCACTAAGAAATGTCATTAAATGTTACATAAACAGCGGAGAAAGGTGTTCCTGGAGAAAGGTGCTTACCAGGAGCTCCTTGTACTTTGGCCTTTTTGATTCGTCTTTTGTAAGGCTGGTTTGGAAAGTAAAAATCAAAGAAGAACAAAACAATCAGAAGACAATCCGCATATCCGCTAAAAAGCATAAATGTGAAATGTGCAGAGAGAGGGAGCTGCCAGCAGGGGGCAGTGGAATGCATTAGCGCACTAATGGTCAGTGTGTGTACAGCATTTGAGATGGTAATGTTCACCATAGGTTAACAAAGTTGATGAACTTGGGGGAGAACTCCCTCTCCTCCGAGCTGCTCAGCTGCGGGGGCTCGCCCTTCACCACCTGTGTGAGCTGGTCGAACACGCTGTTCCACTTGGGGTAGGGAAACCTGCCGGTGGCCAGCTCATACTGAGGACACAGACACGCACCTCTCATCAGGAACCATATCTCAAACCTCGAAAACATCGGGCTTCCTTAGGAATGTTTATCACACTCTACAAGAGTCCAGGGCGGTCTACGGGGCATTTTAGCTCTAGCAGCGTCTTTAGTGAGGCCACGACACACGTCTGTCCTACCAGGGTGATCCCAAGACTCCAGACGTCGGACCGCACGTCGTAGCCCTGCCTGGACGCGCTGGGGTCGATCCTCTCCGGCTGAAAGCACAACGCAGTCCTATGCATTCATCCCTTCATCATCATCAATTATTCTTGTTATTAAAGGAGCAAAGGGTTCAGTGGTGAGAAACCGAACTCGAATACCACCTAAGATATATGGTGCTGAATCAATCAGACCAGACGGGATTGTGTGGGTGTGCGTGTGTGTGTTATTGTCATGTTAAGTCTACCTTCCCTGGGAATGCGGGATCAACAAGATGCCTAAGGTCAGAACAATGCATCCATTCTCAGGGAGGCCGAGGCCCGTTTGTCCAAGGTCCCGGTCTACTTACTGCCATGTAGGGCCGGCAACCCGCGTCTCTGGTCTTCGCTATGGAGTCCACCAGCTGCCCACTGATGCCAAAGTCACACAGCTTGATGTTCCCCCTGCGGTCCATGAGGATGTTGGAAGGCTTGATGTCTACCGAAGTGAGGCAGAGATCACACAACACATTCATGTCACACGCTCCCTCACTCCGCGTCAGACTAAAGCAGAAGAGATTTGAGTCGTGCTAGGTGGGGATACAACTGGACTTACCTCTGTGGATTATTTTCAAGTATTCTTTTAAGTGGTTCAGTGCTTTAACGGTCTGTTGGGGAAAGCACATGTAAAAATAAGTCACGATTCGTCTCTTTTATCCACTTGTGCTCTGACGATAAGCACACCATGAATATGTTTATTGTACAAGAGATTGGATTTCTACTCACTGCTAATGTGATTTTGCCTAGGATTTCCTCCGGAATGACGTCCTCTAAAGCACAATATACATATTTGTAGAATTTGTCGAATGAGGTAGACATAAGCTCCATGCATATCCAACAGTCACCCTGAAAGAGAAAATTTACATGGGTCAAAACGTGAAAGTGTTTTGTGAATGTTTCACACACATATTCATGTGTGTGAAATACAACATAATTAATACAACTTGACAAAAACGTAGTTGTGTTACTTCAATATAGACTGAATATAAATACAAACAGTGGTGAAAGTATAGGTATTAAAGAGGTTAAAGGCTAACGGAAATTGTATGCATTTGCATTGAACAATCATAAATAATGAATACATTAAACCAGGGATATTCTAACTGGCCCGTGTGATGCATTCCATATACCGATGTTTTGTTTTTAATAATACAAATAATATATACTTTTAAGAATATTATAAGTAAATGTAACTATACGTTGGCCATTATGCCATCATAATTAAATTCACAGAGTCCCTCGATGAAACTAATAGTCTAATATCATTTCTCCTTCAGTAATTCTTAGAAGTAGCTGGAGGAGGTACAAGGGGCAGGACTGACCTCCCTGAAGAGCGCGCCGTAGAACTGGACGATGTAGACACAGTCACTGCTCCTCATCACCACGTCCAAGTCCATCAGCAGCTGTTTCTGTTCCTTCTCGTCCACCGTGGACCGGATCCTCTGCAGCAACAGCAAAGCGACAACGGGTGAAGAGGTGCCGACAGGGCTGGTCGACATGACGATGTATGTCGAGGGACGAAGCACCTGTCCATCAATAGATATTTCCCTCCATCGTTTTGAGCAGCGGCTTATTTTGATGTCCGTGTCCGAGTGAGGGTCAACCTCAGTATATCATACACAGTAAAAATAACGACAGTAAAAATAAAATAAAAAAAAGAGTATCCCAAAGTTGCCGTGGATCAAAACACGGCAACTTCTAGTACATCCTGGGGTTGAGGTATTTCCCTGCATGACATTTCACGATGCGATTGGTCGAAATACATTGGCTACAGTTCTTGATTCCCGGAGCCGGTTAAAAAAAAGCCTCAAAATCCGGAGCCTCAAAATCAGACTTCCTAAATACCTCTGGACGAAGATACCGTTCCATCCGCTCCAGGACCAACAGACTGACCAACAGCCTCTATCTACAGGCTGTCAAACTGCTGAACAAACAACCTGCCCCCCGCCCAACCCTCAACTCCTCCGTCACATAACTCCCACTATAACTCCCACTCAATAACTGAACTGGACTGCATTGCTGCACTGTACACTATTTTTCATCTATTACAGGACTGCAGCCCCCCCCCATCCTTTCCACTCATCCGATACACTCACACATCACAATAACTATTTACTGGACTTGCATTGCTGCACTCTCTTTCCTCTCACACGTTGTAGCTATAAGATCTATCTTTATAGTGGGTAATGTATGCTATCAGGTACTTGTATGCCAGTGGGGGTGGCGATGCTCTAAACATAATTTCATGGTTAACTCTGTTGAACAAGGACAATAAATACATCTAATCCAATCTAAGAGGTGTGCTCTCATCCGCCTCCCGAGCGCCTCACACCGCGAGCCGGCTCACCTTGACGGCCATGATCTGCCCGGTGGGCTTGTGCACCATCTTGTTGACGGAGCCGTACGCCCCGCGGCCGATCTCCCCCAGGTCCCTGAGGTCCTCCGCCGTGAAGTCGCAGTGCTGCTCCCCGGCGATCTTCAGCTTGCCCGACGACTCGATGCTGTGCGTCCGCAGGCGCTCTCTGCCGTCGGGGGCCGCGCGTCGAGGACGGGGGGGATAAAGGGAGACGGGGTGGGGGGGCATGTGGGGGGAGAGAGGGAGGAATTGAATGGAAGACCTTAGCCGAGCTACTAGCTTAGCAAAGGAAATGCCATAAGGGGTTAAATGTGGTAGACCCAAGCCTGTCCAATGGATAAAGATTCAAAAGGAAATGGCTTTGTTTTGTTTTTTAAGATTTAAGATGAAGGTGTTTATTATTTTTATTGCAGAGTGCGGTAGACTGGAAGGTACGGGAGATGGAGGGGAAGACTTGCAGCAAAGGACCACGGGCAGGAATCGAACCCTGGTCGCTGCGGTGAGGACTGGGCCTTAATGTGCGCCCCACCCCGTGGACCACCGGGGCGCCCTCGGAATGTCAGCAGCTCCAACCACGTTAAGTGCACGAATGCCGAGGGCGTCTCAGGCAGCATTGATCGACGATGTCAATTAAATCAATTACAATCCCTCAGCGTTCTAACCATGAACATATATGAATTCAAAACATGTCCTCAGGCAATACAGAACAAATAATCCCTGACACGTTCCAAGTAGTTCCAAACTTCCCTCGGCGCTTACTCACATGTGGGGGTTCTGGAAGGATGGCACCGGGGGGGGGTGGAGGGGAAGGCGGGTGGCAGGCTTCACGGGCGGGTTGGCGAAGTTGAGCTTCAAGGCTTTACGTTTACCTGAGGGACGCGGGGAGATTGAGTGAAGCCACAGCAGCACAGCACACCTGCACCCTATCGCGGCGTGTACAACCAAAGCCAAGCCCATGCATCCGTCCAGAACCTTCTACGATGTAGAGAATCACAATATGCATCTCAAACACAAGCTCTGTGCCCCACAGCTGCAGGAGTTCCAAATGTTTCGGCCCGGCACCACTTCTTATGCCAATCATATGTGCTCTATATGGAATCTGTGGTTCTCTTCTGACAAGGCTCTTCAGGTTGGGATTGGCAATGCTCAAAGAAATCGCTCAACTATTCATTTGTCAATTTGTAAATAATTTCGCGATTGATCCCACCCTGAGCCAGGATGGACTCTTAACAAGCGTGCCACCATCGCAAGACTGCATTGCGTAAGCTGGCACAAGGTTTTACATTGGGAATCCCTGCGTTAACCACTTCCGCTGAAGACGAATGCACTGAACGACACCGTTCTGACTTGGAACAAACAATTAAAGAAAAAGAGACCAACGTCACCCAACACTTGACTACCCCCGTAGCCAATAACAGACAGGTATAAGTCTTGGGTCTGTTGTTTTGTCATCCTCTTGTACATGCCCTGTTGGTATACCACCCAAACGCCCTTGATGCCCAAGTGCAACACCAGATGGACCGACTCCTTCAGCCGTCAATACGCCTGCATTGGTCCTCGGCTACACAGCAAACACAGACCCCCCCACCACCAGAGCACCACACAGGCTGCTTCAATAGCGCAAAGTGGCCCCCTTTTGTCAATTCATCCTGGGCCCCGTCCCTACACAACAGTGTGAAGGGGAGACACATATGCATGACAACAACGACCCGAGTCATTTTGCTAACCAAAATGAAGCAGCCATACTGGTGAATTACCGAAAACCACTTTGGACTATTGAGGTGTACCCACCAAAGGGACAGGTGTCTTGCTATGTGTGCAGGTTCTAGTGCTTACTTTGGGGCACTCCAGACAGGCTTATCTGAATCCCTGAGGTGAAGGAAAAACAATTTACTAACATTGTCTTCGGGCTTTTGTCACTCAAGGGATAGACAGTGTTTGTCATTTAAAATGACAAACACTCCCAAAATGGGTTCCTTGTTGAAGAATGAATGCATGATGGTTAAAGGGATTCGGTGCTCAGTGTGTTCACTGTTTAGTCGGTTTGCACCCTTTCACAGAGTAAATTTTGTATTGTAGAAAACATTTTGACCGACCAGAATCCTATGTGCCAAAACTGGAAGGTTTTGAAACTTTTATATATATATATATATATATATATATATATATATATATATATATATATATATATATACACACATACATACATACATACATACATACATACATACAAGAACATGCAGAGCATATTGTAATACTATACTAAAGTATATAAATACAAATATAATATTAATTTACAAGTATAAATACAAACTACAAAAACCATAGGTATCCACTCCACTCATATTTAACCAACATCACAGTAAAACCTGTAGAAATAATTTACGTTGAATACCTGTTTCATTTTGACATCTCCAGCACGTGTTGGATTCTGCAAGGTTAAAAAAAAAAAAAGATTAACGCCAGGTCACACGCAATAGCAATCAGTAGAAATGGAGATCTAAGGTCTACTGCGCACTAGTGTGAGTGAATAGATCCCACTGATAATACTGAAAGGGACAGTGGATATAGATATTATTTGTAACACACAGAAGAAATTCACAATGCTTGTACCCCAATCCTAAAATATTTGGTACTTGGGCTTCTTACAACTATATCCACACAGATATTTTACAATCCAAAAATACTCATTTTCTACTTGGGTCTTGTAAAAATATCCAAACTTTCAGAACATAATTTCACATGAATTAGTCTATACGTATTTGTGGATCTTGTTGAGTTTTGTTCAATGTGTACTGCAGCTGATCTGTAAAATGTGAATGCTTGCATAGCAAACCAAAGTTGTTACACCCCCCGAATACAATTTTGTTCTGTATACCACAATCCACGAATACAATGTACTCTTGCTTTTAAAGATCCACAACAATTGTATATTTTTTTACTTGTATTTTCTCTCACTGGCTCTCACTGACATTTGCATTAGTGGCTCTCGTACAGTTTTGTGAAATGTCTACCGCAGCGGATCTCGATGAGACTGCAGTACATATCACAAAGCTGTAGGTGGCGGTATGCGGGTTTAAGTGATGCTGCTTTCTACTCTTATGATGAAATAAAATGCTGCTATCAATGAGTTTACAAATTAAGACAAAATAAGCTACCTATTGGCTTCCTAAAAAATATAATGATAAATCTGGATTATGGATTTTGTCATTATAGTATGAGTTGTAATAGAGTACACCAGTAGTTTATATGCAGGCGCTGTTGTACTACCGATTGGATTTCAGAGAATATACGTTTTCATTTGTAAGATCTACCTTAGAGTTAGGGGGGAAACACTTTAAACTAGCAATTGGTCCGAGTTAAAAGATTATGAATACATTTTTTCATAATGTGAAAAACATTAATTTAGCCTGCGGGGTTCAAGCCTTCATATTGAATACGTATAAAATACTTCAAAAACACTCAAAATATAAGATTTTTCTTGTTTTCATTGTAAAATCAAGCTATGAAGCTTCTCTTCTTTTGTGACTTAATAAGTGAAAACAGCATCACAGCATCATAGTGATACCATACCTGCCTACCGCCACGTAAAGGTGTGTGATATGTACAGCAGCCACATTCTACAGATCAGCTCCGGTTCACATTTGACACAACTCTACGAGATCTACAAATGCAAATTGACTAGTTCTTGTGTCATATTCTGTTCTGTAAGTGAGTGTGGATATATATAATTTTGTTTTCTTTGTATGCATTGTGGATCAGGAAATATTTGTGTGGATATCAATGTACAAAGCAGAAGTATATTATACTTGTGAATGTGAATTACATTCAGTGTGCTTTGAAATGCATATCGCCATCTACAGGTATTTGCAATGCACTCATCCACATTCTACAGAACGTTTGATTTGACGGATCGCTTCGGTTCACATTGGGAAAATCTGAACAAGATCCACAAATGCCTATATACCAATTCACATGTTAGATAATGTTCTGAAAGTGAGTGTGGATGTATCTTTACAAGACGAAAGTAAAAAGGAATGTGCATTTGTGAATCGGAATATTTGTGGGGCTATCATTTTACCAAGCATATGTACCACATATTTGAGGATCGGGGTACAGGCAATGTGAATAATCTTCAGTGGGTTACACATAATAGAGTCCCAATAAAAACTTTCATAAGAGAGGGCCTTTTTAGCTGTACACCCAACGTCCAGTGTAGTAAATAGCGGTGCAAGGACATTGTTTTCAAAGAAACAGCCAATCACTACATACTACCAACAATATATGTGTAATGAGTCTGCCAGAAATCTGTATGCACCAAATACGGTTCAATACAGTGCAACACTACAGGCCCACCGATTGTGCTACAACTCAGGCTACAGCATCACTGCTAACCAGGTAGCCATTTATATCATGGAGCTACAAGCTACGTTTTGCAGCAGTTCCGTGGTCCTATTTTTATTTGTTTGTCATAACGGAGACATCTGCGCCTACCTTGCATGCTACTGCTCACTGTGGTCAGGTTGTGTGTCTTGGTGTGAAAGTGTTGTGGTCCTGCTGTGCTGCTGGGGCTTGTTGAGTTGCTGTTAGGACAGGGAGTCGCCATTGTTGTGTTTGCTTCCAGCAGCGCTCGCTGCAATGCAGAGAGCAAACTTCGCCCTATCTCCGGCTCTGAACGGGACACAGCAGCGCTAGTAAGATAATAGAGGCTCATGGGTTGTAGCGTTATCCCGGTGTAACGCAACACTATTTCCGGTTTCGAGTCCCTGGAGCGAGTTAAATAAGATTATGTCAAGGTAACAGCACCAAGACATGGATAATGAATAGGAAGGGTTTTTTTTTACGAATTATTTCACAAAGCTCACAACGTTCTGTTACGAAAACTGATATACTCATGTCACTGAAAGTCCCACCCTTTCTCGCAAATAACGGTAATTGGGACCGTCGCATTCCAGGCGTTCCGTCGTGAGATGAGACGCCTGGGAATGAGGTTACTGCGCCAGTAGATCGCAGTGGTACCATACAGCCACGTATATGGTGCTGGTGGTGAGTCACCAAAGATACGACGTAGAATCTATGGAGAAATGAGAGGTTGACCTGGCTGTCGTGGCCATACAGATGTTAGGCATGAAGAGAACGAAAAGCCATGGAGATAGTCAACCTCAGTTGCTAAGCGGACTTCACTTCAGCGCCATAGAAACACAAAACTCACGTGGCAGGTTGGCCTGGCTACTTAATGCCGCCACGCCACCCCAATGGTGAAGGTTACATGTTCACCATGTAGTGTCAGCTGTCAGTAGCACAATGTTTTTTATAACATTTTATTTCAAGAACCAAATCATAACTTACTAATAAATAATCTGCATTTGCTTTAGAACCATTGAAATACCTGCTTTCTCACTTTTAAATGACATGTCGTACCCCGATCTGACAGCTTTTCTATTCTCCCACCCTCTATTCTACAGTTAGAATAGAGAGTGGGTGATCATACCCGATTTGACAGCTTTTCTATTCTCCCACCCTCTATTCTACAGTTA
Source organism: Pollachius pollachius (assembly GCF_949987615.1). NCBI lineage: Eukaryota > Metazoa > Chordata > Actinopteri > Gadiformes > Gadidae > Pollachius > Pollachius pollachius. The sequence continues at coordinate 4,908,060 of NC_136952.1, forward strand.
GAATAGAGAGTGGGTGATCATACCCGATCTGACAGCTTTTCTATTCTCCCACCCTCTATTCTACAGTTAGAATAGAGAGTGGGTGATCATACCAGACCTGACAGCTGTTCTATTCACCCACTCTCTAACTGTAGGAGGTTGAGGTAGAAAAACAATGTTTTTGTGAATGTCAAAGTGAACTGAATGATCCAGATTGGTTAAAAAATACACACACACCGATTTTAGTTTCTCGATAATTAGGGGTAATCCTTTTATCGAATATGTTAGGCATTTGACTTCTGCAAAGTGATATTTTCCAAAACGATCTGACCCAATGCAGTAGTGTTGCCTCTTTATTATATGCATTGAAAAACCATTGTACAATCTAATAACTCAAATTGTTTCACATTCAAGATTGTTCAAGTCACCCAAGATTTAATATTTCAAAACACAATAAATATAATAAAAGGATGTAGCCTTGCATATCAGTTCAAACAAATTCCCAAAGCAGCACCTTGAACCTCCTTTCGGCGATCATAGCACACGACCGAACGTGTGCCACTCCATTCCCGGTATATATTATCAATAAAACAAAATAAAATCTATATTATTAAAGCATCTTTATATTGTGGACCTCTCCCCAAAGAGTCTCACATGATCTGCGTTTCGTCCGGCGGCCACGTAAACAACAGCAGCCTGTCTGCCGTCCGTCCGCTCCCCTTCAGGAACATCCTGTCCTCGTACACCCAGACCGTCCCGAAGGCGTCGCTGTCCGGGGGCGTCTCGATCACCCCCTCCAGGGTGAGGTGGTGCACGCCGGAGTCCCGGTCGTGGTGGTAGCCCCCGTTGTGGTCGTGGCCCGCCATGAAACACACCACGCAGCCGTGGGCCCCGATCAGGGCCAGGACGTCCTCCGAGTTCCAGGCCAGGCAGATGGGCTCGGTGGAGAGGGGGTGAACTGGGAGGTGGCCTGTTTGAAAACACACCCGCACACCCGCACACACGCACACACACACACACACGCACACACACACACACACACACACGACCTGTCGTATCACTTTCTAAGTTGTTCAGTTTTGATACTTTTATAAGGTGGGCATTTAGTGGTCATTAATTTTTTACTAACAAGCGAGTTGCATTACTTACTGACAATGAGGACTCTTTCCTCGTTCTTGTCGGACAGCGACAGCACTCCATCCAGCCAGGTCAGTTGGTCTCTACTGAACCCTCCGTTGAACTTTACGAATTTACGCTTCATTCCTTCCTCGGCTGAATTGAAGAGACAACACATTAAACAGTTAAGCTCACTTAGAACAAAGACACACGCTGGCATATAGGTCTCCAATGATCAAGAAAACAGAAATAGAAAGTGCACACACACACACACACCTGGGGGATGGTTGAGGTCCTCATTGCTGTTGTGCTCTTTTAAAATATTCAGTGCATTGTTATATTGCACACTGGACACAGTCCTTCCCAGAACACTCACATCATAAGCATCCAGCACCACAATTTTGAACTTAGGAGTTGGGTTGAAATGGTAGGCATAGATGTCGCCTGTCTGTGGTCCCCCACCTCCGCTGTCACAGGGAGGCGAACTGTTCAGCTTGGACTTCATCAGAGTGTCCCTGCTGAAATTGTAAAACTCGTGATTTCCCCATACGTGGTGGACCTGGGCCGGGCAGGTGCTCAGCTCCCTCATCACGGTGTCCAGGGCCTGGTCTGACGAGTCATGCTGCTTGTTGAAGCCGTCAATGATGTCCCCCAGCTGGAGGATGAAGCTGGGTTTAACAGCGGATCTCGACCAACTTTCACGGGCGTTCCTGAGCAGCTGGAGGCTGCTTCTGTAGTAGCGTCTCTGTGTGCGGGTGTAGTTAAATCCGTCGTCGATGTCCGCGTATTGAATGTCGGCGATCACTCCGAATGTAAACAGTGGGGCATCCTCGATGGGACAACTTTCCATCGTTGCTCCAGTGTTGGGAATGGTGTTGCCCGACAGCTGTCTGTATGCAGGTCTGTAAAGGAAGCTGGCTATACTGTCCGAGTAGCCCTTTAATATATTGACATTTCGAAAGCAAGAAGCCAGCTCCTCCGTCTAAATCGGCAGTGTAAAGTCAAAAGATAATAGTTTTGCAGTCTGACGTATGGAAATTCGCTGTAAGTTCCGGCCGGTGTCCCTTTGTCATGAGAAGGAACCTTTAGCGCGTTAAATGCGCATACACACAAAACCAGCGCAACACAGGAGCCTGAAGGGGACGTAGTCCCTCCGTAGTGTTTTGCGCTTACACTTTAATACGAACACCATAGGAGGCTGTTATCTAATTCACGTAGGCTAACAGCTTATAGACTGATGCAGGATGATACTGCTCACTGTGTTTCCAAAAGGATATTTCTGTCCAGGACCTGTATCCTGTCGGAAGATTATGGAAGCCCAAAAAAATAGTACAAATTATATAAGTAAATAATGAGCTGAAAAGTCTAAATTATCCCTTCCAAAATCGAAATAATCCTAATGAGAAAATATATTGTAAATATAACATTAACAGCAGTGTTTTATTTTATTGGCCGCAACTATGGACTGATTAAAATACTTATAATCCAACATCTAACATTTTCAAGAGTCACATGTAATAGTGACTAGTTATTTGTGATTTCTTGTCGTTTGCGTGGTTTGGCCAGCGAGATGGGATCTTTGAAGGCAGAAAACTTAATTTCATAATTCCGACCAATTATCTCATAATTATGGTAAGCGATCGAGGTTAGTGGCAGCAGTTTCGACTTTACTTTCGCGGGTGGGGTAAACGTTTCCAAGCTCCAATCAAAGACGTCGTGTTACACTTTAGGATTGTGGGTAGGGGAATGAGTCCAATTTTGCATAAATATATTTATAAACTATAAATTCATTTTTTATTGTCTCATAAAACCTGCTCAGATGACCCATGACTAGGTAAGGTTTAAGGACGTGTTATATGTTCCTATTTGAGGGCCATGTATTCTGCTATAAGACGCAGTACTAGTCGTTTCACCTGGGAGGCCGTTCAGCTTTCCAGATGTACAGGATTTCCATCTACATAAGGATGTCACCACAAAAGACCCTGTCCCAATCATTACATTTGCACAATTTGTGTACCCGACTACCTATCTGCTCTATTGTAAATCAAATCTAAAGAATATCGTCTGAAAAGGATATACCAGGCAAAGTAAAACTAGTCAACTAGCATACACCTTGAACTAGCCATTGCCCTGAAGAAAGACTGACGACAATGAATTTACAAAGCTTTGAAAATCTTTATTGACAGAATACTGACAAGCTTTAGCCTTGAAAAAGGTGCATCAAGTAAAAGGTAGTGCAAGTGGTCAAAGGGGAAGGGTTACCGAGAGGTCATTTTGGTTCCATGGTGAATGCCATTGTCAAGGTTGGCGGTTGAAGACTGGTGGATAGTAGTATTGAGGGCCGTAGAATTGTTGGGGATAATGTTCAAAATGAGCCGTTTTAGGATCGATAGGTTGCGTCCTAGATGGCTTCTTAATTAACCAGTGAGGAATCTTAAACCACTGTTTGAATTGAATGGGCCCAACAGCTTTAGATTGTGTTGGAGAAGTCGTCGTGGGTGCCAGTGTCGTCGGCGGTGGTGGCGGCGGCTCCGGCGTCGTCGTCGTCGTGGGCTCCGGCGTTGTCGTCGTCGTCGTCGTCGTGGGCTCCGGCGTCGTCGTCGTCGTCGTGGGCTCCGGCGTCGTCGTCGTCGTCGTGGGCTCCGGCGTCGTCGTCGTCGTCGTGGGCTCCGGCGTCGTCGTCGTCGTCGTGGGCTCCGGCGTCGTCGTCGTGGGCTCCGGCGTCGTCGTCGTCGTCGTGGGTTCCGGCGTCGTCGTGGGCTCCGTCGTCGTCGTCGTTGTGGGCTCCGGGGTCGTCGGCGTCGTGGGCTCCGGGGTCATAGAGAGGTCAGTCTTGGATGGCTCTTGATGCACTTGTTGTCCATATGGATAATTGTGGAAGGGAGGAATCATAGGCCACTGGTACTGTGCATAGGACAAGTCAGCTTGTTTAGGGGACATTTTTGCTGGTAGCTCTTTGGGTGGTGTAGGCGGTGTCGTCGTGGGCTCTTGTGTTGTAGAGAGGTCAGTCTTGGATGGCTCTTGATGTCCTTGTTGTCCATATGGATAATTGTGGAAGGTAGGCATCATAGCCCACTGGTTCTGTAGATAGGACAAGACACCTGGATTTTCTCCCGGCTGACCATTTGTGCTTGGATTTCTTGCTGGCATGTAGGGATATACTACATATTGTCCATATGGATAGTGTTTGAAGGGAGGCATCATAGGCCACTGGTACTGTGGATGGGGCAAGTCAGCTGGTTTAGAAGCAGGTGGGATATTTGCAGGTGGGCTTTTTGCTGGCAGCTCCTTGGGTGGTGTTGGCGGTGTCGTCGTGGGCTCTTCTGTAGTAGAGAGGTCATTCTTAGATGGCTCTTGATGCACTTGTTGTCTATATGGATAATAGTGGAAGGGAGGAATCATAGGCCACTGGTACTGTGCATAGGACAAGTTAGCTGGTTTAGGGGACATTTTTGCTGGTAGCTCTTTGGGTGGTGTAGGCGGTGTCGTCGTGGGCTCTTGTGTTGTAGAGAGGTCAGTCTTGGATGGCTCTTGATGTACTTGTTGTCCTAATGGATAATGGTTGAAGGGAGGAATCATAAGCCACTGGTTGTATGGATAGGGCAAGTTAGCTGGTTTAGGGGGCATTTTTGCTGGCAGCTCTTTGGGTGGTGTAGGCGGTGCCGTCGTGGGCTCTTCTGTAGTAGAGAGGTCAGTCTTGGATGGCTCGTGATGTACTACTTGTTGTCCATATGGATAATAGTTGAAGGGAGGAATCATAGCCCACTGTTTGTATGGATAGGGCAAGTTAGCTGGTTTAGGGGACATTTTTGCTGGTAGCTCTTTGGGTGGTGTAGGCGGTGCCGTCGTGGGCTCTTCTGTAGTAGAGAGGTCAGTCTTGGATGGCTCGTGATGTACTACTTGTTGTCCATATGGATAATAGTTGAAGGGAGGAATCATAGCCCACTGTTTGTATGGATAGGGCAAGTTAGCTGGTTTAGGGGACATTTTTGCTGGTAGCTCTTTGGGTGGTGTAGGCGGTGCCGTCGTGGGCTCTTCTGTAGTAGAGAGGTCAGTCTTGGATGGCTCTTGATGTACTACTTGTTGTCCATATGGATAATAGTTGAAGGGAGGAATCATAGCCCACTGGTTGTATGGATAGGGCAAGTTAGCTGGTTTAGGGGACATTTTTGCTGGTAGCTCTTTGGGTGGTGTGGGCGGTGCCGTCGTGGGCTCTTCTGTAGTAGAGAGGTCAGTCTTGGATGGCTCGTGATGTACTACTTGTTGTCCATATGGATAATAGTTGAAGGGAGGAATCATAGCCCACTGTTTGTATGGATAGGGCAAGTTAGCTGGTTTAGGGGACATTTTTGCTGGTAGCTCTTTGGGTGGTGTAGGCGGTGCCGTCGTGGGCTCTTCTGTAGTAGAGAGGTCAGTCTTGGATGGCTCTTGATGTACTACTTGTTGTCCATATGGATAATAGTTGAAGGGAGGAATCATAGCCCACTGGTTGTATGGATAGGGCAAGGCAGCTGGTTTAGGGGACATTTTTGCTGGCAGCCCTCTTGGAGACATAGGTGGTGCTGGATGCATTTCTTTTATGGGGCATGAGAGCATGATATGCCATCTTTGCCAAAGCATTGGTAGGATGTAGCGTCCATCCTATTCAGAAAATAAACCCATGTTATTTGGACCATTAGAAAAAGGTTAAAGCAAGTGTCAATTGGTCAACCCCAATTCATATTACCTCTTGCATCATTGTACAGCCGTCATATGAAGCCACCATTACAAGCATTAGATTGTTTCGACTGATTGAGTAGCCACAGGCTTCAGGGAGCTGAGTCAGGGGAAGTGACTTGGCATTTTCTGGAAAGACCACAGACCACAATACATAAGTCTTCTAGGCAATGGCTTTCTAACATGTAGTTAAAGTGTGCAGTACAATCTCACTTTGGACCAGTTGCAACTGTGACGCTTCTGGCTCCCTTGCTACGAGCTTCATCTGGTAAGCAGCACATTGAACTGACAGCTTCATGTGCCTCCATTGTACACTGGGATCATCTTGGAACCACCCTTTAAACAAACCGGATAAATGGGATTGAAGATCTTATTTACACACGCACACACACAATTATGGAATCAAGACAAATGACTAGATATTTCACTCACAATAAACACATGTTAATTAAGCAATACAAACAATGGTCCCTACCGGACGAGTCTTTTTGATAATCTATGGCATCTTCTGCAGAGGAAGTAACAACCGAGTTGGCATGTATACTTGTTGGCAGACCAGTTCGCCCCTCCTCAAAGAAGTTGCCAAACAAAATCTTTCCTTCATGACCATTTTGTCTATTTCTGCCAAGTGCTTTTCTCAAATTGTACGACTGTGTCAGGGGTGCTAAACAAACTAGCAGAAAAGCTGAAGTAAAGTTCAAACTACACCACAATGTAGCCTTCCCTTTGTGTGCCATAGTGCTAAACCACACTATTACTACTACTGGTTGTGGTGCTGCTTCTTATACTATCAAGTGACTGCAGGCTAGACACATCTTTATTGTTTTTACACGGCTGTAGTAATTAGCAAATCGACCAATCAGCTGATCAAAAGGCCTTTTTCACAGAAGGGTAAACACAGGTGTAACTGATCAAATTGAATATTGTCCCGATATCACAACCCTGGCCAACCAATATGAGGGATGGAATTGATTAGTCTTTTATTCTTACTAGGGTAGCTTAGGGTAGGTAGTTAGCTCTAAATCCTAAGGAAAGGTGCTTCAAATCTTCCTTTCTTATATCCTTTATCATCGGATGCACTTGACAATAATTTAGGAAAGGGCACTTTAAAATGGTACCTTGAACCTTTATGCTATTCATATTGTTTTGGTACTGTTACGACTCACCACAGCAGAACAGTACAAAACAGTCCCTTTGCTGTCTTTTGCTTAAAGGGGGAGGGGGGGTTAATATATAAGAGTTTGGTGGACATGAGTTGTCAACAGTGCCAGATGGGACTGAAGATAGAGGTCCCCCCATGCCAAAATAAGTAACACTCACCATCACAGATGCTCATGAAGACCATTGAATGGCTCAAAGTTTTGTAATGGCTGAGTTGATTGGGTGTGAAAGATTTCAACATTTCAAGAAATGAGAGGTAGTTTGGGAATTACATTTAAAATGTATGTTTTTACATGGTTATGCAGAGAAAATTAAAGTGTAAAACAAAGGTGCTTGGGAATTTTAGAGGGGGATTTTCTAACTCCTCGACTGGCCCGCCTAGCCCCTATACTTAGTTCCTTAGCCCTGGAATGTATGTTTGATATATGTTTGATATATGTTTGATATATGTTTGACTACATCCCCAGGTGCATTATTAACCCACAGTAAAAACTTTTAGTGGAGATTTGTCATTCTTTGACCTGGTTACAGGGCTTTTATTAAGCGCCACATGGAGCTTCTCACACACCTGTGTGCTGATTCTAGCACCCGTTACCAGTTGAATGTTTACTTGCTTTATTTAGAACAACGACCGCCAGAGCCAAGAAAATCCAAACATGAATGCATTCAAGTTTCCATTTATTAACTTGATCAACTCATCAGCACTCATCCCTTTCCTCTAACGTTGAGGTGAAGACGGGTCAGACCGTTGTCTCTGGACCTCCAGAGCTCAGGTCCGGTTCCCTGGCTGGCTGCTTCCCTGGCTGGTTGGTTCCCTGGCTGGTTGGTTGGGCTGGTTCCCTGGCTGGCTGGTTTCCTGGCTGGTTGGTTCCCGGGCTGGTTGGTTCCCGGGCTGGCTGGCTGGGTCCCTGGCTGGCTGGTTCCCTGGCTGGCTGGTTCCCTGGCTGGTTGGTTCCCTGGCTGGTTGGTTCCCTGGCTGGTTGGTTCCCTGGCTGGCTGGTTGGTTCCCGGGCTGGTTGGTCTGTTGGGTGGTTGGGTGGGATGGTTCCCTCGATGGTTGGTCTGTTGGTTGGTTGGTTGGGTGGGATGGTTCCCTCGATGGTCTGTTGGTTGGTTGGGTGGGATGGTTCCCTCGATGGTTGGTCTGTTGGTTGGTTGGATGGGGTGGTTCCCTCGATGGTCTGTTGGTTGGTTGGGTGGGGTGGTTCCCTCGATGGTCTGTTGGTTGGTTGGGTGGGATGGTTCCCTCGATGGTTGGTCTGTTGGTTGGTTGGGTGGGATGGTTCCCTTGATGGTCTGTTGGTTGGTTGGGTGGGGTGGTTCCCTCGATGGTCTGTTGGTTGGTTGGGTGGGTGGGATGGTTCCCTCGATGGTCTGTTGGTTGGTTGGGTGGGATGGTTCCCTCGATGGTCTGTTGGTTGGTTGGTTGGGTGGGTGGGATGGTTCCCTCGATGGTGTGTTGGTTGGTTGGGTGGGATGGTTCCCTCGATGGTTGGTCTCTTGGGTGGTTGGGTGGGATGGTTCCCTCGATGGTTGGTCTGTTGGATGGTTGGGTGGGATGGTTCTATGGTTGGTTCCCTGGGTTCTCAGAGATTTGTTTTTTGCTTTTTGTGGGGATTTGGTTCTTGGCAGAGCTGGAATACAGATCAAATAATAGAGTCCTCTTTTACACGTTAAGTATAAATTGATTGTTAATTGTCTCATATAAAACCTGCTCATGATGGCCAATGGAGAATAGGGACTGTTGTTAGTATTCCTCCTATTTGAAGGCCATGTATTGTGCTATAGGATGCAGTACCAGTAGTCAAATTACCTGGGTGGCCGTTCAGCAAGTACAGGAGAGATGGTGTACACGGTTGGTAACCATGGGCCAACCATGTGACTGGACGAAGGGGTTAGGAAACCTACTTGAGGGGCTAGGGACCACAGTAGAGGGGCTAGGGGGGCTAGACGAGGGGCTAGGGGGTCCAGTAGAGGTGCTATGGGGGCTAGTAGAGGTGCTAGAGACCCCAGTAGCGGGGCTAGGGGGGGCCAGTACAGGGGCTTGGGGTGCCACTAGAGGGGCTTGAGACCCCAGTAGAGGTGCTAGGGGCAACAGTAGAGGGGTTACAGAGCCCAGTAGGGGGGCTAGGGAAGCCAGTAAAGGGGTAAGGCTCCTTAGGAGAGAGGATAGGGACCCCAGGAGAGGGGCAAGAGATCCCAGAAGAGGAGCTAGGGACCCCACTGGAGGGGGTAGGGACCCCAGTATGGGGCCCCAAGGGGCTAGGTGGGGCAGTGTTTGGGCTAGGGGCCCCAGTAGAGAAGACCCCAGTAGACGGGTCAGGGACCAAAGGGGAGGGGCTAGGGGCCACAGTAGAGGGGTTATGTAGCCTAGTAGAGGGCCCTGAGGGGAGAGGGGAGCCCTTAGAGGACACGATGCTGTAGGCAGGGGGGACGGGCGAAGCCGTGGGCCCCTGCAGGATCTGGAGGATCACGGTGATGTCCGCTGCCATGCGGGTCTCAAGCCTGGAGATAGGCAAAGAAAACACGGTGTGTCCTGATTAAATGATAAAATACATATACTGTGTCAGTGATACCTTTTCATCTAAAAACATAATTGCATAATGGTCAATATGCTACAGAGCAAAAAAAAAGTGCAGAAACAAAGTCTGCGTTTATTCACCTGTTGAGTTGAGATTGCAGCACTTCCAGTCTGGAGCCCAGCTCTGTGTCCCCTGCAGTGTTAGGGTGAGGGTTAGGGTGAGGGCTAGGGTTGCGAGAGGGCCGTGGCCGGCTGCTGACCTGCAGCGACTGTCTGTCGGGCCAGAAGTGAAACATCCCAGGCCTGTTTACAGACGAAGCTACGGAAAAAGAGACAGCCTCGTTACTAAGTAGGAATCATCAAGTTAGGTGTTATCGTTCATAAATGAGGTTCACAACTGTGCTGACCTATGTCCAGAGTCTGCTCCGCCGCTACAGGGGCGCTTCCAGGGGGCAGCAGTCTGTCCGCAGAAGGAGCCCAGTCCGACCTGACCTTTTCTGAAGGGTGCAACTTGGTGCCAAGTGTGAGGGCCTCTCTCAGGTCCTCAGTGGAACGGGGGAGAGAGGAGCCACTGCATGCTTGTGGAGCAGAGTGACGCTGACCGATCGAAGGGAGTGGAAATGAGTCATCATGGTCGATTCCATCTGGACAACAACCGAGGAAAAGTATTGATCGGTCCCGTTATGGTACCAGTTTTGAAATGTACCACATAAACACTGAGGTCTCCAGTAAACTGACGAGGCAACTACCCAGTAACTTCCAGTTTTTCATTAATGTCATGCATGGCAACTATCTATGGTATTGAGGAAATATGAACCATCATTAAATAGGCTGCTTCCAACAGCAAGTAGCATGTGGTGAGGAGGCTCACCAGGTCGAATTCTGCAGTCTAGTGAGTATCCTCTCAGTCTGGGCTGGTGTTGATATTCCCATTCATCACCACTATCTTCTAGAAGCTGTCCTCGGGCAATCTGAGGAGGAAAGACCACTGTAAGACTTCATGAAAATAGCTCATTCTGGACCGATTTATGTACGAGGAGGGCATTGGCCCAGAAATGTTTTTTCTGTTACGGATATGATGCCTGAATGTCTTTATTGATTCAGTGGTATTTTCCGAATGTGGGGGGTACATGGTTCATATGATTGAAAGGATTAGGGTGATATGGGGCAGATACATGGAAGGATTAGGGTGATATAGGACAGATACATGGAAAGGTTAGGGTGATATAGGACGGATACATGGAATGGTTAGGGTGATATGGGACAGATACATGGAAGGGCTAGGGTGATTTCGGACATGGAAGTACTGGGACCAAAACAAATATGTCAGCCTAGTATTTGAATTGCAAAGTCTGTATGTTGTGCTATTTATGTATTATAGTTATTGTCCTGTTATTTTAGACCTGATTAAACCAAACTCACATTATGTCCTATGGGTTTGTACTTCATGGTTAGAGATTAAGGTTAGATAAAATGGTAATTTATTAATCCTAGATGGTAAATTCAGTAGGCTCTGATTTACCATCGCAGTCCAGGCATTGCTGAAACCAATTTCTTTCTATCCATCAATCATAGTCCAGACAATCCTTACACCAATCTACTACAAATCCATAATAGTCCAGGCATTGCTGACACCAATCTATTTCTGTCTATCCATCTATCATAGTCCAGACAATCCGGACACCAATCTACTACATATCCATAATAGTCCAGGCAATCCTGACACCAATAAACTACATATCCATAATGGTCCAGGCATTGCTGACACCAATCTCTTTCTGTCTATCCATCTATCATAGTCCAGACAATCCGGACACCAATCTACTACATATCCATAATAGTCCAGGAAATCCTGACACCAATAAACTACATATCCATAATGGTCCAGGCATTGCTGACACCAATCTCTTTCTGTCTATCTATCATAGTCCAGGCATTCCTGAGACCAATCTTCTACATATCCACTGTAGTCCATGCATTGCTGACACCAATCTCTTTCTGTCTATCTATCATAGTCCAGGCAATCCTGACACCAATAAACTACATATCCATAATAGTCCAGGCGTCGCTGCACCTCTCTCCTACTTCCCATCTGGTAGGTATTGGTGACCACCTACACATCTCAGGTCCAGCGTAATCTCCAGGTTGGTCCAGAAGTTGTTGGCGTAGTCCGGGTAGATATCCAGGACGTCCAGCAGGTCCTCCCGGAGTATACAGTGGAGGTCACAGTAGGTGATTGCGCTCACGTCGGAGCTCGACTTCCCGGGCTCGTCGTGCAGGTGAATGGGCTCCCCGAAGATGTCGTTCTTCTCTGCGAGAGGAACACACGGCGTTGTATGTTCACTCGGACATCTTAAAGGGATCTCTGATGTTTTTTATGGTTGGTGATGTGAAGAACCTCGTGACTCACATTACATTTGAATGTGTTAAATGTTTAGGTTAAATTGATCTTTGTCTTCTGAGTGTAAAAAATACTAATTAATATTCTAAATACTTACAACATAATACTCTCACAGCGGATATAAATACAATGACCTGCCAACTCCCACAACTCAATTTGGCAATATTACATGTTATACTGCCACAAACCATGTTTCACCTATTCAAATCGATACAACAGACGCCGTGAATCGATGGAAAAAATTAATCAGGATATTTAGCAATATTTAGTGTATTGATTGATTTAGTGTATTGATTTCGACCGACCACTATGTTACACAGACCAGAAAATATAGCACATGAGCAGTACCGAGTATGGCGATCACCACGTCGTCCCGCACCACCTGGATGGAGCCGCGGGAGATGAAGAACAGGGAGTCTAAGACGTCTCCGTAGTGGATCAGGACGTCTCCCGGGGGAGCGTGGACCGTTTTGAACCTCATGGCTAAGGCCCGAAGGCAGGCCTCACTGCCCCCATGGAAGGCCTTGCAGTTCTGCAGCAGTGATCGGTTCAAGTGCAGACAGATGTCCGCCTGCAGGCACTCTGGAAACCCCTTCAAAACCTGCACCAGAGGACAGCAGTCAAGTTGGAGTACAACACCAAAACATGTGTTGTGTATTTATTAACGGTCGCTAATACATAACATAGGAACACATGTTTAGGACAACAATCAGAAACAAAAGTGATAACGTTTCATGAGATCCAAATAATCGACCACATCTAAACAGCTCTATATATCTCCATCTACATCTCTTCATTTCCTTACTGCGTTCATGTCGATGCCGTTGGTGTACGACCACGCGTGTTGAAAATACTCCTCCAGCCGCAGGCGGAGCCCTCCGGGGATCTGGTGGAAGCGGATGAAGTCTTTAACCCGGAGCATCTGGGTGTGGTAGCGGGTGGTGCCGGAGTACAGCCGCTGGATAATCGCCGACACGTTGCCAAATATACTGGCATACATGAGAGCTGGGGGGGGGGAGAGGTGGGTCAGAATGCATTGCGGTAAGGAGGTGCAAGGTTGAAACAGTCAAAGTGGAATCAGTGGGTGTCTACTCACAGCCAATGACCATGACACAGATGGAGAAGATCTTCTCAGAGTTGGTGTTGGGGGAGACGTTCCCGAAGCCCACACTGGTCAGGCTGCTGAAGGTGAAGTACAGAGCCGTCACATATTTATCTTTGATGGAGGGTCCCGACCGCGGGTCGCTGTCGTTGTACTTCTTGCCCAGCTGCTGTGCCAAGTTGTCCAGCCAGCCGGTCTCCGTGTACGGCCGTTCCAAAAACCCGATGGCGTACCAGAGACAGGCCAGCCAGTGTGCGATGAGTGCAAAGGTGCACATGAGTAGAAATAGGACGGCTGCTCCGTATTCAGAATAGCGGTCTAGCTTCCTGGCCACTCGGACCAGTCGAAGCAGCCGTGCTGTTTTCAGTAGGCCAATAAAGGTGGCCATCTTTGGTGTGCAAATACATGTGAGAAAGACAGGTTATAAGAATGGTTTGTAACGGCTACATCAACGTCAAGCAGGTGTTGAATCATGCAATCATAAAGGAATTTGAAGGACAAAGTGTCTTAAAGAATTTACCTCATCGGAGCCAGAGCGGAAGATAAGCAGGTCAAAGGGGAGGGCGGCGAAAAGGTCGATGGCAAACCATCCGGTGATATAATGCTTGGCGACCCTGCACGGTCCGGTGACCACCTCGTCGTTGTGGTTCACGTAGCTGGTGCGGAAGTTGATGACGATGTCCACGATGAACAGAACGTCCACCATGAAGTCTACCACGTTCAAAGGGTCGCACGTGTAGCCGCACTCTCTGTCTCCGTGCTCGTCCAGAAGGAACGCCGCCGAGTACGGAGTGAAGACGGCCGTGTACAGGACCAGGAACAGAATGATCCAGTCCCAGAAGGCTTTGAACGGGCTGTAGTGCAGCAGAATCCACCATGTCGTCTCGGGGAGTTGGAGCTTGTATTTTGGCAACACGTCAGTTTCCAGAGAGAGGATCTTGAAGGAAAAACGTTTTGTTATACATCTGTATATGTCATCTATTCTGTCAGATCTCTCTTCTCTCATACTTGTTACATATCTATCTTTCCGGCATATCTTTATATCTATTGCGTCAGACTTGTTATTTATCTTAATATGTCAACTTTCTTCCATAACTTAATACGTATTCTGGAAGATATATAATGTTTTTCTGGAATTGTAAATTCTGTATATATATACTCCAGAACACATATTCTGGAATGAGAGGGTTACAGTTCAATAAGGCTATAAAAGATTTTGGCCTAGGTGCTGCGGCTGTGCTAAAGAAGCTCTGCAGCTAGATTGAGAGACAGCCATGAGCTCCAGAGACCTTCTGTAAGGGGTTGGTACCTGTGACACTTTTTCTGTGACCTTCTGAGTTCTCTCTATCACCTTGGATGTGCCGAGGAGGTCCAGGCTCTGGGGAGAGCCAAGGGCGGCCCCTTCTCTCTTCATCGCCGTTGGACTGGACATGCAGCTCTGCTGAGGGTACATGCTCACATCAGTCGACTAGCAAGTGGACCACAAGTTCCCATCTGTACTCTAGAGATCATGACACACAACACTGGAGGTCAAGAACACCATGACTTAGACTGCTCTATGCTACCACAACATAGAAGACTATAATACAACAGATCTAGAACACTAAAGCTCTAGCACACTAGAGATCTTTACCTTGTAGACTATACAGCTCCAGAATCAGAGATCTAGACTACGATAGACTGCTACACAGACCACTGCAAATGTAATTTAGACTACTACAGGTCGTGAACTCAACATATCTAGAACCCTACTGATCTAGACTAAATCTAAAACACTAGATCATTACAGATCAAAGGTTTTCTTTATACATTTGTAGTATAACTGGGAAAGGGTTATGGCAAACTATCGGAAATTCTATACACATATTTTCTGAAATGTAATTCAGCACATCATACCTTATTTGAAGATCAGATTCCTGGATGGTGAATAATCCAACTGTTCATGTTTCCCAGGACAAACTAACGAGGGTGAGTCTGTACTGCTGCAGTGAACTGAGCTGTGAGCTGACACAACATAGGCAGCAAGTCAATGTTACACTTTAGCAACCGATCAATTCTACACTATAGCTTCGAGGCCATGAAATGCTAATCAATAATAAATCATTGATAACTTGCCTTTGCAATAGTTTTCTGACAATAACAGTTTCCATCTTATGTTAAACTGGCTATTGGGGAAGTTAATGACAGGGATAGTAATGCATTAAACAATCAAACAGTTGCTATCGGTAATGCTACTAAATAGCACTGACTCAGATGCTAATTACATTGCTAATTAGTCTTCACCAGCAGTACATACAGAGAATGACCTTGGATATGACCTTCAGACACAAGCATAGGCCATATCTTGCCGGACAACATCTCTTGTCCATATGATGTCCATTATTTTATATATAAACTATGGGTAGTTCACCACATTACATACATTTTTTCCACAAACTCAAAACAGACAATTTCTTTCTCATAGTAGCATTTTTATTTTCTTTTGTGGAAAAATGTTTTACAATTGTTCTAGCACTTGATGCTTTTTCTGATTATTCATTTATAGATTAATATACTTAGCCACCTATAATAAATTAACAGGTTGTAATTGCAACGTGATCAACTGTCAAAGTGGATTTGAGTGGCTCTGAAGATGCTCAGATGTCTCGATGGGCCTCAATAGACCCTTTCACAAAGGTGTCACCGTGAAACAGTCAGAGGTGTGGATCAGAGCTCGGTCCTGACTGGGCGCGGGGTGGTAGACAGAGCTAGTGACCATATCGACCATTTACCATTCAGCATGTGCCTGGTACATAAAAGTGGCAGACCCCTTATTGATGTTATGAGCGACACCGGTGTTTATCCAGTGATGAAGGCTCTGTGAGACCGGTCTATGCTCCTACTTGGATCCTGCTTGATGACTACTGCTCGCGCTGTTCTGTTGAGGAAACGGAATCCTGAGGTAAAGAATGGAAATCCAGCCCAGGTGTGACTAGCAGCCCCGCTGCAACTGGTTGGTAGGTTTTGGGCGAGGTATTAGTTAAGAGGTGTAGGAGAGCTCAGTGACCAAGAGAGGGAGCCAAAGTGAAATAAACCAAATCCTGGCTGAGAAACATGATTGTGTCTTACCTCTGAGAAACACACTGGAGGCGTCCTTAAAAAAGTACTTTCTTTGAAAGATTGAACTGTGTCTAAATGTTTGTATGTGTATTTATTTTGATACAGCATTCACAAATCCCTAACCGATAAAAGCACATAAATGCAATTCATTATTATTATCATACATTATTATGGAGATACCCTATACAGGTAACCTATGTCCCAGTGTTTCAGTGTTCAGCCTGGATGTTGTCCCACACCATTAGGTTGGGATACAGGTAAGCAGACGGAGGTTGGGATGAAGGCACCCTGTGAAGGCTGCAATGCGGACAGCGGCACCCTACATGGTCGAGGTTGGGTGTCACAGTGTTCAATGTTCAGCCTGGATGTTGTCCCACACCCGCAGCACGTCAGAGCAGTCGTTCAGGGCCTCCAGGAGAACGGCGGCCGCCTCCAGCTGAGTGCGCTCCAGCAGCACCGGTGTGTGGGACACAAACTCCAGGCCCGAAGACACAATGTGGATTCCTCCTCGGTTCTCCAGCCACGCCCTCACCGAACTCAACTCTGCCTGGCTGCAGATGAACTGAAGGCCGACAGACGCACAGAGAACACACAGATCCATGAGACTCTGAGGAACGTCCAAAAACTATTATGAGAAAATCATCACATGGCGATACTTCACATGGTGGCCCCAATGGACGTACACGACAACAGTAGTGGCCTTCTTCCTCTTACCTGCAGCATCGGTCTCTCCTCCTCTTCCTCCATCTCCCGGACATCTTCTGCCCCCGCTTCGATGGCCAGCTCCAGAGCCTCTTCGAGGGAGACGCTTCCGGCCTCGGCCACAACCACCCCTTTCCTGTCAAACGTGTGACGGGCCCCGTCCGACAGCACCCCCCTGTGGACAGAAACAGAATCTCAGCCTCAGCCCTCTCTTGAATCCTAGCACCTCTACAGTAGCATTTAGGTGGTAATCTCACTCGCTTCTGAAATACATGACAGTACGTCTACAGCAGCACTAATAATAAATAGTGAAAGTGACCCGTTTGTTTTCAGCAGGTGTTTGATGTCCTGGTTGGTGCGAGTGTTGTTGTCGGTCAGGACCTCGATGAGCAACGCAAAGCCGCCCGGACCACGGGCTTCGTATGTGTGCTGGGTGCCCGTCTTAGCCTTCTCCTGTCAGGGAGAAGAGAAGTCTTGTAGAGGAACACACAATCCTCTACAAGACTTCTTGTAGAGGATTCCACAGCGTCACAACAAAGAGCAGGGGAATTGTGCTGAAGCCAATATTTAACATAATACTACTATAAATGACCTCTATAAAATGAGAATACAGTTTATCCGTACGAATCATGGCAGCAGCCCTCAAAAGCAATTGATTAAATATACATTTACGTCAGAACATAAGATTAAACGTCAGTGTCTAAAGCGATGACACCTGCATCGACATGTAAACCGCGTTAGAAATCGTTTAGGCTCTGTGGACATCGGCACATTTCGAGGCTCCATTATTGACGTTATTATAGATATAGTTCAATATTTCAAGTTGAAAAAGCGTCAACGCCATGTGTACACCATTTTTCTTAACCATCATTCATGTCTAGTACAGCAGAGTTGATAATACCGTCTAACCCACCGCGTTCTTGATGGCGGCGTCGATGGAGGCCTTGGGCATGTTGTGACCCCGGCATTGCTCCAATATTTGGGCTAATGTGGCGTTAAAGTCCGGGTTGGGACCCCCCTCTGCAAGACACGGCGAGGGTGTTTAGATGAAACGACAGCGCAACAACACATTCAGGGGTTTATAAGCGCCGTGACATGAATATCAACCACTTACCTTTCACTGCTATTCTGATCATCATGCCATACTTCATAAACATTTTGCCACGGGCTTCATCCTTCGGTCCTTTGATGTGTTTTACCTTGGACCACTTGTTATGTCCCGCACAATGTGAAGCGTCCAAGTGGAGCCTTCTAACTGGTACACTTCTAGCTAGGACACTTGTAGCTGGTACACTTCTTGCTAGTACACATCTAACTAGGACACTAGCAGCTGGTATACTTGTAGCTGGTACCCTTCTAGACGGGACACTAGCTGGTACACTAGTAGCTTGTACACTTCTAGCTAGGACACTAGCTGGTACACTTGTAGTTGGGGAGCTGGCCAGCTGGTCCACAGGACCAGAAACAAGTAGCCTCCTCAGTTCGGTCGATGAGCAGGTGAAGGAAAGGTTTCTTGGAGCTGCTTGGGAAATCCCTCTCAGCACGACGCCTCCTGCCATGACCCTAACAATATAAAATACAATGGACACACACACACACACACACACACACACACACACACACACACACACACACACACACACACACACACACACAGAAACACATATATATGAATGTTTTTGTACTTTGCTAGTGAGGTGCATTGTTTATCTTACACTTATCACTGTAATAATCGCATGCACTTGCATTTACGAGATCATCTTAAGGTTCAACTCACAAACAGCTCAGTCAGGTTGTCTTAGATCTTTATAGAACTGACACCATTTGGTGTTGTGTACTGACAGCTCACCTGTCAGTAATCTATGCAATGGAAAATACAGTTCTGCACACTATATAGCGCTAGGAGAACCAATACATAACGAGCAATAATGTGATGGGCTGGGGTGAGAAGAGGTACTACCTTAGTATGGGGACATCATGGATTTATAATCTATAGTCAATAAAAAAAAAACATCCAGCCGTCCTTGAGGGAAGAAACACTTCGAAATGAATCTTCTTTGTGATTTTAACCGTTGCCACACACACCTTTGGGGTGCACTACCGCCATCCACTGGTCAGGAGGGGGAGCTGAGGTTTAAAATAATCCCCTTACTATCACCTCAAGCAGAAAGTATTCAAATATTTCCTTTGTTAAATTCGACACTTATTCTAGCTTAGACTGGGCTTTATATTTTCCTTCACTCTATATCATATTTCATTAAACTGATTAATACAGGGTCAACCGTTTCATTTTTTTTTTACACCCTTGTTTTTAACATGCAAAACTTCAGTCAATGTGTTTATTAGCCATGAAGTGTGGGCTATTCATTTGTAGTTTTGTGGTCTCGTCTATTCCCAGTGTATAACAACATTGAAACAGCAAAGTAAAGCCTAAAATACAATCAGATTCCTGAGCATTGGTAGAACACAGCATGGTCTTGAGAATAGTACAATATGTGAATGAATGCCTCAGCCTTGGGTCTCTTTCTGAAACTCCTCCCAAAGCAGACCACACCCCCAGCTACCCAGCAAGGCTGTAGGCGGGGTCCTCAGTGGTTGTTCTTCAGATGCAAGACATGAAGAAGTAGCAGGCTGAGCAGCTATGGTATCAAAGCTTTTAAAGGTATCTGGGTAGTTATGGTAACCAGATAGAGAGATGGAAACAGTCATGATTTCTGTCTGGATCTGCATCATCCTTTTGCACCAGCTCTCCCTGAAGACTGTGACTGCACTGGTGAGTAGTAGCCTGCTTAATTGGCTGTCATCAATGGATGGCTGATGAGGTTATTCAGATTTGTGCTTTAGGATAGTTGACATGTAACATATGAATTACATTTTGAGTAAAATCACATCTGTTATTTATTGTTTAAATATAACAAATATGTTATCATGTTCCACCTGTAAAATAAGTTTTATATATGGTCTAATCACTGATTAAGGTACATTTATATAGCCATTTGAGGCCAAATTCTGCAGGATGCTTAATGTGCAGTAGGGGCAGTAGTGTGGGGAGATGCAAAGCAATAGCAAAATCTGAAATAGGTAAAGTTGTAGAACACCGTAATGGTTGAATTACAACAAAGAATATCCAAAATGAAATCAATCATGCAATTGGATTATTCAGAGCAAGAAGAGACCAGCTGAGTAATAATGCTGGACAGGTAGCACCAGAAATATACAAATTATTAGACTATTTAGCAACAACCCAATACAGCTTCAAGGTAGGATTTCTCCTTTTTGTTAGGGCTTGTCCGTTGTTGGTGGACCAGGGTTAAGAGCAACGTTGACCTGACCCTCAGGGCAGCTCTAACCTGATCTCGGTTTTCCACAGAATAATACACATGGACCTCTGACCTCTGATCTACAGCCCACTGAGTGAAATGAATGAATGGGCCTGTCTGAGCGGGCTATGCTGTCACTGTATTTATTTATCTAAAATCTATTATTTCTGGAAGGAGAGCACAAAAGTCTGTATTGATAAACAATGATTACATTTAAGCTCATTTTAAATCTACAGAATTTTGGAGGAGGATTGGGAGGATTGCATGATAAAAAAAAGTCACATCTATGGGGTCTGATCTATCTCTGACACTGAGTCAGTAGAGTTGTCTGGTGTTGTTCTGACCACTCTGAGGTAATAGAACAAATTCATTTGCATCAAGAACCACTCACTTGTCAGGAAGAGATCTTGATTGACACGCAAGCATGACCAATTATGGCCTGTAAGAGGGAACAGTTCTAGAAAAACAGGCCCGTGGGGAAGAAAACGGGATTCGATTTACAACAATTGTTCAGCGGCCTACGGAAAAAGCAAACTACATGCAGGCAGGGGGCCAGCAGTGTGCCCCCCCCCCCCCACACACACCCCTCTGGAGAAGGCCTGGCGTGGCAGCGTTACATTCTGCATCCATGTACAACTATTTCACGACTCCCTAAGACGCCAAATTGGACCCTTGGGAGAGGGCTCATGTCCTGGGCTGTGGTTGAAGAATCACTTCAAATCAACAGCCTAACCCGAACCCTGACCACATTTCTCTGGACGGCAGTGCAGTTGGCTGCTATTTATAAAAACACGCTCTGACACGTGAACGATGTTGGATTAGTAAAATGCAGAGCAGATGAGTGTTGACAGCTCGTTACAACGTGTTGTCGCCGGGGTACCTCACGACAGTCTTGTTGTTTGCTTGTTAACACGCTGTCTTCAATTCCCATCGCGGAGCCCATCCCCCTAGCCATGATGACTAATGTATTCATTAATTATTTTCTTTTTTTCAATATAAATGTCATTCTCAGATAGACTCTGATGATGTGATCACAAGAGAAGAGCAGATCTACCTTCTGATTGGTGCTCAGGACGCGTGTGATCGCAGCATCCGGAATCAGATGGCCCTCATAAAAGGTTTTTTACATTTCTTTCTACTCCAAAGAGTGTGAAAGGAAACCATTCCTATACTAGACACAGTAATGTAAGAGTGAAATTAAAAGAGGAATACGTTATGTTGCAATCTCCCTCATCCGTGAGACTGTTGCTCAATTTAGCCCTGAGAGGAAATTTGGCTGTCAAGAGACAATGATATCAGCCTAGACTAGAGGTCTCTGACATTCACAAAACAGATAAACAACCTTTTTAATATCCTTTGCATTTAATGTTCCTCACATGACACGTATGCATGATCAGTTGTTGATTGTCTTTGGATATTATGCAGAATGCTGGAGACCAGGAGCCTGATCCTAGGATCTTCCTAGGATAATTATTAAGAAGTTTCCTTAAGAATCTTCTGAAGTCCTCAACATTTTCCATTCTCCTTAAGAATTTCTTGTATATTTCTAGAGCTTTTATTTGAGTGTAATTTGTTGCAAATGGCATGGCCTTCTGTCACCTCTGAGTGATCGAAAGGTGAGTCCAAAAAAGGAGTCAAGTTTGATTTAAAGAACGCTCCCGGACAATTTCCGACCAATTGGGGCTTCGCTTACGTGATCTTGCCTGTCAATCACAGATGCGTGAAATGCAACACATCTCAATGGTGGAAAAACTTTTGCCCAATACAAGCACAGACTTGTCCTGAATATACTAGAAGCTGCCCGGTACAAGCAATGTCATCTACCAGACATATTTGGAGTTTCCATATACAGCCACAGTATTCTACTGGTGGAGACTGGAGATCGGCTAGTACAATTGCTATCCCCTGCTGGGGAATACGCCCAGTGTATAATGTTTTTGATCTATAATTTTTTTCTGCGTTGAATTGCAGTTTTTAAACCTAGTGTAACTAGGTTTAAAAACTCCCCAACAGGGTAGTTCACCCATCCCCAACAGGGTAGTTCACCCATCACCTTAGTCTAACCCTGGTATAACCTCTAGCACTTGTCTAGCCCTAACTCTAATCTAACACTTAATCCTAGTCTAACCCTTATCTAAAACCTAATCCTAGTCTCACTCTTTTCTAATCCTAGTCTAACCCTTAGATACTCTATTACTCTGGTCTTACCCTAGTGAAACCCCTAACTCTTTTAAGCCTTGTCTAAACAACAATCATATCCAACCCTATTCTAACCCCTAAATATATTCTAACCCTAGTCTAAATCCTAACCCTAGTCTAACACGAGTCTAACCCCTTACTCTATCTCATCCTACTCCACCCCTAACGGCTAACGGTAGTCTAACTCATAACCCTAGTCCAACCTAATTGAACCTGTAACCCTGATCTAACTCTAGTGCATCTCTAGTGTTTCCCTAGTGTAACCCTAGTCTAACCCTAGCAGGCGAGTGCGTCCCTGAATGGGACGGGATCGTCTGCTGGCCCAATGGCGGAGCCGGAGAGTGGGTGTCCATGCCCTGTCCAGAGTACATCTATGACTTCAACCACAAAGGTATAGTGACAGTCTTTTCTGTAATAGACAGTGTCTGTGTTGGCAGAGGGATATTTAATAGTTTATTTCTGGTTGATACTCCAGTTGTGATTGTGTGCTTTCATTGTGGGGCAAAAAGAGTCTTGGAATTCTTGAATGTAAATATCAACTTGCTACACTATTATTGATTATCCTGTATGGGGTCATGTTGTTTATTCTTATAGTATTCTGTGTATTTACTACAATATAAAGAGTATCTTCTATCGTGTTTTGTCTATTTACTATCGTTTTTGTTGTATTCCTTACACTATTAGGTGTATTCATTATGGTATTAAGTCAGTGGTTAACACTGAGATCTTTCTTGGACACAGGTCGGGTTCATCGCCAATGTGACATCTCTGGGGCCTGGGAGCAGGCCAATGCCTTAAACCGCACTTGGGCCAACTACACGGAGTGCACTTCCCTAAACTCCGACTACAGCAGCCAAGCTGAGGTTTCTGATTGTTGCAGCTTGTTTAACAGTATGCATTTCTAACAGTCTGAAGGTGTTTAGGTCGGATGTCTAATGGTGTTTAGGTCTGAAGCCCAAAGAGTTTTATTTCTGATGTCTTTTGGTGTTTAAGTCTGATGCCTAACTTTCTATAGGTGTTTAGGTCAGATATATAACTGTCTGAATATGTTTTGGTCAGATGTCTAACTGCCTAAAGGTGTTTAGGTCTGGTGTCTAAAGGTGTTTAGGTCTGATCTCTAAAGGTGTTTGGGTCTGATATCTAACTGTCTAAAGGTGTTTAGGTCTGATGTCTAAAGATGTTTAGGTCTGATCTCTAAAGGTGTTTAAGTCTGATGTCTAAAGATGTTTAGGTCTGATCTCTAAAGGTGTTTAGGTCTGATCTCTAAAGGTGTTGAGGTCTGATGTCTAACTGTTTAAAGGTGTTTAGTTCTGATCTCTAAAGGTGTTTAGGTCTGATGTCTAAAGGTGTTTAGGTCTGATGTCTTACTGTCTAAAGGTGTTTAGGTCTGATGTCTAAAGGTGTTTAGGTCTGATGTCTAAAGGTGTTTAGGTCTGATGTCTTACTGTCTAAAGATGTTTAGGTCTGATCTCTAAAGGTGTTTAGGTCTGATCTCTAAAGGTGTTTAGGTCTGATCTCTAAAGGTGTTTAGGTCTGATCTCTAAAGGTGTTAAGGTCTGATGTCTAAAGGTGTTTAGGTCTGATCTCTAAAGGTGTTTAGGTCTGATCTCTAAAGGTGTTTAGGTCTGATGTCTAAAGGTGTTTAGGTCTGATGTCTAAAGGTGTTTAGGTCTGATCTCTAAAGGTGTTTAGGTCTGATCTCTAAAGGTGTTTAGATCTGATGTCTAACTGTCTGAAGGTGTTTAGGTCTGATGTCTAACAGTCTAAAGGTGTTTAGGTCTGATCTCTAAAGGTGTTTAGGTCTGATCTGTAAAGGTGTTTAGGTCTGATGTCTAAAGGTGTTAAGGTCTGATGTCTAAAGGTGTTTAGGTCTGATCTCTAAAGGTGTTTAGGTCTGATCTCTAAAGGTGTTTAGGTCTGATGTCTAAAGGTGTTTAGGTCTGATGTCTAAAGGTGTTTAGGTCTGATGTCTAAAGGTGTTTAGGTCTGATGTCTAAAGGTGTTTAGGTCTGATCTCTAAAGGTGTTTAGGTCTGATCTCTAAAGGTGTTTAGGTCTGATGTCTAACTGTCTGAAGGTGTTTAGGTCTGATGTCTAACAGTCTAAAGGTGTTTAGGTCTGATGTCTAACAGTCTAAAGGCGTTTAGGTCTGATGTCTAACAGTCTAAAGGTAATTAGGTCTGATGTCTAACAGTCTAAAGGTGTTTAGGTCTGATGTCTAACAGTCTAAAGGTGTTTAGGTCTGATGTCTTACTGTCTGAAGTTGTTTAGGTCTGATGTCTAAATGTCTGAAGGTGTTTAGGTCTGATGTCTAAATGTCTGAAGGTGTTTAGGTCTGATGTCTAAAGGTCTGAAGGTGATTAGGTCTGATCTCTAACAGTCTGAAGGTGTTTAGGTCTGATCTCTAAAGGTGTTTAGGTCTGATATCTAACAGTCTGATGGTGTTAAGGTCTGATGTCTAACTTTCTGAAGGTGTTTAGGTCTGATGTGTAACAGTCTGAAGGTGTTTAGGTCTGATCTCTAACAGTCTGAAGGTGTTTAGGTCTGATCTCTAACAGTCTGAAGGTGTTTAGGTCTGATGTCTAACTGTCTGAAGGTGTTTAGGTCTGATGTCTAACTGTCTGAAGGTGTTTAGGTGTGATGTCTTACTGTCTGAAGGTGTTTAGGTGTGATGTCTTACTGTCTGAAGGTGTTTAGGTGTGATGTCTTACTGTCTGAAGGTGTTTAGGTCTGATTTCTTACTGTCTGAAGGTGTTTAGGAGGCTCCACATCATGTACACAGCAGGCTACTCCATCTCCCTGCTGTGTTTGCTCGTCGCTGTCTTCACCTTATGCTACTTCAAGTACGTTGTTGACCTCAATTATTTTATTCTCAGGTGCTCAGAATAACACTGAGTCAGATCTATATATATATATATATATATATATGTTTCTATTTATACACAAGCATTGCATAGCATGTTCTCCTACTAACTAACGTTCCTACTGCGAAGGGTTCCCATGTTTACATTTTTCTTTGTATTCCCACTGATATCCTGAAGGCGTCTCCACTGCACACGGAATCACATCCACATCCACCTCTTCCTCTCCTTCATATGTCGCGCTGTGAGTATCTTTGTGAAGGACGCCGTTCTCCACTCGGTGACAGAAGACGGCCAGGCAGGACGGCAGCTTACCGGACACCCCCCTCAGCTGGTAAAGACTAAACTGTTAACCCCCGTCCCTTATGTCGGAACCCCAAAGCACCTAACCCCTAAGTAATGGACATGTATGTATTGCATTTATATAGTGCTTTTCAATGTATCCCAAGTGCTTTGTATTGTGAGTGTGTGTGTGTGTGTTTGTGTGTGTGTGTGTGTGTGTGTATGTGTGTGTGTGTTTGTGTGTGTGTGTGTGTGTGCGTGTGTCTGTGTGTGTGTGTGTGTGTGGGGGGGGGGGGGGGGGGGGGGGGTGTGTGTGTGTGTGTGTGTTTGTGTGTGTGTGTGTGGGGGGATGTATGACACCTCATCTACTACTATACCCTGAATATAACTTGCTCCGTTCAAAACGAAGTGAGCCCAAAATACGCGGTCACGGTCAAACACGAAATGTGTTCAGTAGCAAGTAAATGGCGACCAAAATAGCTCCTATTCAGTATTTTCTTAATACTTTATGTATCCATTTTAAATGTGTATATTGCCATGCCTCATAGGGAGTTTCCCTTTCAGCTTTTATAACTGTACACTATCTTTGTTAATAAATATATGGTCATAGGCATTAAAACCACTTCCCTTGTCACAGTTCCCTTGTACCCATTATCATGCTAATTCCGACCAGAAACAAATTTCCTATTAAATCGTGGGCCTGGGCCATGATTTCAAGCCATTACAATAGAGAGCTTTTGAGCATTACAAAAGGCTGGAGCATGATCAGAATAACTGTACCTTGAAAATGGCATTTTGAGTTCCGCAAGCACTATTCTGTATTTTATAAATACCATCTGACCCATTTCCACTTCCAGTCGGCCTATAAATTATATAATCTAAGTAATTATAGATCCATATCGCATGATTTAATATTAACATAAAAACAACTTATGAGACGGTTGAGAAATGTAAACGTAATGGCATTTCATCCAGAGGAAACGCTCGTTTTTGTCTTTGGCGCCTCTCAGATATGTTGGCGATGCTGACCGACATCATCACCGGCTCACAGCCTCCTACGCGGTGTCTATAGAGCTGTGCTGTCCATCCTGCACAGCTTTATAGACACACATGACCTGCATGGTACATGTGTGTCACCAGTGTGTGTGTTTGTGTTTGTTTGTATGCGTGTGTGTGTGTGTGTGTGGGGGGTGCTGCTGCTATCTATCTATCCAACAGTTTGGCTGTAAGCTGGCTGTTACCCTGTTCCTGTACTTCCTGGCAACCAACCATTACTGGATCCTGGTGGAGGGAGTTTACCTGCACAGCCTGATCTTCATGGCCTTCCTCTCTGACAGAAGCTACCTGTGTACTCTCAGCATTATCGGCTGGGGTAATTCATCTGTATCCTACGCTGTAGTTACATTTAGTTAATCTATACATTATATTGCAGCAACGTAATGAAGTTCATCTTTACAATACATCTATCTATCTATCTATCTATCTATCTATCTATCTATCTATCTATCTATCTATCTATCTATCTATCTATCTGTCCGTCCGTCCGTCCGTCCGTCCGTCCGTCCGTCCGTCCATCCATCTATCTTTACCTAATTTTCTCTCTCTCTCTCTCTCTCTCTCTCCCTCTCTCTCTCACTCTCTCTCTCTCTCTCTCTCTCTCTCTCTCTCTCTCTCTCTCTCTCTCTCTCTCACTCTCTCTCCAGGGGTACCAGCTGTCTTTGTCTCCGTCTGGGTCAGTGTCCGAGCCTCGCTAGCGGACACACAGTCAGTATATCCCTCTGTGTGTTGTCTTTATGTTTGTGTTGTCTGTGTCATGTGTGTTGTATTTATGTGAGGCTTATCTTTGTGTTTCCATGTGTGTGACTGTGGGACTGTGTGTGTGTGTGTTTGCATGAGTGCACGTGTGCAAACTTGCATACTGAGTGCTGAGTGCGCGCACCTGTGCATGTGTGCGTGCGTGAGTGCATGTATTGTGTTCATAATTGACACACAAACATTGCGTTGGATCTTCTGTTTCAGATGCTGGGACATCAGTGCAGGAAATCTGAAATGGATTTATCAGGTTCCTATCTTGGCAGCCATTATAGTATGTACCCCATATCATTATATTACTAATACCATATCAATATAGTAGGTTCACCATATCATTATAGTATGTAAACCATATCATTATATATCCTTGTAGTATATAAGCCATATCATTATATTATGTGCTCCATATCACTGTAGTGTGTAGAGTACTATAGAGGGTGAGACTTTAAATGTGATGTTGATGCTATGATGTACCTACGCATCCCTCCCATTGATGTAAGTTACGTCTACATCAAGTAGTTCATGTTTAGGTTGTACTGTTGACTCTGTCCTGAAGGGTGCTGCTCTAATCCATTCTGCAGGTGAACTTCTTTCTCTTCCTCAACATCATACGAGTCCTGGCCTCCAAGCTGTGGGAAACGAATACAGGCAAATTAGACCCAAGGCAGCAGTACAGGTAACCTAGGACAGATAACCTACAGCCCAGTAGTACAGGTAACCCCAGGACAGGTAACCTACAGCCCAGTAGTGCAGGTTACCCAGTAGTACAGGTAACCCCTGGACAGGTTACCTACAGCCCAGTATTTCAGGTGACCCAGTAATACAGGTAACCTACAGGTATGCTTTGCCATGTTGTGTTCCTAGGGGTCAAAGTTAATTCCATAGTGTTCCTAGGGGTCAGAGTTCACCACATAGTGATTATTGTGCTGAGGGCTCGCCAGTGTTTCTAGTGATCAGAGTTCACCAAATATTGTTGCTTTAGTGTTTTGAGTTCACTACATAGTCTTCAGAGTATTTGGAGTGCACTGGTATTCAAAGGCCCAATCCCAATGTCCGGACTAACGGACTCATTGACTTTATTGCACATTCTCGCAAAATTATTAAGGCTTTAGGGCCGTCCCAATGTTGAATTCCAAAGGGCGTGAGGGTTTGAGTCCACACTTACTGAGCCCTTTCCATGAGTCCGCATCAGTGCAGACTTCGCCTAAGGGAATTACCCACAGTTCAAAGCGTTGTGACGTTTACCGCGGAGACCATAGGGAAATCCGGAAATTAGGAAGGTTAACAACAAGACGATGCTACTGTCTGTGGCGAAGTCACGCCCCTTCCGGTAGAGCCCATGGGACCTATGAGATCGAAAAATATGAGTGGGTTTCAATGGAGAGAAAGTAATTATTTTCTGGTCCCAGTCTTTATGTGCCCCGGATTACACATATGTTGTTTGTGGATTTAAATGATAATTTTGCGTGACCAGATAGGAATTTCTGCCTTTTTTTAGTGAGCCGGTGTGGGTACCGGATTGACTCGGCTGCCAGATCGACTCGGGGTCCTAGATGCGCAATAATGACGCACTTCCTGTAAACGCTGTCTTTTAAATGCGCATGCGCGTTTTATTCATTCCCATGTTATTCCCAAGTATTAACAGTGTTGGGACTAACGCGTTATTAAGTAACGCGTACAGTAACTACGCTATTTTTGCGGTAACGAGCACTGTAACTTATTACTTTGTCAAAATCAGTAACACGTTATCGTTACTGCGATTTTAAACAGGCTCGTTACTCGTTACTTCACGTGCATAACCCAGGACTACAGTTTCCGTGGTGGACGTGAAGTGGACGTGAGTCACGTGACGCAGCGACGCGCAAGTAAATGAATTAAAACAATGGCGGCAGTCGACGACGGTCCAGGCGTTGTATTTCTCTCATGGAAATATGCACATTACTTTTCCTTTCTGACAGTAAAAGACATAAGGAATATTTTGGTGACCTGTCACCTTTGTGAAGGTTCGAAAACTCTAGCCACATCAAAAACTAGCAATTCTAATCTGATGAAACATCTTCAGAAACAACAGGCATCTACCAAGCTAGTTGAAAAAGACCCTGAAGGTAACACAGGTGATGCTGCTGCTAACGTCAGCTCCGCCGACGCTAAAGGAGAAGCCACTCCAGCCAAACAACGAAAGCTTGATTTTACAAAGCCTGTTGCACAGTCTATAACCCAGACACAGCTAAACAAATGATGGAGCTGTATGGACAAAGACTGATATAGACATAGACATACTAACATAGACTACTAAAGCACTTTATCCACCATTATTGATTTAATCAGTTGTTTTATTTATCTAAACGGCCAGAGTGGAGGAAATATTATATTTGTTAAACATTAACTATGTTTGTGAGGCTGAAAGTACTTTTTATTTATTTAGTTTCTCTTTGTGAGGCTGAAAATACTTTTAAGTTTGCCCATCATTATTGATGATGAGGTCTCCAGTTGGTGGAGTTTAGCTGTTTTGAGTTAAGGTTAATTTACAAAGAACGGATAAACCTCACTGTGTTTACATTGAAAACATCTATTGTATCAGTTTTGCACTATTGATTCCTACAGTTGCTAAATGGTCTGAGGCACAGTTTAATTTTTGCACTGCCAAAACTATACTTTGTACCTGTTTCAATGGCTACGATAAATATGCCTATCAAAAGTTTCAAAACATACTGTATGTTGTGTTTTGTTGATCCACTGCTTCATCGTAGTGATACTGGGTACAATGATCAAATTTTACAGTTGTTTTGTCGAACACTATGCCACATCAACCCCAAAATAATGTGTGTGCATTTGTAGAGGGTTGGAAACAGTTGGAAACAATGGAAATATTTCATTTATTTGCACTCACACTACTACACTGCTATGGCACGTTCAGGTCACTAGGTGGCGCATTGCGCTTGTGGTAGGATAGGACTTACGTGAAAGCAAGCCAGAGGACTGGCAGCCTCCCTAGCTATCCAGTTAGGGAGGTCCTTTGCCACATTAACACAATAAGATAGTTTAGAAAAAAAAAAGTTACTTTCCCTAGTAACTAGTTACCTTGAAAGTAATGAGTAACTTAAAGTAACTGAGTTACTTTTGAAAGAAGTAACTAGTAACTGTAAATAAGTTACTAATTTAAAGTAACTTGCCCAACACTGAGTATTAACGATCTCCTTTTGTTTTCTAATCTATAAATAATAATCTAATGTACAAAGATTGATCAGATAATATTTGTGGCTTTAGATTGATGGCTAACGTGAGCTAATAAACATTAGAAGGGGGGGGGGGGGGGGCTTTCATCAATATAGGATTAGTTTTGTAGTTGATTATTACTTTAACATAGGTGAAAACAAAAATATATGTGTAACCAAGCCTTATATTGCTTCCTATACTTGGGTAATATATAAAAGAAGAATCGGGCGTGGCGATCCACTTTATTTCCAGCGCTCCCAACACAGAGTCAAAACAGCGACCCACACGCAGACACTTCCGTTCTCCTCCTTCAGAATAAGAGTCCCTAACAGGAACTGGGTTACATATGCATTCATCAGTGCTTTCAGACGTGTTTCCAATGGCTTTGTTTGTGCGAAAGAACGGGCTGCGTTCAATGAAATCAAAAACAAAACGGATTGAGCCTTCTTTTTATGTCCATGATTGAGCCCTGTTGATAAACAACCCTTCCGGGTTTTGTACGTTGGCTTGTGTCGATACGTCAAGGTTCGATACGTCATCTGTAAGCGCAGGACCCCGAGTCGATCTGGCAGCCGAGTCGATCAGGTACCCACACCTGATCATTTGGATCAGCTCACCAACAAGAGCCTGCGCTTTTTGCTCCCAAACCGCTCTTCATATTACTTATAATTCAGCCAAATGTAGCCCGTTCTGACTTATGATTAGTATGTGTATGCCAATAATCACCTTAATTATTCAATACATCCTTTATACTGAAGTATTCAAAAGTAAAAAATTATATTGTCTAATATCAATAAATTGCTGTAGCCAATTGTTTTCAATGCATTTACAAAAAAACAAAAAGAAAGTCAAAATGACAATTCCCAAACCGGCATTGTGTCAGCAACATCTTTGTCATTAAACGTTGTCAAGGTAACATGTGCTCTCGTGAAGTGCTGTCCCAATCCCATACATACCTATCTGAGGCCATGTGGCCTCACACACTCGCTCACTTAGCACCTGAGATCAATTAGGCCAATGTGTTAAGAGTTCACTACACAGTCTTGATAGTGCATGGAGTGGACTACAGCGCTGCTCATAGTGTTAAGGGTTCGCTACATAGTGTCAACAGTGTTAAGAGTTCACCGGAGTCCTCATTGTGTTCAGTACTCACTACATGGTATTCCTTTGGTTCCAGGAAGCTGCTGAAGTCCACACTTGTCCTGATGCCTCTGTTTGGAGTTCACTACATGCTCTTCATGGCTATTCCATACACTGACGTCTCTGGCCTCCTCTGGCAGGTCCAGATGCACTACGAGATGTTTTTCAACTCCTTTCAGGTAACACATAATGCACACACACACACGCGCGCAATGTATACACACACTATACTTGTAATCATATTATTATAAGCATAGATCAATAAACACACATCAACCATATATGCAGTGTGTGTGTGCGTGCGTGTTTGTGTGTGTTCATGTGTGCTTGTGTGTATTTTTATTTTGCAGGGATTTGTTGTGGCTTTCATCTACTGTTTCTGCAACGGAGAGGTATTGATCTGTGATCTGTGATGATATTTTAACTGATGTTTATACTGATTTTACCTAATCTGATTTAACATACAATCTGATTTGAAGTTATATCTGATATCTAATCTGTTCTGAAATCTAAAGTAGTCTGATATCCAATCTGATATAGAATCCAATATCTGAACTGATAGCAAAATGTATCTGATATTTTATCTGACATCTAATATGATATCTACTTGGATATAGTTTAATGTAATGTAGATTAAGTTTCATGTAATATAATTTGATATCTTTCCCCTCCTATCAGGTACAGGCTGAGGTAAAGAAGGCGTGGCTAAGACGGAGTTTAGTGTCAGACCTCAGACAGAAGTCCAGGATGACCAGCAGTGGGGGCGGAGTCAGTTCCTATTACGGCAACCTGACCACTAATAACAGCGTCAGCTTTTCTGCCGTCACCCCGAGGGGCGGAGTCATGCCGGTTGCCCCGCCTTCCATGCACCCGATCAGAAGCAGTCCTCCGTGCTTCGCCTCCAGTGACCTCATGGAGACCAGCGACCCTCTCCAGGCGCCCAGCCCCCCAGGGACAGTCTCTGGACGGGGGGGTTCGGTGTGGAGCGATGGGGGCCCCGGGGGAGAGACCCTTGCAGGACCCCAGGAAGGACACCTGGAGGAGCTGGAGACAATGCTGTGAATGTTTACTTTAGAACCCCTACCCTGTACGGCCAAAACGCCCCGTTTGGACACGTAGCACCTCGATGTCGAATGGACCCCTTCTCCCGTCCAGAGAACATTTGTTTTTATCACTTTTTGATGAAACACATCTATTCATGTAATGTAAACAATCACAGATGTTTCTTTTCATTCAATCTTTTTGAGGCTGTTAAATATGTTTTTACATAATTTATGTTATTTGAAGAACAAAAATAACACTTTTTTATTTATCTTGGACTGTTGGATAACTTCTTCCGTTGCAAAGCTTTGTCTGCTATACGTTTCTTTTCCAAAATAGAAACATGAGAACATAATATATATCCATATGTGAATAAATCAGCTGTGTGATAAGCGTGTCCTACGGTGTCGTTAGTGCCAGCCTATAGGCATGCAGGAGGATCTTCGTGACTCCTCCCCCCCCCCCCCCCCCCCCCACTCGTTCCTTGCCCGACGCGCTCCACCCAGTGGGAGTTGCTCCGCACACAGCAAGACAGCTGGACAGGCACAGCAAGCTCTTGCACAGACTATGTGAAGACTTGTGAAGGTAAGAGAACCATGCTAGCCTTGTGTTTGTGTTCATGTATTTTATGGATTAGTCACGACTAATCCATGCGATTTTAGGTCCTTGTTTTGTAGAAAGTACGATTGTTTGAGTTTTCATCTTATTTTAAAATACTAAAATATACAATTCAGATGCATGTTGAGCACTTGAGGCAATAGCAATAGGCCTAAACAATTGCCACTAAACTATTACTATGATCAAAATCTTTATCAAATAAATGATGGGTTAATTATTACAAATAAATATAAAAATATCTTGCTTCGCACCCACATCAGAGAATGTTGGAGGTCTCGGGCGACCTATAGAGGTATCGGTTTAGTCTATAGTATATTATAGTGGTATACTGTGTCAGGAAAGCTGTCACTGTGCGTAAACTGAATAAAAAAGGTTGTCTTCCCGGCCAAAAGCCTAGCGTGAGCACAACTTTTTAGTCGGAGCGCACGCCACAGGACGCGTCATGCGCGTCGTGTGGCACACTTAAAGGTTTAAAGGGGAGATCGATGAGCCGCGTAACGCGCTCTCAGACACAAAAAGATGCGGTTGACGCGCTCACACCAGGTTTGGCCACCGAGCGCGGCACGCTCCATCGTATTTCCTAGAACAGTGTGAGAAAGTAGTTTGATCGTTGTATTTTCATTTTGATCAAATGTTTTAATATGCTGAAATCATACCTATCATTACAATGGTGGTGTTGAAACAAAGAACAGGGACATTTAGGTCCGGGTACTAACGTAGGCTATAATCCGTTTTCTCAAAAATGTATAAAGGACAGTTTAACGGGTCCAGGTGCTAAAGGATAATTGGTTATTCATGTGTAACGAAAATCGGAAAAATGGAACCCACATGGATTATTATTATTATATGCTACGTTTGCAGAAACGCACAAATAGCCTACCAATTTTTTTTTCGGGCGACTGGGTTTCTTTATAAGGAACCTGAAACTGCTGAATCTTGACCGAATCTAGTCTGACAAAAAAAATACTTTCGGTGTACTGCAGGGAATGAATGACCCATGCATTAACTTTGACCCAGATGAAACCTATTGAAATGTACACCATTGGATTGGGGGGGAGATCTATAAAGGAATTGATAGCCTGGTTCTATCATTAGTGTTGGGGGGGCTCTATTGGTGAATAATGAGGCGTGAGTTACTTATTTTAATCTACACTTAAGTAAAGCTAGTAAAATAGCTTGAATAATGTGTATACATTACGGATATATATATATACATGTGTATATATGCCATATGAGGACCACTCATGAAAGATATTTGAAAATGACTCTGACTTCTGTTGGAAAGGGCTTTTAAGCATTTGGCACTAAAGGAAGATCTGAATATGGTATTATCATACTAAACGTACAAATATGATTTTTGTTTTCTTTTTTTCTATAGGTTTCCAGGCTACATTACTAATCTCATACACTGCAAGAATGGAATTGCATTGAAAAAGAACAGTGATCCAGATTGAAACAATACAAGGGAAATACCCTGGGAGCTTTTCTTGACCTAAATATTGATCAAAATGACGGTTTTAACTAGACACCTATTAATAATGATAGTTGGGCTTTTGGTTAACTTCTCCTATCAGTACAGCTTTAAAAATTGCATTGGAGATCAATACTCAAATAATCTGACATTCACTTGCAGTCAACGAACCGCAAAGCACATATCTCTAATTGTGGGTGACCTGCCAGCATCTGCCATCAACATCGCCATTGTAAATAATAATATTTCGGACATACCCACAGGGAGCTTTCAACGTTTCGTCAAACTGAAAAAACTTTGCATGCACAGTAACAATTTGAAATTCATTGACGGGCTTGCTTTCCAGAACATGCATCACCTTAAGACTCTCAACTTGTCTTTAAACCTCATATCAAAACTCAACTGCTCGGTTTTTCAGGACCTTTACAACCTCACTTATCTCTCACTGGAACACAACCTATTGGAAGACCTCCCCCAGAGCCTTTTCAATTCCACCCCTCAGTTGAACACCTTGATCTTACGAAATAACAGTCTGCATAACTTCTCTGTCGTCGTGCGATCCGTTTCATCCCTAAGTCAACTGAAGACACTAGATCTTGGCTTTAACCTTTTGACATCCCTCACTCATTTAAACAGCTCATTGCCTAAGAGCCTGACTGAATTGTTTGTACGTGGAAATAAGTTGTTATCATTGGCTTGCGCTGATTCATTTCTCACAAACATCATACGACTAGATTTATCAAAGAACGTGGGACTCTCAACTACTGCTTTCAAAGGAGTCGACTTAGCGCAGATTCGCTATTTACAGATGGGGTCAACAAAAGTTAAAATATTTGAATTTTTCAAAGTGACCAACGTTGATGCTAGTTATGTTGACTTCTCTGACATGGGCTTAACCGATCCAAGTCAGATCAATAAGCTATGC
This sequence comes from Pollachius pollachius, assembly GCF_949987615.1. NCBI lineage: Eukaryota > Metazoa > Chordata > Actinopteri > Gadiformes > Gadidae > Pollachius > Pollachius pollachius. Next base: position 4,943,741 of record NC_136952.1, read on the forward strand.
ACGTTTTCTAGGAAAAGAGAACACATAACCAACATGACTCTGAAATCGAATAGATTTAATATGTTACCAAGTACTTCATTATCCAACTGCCCTCAAATCACAGGAACATTCGACATCTCCTCAAACAATTTGAAACAGGTCAACTGTCTCCAGTTTCTTGAAGGACAGAAATACATGCAAACGTTCAACATAGAACACAACCACATCAAACAACTGTTGTCCTGCAAGGGTACAAAATATAAACTTCCCCTCACACAGTTGGGCTTTCGTTACAATCGCATCCTCTTAGTCGAACCTGACGCCTTTGCTCACACACCAAATGTCACAATTTTAAACCTCAACATAAACAGCATTGCTAGGTTTGATTTCGGAGCACTCAGAGGGCTAACCAAGCTCCAGATACTCCGTCTGGACAACAACCTCTTGACTGAGTTGTGGAACACCACCTTCGAGGGCTTAAGTAGCCTTGAAACCTTGAATCTTCGCAACAACCGCATCGCTGTGATTTTCTATGGCAGATTCCTAGATCTCGGTCGGCTGACTATCTTGGACCTGGGTGGGAATAAAATCTCCCATATTTATGAAGGTGGCCTCAAGGGATTGAAACGTCTAAGAAACCTCTACTTGGATGGAAACAACCTTAAACAAATAGATAGCATTGAGTTCGCTCCGTTCCAAAACACCCTGGAAGTGTTGGATCTACTTAACAACCAGATTCGTTTCAATCATGAAATTTTCATTTCTCCTTTTGTGAATCTCAGCAGTCTCAGGGATCTTAAACTGGATGGACAACAGCGCTTCGGTATAAGCCGGCTACCTCATGGCTTTTTCCGTGGACTTCACTCCCTGACAAATCTGTACCTTACCAACAACCGCATAGATCACATCGCTTCTGACACCTTTGACGCTCTGACAGGCCTGACTTATCTAACGCTAGATAACTCGTGCAATGGCTTGGTAAATCTCGAGCCGGGGAGCTTCAAAAACCTGAGGAATTTGAAGTGGCTGAGTCTGCAAAATATGGGCCTTCAGAATTTGTCCAAAGAAGTTTTTGGAAATCTTACCAATCTACAAGGCTTATACCTTACCCATAACGTGATGCAGCACATTGAGGTGGATGTTCTGGACAGCCTCCAAAGCCTCAGCTACCTTGACATAAGAAACATTCCACTCAGCTGTTCATGCATAAACCTAAAACTAAAAAACTGGACACTTAATAACCATAAAGTGCAATTGATATATATGCATAGCCTGCGATGCAAAGAGAGCATTAATAATTTTTTCTACAAGTTTGACACAAACGTTTGCTTTGTAGACCTTGGAAAGTCCCTGTTTTTCATTACGGCTGCTGTTATCTTTGTGTCCATTGTAGTTCCTCTATTACATGTCAAGCTATATTGGAAAATTAAATATGGCTATTATGTGTTCCGTGCCTGGTTCAGCGAACAGTGGCGCAAACTGAGGGAAGACGAGGAAAACTGTGAATACGACGCATTCATCTCCTATAATTTCAACAACGAAAACTGGGTTCTAGAGCAGCTGCTCCCAAACTTGGAGGGAAACGGCTCCTCGTTCAAACTTTGCCTTCATCACCGGGACTTTGAACCGGGACGTAACATAGTGGACAACATCGTGTCCGCTGTGTATGGCAGCCGCAAGACGCTTTGTGTTGTGAGCCGGAACTTTCTGCAGAGTGAGTGGTGTTCACTGGAGATCCAGCTGGCCAGCTACCGGCTCTTTGACGAGCATCGGGACGTTCTGCTGCTGGTGTTCCTGGAGCATATCCCAGAGAGGGAGCTTTCCTCCTACCACCGCATGAGGAAGGTCATGTTGAGGAAGACCTATTTGCAGTGGCCCGGCTCAGAGTGCACCGACCCGGCCTTGGCCCAACTGCTCTTCTGGAAACAGCTCCGGAGGGCTCTGAGGACAGGAAGTAGAATGGAGGACGAGGTTGCAGCAGGGGAAAAGAAAAGCTCTGGGACTGCAGAAGGCGACCAAACCGACTCTTCAGTAAATCCTACCGCTGAGGAAATCTATCACTGAAAATATGTGTAATTATCTATGACAGTTTAATCATATCGTCAATGATTGATGATTGTTATATTTTTGTTTGCATCTATTGCCAAAGGTCTTTGTAGACGATTGGAATTTAATTCTGGTGTCCAAATGTGTATTACGGACAGCTCATGTTTTTTTTTAGTATTTTCTTTAAATGGGATCACTGTGTTGTTTTTGTCTGTCTTTTTGTTTCATGTTATGGGCGGAGGTGGCGGACTCCAGCTTCTCCCCACTCCTCCTTTCTCGAGTAGCATCCGACTGCGGCCAATTGTATCCGTCTGCGTCCGGCAAGACGTAGGCGTGACTTGTAGTGGGCGTAACTTGTATTAGGAGGCGAGTCTTGTACTTTTCCAAATCGCGTAAGTAGGAGGCGTGTCTAGTACTTTTCTAAATTGCGGAAGTGATCAGTATGTAGCAGTGGTGCACGGGCACATAAATGACCGCAACTCGGACCTCAAATATTAGGCCTTATATAATAATAATGCACCCGACACGCTCATTTAAAAACATGCTATTGATTAGCTTAATCATAGCCTTACTGGCTTACTGAAACTGACATCCCTGAGTCATATGCATTTAAGAAAAGAATTTACAGATTTACAACTTTTTTTTACCGCGAAAAGAGGAAGATCTCGCGTGGGCCGCGATTTAGAAAAGTACAAGACACGCCTCCTCCTACTACAAGTTACGTTTACTACAAGTTATGCCTCCGTCTTGCAGGACGCAGACATACCCTATCCGCTGCAGCCCCGGAGCCAGAGCCTGTGGTGTGTTAAGGGGCCCTGTGGTTTTTATTTCGGCTTTTTTCAACGCTTTGCGTCACAGTCGGCCCCTTGCCACACCACGGGTCCCAGCTCCGGACTGCAGCTGGATACCATTGCCTTTGTAACAGTGTAAATAATGACAGTGTAAATAATTTCTTTTATTTGTTAAATTCTGTTAAACTTGGGACTCCAACCAACATTTTATATATTATTCTGAAAGTCCACGGCGGAAGTTTGTGTCTGAAAGTCCACGGCGGAAGTTTGTGTTTAAAAGTTCAGAAGCAACCAAGCTTACGTTGTGTTCGAACGGACTACGGCTGAATATATATATATATATATATATATATATATATATATATATATATATATATATATATATATATATATATATATATATATATATATGCGAACACTGGTTGTGTGTTGTCCCATGTTGCAGGTACGTTTGTTTAATGCTTTGTGTTGTAATACCACTATACGATCACTTAATGTTTTTTGTTTGTTTTAAAAGTTCAGAAGCAACCAAGCTTACGTTGTGTTCGAACGGACTACAGCTGAATATATATATATATATAGCACTGGTTATGTGTTGTCCCATGTTGCAGCAAATAAACCAGTCCAGTGCTCCACCCAACCTGTCTCCGTGAGTTTTATGCAATGAAGCAGAAGAGCTGCGGTGTACCCAAGGTCACATTGGTGCCGTGACTCGTCGATCTCCTGCTGGACGGTGGCTTCTTCGGCACGATCCGGGGATTCGTCTTCTGCTGCTGCTCCTCTGAGTGTAATCAGGTGGACATTTTATTTGGACTGTTGAGCTGTCAAAGAGCATATAGATTTTCTTTTTTTTCATTTATTTTTTCAGGTGCTCTTTTTGTAATTACTTTATTGCATTTTTTTTGAGTGTTGAATTAAATTTGTGACATTGGACATTTTACATTTTTTTTCACAATGAGTTTTAGTCAAGAGGGGTATAGCGCCCCTTGTGCCGTTGGCAGGGGGAGAGGCGTGTTGGGTTCTCCTTTGTTCTTACAGTTTGGAACACCTGTGAACGGACGTGGTATTGTTCTGGGGGGAGATGAGGGTACACCAGGGTTCCCTTCGATCGGTAGGGATGTGTCCCCTCCCCCAAGTCACCCTGTGGGTAATTCACATGAGCCTCAACACACCAGTTCTGCTCTCCCAAGCCCTGAGGCCCTTGCCAATGAGATAGTCAATCAGATGGGGGATGTAATTCAGCATGTTACTCAGAAGGTTGTACAGAACATTATAACCCAGCTCAGCCCATCTGTTAGCACCCCTTTAACCAATGCTTTCGCTTCGCCAACCGACGCTGACATGTCTTCTTCAAACATGCTTGACGCCTCTCATATACAGCTTGTATCCCACAGAAAATTGAAAGATCCCCCATGCTTCAGAGGGGAGAGCTCTGACTCTGTGTCTGTGAGAGAGTGGAAGGATCTCATGAGAACTTATATTAAGAAAAGTAACCTGAGACCTGAGGAACAAGCTGAGGAGATCCTTGTCCACCTTAGAGGTAAAGCTAAAGACATCGCCCGAGTTGGTACTAGAAATAGTGACATAGACATCACCCGTGACCCTGAAGCTATCTATGGTCTCCTACGAAAGCACTTTGACTCTGCCCCATGCTCACCTCTTCCACTAGCAGACTTCTATACCACTCTGCCTGAGAAAGGGGAGGGGGCATTTGACTATTGGCTAAGGCTGCACCGTGCCGTTGACATTGCTGTTGAATGGCTTAAAGAGCATGGCAAGACGCTAGAAAGTCCTGGCACTGAGGTAACACTCATGTTCATAAGAAACTCCCCCCCCCCTGAGCTTTCTATGACCTTCCGTTCAAAGACTATGGACAAGTGGACTGCTCATGAAGTTCAGGAAATCTTATGCGAGTATCATTCAGGTCTGACATCCACTGGTAGCAAGGTAGCCAGTGAGAGGGTAACAATGAACATACAGCAGACTTCTCCTCCACCACCTGTTCCACCTACTGGGGGTCAGGGCGCGCCACAGTCGCAGACCACAGACTCTGCTACCCTTGAACGGCTTATCAGCATGCTGGAGAAGGTGCTTTTGCAGAGACCTGTTCAGTCGGGTCCATCCAGACAGTCTGGCCCACGACGTCCCAGAATTGAAGGATTACATGACGTACCTTGTTCTGTCTGTCGTGACACTGCTCACTCCGCCTTCACTCACTGCCGTGACCATAGGCACTGTTTTCAGTGTCACTCACCAAACCACTCGAGTCGTGCTTGTCCTGGCCACACAGCCTCAAACACTCGTCAGCAGCCGGAAAACTAATGGGTCCGCACTTCAGGGAGGACAGTGTGGACCATGATAGCGAGTCTCCCAGCTGTGACAGTGATGATTTGGAATCTTTGTATGAATCTCTTTGCTCCTTTGCACCGTCTGGCAAGACAGTAATTTTCCAATCAACACACAGACTTCAGAAATCTGACAGCTTGTTCTACACTGATGTTTGTGTTGCAGGTGGAGCTCAGTTGAAAGCCATAATTGATAGTGGTTCCATGTCTATAAGTGAAGTGAAGCTGCTGCTGCACGTCTCTTGCAACACTGCCCTGATTTGAATAGTAGTCCTGCTGATGACATTGTTGTTGATGGTGCTGGGGGTCACCATGTTTATCCAAAAGCAGTCTATGATTTAGAGGTGGTTATCTATGGCTTCAAGTTGCTCATCCCAACATTGGTCATCCCTGGACAGACAGACGACATGATTGTTGGTAGTAACGCTATCAAGCTGCTCATACACTTGATGAAAAAGTCTGAGGACTATTGGAGACTTCTAGCTGCACCAGTTGACAATGCAGATGATGACTGTAGCCAGTTCTTATCCCTGCTCTCCAACTCTGAAAAGTGGCGGGGGGGGGGCCATGCCTGACAAGATCGGCACAGTAAAGTTAAGGCAGAGTATTACACTTGAACCTCTGTGTGAACACCTTGTCTGGGGCAAGTTGCCTGTATCTGCACCTTTGTCAGTGGGGAGCACAGTTGTTGTCGAACCGACTCAGTCAAGATCAAGGCCCAGAAATGTACTGGTTGGCCGTGTTGTCACACCTCTGTGGGGTGACAGGTGGGTGCCCGTAAAACTGATCAATCCTAGCAGTAAGGCAGTGACTCTGAGGAGAAATTGCAAGATTGCAGATGTCTTCCCATGTGTCGCGGTTGAGGAACTGCCTTCACCTGAAAAGGTTTTGGTCAATATCCAAGATGTCTCACAGGGCTCTGTGGTGACAAAGTCCCCTCAGCAGAGGAAAGAGGTCTTAAACAACTTGGGACTACAAGACTTGGATTTAGATGGCTGTGAGGTGTCTGATCAGTGGAAAGATTGACTTTTGGAGCTCGTTGTGAAGTATGAGTTGGTCTTCTCAAGGGATAAGATGGACTGCGGGGAGGCTACGGACTTCGTCCACAAAATACACCTTGTGGACGAGAGGCCGTTTCGCCTACCGTACCGCCGAGTTCCACCAACACAGTACGAGAAGTTGAGAACCGCATTGAATGACATGGAGGAAAGAGGCATTATCCGGAAGTCACACAGTGAGTACGCTTCACCACTGGTCTTGGTGTGGAAAAAGGATGGCAGTCTGCGCATTTGTACTGATTTCAAATGGCTTAATGTGAAGACTGTGAAAGATGCACACCCACTGCCTCACCAAGCAGATACTCTTGCTGCACTTGGAGGAAATGTCTTCTTTTCCACCATGGACTTGACTTCCGGATTTTACAATGTGCCACTTCATGAGGAACACAAGAAGTACACAGCCTTTTCCTCCCCCTTTGGCCTCCATGAGTACAATAGGATGCCCGAAGGTCTATCTAACAGTCCCGCAACCTTCATGCGAATGATGTTATCGATCTTCGGAGACGAAAACTTCAGCAGCTTGCTTTGTTACTTAGACGACCTGATGGTCTTTGCCCCCAGTGAACAGCTAGCCCTTGAACGTCTGGAGATGGTGTTCTCCCATCTGAAAACTCACAAACTTAAGCTGGCTCCCAAGAAATGCCATCTTCTGAAGAGCTCAGTTAGGTTTCTGGGCCACATTATCTGTGCAGATGGGGTGAGAACAGACCCTGACAAGGTCAAGACTATTGCTGATGTAGAAGAGTCAGAGTTGATGGAAAATGATGGTGAGCCAAACCTCTTTTCAGGCTCATTTCTGGACGTCAAGTTCAGTCTCAGGCCAAGAAAAGAGCTAAATTCAAGAAAAAAAAACCCTGCCCCATTGGCTATGACACCAAGTGACTGGACTGGTGCATGTCAGGAATCATTCCAAATCCTGAAAAGTGAACTCACTCATGGTGTTACTTTGGCTCACCCTAACTTCGACCAGCCTTTCATCCTTGCTGTCGATGCTTCTTTTGATGGCATTGGGGCCGTCTTGTCTCAAGTGGCACCTGGTGAGACAATTACAAGGCCTGTGGCCTTTGCTAGCAAGACATTGACCCGTTCTCAAATGAACTACCCCGCACACAGGCTGGAATTCCTGGCGCTGAAATGGGCCGTGTGCGACAAATTCAGTCATTGGCTAAAGGCGAAACACTTCACCGCCTGGACGGATAACAACCCCCTGTCCTACATTCTGACAAAACCACGCTTAGATGCATGTGAGCAGAGGTGGGTGGCCAAGCTGGCAGCGTTCAACTTCGATCTGAAGTACGTTCCAGGAGTTCAGAACACTGTTGCAGATGCTTTGAGCCTGAGCCATTTGTTCAGTCATGTGTTGGTCACCGTTTGCTGAAAGAGCCCTATATCGCATTATTGGACGAAGTTAACGGCGTTGTCAGAGGCACAGTGCAGGATGCTTTTTGGCTGACAAATAATTGTCAGGTTGTTCAAGGTGCAAGGGCAGAGCCATCAGACCTTAGTGATGTGCATGATCCTCAGACTGAGGGATGTTCCATCAGCTCGGATGAGGTGTCAGCTGCACTGAGCGCTCATGGTGGTTGTGGTCATCTCAGTGCTAACTTACCGTTGCCACAGTTGCCTGACGAAGACCCTTCCACTGTGATCCCTCAGAGCCAGCTTTTGAGCCTGCAGGAGCAAGACCAAACCATAAGCAGAGTCCTGTTCTATGTGCAGTGAAAAAGGAAAGCTACCAGATGTGAGGCTGCAGCTGAACCTGCCTGCGTCAATAAGCTCCTTAGACATTGGAAAAAGCTAAAAGTACTAAATGGGATTCTGTACAGGGTGAGAAAAGACAACCGACTGAAAAAAAGTTGTCCCAGTTCATTGTGCCAGATGGCCTTAAACATGAGATCCTCCTTGGTCTCCATGACAATGCTGGTCATCAGGGCCGCGCACGAACCCTCTCCCTCGCCAGAGAGAGGTTTTTCTGGGCTGGCATGGAAACAGACATAGTAAATCATTTAATCATTTACGATGTGAACGATGCATTGTTGGCATAACTCTTGAACCTGCAGCCCGTGCACCCCTTGAATCCATTCACACATCTGAACCAATGGAGCTGGTGTGCATTGACTTTTGGACAGCTGAACTGAGTGATAAAAAAACAGTTGATGTCTTGGTCATAACTGACCACTTCTCCAAAATGGCACATGCCTTCCCCTGTCAGAGTCAAACTGCGAAACACGTAGCTTGCCGATTGTGGGATGATTTCTTCTGTGTGTATGGCTTTCCCAAGAGAATCCATTCGGATCAGGGGGCCAACTTTGAGAGCAGGCTCCTAAGGGAACTTTTGGAGATGGCAGGGGTTAAAAAGTCACACACCACACCTTACCACCCAATGGGTAATGTCACAGAGCGCTTAAACAGGACGCTGGGGAATATGTTGAGAACTCTTCCCCCAACTGCAAAAGCCAGGTGGCCCCAGGTGCTGCGGACTCTAACCTTTTGCTACAACTGTACTATGCATGAGATGACCGGCTTTGCCCCATTTTACCTCATGTATGGACGGGTTCCACGTCTCCCTATTGACGTCCTGTTCCAGCATGTGGTTCAAGATGACAAAGTGATCAGCCATGGCGAGTTTGTCTCACGGTTGAAGCAGGACTTGAGTGAAGCCTCAGGAATTGCTCGGAAACACAGCCTTGACGAGCAAGCACGTCATGCCAGGCTGTACAACCGCAGAGTGAAAGGCTCTCCACTGGCTATGGGTGATCGCGTGTTGTTGGCCAACCGTGGTGAAAGAGGGAAAAGAAAGCTTGCTGACAAGTGGGACTCTACACCGTACGATGTTGTGTCTGTGAGATCTGGGATCAACGTATACAGAATCAGAGATGCCATAACTGGCAGAGAGAGAGTTATGCACCGGAACCTTCTCCTCCAGGTTGACTTTCTTACTGTGGATGAAACTCCTGCTTCCCTTGTTGACTCAGATAATCCGGATGTGGCATGTGGAAGTGGTCGAGACTCTGTGGAGATGAACAATGTAGATGGCTACAACCAGACTATTGACTGGCTAATCCACTCACCTGACCCAGTCCCCGTCAGTGTGGCTTATTCATCTGACCCAGTCCCCGTCAGTGTGGCTCATTCATCTGACCCAGTTTCCGCTAGTGTTGCTCACTTATCTGTGCCAGATGTATCTCACTTGACTCTCGGAGAAGAACTTGATGAAAACACTGCTATTTGTGTGCAACCTTGCAGTGTTCATTACATTTACATTTACATTTAGGGCATTTGGCAGACGCTTTTATCCAAAGCGACTTACAATAAGTGCATTTGTTACAATAAGTACATTTGTCATAAGAAGTGAAACAATATATCGCTGTCGGTACAGTAAAGACGTTCATAGAACCAAGTGCAAGTATTACAATCGCTAGGCTAACCCATTCCCCGTGTAAAGCAGCGATAGCAGCTACTGTAGATGCTACACAATTAAGTACCTTGAATAAGTGCAATGTACAAGTGCCAGGACGTACAACATTCAATGGTGGCTGTGCATTGGTTTCTATGCAGAGTCGAGATGAACTCTGAACAGGTGAGTTTTGAGTCTTTTGCGGAAGCTGGTGAGTGACTCTGCGGTCCTGACATCGGTAGGGAGCTCGTTCCACCACTGAGGTCCCAAAACAGAGAAAGGTTGTGACTTTGCTGATCGACCTTTGCTTGCTCTTAGCGATGGCGGTACCAGACGTCCAGCTGTTCATGCAGGTCAGGGTGGTGCAGTCACTACTAAATATGGGAGACATGTCAGACCTCATGAGAAGCTGATTCATGAGATGTCAACACAGAAGGTTGAGCATACCTCTCCTGGTTCAAGTCCTTTGTATGCATTCTTCCATGGACTGATTAAGCTCTCGATGACCTGGAGTTTTGTTTTCTTTCTTCTTTTTCTTTTTTTTCCCAATTTTATAGGGGCTGCATCCAAATACTATTTTTTTGTACTTGAGTATGAAATGTGTGTTGCCTTGATCGAGATGTTCAGAAGGTGTATATGGCGTCTTCTACTTGTCTGTGAAAAGTATCAGGCTTGGTACTTCCTAATTCTTTTGCACTCCCTATGGGGGGATTTTGTATGGACTGTAGTTCGCATCGGTGGTTTGGGTCCACATTGAGCAACCCTAAGTTTTTTTCTTTCTTTCTATTTCTTTTCTCGTTATACTGCTCTGGATTTGTCTGTTGTTTAACTGAATTTAAAGGGGGTGTATGTAACAGTGTAAAGAATGACAGTGTAAATAATTTATTTTATTTGTTAAATTCTGTTAAACTTGGGACTCCAACCAACATTTTATATTTTATTCTGAAAGGCCACGGCGGAAGTTTGTGTTTAAAAGTTCAGAAGCAACCAAGCTTACGTTGTGTTCGAACGGACTACGGCTGAATATATATATATATGCGAACACTGGTTGTGTGTTGTCCCATGTTGCAGGTACGTTTGTTTAATGCTTTGTGTTGTAATACCACTATACGATCACTTAATGTTTTTTGTTTGTTTTAAAAGTTCAGAAGCAACCAAGCTTACGTTGTGTTCAAACGGACTACGGCTGAATATATATATGCGAACACTGGTTACATTGGCGTCAGTTTGGTTTGAAATGTGGTGGGGACAGAGACGCAATCTGGAGTGCTTTTTCAGAAGTGCTGGGTACATTGAGGATGCACCTTATTTTTCTTTAGCGCAGGTCATGAAAGGTTCTGAAAGACGGGATACCCATGTAGCTTACTAATATGAAATTTATACAAAAAAATGATGTCTGACACGTTTTATGAAGTAAGCGTTTTCAAAAAGCATTGGACATGATGACCCACTATGTTCTGCTCCATGATGCACTCAATGTTGACGTGACATGGCATGAGCTATACCAACATAAACAAAGAGGATGTAGTGACTACATTATGGGTTCGTGTTCCCCTCTTACTGATCGAGTGGGAGGGAACTGGCTATGAGTCACGGGGGTCTAGGGGGACGGGTTATGCGTTTGCACGAGTTCTAGCCATGCGCTGCGAGTGATTGTTCTGCTCTGTCGTTGTTGGATTAAAACGGTTATTATTACGCTGCCTACGTCCTCCTTTTCCTCCGGCACTACATTGGTGACCCCGACGTTCGTTTTTGTTATTTATTCGTTTACAAAAACCGCACAAGCGAACACTGCAATTCTGCAACATGTCCGCCCGAGGAAGACGTTCAAAGCGGCAGACATCACCGTCTCCTGTCAGGGTGACGCAGGTCGTGCGCACCCCCAATCTTAAGCTGCCAGAGTTCTGGGACTCAACGCCTGCTGCATGGTTCACTATAGTAGAGGCACATTTCTACAAAAGCGACGTTACCGACGACGACGACCGGTACAACCATGCTGTGGCTATGTTAGGCAGCTCCACCGCAGCGCGTGTGGTGGGGTTTCTGTCCGGCCCCCCGGCGACAAACAAGTATGAGCGCCTGAAGGCCCTGCTCCTGGAGACATTTGAGCTGTCCACCGCAGAGAGGGTGCGCCGCTTGTTTGACATGTCGGACTTGGGAGACGAGAGGCCCTCTGCACGTATGGAGAGGATGCTTAACCTGCTCGGTACAGAAGACCCCATGATCCTCTTCACGGAGCTGTTTGTGCGCGCACTGCCAGCTCAGGTCAGGATGGCGCTTGCTAACACCACCATCGTTGGACCCCGCGCCCTGGCCAGGGAGGCAGACCGGTTCGTCTTGGCCATGCCTCAACGGTCCCCGGACCTGCTGGCTCCCGCGGCTGCTCCACCGCCGGACCGTCGCAGGAGAGCGAAGGACGACGCCGGACCCTCAGGCCAGCAGGGTAACGCTGCGGGCCATTGTTTCTACCACGCCACTTTTGGCGCCAAGGCCAAACGATGCCGCTCGCCCTGCTCCTTTGGACCGGTGGGAAACGGCAGGGCCGGCGTTCGGTAGTAGCCCTGAGCGCTGGTGTCACCAACAGGCTGCTCTTCATAAAAGACACCATTTCCGGTCGCAGATTCCTTTGTGACACGGGTGCCCAATGGAGCATCATTCCGTCAGGGGGATCGGAGGTGGCGAAGGGGGAGCACGGTCCGCAGTTGGTGGGTGCGGACGGCACGCCTATCCGTTCCTATGGCACTAGAGTGCTGGATGTTTGCTTCGGTGGACAACGCTTTACCTGGGATTTTGTCGTCGCTGCTGTCACGTTTCCCCTCCTGGGCGCTGATTTTCTGTGCGCCCACAACCTGTTGGTGGACGTGGGGAACAGGCGCCTGGTCAACTCGCAGACTTTCGCTTCCTTCGCCTGTACGCAGGGGGAGGCGATCTACAGCGGGTTGTCCAACACGCTCGCCGACGGCGACCAGTACCTTCGGCTGCTCGCCGAATTCCCTGACCTCACTAAGCCCACCTTCTCCGCTCCCACGGTGAAGCATGGTGTGGAGCACCACATCGAGACCAATGGGCCTCCCCTCCACGCCAGGGCCAGGCGCCTCAACCCGGAGAAGCTGTCCGTCGCCAGGGCGGAGTTCGCGCACATGGAGCAGGTGGGCATTGTTCGACGCTCGAACAGCCCCTGGGCGTCTCCCCTGCACATCGTCCCTAAGCCAGACGGTGGGTGGCGCCCATGTGGGGACTACCGCCGCCTCAACGAAGCGTCCAAGCCTGACCGCTACCCAGTCCCGCATATCCAGGACTTTTCAGCGCATCTGGCGGGCAAACGCTTCTTCTCCAAGGTGGACCTGGTACGGGGGTACCATCAGGTGCCGGTGCACCCAGAGGACGTCCCTAAAACAGCCGTCGTCACCCCCTTCGGTCTCTTCGAGTTTCTGCGGATGCCCTTCGGCCTGAGGAACGCGGCGCAGACCTTCCAACGCCTCATGCACTCGGTGCTCCAGGACCTGCCCTTCCTCTTCGTCTACTTGGATGACATCCTCGTCGCGAGCACCACAGAAGAGGAGCACCTGTCCCACCTCCGGACCCTCTTCACGCGACTCAGCCAACATGGGCTGTCAATCCGGCGAAGTGTGAGTTCGGACGACACACCCTTGACTTTCTCGGGCATCAGGTCTCCGCGGAGGGTGTGACCCCCCTACCCTCGAAGGTAGAAGCTGTTGCAGCCTTCCCGCGCCCCTGCACAGTCAGCGAGCTCAAGGGGTTCATCGGGATGGTGACTTTCTACTATCGCTTCCTCCGCCACATAGCTCACATCCTGCACCCACTGTACGAGGCCCAGAAGGGCAAGGCTCTGAAACAACCGGTCGACTGGACGGCGGAACGTGTCAAGGCCTTCCAGGACGCCAAGGCGGCCCTGGCCCGCGCGGCCATGTTGGCCCACCCCTCACCCTCTGCGCCCACTGCTCTCACCACGGACGCATTGGACTTTGCCGTGGGGGCGGTGTACGAGCAGTGGGTTGGGGATGCCTGGCAGCCACTCGCATTCTTCAGCCGCCAGCTGTCTCCCAGAGAGCGCAAGTACAGCACCTTCGACAGGGAGCTCCTCGGGTTGTGGCTCGCGGTCAGACACTTCCGTTTTTTGCTGGAAGGCCGTGAGTTTACGGCCTACGTGGACCACAAGCCGCTCACACACGCCATGTCCAAAACCACGGAGCCTTGGTCCGACCGCCAGCAGCGCCAACTCTCCTACATCTCCGAGTTCACCACAGACATCCAGCACGTGGCTGGGAAGTCCAACGTGGTCGCCGATTGTCTCTCCAGGGCGGTGGTCGGTGCGGTCCAGCTGAACTTGGACTACTCCCGCATGGCTGTGGATCAGGCTGCCGACCCCTCCGTCCAAGCTCTAAAGTCGTCAAACACAGGGCTGCGCCTGGAGGAGGTGCTCTTCAGTGACACAGGGGCCAAGCTCTTGTGCGACGTTTCCATGGGTCAGCCAAGGCCAGTAGTCCCCGCCAACTGGAGACGCCCCGTCTTCGAGGCGGTGCACAGCTTATCTCACCCGGGTAGGAAACCGTCCTCACGGCTGGTGTCAGCGAAGTTCGTCTGGCACGGGCTCAAGAGGGATGTGAGGTCCTGGGTCGACACTTGCACTGCCTGTCAACGCGCCAAGGTGCATCGCCATGTCAAGGGCCCCCTGGAACAGTTCGCGGTGCCCGAGCGGAGGTTCGACCATGTCAACGTGGACCTGGTGGGACCCCTGCCCCCCTCGCATGGCTTCACCTACCTCTTTACCATGGTGGACAGGACGACCCGCTGGCCGGAAGCAGTCCCACTCTCCTCAACGACAGCCCCCGACCTGGCCCGGGCATTCATCGCGGTGTGGGTCTCCCACTACGGCACTCCTGCTGACCTCTCCTCTGACCGCGGCCCGCAGTTTACTTCGGGGCTGTGGGCGGCGGTGGCAGAGAATCTGGGGGTCAGGCTCCACCGCACTACCGCCTACCACCCACAGGCTAACGGTCTTGTGGAGCGCTTTCATCGCTCCATGAAGGCCGCCCTTCGGGCCGGCCTCACGGACAGCAACTGGCTCGACAAACTGCCGTGGGTCATGCTGGGGCTCAGGACGGCGCCCAAGGAGGACCTCCGGTCATCGTCGGCTGAGCTGGTGTTCGGACAGCCGCTGCGGGTCCCTGGTGACTTCATCCCCAAGCCGACGGAGCCCTGGTCCGCCTCCACTCAGCGCGCCTCCCTGCTGGACGGCGCCAGGGCCTTCGCCCCGGTCCCGACCACGCGGCATGGCGTCCCTGCTTCGCGGGTGCCCCCGGAGCTGCAGTCTGCGGGTTACGTTTTCATCCGCCACGACGGCCACAGGGCTCCGCTACGACCTCCCTATGACGGACCCTTCCGTGTCATCGAGGCGGGAGCCAAGAGCTTCATGGTTGATATGGGGGGTACGCCGGAGTGTGTGTCTGTTGATCGCCTCAAACCGGCTCACTTGGACCTTGAACTGCCCCCGGACTTGGCTCTGCCACCGCTCAGGGGCCGCCCCCCCGTCCTACCCCCCCTGCCACGCCGTGGCCGTTCCCCCCTCCAACCCCTGCAAGCCCCCACAGCTTGCGGCCCTCGGGTCGACGCTGCCCCCCCCCCCCGCACAACAAGAGGATGTGATGGACGATGTCACACCTCCTCCCGCACCTCCTGACTTTGCCTACAGTCGTAGGGGCCGGGCCATACGCCCTCCTCGCCGCGGGGATTTTGAATATTGAGGTGAACACTGGGGGGGCTGGTGTAGTGACTACATTATGGGTTCGTGTTCCCCTCTTACTGATCGAGTGGGAGGGAACTGGCTATGAGTCACGGGGGTCTAGGGGGACGGGTTATGCGGTTGCACGAGTTCTAGCCATGCGCTGCGAGTGATTGTTCTGCTCTGTCGTTGTTGGATTAAAACGGTTATTATTACGCTGCCTACGTCCTCCTTTTCCTCCGGCACTACAAGGAGCTTATTACCTACGTGTTTAAGTTCAGAAGGGGCAAACGTGTAGCTACACATAGCACTACAAAAAGATTGAAAAAGCTAAAAATAATTATAGCTGAACGCTATATATCACATCATGAGCTGGCTGTTCTCAATTCACAACACACATCCATCCAATCTACAGGGCATTCTGACCGAAACCCATGCACTCCCCCCCCCCCCCCCCAACCACACAGACACAATTATTCCAGAATTCAAGCAAAGCGAATGACCAAAAGTCACTTTGAGTCAACAAGAGACTGACTCCACCGACTCCACTATCGTAATATCCACTAGTCTATACCCAACATCGTAAGAACGCAAACACTGGATAATTTAAGTTAAGCTACTTGGAGGCTATGGCTAGTAGTACTATTTCAAGTTAAAACAGCTGACCACATGAGGGCAAAAAATGATCTTGCCAAAGTACCAGCAAATCTTAAGCAATAAATATTGCATCTTACCTTTATTAATGTGCCAGTGGTCTGCAGATGTATCTCGCAGGGTTGCCTGCATGCCTGCTGCCTAACCACATCCATTTAGTTCAACAGGTTTTCGCTCTGATACTGTCCATCCGTGGTACTAACGGTCTGGTGTTTTTTTCCTATGTATTCAGGCTAAAATTAATTGACGGTCTGATGCCTCATCATTGCATACCAGCCATAGAGTATTGGTATTAATATCTCATTCATTGTCCAAGCCAGGCTGGCACCTCATACAAAAATAATCCACAACTACGGTGCTGCAGAGGGGGCATCTAGTCACGACTGAAAAAAGACGAGATAGCGATACAACCAGAGCCCGACATTCTCTCATCCTACCTAGTTGATTATACAGCATAATGTCAAAAAGGAGTGGACAGGACATCAGAGCTTTTTTTAAAGCTAAGCAGTTGAAGCTGACATGCACAGTAAGTGTGCTAGTGTCTTATGAGCTCAGCTAAATTAATATTATTCTAGAAATATGTCATTCTTGAGTTTTTTTTAGCTAGCTAGCCTCTACCAGCGCGACACACTGTTGGCTAGCATGCCTAGTGCTACCGGAGTGTTTTGCCCTATGTGCTTTAACGTTTAGCTTTCCTATTTAAATTAATTTTGAATTTATAACAGTACGGATGATTTATTTTATTTTCACTTCGATGACGTTTCGTTAGCAGTTTGCAGACTCCCCACTAGATGGTCGTAAATCATCCATATTATTTGTACCAAGTAACAACCATGGTACCAGGCAACCGCACACTTCAAACCAATATTTTGTCAAAAACCAATTACAATATTGATAACATATATACCACAACCAACATAATTAATTATTATTATTATTATTTTTTTTTTTTCTGGGGGGGACAAAATGAATCTTGCCGAAAACTGGTGGGGACGCGTCCCCGGCGTAATCGACGCCTATGACTGGTTATGTGTTGTCCCATGTTGCAGCAAATATACCAGTCCAGTGCTCCACCCAACCTGTCTCCGTGAGTTTTATACAAGAAGCAGAAGAGCTGCGGCGTACCCAAGGTCACACCTTTCTCCGCCTTTTCTACACCAGATACACCTGATGATCATCTTCATCCTCACTTCCTGTTTATGTACTCCGGCTTCTCAATCAGTCATCGCCAGATAGTCAAACAGTCTACGTAAGTAGCGTTCCTGGTTCCTATGTATCTTGGTTCCTGTTTTCTTGAGTATCGGGTTATAACCCTATGTTCCTGTCCAGACCATCTCACTACCACGGCACTGTTCCTCCACACCGCCGTCCTGGTTCCTACTCCAACCCAGCTGGCCTCCAGCACCAACCAGCCTCTTCTCATTTCCCAGCAAATAAACATATGAACTGTTACAACTCTTGTCTCTGTCGTGCGTTTGGGCTCCCCCCATCTCGGGCCGTAACAGTCTGTCTTCTATTACTAAGACAGTTGGATTGCACCTGCAAAAGGCATGTTTTAAAATAGTTTATTCACTTAAATCTAGCCTAGGCTATTTGGAAAAACCTACCAGAGTTGGCAAGATATTGAAAGTATTAAACCGAAAAAAGTCCCCAAAATCCCTTCAGCCCTCCCTTCAATCCCACTTCCTCAAAATACATGGGCAGACCGCCACCATTCACAGTTCATATGCCAACCGTTGTGGAAGTCTCAACATGGCAAGTTTCGTGAAAAACACAGTCATGTGTCTGTGGGTGAGAAACACCAAATTCTAAGGGGGATTATGTTCTAGACCAGGGGTCAACAACCTTTTCAACATGCAGTGCCAGTTTGAAATTTTCTCGTTAATGAGTGTGCCTTAAGCAACAATATATTAAATATTAAGCTGAATTATGCCACAGCGACCAAAAACATTTCCAGAAGACCTGGAATTGTATTATTTCCATATAGTCCACAATCATGCATCAACATTTTAAATGCTTTTTTTTGTTATATTTGCTACATGGGCTTACAAATTATAATTACATAAGGCCCAATCTCAAACACCACTTTCAGAAACTCATTCAAAAACATATTTGAACTTTGAGAAATGTAAAAAACAAGAATAGATGAGAATGTTGGAACCATCTACAGCAGGGGTGCCCAACCTTTTTTGACCCAAGATCTACTTTTCAAGTAGCCAACCTCCCGAGATCTACCAGTCTAGTGTCAACATTGCAAACCCACACACATCGTTCCCAGCCTGCAGTAACTAACCTCACAACACTTTTTCTTGTTGTCACACAACCACTAGACATCACATCACAAACCATCCCTCTCTCAAACACACACACAGACAAATTCCTCTCACAGTTGCCAGTTTGGATAGTGTGCTGTAGCGCTCTCTCTCTCTCTCTCTCTCTCTCTCTCTCTCTCTCTCTCGACACACACATGCCAATCTGCATGATGAGCAATAGCCATAACTGACCTTAATATGAACAGTATATGACAAAACAAAAATAACCAGATACAAAACAGGTAGATCTCTTGAGTTAGAAAAAAGGAAATCACTTCCTACTTTAATGGGAGACCTGGCATTGGGAGGAGGAGGCTAACTTCTCGTAGTCAGGAGTGTAGGAGCTGGTTGCAAGGCGTAGGCAGGCTGCAAGATGGTCATCTGTCATTGTTGATCTGTTCTTGGACTTGATGATTTTCATGTGCGAGAAAGCAGACTCGCACAAATAAGTTGATCCAAAAAGAGCTGTCAGGTTCAAGGCACATCTTCTGAGATTGGGATACTTATCCTCCACCAGTAGCTTCCAGAACACTGCATGCTCTCCTGGTTGAGCGGATGTTGATCTGGCTTTAATCTCAATGTCATTTTGCAATTTCAGAATCTCATCCTCAAGAGCGGAGCTTTCAAAGTCGAAAAGTGATTTGACTTTGGCGGCAATGTCACCAACATCAATACTTGCAGAGAATGGATAACACAAATAGCTGGCTACAGGCTCGATGGATGCAAAGTCAGTAAAAGGCCTCTCAAACTCTGACGAGATGCTCTGAACACGCTCCTCATAACGTGCAAGGTCAAGCTGTGTCACACCTTTACCCTGATGTTGTAGTTCTGCTTGCATGTGAGGGAAGTTGCGCAGGTTACCACGCTGCAGCCTGCTTGACATCAGCTGTAGCTTGCTTTTAAACGTGTTTACTGAACTCATCATGTTGATTACATCTTACCCTGCAGCTCTAAATTAAATTCATTGAGCTCGCAAGTGAGATCAGTGAGGAAAGATAAATCTAAAAGCCACTGGTGGTCCTCTAGCTTTGTATGGTAATCCACATGTGTTGAAAGCTTCAGGAAGTACAGCTCTGTGAATCTGGCCAAAAAATTTTCCTCTACTTAACCACCTAACATCCGTGTGGAGCAGCAGGTCTGTGTGCTCAGCACCATTCTCCTCCAAGTGAGCACGGAAAAGCCTTCTCTGCAGACTCCTGGCCCGAACTGAACACACAATTTTCATTGCAATATCCATCACTTCTTTCATATTTAAAATCTTTCCACACAACGCTTGCTGGTGAATTATACAGTGATAATTCAGGATATCTGGGAAAGATTCACTTTCTTTGCACAGTGCAATGAACCCAGTGGTGCGGCCCATCATAGCAGGCGCCCCATCAGTTGTGATGGAGATCAGCTTAAAGAGCGGCAGTTTTTTCTCGTTAACGAATCCCATGAAAGCATTAAAGATATCCTTACCTCTGGTGTGTCCTTTTAATGGCAAAATGGTGAGTAGCTCTTCCTTGGTGCTCATATCTTCAAAAACCATCCTGATGAAAACACACAATTGTGCCATATCCACCATATCAGTCAACTCGTCAAATTGGAGGGAAAAGCACTCACACAAGTCAATGTCCTTCCTTAGCTGCTCCGCTACATCCACCGCCATTCCCTCACATCGCCTTGTGGTAGTATTGCGGGAGAGTTGCACTTCTTTAATGGCCTTCACGATCTCTGCTTTATTTTTAAAGTCTTCAAAAAGGCTATCCGCTGCTTCGAGAAAGGCTTCCTTCACAATATCGCCGTCTTTGAATGGCTTCTTGTGTTTAGCAAGGACGTGACTGACGCGATAGGAAGCAACTGTTGCGGCCTTATTAGCCTGGGTCTTTGGTTTGGTGAAGATTGACTGCCGTGCTGCAAGCTGTGCTTTCAAATCCCGCACTTTTGTGGCACGTAAAGGCGTTTCTGCAGGGAAATCCCTCTCGTACCTGTGTACCCGTGTACTGTTTTAAAATGCCGCTCCAGATTCCCTTTCTTTGCCAACGCCACCGTTGCATTGCAGATCAAACAAACAGGCTTTGAATGAGAATAAACAAAAAAATAATCTTCCTCCCACTCAGAGTGAAAATGGTAGGTTTTAGCTCGTTTCCCCTCAGCCATGTCAACGTTTGGGAGTGCGTAACTACTGTTGACAGCTTTCAACTGCTGTTGACAGCGCATGTCATGCGGGAACATAGGACCCTTTTTTTTCTCTTTTTTTTAAGTCCTATGTTCCCCGTTTTTCCCAAAAAGGGTCCTATGTTCCCCTGTATTGATACATACCGGGGAGCATAATACCCTTTTTCTGAAAAAGGGTCCTATGTTCCCCGCAATCTATCAATCTTTAATAAATATTTAAACTTTGACGCAACATTCGCGTGATGACAGCCAATCAGCGTTCAACAGCATGGCCACTGAGTGACATGTGTAACGTAACAGCCAATCAGCGTTCAACCGGCCAACTCAGTGCAGTGCAGTCCGAGGTGAACTGCAGCATGGAGGAGAGAGTGATTGTTGCCGTTTGCGACTCCCGGAGCTCTATATATAACATAATATAATATAATTGTATATATAATATCACGGCCAAAAGCTCAGTGCGCCTCCGGATGGCCGTAGCGCGAGGAGCTCTCGTTTTTTATTTCTAAAAAAAAAAAAAAAAAAAAAGTTTTTGTTTTTTTTCTCTTCACCCCTCGCGGTCGACTTGGGATCTGTCGGCGGTCTACTGGCAGACCGCGATCGACTGGTTGGGCACTCCTGATCTACAGCAATATCTTTAAGACATGTACAGCTTTGCAAAACCATGTGAAGGCGATGCATACAGGCCACTTTTATATATATTTTTTCCACTTATATTTTCTTCTCAATTGATCCCATTTCAGAACACTGCTTTCAGTAACTCATTTAATCATATTTGCACTGGGAGGAAATGCCCAAAAAAGAATAAAGTGCAAAAAAAATTGGTAGCAATAATTATGCTGCCGTATTGTGCGGTGAATTTTTTTTAATAATAAAATAATAAATAAATGTGCCAATGATTATGCCGCCATGTGCCAGTGGTGGCACGCGTGCCTAAGGTTCCCGATCCCTGATTCAGACAATCTCAGACACAACAAACAACTGAAAGAAAAATAAATAAATAAATAAATGATATATATATATATATATATATATATATATATATATATATATATATATATATATATATATATATATATATATATATATATATATATAATATTTGTATTTGTAACTGTTAATCCAATAGGGTTTGTACACAATTTTGAATTTTAATCTTGTTCATTTGTATGACAGAGGGAGCCTGTTTTTATTTTGCTTGAATAGTAATACAAGTGAAAAGACAAGTGCAGACTAGAATGTACTCCATTGTCATGCTTAAAAGAGTTTCCATGTACCTTGGCTTGCCACCAGGTGGTACTCTCTGCTCATTTAGCATTAATTCAGACCATAGCGATTCACGATAGTATCATATTGGTATTAAAAAAATAGTAATAACAGTAATATTAGTATAATAGTATTAGTATTATAATATTACTATTAATATATTAATATTATTAGTAGTAGCATCATTAGTATAATATTAATTGTAATATAAAGAGTACAATTATAAGTAGTAGTAGCAGGCATAATATTGTAGCAGATGTATCAGTAATTTGGAATTCTGAGTTCTGGGAGTTTTTCATGTCTTGCACAAGTCAAATATTAATGAAATAATGCGCACGTACACATCTGGCTGAATCTATTCTGCAGGTTCTGTTCCATAAATGTTCTCAACAAAAGGGATGTAGGCCTACTTGTGCATCGTCGTTTAGGTTCATGGTTCGCCTTTATGACATGACGTGCCGTGGTGGACTATAACGTGTCTGATTAGACTGGGTTCTGTCGGGTGCCGTGTGAGACGTGCATTCTGATATAGACTGCGGAACAGAGCAGACGGTTCTTCTGAAGACCCACCCGGTTGGAGAACAATTCTAACCACCGCAAGCAAGTGTATTGGTAAACGGATTGACAATCGCTATGTCGTCTGTGCTCGGCGTCGTGGCCAAGCAGCTTAAAAGTCATCCCGCTGTAAGTTTGAGTCCTTTTATTGGGCGAATCACAGATGACATTGAATCGTGACTCTCCTTCCGCAGTGAACGTGCCAGGACACTTGACGACTGCAATTAGACCTTGACGATTCATTCAATATGAATATGAAATGTATTGTACAATGCAGTTGCATAGCCTATAATTATATTGCTGAACAGGTGAATTAATTGATGTTATTTTTAAAACATGTGTTCAAGTTGACCTTTACATGATTTTATGAACAGACAGCAAGGGATATATGGATCTTGAATAACTTAACACTTTTGTTACACGCCTAATCAGAATACCATACAACTTGGTGTGCTATTCAGTACGGTCTGATCCTGCCTCTCTAGCTCATTCCTCTGTTCATCTTCATCGGTGGAGGGGCGACCATGAGCGCGATGTACCTGGCCCGCCTAGCCCTGAAAAACCCTGACGTCTCGTAAGTGTCAAACGGCAAGAATATGTGTGTGTGTGTGTGTGTGTGTGTGTGTGTGTGTGTGTGTGTGTGTGTGTGTGTGTGTGTGTGTGTGTGTGTGTGTGTGTGTGTGTGTGCAGTGTAGCCTACGTGTTCGTGTGAATGCGTGTGAGTGCGTGTGTGTGTAATGCTCATGTAGGGTCATGTTTTATATATATATATATATATATATATATATATATAAATGATCATGGTATATTAGTAGTAATAAATAGAACTCATAATATATATATGTATTAGCCTATGTATTATATATATACATATATATACACAGGGTGCGATTTGTGAAAAAAACAGAGGGGGGGATAATTTTGAGAAACATTTTAAAATGTTTCAAAATGAAGACGGACCCTGTGTATTTTGGTTGTTAATTATTACTCATCTACCTTCACATTCAGATGGGACCACAAGAACAACCCAGAACCCTGGAACAACCTGGACCCCAAACATCAGTACAAGGTGAACATTTACTTCATATTTCATCATATCTGACATTTAATATATTTATCCGATCATATTGTTCTATTTCATGCTACGAATCATGTATTATTTGATTTCATATATATTCAGCATATAATTCTATAATTATTCATATGCTTAAAATATATTCATTACACATTAATATCCTTTATGTTTATGCAATAGATGATATTTACCATGATATCGATTGTCCTTCACAGATGTTTACAGTGAATATGGATTACTCTACTTTGAAGAAGGACAGACCTGACTTCTAAACATTTCTGCGACTAAAAAAACTTCTAAATAAAAAAGCACTTAAACTAATTGAAACAATTTCAATAAATGACTCTCATGTTGTGTGCATGGTGGGATCTTTCCCAGATGATGATTGACTTGTCTTTTCTATTATATATTATTAGAGAACATGTTAATGACATTGTCATGAGTAGGACATTGTCAATCCATAGGCTAATTCTAAAGATAGACTGGTCATTCGTACATGCAGAAGGTCAGAAATGAACTACATATCCCACAGCTGGCTGTCGTGCATCACGAATAAACTACATATCCCAGATTGTCCTATCGCGAGAGCCACTTACAAACTACATATCCAATACCCGTCGGTGCTATCGCGAGAATGCACTTAAGTTTGACGCGGGAAGGCGTAACTTCCGTCATAACAATCAAAGCTATCAACAATAAGTTGACCAGGAGCTTCTAATGTTATATATTAGTATTATACCATTATATATTAATATTATAGTACACCCTTGGTTACAACACGATGGATCCTACCCTGACTAACGTGTCTCCTCGTGTCCTGCTGCGTAGTATTATCTCCACAGAGCCTCCGCGGTCCCCTGTTACCCGGTAACACTTCATTTTACATTACTTTACTGAATTAACTACTTACTTACATAAATGTACACTACTGTACACCTTACTTAACTTTATTAGACACAGTATCGAGGTATAGGGTGCTAGTCTACTCTGTAAAGTAACGAGCAGCCCCGGTGGCTACGACTAGCCCCATAATCAAGAACTACTTATGAACAACACGCTACAATAGTAGCAGTTATTAGCACAATGAGTACACGTACATAGTATGTATTGGTCTCATATGAGAGTTTGTATTGGTCTACATTAGAGTAGGTACGGGTCTTATATGAGAGTATGTATTGGTCTTGTATGAGAGTATGTATTGGTCTACATTCGAGTGCTTATTGGACTTATATGAGAGTATGCATTGGTCTAAATTGGAGTATGTGTTGGTCTTGTATGAGAGTATGTATTGGTCTACATTAGAGTATGTATTGGTCTACATTATAGTATGTATTGGTCTACATCATAGTATTTATTGGTCTTGTATGAGAGTATGTATTGGTCTACATTGGAGTATGTGTTGGTCTTGTATGAGAGTTGGTCTACATTAGTGTATGTATTGGTCTTGTGTGAGAGTATGTATTGGTCTTATATGAAGCATAACGCATTTTGGGTCCACCCCCAATCTTTGTTTGCACTGCAATATTGGCAACGTTTGGTCCGTCCGTTGGAGCAGATCTTGGCGCACAGTAGCCCAGAGGGATGTGACGGCCGAGGCTGGCCCAGGCGATGTGGAGGCTGAAGGCGGTATGGTGCGACGTAGCCTGAGGCACAAGACCCAAGGCAAGCGTCTGATCAGGCTCCAAATGGTAGGCACATTTTACACTATTGCACCAGGTATATACACCAGGTATTGGTACTTTTGGAAGTGTGGGCAGGTGCCACGTCCTGCTGGAAAATGAAATCAGCATCCCCTTAAAGCTTAAAGTCAGCAGAAGGAAGCATGAAGTGCTCTAAAACGTCCTGTTAGACGGCTGTGTTGACGTTGGACTTGATAATAAAACACAGTGGGCCAACACCAGAAGCTGACATGACTCTCCAAATCACCACTGACTGTGGGAACCTCACATTGGACTTCAAGAAACTTGGATTCTGTGCCTTTCCATTCTTCCTCCAGACTCTTGGACCTTGATTTACAAATGGCGCTTATGAGGTAGTCTCCGGTTTAGGAGTGGCTTGAGACGAGGAATGCGACAGTTGTAGTAGCCCATGTCCTGGATCCGTCTGGCGTGGGGGCTCTTGATGCACGGACTCCTGCCTCAGTCGAAATTTTCTGAGTCGAATCAGATCTGCCTTTTCAGTCCAGAGATACGACTATTCGGCGGCCGTGCGGGGCAGGTCTTTTGGAGGTTCAAAAAATTAGTTTTTTTTCTATTAACACTCTGTTTTGGTAGGCTATAGGACGTTTATATATGCTTCCGCGTTGCGCTCATTACGTTCTCACCTGAACAGTTTTCTGTCAATCAAACTCGTCGGAATTGTAGCCAACTTATTCCTGTCGGGTTTTAATTAGGCTCCTGCCCATAATGCGGTCCGATAATGAACACGGGGCTCATGTATAGGCTAGTGGATAATCCACTATATGAGCCCTGTGTTCACGATCTGATTGCAGCGGAAGAATGATAAAAAGTCACAATAAATGTGTCGATTCATGCATATGGCCTGACACGTCTACACTAAAGGTTGGGTCTTTTACTGAGATCAAATAAAAACTCTTTGAAAATACACAAAGTAACGCTCCTAACCTTCTCTCTCACTCTCTCTCCTTTCGGCAAGGCCCCAGCTGTCTCTTCGGAGTCAGTCATATTTATTGTATTGTTTGTTTATATGTAGGCCTATTTATAAATGTCGCCACACTTTTGACGTCTTCTGAGACATGGTTATAGGCTATGTTAACATTTGCTATAGTAAAACCACCACCGTCCGTGCACCAACCGTTCTGGTTTCAATTTGTATCCATTTCAGCACACGTCGTGCCGCATCAGTCCTTTTAAATATATAATTATAATTGTTATCCATATAAATATTATTCCTGTGCATTTTAATGTTTTCTATTTTTAGTTTTGTTAATGCACACCACTCACTGACGAAAATAAATAAATAAATAAATAAAGGAAGACTGCAGGGTTTCCCGACTGATGATTCGAATCATCGACTTTCAGGGGACGGCCTTAGTCGACTCCTTATGAAAGTCCCACACATTTTTAAATGGCCTTTGCTTGACAATCTTCTAAGGGCAGTGGCTATCCCTGTTGTTTGTGCACCATTTTTCTACCACGCTTTCTCCTTTCAATCAACTTTCTATAATATGGTTTGATAAGGCTCTCTGTGAACAGCCAGCCATGACCTTTTGAGTCTTAGCCTCCTTGTGGAGGGTGTCAATGACTGTCTTCTGCACAACTGTCAAGTCAGCAGTCTTCCCCGTGAAGCCTACTGAACAAGACTGAGAGACCATTTAAAGGCTCAGGAAACTTTTGCAGGTATTTTGACTTTTTGAGGCAATTTGCTGATTAGACTGTGACCCCTAATTGAGTCTACAATGTTTGACTTTTTCACAACATACAGATACCAAATTTTGGGATTAATGAGCTATAAGCCATAATCATCAAGATTAATACAAATAAAGGCGTGACATATTTCACTTTGGGTGTAATGAATCGATATTACATGAGTTTCATGTGAATTGAATTATAGAAATTAATGAACCTTTCCACAATATTCTAATTAATTGTGATGCACCTGTATATCCCGTCCACCTGAATAGTTGCAGACCATAGGAACGATTTCTTTGTTAATGTTTAACCCTTTGATGCTTTTGTAAACAATGTTGAAGTTTCCCCTATAAGCATAATGTACACCACATGGACTCATTGGAGAGGTTTGGTAAACCATTGCCTGTGTCTTCCCATGATCATGCTCTCTAGTAAGTCAAATCCTCTCCTGTCGAGAAGTAAACTAAAATAAGCAATTGTTCATCACTCAGGAACCCCCGGCTGAGGTACAAGGCACTACTACACGACGGAGCCTCCGGACCAGGAGAAGCCTTCCCAGCACCAGCCACTCTCCGGACATGCATCTGAAAGAACCCCACAGGGTAGGCAGTGGCACATGGCTTATCTTGCTTATCACCAACCAACATCCATGTTGGAAACGTGACGGTAGAGAACCCCTTGCTATTGGCCACATGGTACAATATGTTCTAACATATCAGGTCTGACACCCTGATGCTACAGGTATCCCAGGGGGGGTTGGAGACCCAGGGTGATATTGTGAGACGTGTCAGCTCAAGGAAGAGGCCTTCTTTCACCGTTCAGACCCCGCAGGAAGCCCTGAAGATGCATCTGAAACAGAAGCTCCGTAAGGTAGAGTGACTAGGCTCATTTTTAAAATCCATCCATCCACCAACGTGTAAACCCTCCATCCACCCACCCCCCTGTGACCCACCCACCCACCCCCCTGTGACCCACCCCCTGTACTACCACCTCTACTTGTCCTTCCGTCCTCAGAGTGCCTCCGGATCTGCTCTGGTCCTGGAGAGCAGACGCCTGTCAGGCTTACGCCGGCCTGGGCCCATGACATCACTCCTGGACGACGATGACGTCACACCCAGACGCCTTCTTCAGAAAATCATAAGCACTGGTGTGTGTGGGTGTGGGTGTGTGTGTGTGTGTGTGTGTCTGTGTTAAGGTTGGGCGATCGTCTACAAGCTGATTTATCGCATTATAAAATTGCCGTTTTATTTTTGGATGGTCTTCCCCTTGGACCAGCGTGAGCCTCCGCTGATTTAAGTTTGGATACGTCGGTGCTGTCATGATGACACAGTCGGTGTGTCTCAATAGTGAAAACTGGGGGGGGGGTGCTCCACTCATTCACTTTTTTTAAGCTGATTTATGACATTGTGAAATTGCCGTTTATTTTCTCATTTTTTCTTAAAAACGATTATCAAGGGGGTCGTCAATATCACTGTTTAATGTAACGCCGGATGCAACTACTCCTTTCTACTTCTTTAGGGTTGGTTTCATTGAAGCAGTCTGGTCAACCTCTGACAATTCAACACATCGTAACCAATTCATTTTTCAACCGTTTACCTTCGTTCGAACCCATGAACACATCTACACACTTGTCTCTTCATTAATATCTAATGAAATTTCGATGGCTTCTATACTTTCTTCAGAATCACAGTTTTAGTTTCTTACCGGCATAGTTTTCAGATGCTCTCATTGATTTCCTTTGACGCCAGAGCGAGAGGACGTTCATGCACACACACACACGCAATAGCTCCGCCACATCTGATCCGATTAGAAGTGGAAGAACAGCTCAATCGTAATAAAAAATTATCATATATACGCCTCAATCGGAATACAATTCTCTGATCGGAATAGAATTCCATGTCCCGGTAACTTATCAACCCCAGCATGTCCGGTAACGTCTTTGGCAGTGCCAAAGACGTTGACGTCGCTTACCAACCTGTCTGCCAAATTAGTCTGCCAAATTGGCAGACTATTTCTCAGACCGGTAGGTTTCGAGCCCCTCCCCTCTCCATTCCTCTCCTCTCGTAACAGTGAGATAATACGTCAGGTCAGTGCTACAGTCACGCTAACTACAATTACAATTTGCGGGGCTTTTTATGCTGTAAAATTAGCCACCAGACACAAAAAAAAAAATCACAAAAAAAAAACGCCTTTTCATCGGCAACTTGAGGCGATCGACGACGGAATCCATCGATCGTTGATAGTTGATAGAATCGACCATCGGCCCATCCCTAGTGTGTGTGTGCTTGTGTGCTGTCGAGGTGTGTACTTAACTTGTGTGTGTGTTAATGGGTATGGGTGTGTGTGTGTGTAGCGGCAGTGGTGACCCCGGGGATCCACGTAAGGACTGAAGCTGAGGGGAGCGATCGCCCAGCGGATGTCAGTGTTGCCAGGAATAATGCTAGGTAGGTGACCTGCCGACACCTCTGTCCTATTCTCTGGTAGGGACCTATTACTCTGTAATGTGGTTCATTGTTTAGAATGGGGCACTTCCCCACCGTTTCAGTCAGTTCACATGATCCCTTTTTAAGGTTGCAGACAATCCTAACCCAGACGAGTTTAAGTCATTCTGTACAGTGCTAACCCGGAGCAAACCACAGCCCTAATAGCCCATTAGTAATTAACTTCTAGGTAGGGCTAGCATACACCCCCTCCCACATATATACGTATTATTCAATATATGCAGGACAGGCAATCTCTCAACATAGGTACTGTCCCAATGAACCCCATTAATACTCCACTGTCCTCCCTTCCAGTATTGATCTGGATCTGCAAGATGTAACCCTGGCTGGCATCGACAGTACGGTAAGGGTACTGAGGAGAACGAGGCAGCGACAAAGCTTCAATGTCATGGCTTTTGAGAAGAACATGGAAACCGGTCAAGGTAAGTTACCTGAGCAAAGTCAAGGTTAGCTACCTGTGCAAGGTCAAGGTGAGTTCACTGAACCAGATCAAGGTGAGCTCACTGAACCAGATCAAGGTCAGCTCACGTTATTGTTATTTTCTTTTTTTCAAGATGCAGAACTTCAGGCTGAGGAATCAGGACTTGAACTCTTGTCTCTCTCTACCTCATTGGGGTAAGAAACTGAGGCCCCATTATTAATGCAAAACATAATTGCAAAACACATTATTAATCATGTTGTGAACTTCTGAACCAAGGTATGCAAATGTGATCTGATCTGTGGATCCACTTGACCTGGGTTGTCACTTTATACCTGCATGTGAATTACATTTCCAGATCTGCTTCATTGAGTTTAAACACATCGCCAGCGGAGGCCTCCCCTCGAAGGGCTGGGCTGAGGAGGAAGACACAAAGACTAACCAAATTCAGTGCTGAGGATTTCATTGCTGCTGTTCAACAGAGACAGTTGGCCGGGGGTCACGGTGAGTGAGACAGTTTGGGGGAAAGCAGGGGGGGTCTGGGGGGTCGGCTGGGTATGGCGAAGTTTGTTTGGTCTTGGGGAGTAAGTTGGGTCTTGGGGAATTAGTTGGGTCTTGGGGAGTTAGTTGGGTCTTGGGGAGTTAGTTGGGTCTTGCAGGGTAAGCTGGGTCTAGGAATTAGCTAGGACAGCATCTGGGTTCGTTGGTTAATCATCTTGTTTCTGGCCCCCAGCAGAGAGTGAGGACAGGCCCCACCTGACGGATTCCTTTACTCGTGAAATTAGTGACCTTCCCGACATCACCACTGACAATATTCACCAACGTACCAAGCTGTATGACACCCTCCAACCACTGGGGGGCACGGAACAGGGAGCAGAAAGAGAAGGCCAGCCCCCGAACGAAGAGCACCCATCGACCGAAGACCGCACAGCAACCAAAGACCTTCCCTCTACCGAAGACCCTCGCCCTTCTCAAGGCCACCCCTCTGCTGAAGAGGATGACCGTATCACCTACCCCACCACTGAGGCTGAGCCGGTCACTATGGAGACTGGGGAGGAGGAGGAGGGTGCGGAGACTAACGTGGAGGAAGAGGAGAAGGGAAAAAGCATTGCTATGGAGACCCAGAGTGAGGAAGAGGTGGCTATGGAGACCCAGAGTGAGGAAGAGGTTCCTGGGTATCAGACTGCCTCAGGACAACCTGGCGTGGACGGCAGCAGTAGCAGGCCTCGTTCTGAAGGCCATCTACCAAGAGAACATCGTTCTGAAGGCCATCTACCAAGAGAACATCGTTCTGAAGGCCATCTACCAAGAGAACATCGTTCTGAAGGCCATCTTCCAAGAGAACATCGTTCTGAAGGCCATCTTCCAAGAGAACATCGTTCTGAAGGCCATCTTCCAAGAGAACATCGTTCTGAAGGCCATCTTCCAAGAGAACATCGTTCTGAAGGCCATCTTCCAAGAGAACATCGTTCTGAAGGCCATCTTCCAAGAGAACATCGTTCTGAAGGCCATCTACTCACGGAGCATCGCTCTGCCCAGAGAGAGAGGGGCTACAAGAGCATTGGGGCCAGAGGTGAGGATCGACACAGAGGTTAACTGTAGTGCTGGTGTAGTGGGCATTGTGAACACGTGTAGCGTATAATGACCCATGACTCTGTACCTCCATTCAGATCCCAGCAAGATGATGGAAGAAAATGATCTTACTCGAATTGGACCGACCAATGTGGTTGACCATGAGAGCCTCCGTTCCTCTGCAGGCCAGGCCCAGGTGGAGGGGGTGCAGGAGTTGGAGGAGGAGGAGGCTGGGCAGGGGGGGGAGGAGGAGCAGGCTGGGCAGGGGGGGGAGAAGGAGGAGCAGGCTGGGCTGGGGGGGGAGGGGGTGCAGGGGTTGGAGGAGGAGGAGGCTGGGCAGGGGGGGGAGGAGGAGCAGGCTGGGCAGGGGGGGGAGGAGGAGCAGGCTGGGCAGGGGGGGGAGGAGGAGCAGGCTGGGCAGGGGGGGGAGGAGGAGGAGGCTGGGCAGGGGGGGGAGGGGGTGAAGGAGAAAGAGGCTGGGCAGGGGGTGCAGGGGGAGGAGGAGGAGGAGGCTGGACAGGGGGTGCAGGGGGAGGAGGAGGAGGAGGCTGGGCAGGGGGGGGAGGGGGTGCAGGCGGAAGAGTTGCAAGAGGAGGAGGAGGAGAAGGCGGTGGTGGAGAAGGAGGAGGGTGATAAGGAGGTCCAAGGGGAAGAGGAGGAGGAGCGGGGCGATGAGGAGGTCCAGGGGGAGGAGGAGGTGCAGGCGGAAGAGTGGCAGGAGGAGGAGAAGGCGGTGGAGGAAGTGGAGCAAAGTGATGAGGAGCAGCAGGTGGAACAAGGTGATGAGGAGGTCCATGGGGAGGAGGAGGTGCAGGCGGAAGAGTGGCAGGAGGAGGAGAAGGCGGTGGAGGAAGTGGAGCAAAGTGACGAGGAGCAGCAGGTGGAACAAGGTGATGAGGAGGTCCATGGGGAGGAGGAGGAGGAGGAGGATGAGCAGGGTGAAGAGGGGATCCAGTGGGAGGAGGAGGAGGAGGATGAGCAGGGTGAAGAGGGGATCCAGGGGGAGGTGGAGGAGGAGGATGAGCAGGGTGAAGAGGAGGGCCATGGGGAGGAGGAGGAGGAGGATGAGCAGGGTGATGAGGGGGTCCAGTGGGAGGAGGAGGAGGAGGAGGATGAGCAGGGTGATGAGGGGATCCAGGGGGAGGAGGAGGTGCAGGCGGAAGAGGGGCAGGAGGAGGAGGACCAGGAGGAACTCG
Organism: Pollachius pollachius; assembly: GCF_949987615.1. Taxonomy (NCBI): domain Eukaryota; kingdom Metazoa; phylum Chordata; class Actinopteri; order Gadiformes; family Gadidae; genus Pollachius; species Pollachius pollachius. The sequence continues at coordinate 4,976,177 of NC_136952.1, forward strand.
AGGGAGAGCAAAGTGGAGGTAAACAAATGTGTGTATATATGCAAGTCGCTACGGGGGAAAAGTGTCTGCTAAATGGCTACTTTGTTCCCTCCATGTAGTACTGTCTATGAAGACTCCCGCCTTTGTCCGAATGAAGAGGATTTTTGATCCTCCTCCGGGGGAAGGCAGTACGACTCCTCAACAAGGTCTTCCGGACACTCGGTGAGTTAACCTGCCTAGTCACTATCAAGGAATGAATAATTACACGCATTTGTTTGCCAGTTTGCTGCCGCATCACCTTATCCTAAAGAAGGTCCCCAGTAGACGTTGGTTCAACATACCGTTGAAACTCTCAGCCCGTGCTGAGGTCCCATCTTGTCTGCCTTTTCATAAGGCATCCATGGCCTCCAACACATGATAATGGAGACGAACGCGGTGTGGCAATTCACGTTAATTACAGCAAATTACTTTAGTCTGTTGTTTTTGCACACACTTCAACTTGAATCGTCTTCTGTAACAGCACAGGTTTGCCTTGTCAGGGCCTGTAAGCTAAGGATTGTGCCGTATTTTCCGCACTATAAGGCGCACTTAAAAGCCGGTAATTTTCTCAAAGCGACAGTGCGCCTTATAATCCAGAGCGCCTTATATATGGATCAATTGGTTAATTGGTTGATCCATACTGGTTGTAAACGGCGCTCTGTCAAAATGTTTCAGTATGAAAAAACAATAAAAACAATTTAATAATAATAATACAATTTTTCACTACGACTACGATAAAGCCACACTGCTTGCAGCATTACGGCTATCGTAGTCAGTGCACACAGCATTTTACTGCGCTTACTCACAGTCCCAGTATCTCACAGTATCACACTCACAGTATCTTCTTTGCTATGCGCCTTATAATCCGGTGCGCCCTATTTATGAAAAAAGTTCTAAAATAGGTAATTCATTGAAGGTGCGCCTTATAATCCGGTGCGCGTTATAGTGCGGGAAATACGGTATATTGAACGAGTTAATGGGAGGCGTGCGTGGAACCAGTTAAGGAGCCCTATCACATGGATGTCCACAGGAAGGCTCCGGCCAAGCCCAGAAAGGTGAGGGCTAAGCGAGCGGGAGCCAGCCACCTCCCCAAGAGCTACCTGATGAGCACCTTCAAGCACTTTGCCAAGACCAGGGTCGCGGCCGATGTGTATCCCGTCCTGGACAACATGTGAGTCACCATAACCTCGACCTAACCTTAAGAACCTGGGTTTTATTATCAAAACATCTCCAGTAAAACAACGTGGGTCCTGTAAAACAACGTGGGTCCAGTAAAACAAAGTGGGTCCAGTAAGACAATGTGGGTCCAGTAAAACAACGTGGGTCCAGTAAAACAACGTGGGTCCAGTAAAACAATGTGGGTCCAGTAAAACAACGTGGGTCCAGTAAAACAACGTGGGTCCAGTAAAACAACGTGGGTCCAGTAAAACAACGTGGGTCCAGTAAATTATCTTGTTTTTATAATTTACTGGACCAACATTGTGGGTCCAGCATCACCTGATCTCCAGCCCTGAAGTTATCCTCCTCTGAAAGTGGGCATTCCCTCGGGACCACTCCCTCCTTGATGATTGGTCTTAAAGGAGTGACTTAGTGATCTGTGTTTTCTTTTCTTTTTTCTTGAATTTTGCTTCGGTTTCTCCATCGTCCCCGACATCTTGGAATGATCTGTTTGTGTGTGTGTGTGTGTGTGTGTGTGTGTACATACACACACACACACACACACACACACACACACACACACACACACACACACACACACACACACACACACACACACACACACACACACACTGATACATCTCACTCACTCGTGTGTGTTTTCCAGAGTGGAAGCCTACTTTGAGCGGATGGCGTTGGATTTGGAGACGTACGCGCATCACGCAAAGAGGAAGACCATCGAAGTCGCAGACGTGGAACTGCTGCTGAGGAGGTCTGTGGTCGGTCTGTTGTCCGTCAGCAGATAGAGAAACGTAAAGGAGAGAGGGTCCATGGGAGTCTTTAGCAGATAGAGAAACGTAAAGGAGAGAGGGTCCATGGGAGTCTTTAGCAGATAGAGAAACGTAAAGGAGAGAGGGTCTTACTGTACTGTCGTCTAAACCGTGGTTCTCCAGTACTCCCTCCCACCCTCGGTACCTTACAGCTAGCTGTCCCTGCAGCGCTCGTGTGAACTGCTGCTTGTACTCAGCCTCTTTATTTTTCTTAGTTCGGCATTCAACCTGTTTTTTTCAAAGATCCACGTCCGAGACACCATGTGGATCTTAGCCGAGCTGACTGCATTTATACTTCCACCACATACACTTGCACACAAGGTGGCAGTACAGAGTTCCCAACCACAATGAACCCACAAGCAAGTCCGGCAAAGGCGGGACAGATTCTACCAAATTTGAAAATATGTTGAAAAACATATATCTGTGAAAATGATGTAAAAGGTTTTGTGTTTTGCAACCAACTAAAAATCGTGTGTGTGTCTGTGTGTGTGTGTGTGTGTTTCCAGACAGGGCTATGTTACTGACAAGGTTCCTGTGGAAGTCCTCATTGAGAAATATCTTCCCATGGAATACAGAAGGATGCTCATCCCCATAGCAACCAGCGGAAATATCGTCATCCCTAAACCAAAATAACTATTATTTCTGAGTACCGGATGATTTCAAAGAAAATGACGATTACATTAGGAGAAAGAATATTGTTTGGTGTTTCTATTATTGTTTGTCCTTTTCTTTGTAGCATAGTTTTATATGTGCAATATTTCTTTTTTAAATAAAAATTAAAATTTTTAAAATTATTAAATTTTTAAATAAAGATTAGTTTGTAAATTACATTTGATGTTTATTATTAGAACTGAGTATATCCAATGTTTTCCCGATGCACAGGGTTATATTCCATGTGATTCAAGTTCAACATGGATTCCTTTAGGGATGTTTATGTTACCATAGCAATTGCTTAAATATGCATGAGATTAACTTTGAACTAATGCTGTGAACTGCACAGAGAACCCTCAATCTCTACAACAAAAAGAGTCATGTTGAATAATAATTCATTGCATTCATATATGGCTTCCTTAAGACACCCAAAGCATTACATGCTGAGTGTGTGTGTGTGTGGTGGGGTTGTAGCTTTCCCTCCATTTGTAACAAATGGAGGGAAAGCTACAAACTGCACAAGATAGAAATAACATTTAGTAATATTCTATCACATCGTCCACAGAATAAAAGCATAGATTTAAAAGATCCGCTGCATTTGAAGATTCGGTTTCAAAGTAAAAAAAAAACGTTTTTCTTTACCCCGCTTTTTACTTTATGCTTTTAGATGACATAAGCACACAATAAATACTATAAATACTACTAATACTACTAAATATTTACCTACTGCATTCTCAAATGCTAACCTTTACTTTTGGGTTTAGTTGGTTAGGGTTATTGTATGATTAGGGTTATTGTATGAATCCTACTATTGGTGGTGGGTGTGAACTATGGGTTAACCGCCACACGTGGTTAATGACCCTCCGGCGAACCAGGGGGCGCTGAGCTCCATGTCGCTGACTCTTCAGCTACCGCTAGCTCAGCGCTAGCCTGGAGCTAACAACAACAAGAACATCAACGTTAGGATTAAATTAGGATTAAATGTTTACGGTGAGTCTAATATTGCCATGAAACCCTCCATTGAACATTTGTTGACTCATCTTTATACAAGAAGATGTCGTTCCTGAAGGATTTAACGTGGCGCTGCTAATTCATCATATTGTTGCTTCTGCATAAAATAATCTGCTTTACTTATAACGAATACCTGTATGATGTATGCATATTTGATGATGTATAAAGATACATATGATACATATAATGTCTAAAATATTCTGCTGCTCTTATTTTACCTTTATAATGAATATATAATCACCATGAATATGCCATGTCAATTATATCACAGCTGTATAATGTATATAATAATCTGCTTCTTTATCTTTAACATATATCAAGATCAACAAAACTATTTTGGCCTTTACATATATTTATGTATGTTTGTGTCGGTGTGTGTATGTGTATATATTTATAGGTATAGATGGATAGATAATGTTGTTTATTCTGTTGAGTTATTGTTATTTAGTTATTATATTGTTGTCATTTCTTAAACAATTCAGTTTTTTTAGTTGAATGCGGAAGAAAGTATTTATATTTCATCCTCTTACCCTAATGAGGAAATTCAATTGGTTCACTTGGCCATGAGGAGGAGGAGGAGGAGGACGATGATGATGATGATGATGTCTTCCAGGTGTCTGAGTGCTGTGTTTGGAACTACTTTACTGAGAGGAACGCTTAGCCTAGCTTAGCACACCGGTGGTCAAGCTGGCCATGTCCAGAGTCCCGAGCCCCCCTCCCCCTGCCGACATGTCCAGTGGACCGGTGGCCGAGTCCTGGTGCTACACACAGGTAAACACACTCAACCTTACATCCACACACACAAAGGCTCATTGACCTGGCACGTTAAAGTCGTACCGTCAACAATTGGAACTAGCTTGTGGATTTAAATTACCTCGACATATCTGTAGTCAATGCTGATCGATGGTGATTTTGATAATGTTATCAATAAAATAATATTAGTAACTGATATATTCTGCAAAAAATAATTTTCAATTCTGGAAGCCTCCCGCCTATTGACTGGGAGGAGCTCAATCTTATACATTGGAACTTTAAGCATTTTACCAGATAAAACTGGATGTTACATAACGGGACCTCAAGATGAAGGTTACCTGTAGAGGAGACCAACTGATTATCTTCTTTTTTTCTTTTTCAGATCAAAGTGGTGAAGTTCTCCTACATGTGGACCATCAACAACTTCAGCTTCTGTCGTGAGGAGATGGGAGAGGTCATCAAGAGCTCCACCTTCTCCTCCGGGGCTAACGATAAACTGAAATGGTGAGTTGATTGGAGAAATAAACCTAACTTCTTTCCCGCAACACATTTAGGGATCAGATCCTTGGGCCACAGTTCTTCCGATGTCGTTCACACGCAGTTTCTCCTCAAGCTCACTGTGGCAATAATATTAACGAGTTCTCTACATCTTTTGTGATCAAACCTCAGGGTCGCGAAAGACAAAGACTAACCTTAAAACGTAAGGATTGTCACCATGTGTAAACTGCGCAAAGTGACATAATCATGGGAATCAGGCTGGATTTGTCGCCAAGCCCTGCGCGTCCACAGCAATATAGAAATTATAAATGCAGGCATTTACTGCCGTGTATTCTCGGCGCAAATCTCAGTTAACCTTTCCGCTAGGTGTGTGTGTTACCCCTTACAGATCTTGACATTTACATTTAGGGGATTTAGCAGACGATTTTATCCAAAGCGACCTACAACTGTTCATACTCACATTCACAGTTGAGTCAACCATGCAAGGCGGTAGCTAGCTCGTAATGAGCAGTCAGGATGAGGTGTCTTGCTCAGAGACACCAGTACACTTCACTACGAGGAGCCGGGGATCGAACTAGCAACCTTCTGGTTACAAAGCAACCCGCTCTGCCTCCTGAGTTAAGCCGACGCCCCGTTGACAGACTAACACTAACGCGATCTCCTGTGTCCTCTAGGTGTTTGCGAGTTAACCCTAAGGGTTTGGACGAGGAGAGTAAGGACTACCTGTCTCTCTACCTGCTGCTCGTGAGCTGTCCGAAGGCAGAGGTCCGTGCCAAGTTCAAGTTTTCAATCCTTAATGCCAAAGGGGAGGAGACCAAGGCTATGGGTGAGGCGGCAGCAGCATCACATTCAGTCCAGAGGTCCACCGATTGTGTCAACGATGAGTTCATAAAATAATAGATAATGTAATTATAAAATAATAGATAATCTTCTGATGTAGAGGCTACCTCTTTGCAATCATGTTGGTGCTAATTATACCAGGGCTAGCAATTAGAATAGCGTATGTACTAACGTGTGTGTGTGTGTGTGTTCGTGTGTGCGTGCAGAAAGCCAGCGAGCGTACCGCTTCGTGCAGGGTAAAGACTGGGGTTTCAAGAAGTTCATCCGACGAGACTTTCTATTGGACGAAGCCAACGGTCTTCTGCCTGACGACAAGCTCACCCTGTTCTGTGAGGTAATCGCCCTTTATTTGATTTATTTGAACTGGCGAATACTGGGAGCTGCCCATTACAACCACAGACCTCTACTTGTATTACCATGAGCTGCCAAGTACATCCACCGTTTTCCACTGGTTATCACGATAGCTGCCCAGTTCAACCACAGTCTTCTACTGATTATTATGGGAGCTGCCTAGTATAAGACCAGAGAGTTAGGGTTAGGTTTATGGTTTACGTGGGTTAGGGTTAGGGCAGGGCTGGTTAGATTGGGTTATGGTTTACGTGGGTTAGGGTTAGGGCAGGGCTGGTTAGATTGGGTTATGGTTTACGTGGGTTAGGGTTAGGGCAGGGCTGATTAGATTGGGTTATGGTTTACGTGGGTTAGGGTTAGGGCAGGGCTGGTTAGATTGGGTTATGGTTTACCTGGGTTAGGGTTAGGGCAGGGCTGGTTAGATTGGTTCATGGTTTGGGTGGGTTAGGGCTGGGGCTGGTTAGATTGGTTCATGGTTTGGGTGGGTTAGGGCTGGGGCTGATTAGATGAAGTTCTGGTTTGCGTAGTAAGGGCTATGCTATGGGTAAGGGTCAGGTTGGTCCTTAAAGGTGTTCCCTTGCAGGTGAGTGTGGTGCAGGACTCGGTGAACATCTCTGGCCAGAACACCATGAACATGGTGAAGGTGCCGGACTGCCGGCTGGCGGAGGAGCTGGGAGGCCTGTGGGAGAACTCCAGGTTCACTGACTGCTCGCTCTGCGTCGCGGGACAGGAGTTCCAGGCACACAAAGCCATACTTGCAGGTACTAACAGAGCCCTGAGGGAAAAGAAATGTTTTCCTTCATTTTGTGCATCGTCTAATTTGTTGTCTGCATAATGGAGAGTGCCAAGTCATGCTGACTTCCTCTGCGGTTGTTTCCAGCTCGTTCTGACTCGCTCTCCTGTTGGTTTTACAGCTCGGTCGCCCGTGTTCAGTGCCATGTTTGAACATGAGATGGAGGAGAGTAAAAAGGTGAACGCTCATTTTTAATTATTGTTGGAACTATACTGTATTTCTGCTGTCATTTTCTATATCATACTCGACTGCACTATTCGATATCATGCTGCACTATGCTGAACTTTGCTGCTGTCTACGTTGTGTTCCAGAACCGTGTGGAGATCAACGATGTTGAGCCGGAGGTCTTCAAAGAGATGATGTGCTTCATTTACACTGACAAAGCTCCCAACCTGGACAAGATGGCTGATGACCTGCTAGCTGCAGCTGACAAGGTCTTTTAAAGATGCCCTCGTCTTTTAAAGATACCCTGGTCTTTTAAAGATATCTTTGTGTTTTAAAGAAACCCTAATCTTTTAAAGATGCCACAGTGTTTTAAAGATACCAGAGCCTTTTAAAGATTTCATGGTGTTTAAAAGATACAATGGTGTTTTAAGATAACAAAACGTTTTAAAGATACCCTGGTCATTTAAAGATATAAATCTACAAATTGACCACTGCATCCTTAGCTTCGGACTCCATCAAACATCCTCAAATGTCTGTCGGTAGCCCTGATGTTACCGTGTGGTTTCTCTGTTTGTCAGTACGCCCTGGAGAGGTTAAAGGTCATGTGTGAGGACGCGTTGTGCAGCAGTCTGTCGGTGGAGAACGCAGCCGATGTCCTGATCCTCGCAGATCTACACAGTGCTGACCAGCTGAAGACCCAAGCTGTAGACTTCATCAACTAGTCAGTACTCTCCCTCTCTGTCCATTTCCCTCTCTCTGTCTCTCTCTCTCTATCACTTCCTCTCACTTCCTCTCTCCGTCTCTCCCTCTCTCTGTCTCTCTGTCAATTTCCCTCTCTCTGTCCTCTCTCTCGCTCTGTCACGTCCTCTCTCTCGCTCTGTCACTTCCTCACTCTTGTCTCCCTACATTAGCCTTATTAGACTCCTTGTGTATGAAACCTGCCACCCCAGCGGGTTTTTAATTGATTGTGTCTGTGTGGTTCTCTCTTTGTGTGTGTGTGTGTGTGTGTGTGTGTGTGTCTCTCTCTCTCTCTTTGTGTGTGTTTGGATGGGTGTGTGTGTGTGTGTGTGTGTGTCTCTCTCTCTTTGTGTGTGTGCGCGCATGTGTGTCTCTCTTTTTGTGTGTGTGTGTATGTCTGGTGTGTGTTTGTGTGTCTCTCTCTTTGTTTGTGTGTGTGTGTGTGTGTGCGTTTGCCTGTGTGTGTGTGTGCGTTTGCCTGTGTGTGTGTGTGTGTCTTTCTCTCTTTGTGTGTGTGCGTCTGCCTGTGTGTGTGTTTGTGTGTGTCTCTCTCTCTGTGTGTGTGCGTTTGCCTGTGTGTGTAGCCATGCTGCGGAGGTGATGGAGACGGCTGGCTGGAGGTCCATGGTGGCCTCCCACCCCCACCTGGTGGCTGAGGCGTACCGCTCCCTGGCCTCGGCCCAGTGCCCCTTCCTGGGCCCGCCCCGCAAGCGCCTCAAGCAGTCCTAACACACACACACACACACACACACACACACGAACACGCACACATGCACACACACATACATACATACACACACCCGTTGCCGAAGGGCCCTCCTCCTGGACAGAACGTTAACCGCCACCAAGAACTAGTTGGTACTAGTCATCTAACTAGAACAGCTAGTTAAGTCATAACCAGCTAGTTAGATCTAACCCACTAAATCGATCCCAGACAGATACTTAGACCATAAATGGCTAGGTAGATGTAGACCAACTAGTTAGAGACTAACCAGCTAGTTAGCTCTAGACCCACATGTTACACCCTAACAAGCGAGTTAGATCTAGTCAAACTAGTTGGGTGTGACCAACTTCTTAGATCCTAGCCAGCTAGCTAGATCCCAGCCAACTAGCTAGATGCTAAACCAGCTAGTTAGAACTAGACCAGCTCGTTAGATCCTCACCAGCTAGTTAGACGCTAACCAGCTCTCGAGTAGCCTTCCCAGCTGGTTAGACCCTAACCAGATGGTTAGGTTCTGGGAGCGGGATTGGAGGGGAGGGGGAAACCTTCAGGAGCAGTAGAGTAGAGTAGTAGAGTAGAGTAGTAGTTATCTCCATGTTGGACTGTTCTCTTGGTGAATGGGTTTTGAGAATCCTGAAAGACACCAAGACCTACTGGTAGGACTGCAAGACCTACTGGTAGGACTGCAAGACCTACTGGTAGGACTGCAAGACCTACTGGTAGGACTACAATACCTACTACTAGGACTGCAGGACCTACCAGTAGGACTACAATACCTACTACTAGGACTACAAGACCCACTAGTAGGAGTATAGGACCTACTAGGACTCCAAGCCCTCGTAGGAATCCAAGAACTACTCGTGGGACTACAAGACCCTCTACTAAAACTGCAAGAACTACTGGTAGGACTACAAGGACTACTGGTAGGACTGCAAGGACTACTGGTAGGACTACAAGGACTACTGGTAGGACTGCAAGGACTACTGGTAGGACTACAAGAACTACTGGTAGGACTACAAGGACTACTGGTAGGACTACAAGAACTACTAGTAGTCCTTGTAGTCCTACTAGTAGGACTACAAGAACTACTACTAGGACTACAAGGATTACTGGTAGGACTACAAGACCCACTGGTAGGACTACAAGGACTACTGGTAGGACTACAAAACCCACTGGTAGGACTACAAGACCCGCTGGTAGGACTACAATCCGAGAGGAGCCTGAAGGAGAGCCTGGACAGCCATCCACTGACGAAGCTACAGCTGGCTAGCGACCTAGCTACCGAGCCACTCCCTCGGCCCGGAGACCGTTTATGACGTCATGTTGTTAGTGACCTCTGCTTCGTCCTTGTAATTATTTTTTCATATCAATTTGTACAAGCCGATGGAGGCTCTGTAAACCAAATGTCAATTGTAAAGTGCAGCCGGACATTTCTGGGCAGGATTGAAGACTGGGAGAATTGAATTTGAACACGTTTTAATGTTCCGAGACCCTCCTCTGTGGAAAGACTGTTAGCTCCCTTTATTATGGCAGTGACAATTCGTTGTTGCCGTATTTGTTCAAAAAGGAATAAATCACAGCTATTTTGTATTTAATGCAAAGCAGACTTGGATTCCTTGCTTTTTTGTGAGCGATTATTGGATTTTGGATATAACTAGTAGCTGATTTTTTGTTAGCGATTAATGGATTTTGGATCAAACTATCCAGGTTTACATAAAAATGACATGAGCGACTGCAGCGTCTGATTAAGATAAATGGATCAAATGCAGTCGTATTACTATCACTTTATAGGTACTGCTTACATCGTTTTTTAAAGGACATCCTGCCCTATGCACATGTGTGTTTTCATATAAAACGCATCCTGCAAAATCTTAAATTTTTCATAATTCATAATTTGGGGATTAGCGACCATGGTTTTTCTTCTAAACTTTAGCATAACGTAGAACTGTTTCACACCAACAGGGGGCAGCAACTGGTTACAGTGCACCCTAGCGACCCTATCTCCACTAAGTTAGACTAATATGGTTTTATTATAACCTTATACAGTCTAATTAAAGGGATGTAGTTTTATTATAACGTGTACAAATAATATAATTTATTAATGCAGTTGAAAAATATAATTAGTATAATAAAATAATATAGTTTACTATCAATAATATATAATATAAACTACTATGTGTGGTAGATAACCATTGCGTGAATGTGCAGGATGTAATATGTTTGTTTCGCCTTCTAATCGAAGGTTAATGATGATTGGCCTTCGGAAGGAGTAATCAAACGTGAAACTAAAGACCTGAGGTTGACTTACTGGTCGATGGAACCGTCGGACCTTCCTGTGTTCCAGACATCAGATCTGCAGGGAGCAGGTCTAAATTAGAACCAGATCGGTAAGATGTGTGTGGATGCTGTTTAAGTGGTAAGATTTGAGATGTTGTAGTACTGGATATATGTTTTGATACTATAGATAATACTAGATGTTCTGATACTGGATAGATGTTTTGATACTATAGATACTACTAGATGTTATGATACTGGATAGATGATACTAGATGTTATGATACAGGATGGATGTTATGGTACTGGATAGATGATACCAGATGTTATAATGCTATTTAGAAATTATTGGTAAGATACTTAGATACTGAACCCTCTCTACGTTTCTCTGCCAATGTGAATTATTGCAGTCACAATGCTGTGGTCGAGCTACGATACAACACTGTGCGAGCGCACAAGATTCACCAGCAAGTTGGATTCCCCAAACCAATCAGGGAAGAGATGCCCTGATTGGTCATAAATCAGACAGGAGCTCTTGAATAGAGTTCAGGAGCTATAACTTATAGCTCTTACATACCACACATTTAAGGGCTGTATCTAATTATGTAATAATTATGCAACAATCTAAAGTATCCTAAATACGTTTAAAACGTAAAGGCAGTTTAACCCCCAACAATACCCTGCTCTTCATCTGACCAGAGTTTACAGGTAGAATAGATTTTATGGAGACGTTTCAATGCAAAGCCTGTCACCAACCCCCCCCCCCCCCACCCCCCCCACCCCACCTCTTTGGTCTAACCCATATGGCTCCAGCCCAGAGGGTAACTGGACACTCCCATTACAACTCCCAGGGGGACAGGCGGGGGGGTCCCATTAGAAAAGAGGGTGTGGATCTGCCTCTTTTCTCTTCCCTTCTTTGAAGTGACGGAGCTCTGATGGCTTCTGGTTACGTACAACCAGAGGTCCAGCAATATAATATGGTACATAATATATTACATATAATATATATGTTAGAGAGAGAGAGAGAGAGAGAGAGAGAGAGAGAGAGAGTGGGAGATATGAATTGCAATCGAAGCCCTACCCTGTTTAATATTTATACACTATCATATAATATTAAATGTCTGCAGAATGCGGTTTACCCATCCCTCCTCTCCCCCACAAATGAGTGGTTGAGGGCAAGACTCAACATTCTGGAAATGTACTGCAAGAATTGCCGCCTTTCAGTAAATTGGGACAGCTGTAAAATTATATTTTAATAAAAAAAGAGCCAATCCGACAGCAGCCTTTTCTTCCTGAGAGGAGGGACCCTGGAGCAGACGACGGGTGCTCTTACCTGGGTCTTCCTCAACTCTCCTCAAATCGCAATCTGGCGTCACGTTTTCCCCCACCGATCAAACCCCCCCTTCTGTACGGAAGTGGCCCCCACACCCACTTCAAGAGAAGGCTCTGCTCCTCCAGCTCCTGTTGTAGCATTGAGTTCCTCCAACGGTTTTTAAGATCGCTCTATGAAGCAGTGAGGCTGGGAGGGTTCAATCACCATCCACTATCGTCCACAAGTAACGTCAGAGCGGCTCAATATGCCGTTGCATGGCGCAGATGAATGTCGCCACAAATGAAGGGTATAGCTTCCAACATGTTGGTGTAACCCTAACCCTATTTTCGTAACCCATCCTGTAAATCCGGTCATTCTCTGTACCATAACCCAGCCCAGTCATTGACTCTACCATAGCCTAGCCAGTTCCTAGACTATACCCTAACCCTGCAAGGTCATAGTCTGTACCATAACCCGCCCAGATTATAGTTGGTATCATAACCAAGCCAGGTCATAGTCTGTACCATAAGTCAGCCAGGTTACAGTGTGTACCAGTAGCTAAGTGCTGCTGATCTTGAAACCGCTGTAAGGACCAGTCTGACCTTATCCCGATGCCAATACTAACAGCCTTGATTGATTCCCCCCCTCTCTTCTCTCTTTCTCTCTCTCTCTATCTCTCTCTCTCCCTCTCTCTCTCTTTCTTGCTCTCTTTCCCCCTATTTCTCTCACTCTCTCTATCGCTCACTCTATTGCCCTCTCACTATCTCTCCCTATTTATGTCTCCCTCTCTCTACATATATATAGTGTACTGAATAGACAGGCTGGATGGAGTGAGACATACTGGATGGTGAGACAGATGGAGGAACAGTAGATAAATGGCCTCTTAGAGTCTAATAGAATTTCCTCCAGCCCCCCAGGGAGGCTCCCCTACGCATCTCTCCTCCTCTCATATCCCCTCCTCTCCCCACTCTTCCCTTCCATTTGCACAGCAGGTTTTATTTCCTCAGAAGCCTAATAGAAAACAGTAGCCCTTCTCTCTCTCCTCCGCTCCTCTCTCTGCTATCTGCCCTCTTTCCCCCTCCCCTCCTCTCTTACTCCTCTCCTCTTTCTCCTCATCTCCTCTGCCCATCTCTTCACTTCCCTCCTCTTTTTCTCTTTTCTCCCTACTCCCCTCATCCCTTTCGCTCCTTACTCTTCTCCTCTTTCTCCTCCTCTGTTTGCTCTCTCCTCTCCTCCTCTCCCCATCGACACATCCCTCCTCTCCTCCCTTTCTCCTCTCCTCTCCTTCATCCTATCCACTCTGTCCTCTCCTCTGCTCTGATCCTCTCCTCATATCCTCTGCAATCCTCTCCCCTCCAGTAATAATGAAACTAGGACAGCCTTTATCTAGGGCCTACTAGGGCCAACCATCGAGACCAGTATACACATCAATGTGCACCAGTTAAGACCAGTAGATACCAGTAGAGAACTGAATATGCATCAATATAGATCAGGTGATACATCAATAGATACCAGTAACGACCAGCCAAGACTCGAAGAGACCAGTAGACATCAGTAGAATCATCAGGAGATGTCATTATTAACCAGTGTACGCCGATGGAGACCAGAAGAGCCCAGTCGAGACAGAGAGAGAGAGAGCAGACACTTTAGAGACCAGTATGGACCAAAAAGAGACCATAAGAGACCAGAAGAGACCTTTATACACTAGTATACTACAATAGAGAAACCATTAGACACCAGTAGAGACCAGAAGAGACCCATATACACTAGTATATTACAATAAAGGCCATTATAAACCAGTAGAGACCAGAAGAGACCTGTATACACTGGTATACTACCATAGAGATCCTTAAACACAATTCGACACCAGTAGAGACCAGTAGAGACAACAGGAGGGACCAGAAGAAACCAATATACACCTGTAGAGATTCCAGATCAGAAGAGACTAGTAGACAAGTGGCCATTGCAGGTGGACACACACAGTGATATATCATGTGTCTCTTCTCCCCAGGGAGAATACCTCAGGTGTTTCAGCCAGCTGAGTGACTGCTCAGTCAGTCCTCCCTCACCTCCTCCCCTACGGGCCCACTCGGAGGGAACATTCTTTGCTAGTAAAGAGTGAAGGACTGCTGTTGTTCTTAGGATTCTGACCAAACCCTTCACAAACCGTAACCCTCACCTTCTTCGTGGATATTTATTAACCAAAACCCGTTAACAAACCATGAACCTCACCTTCTTCTGGGATATTCCTTTATTAATATATGTTGACAGAAAATAACTGCTTTGCAGAAACGTGTCCCAGCATGCATTGCATCAGCCTGTCACTCAATGAACCACGGGAGTAGCAAACAAAAAGCAGTTTGTACAGTTGGCTGTAGGCATGTCTTCATAGAGCATTTCTGCATAAAGGCAAAAGTTTTAACTGTTTTTTTAGCTTCTTGTTGCATCATGCTAAGTATGTTTTCGTCTAGAATGCAGTACAACACATGGTGTTCTAGACAAGGGCCTGCATAGCAAGAATAACAGCATGAAATGAATGACTAATACTACATGAAAATGTATTTATCTAGGTTACACCAATTGATATTTAAAGTATATTTTCCAAGGATGACTTGCACGAGCATGTCTAGTGGCACAGGACATACAAAAGAACATAAGAACAAGCGCAATCTCTCTTGTGCCAAATGTTCTGTTCCAAATCATGAACAGAACATTGCTGGGGCTGCGTAGGAAAAGGCTTTGTTACACACGTGGCGGACGGACAATTGCAGCCTGCTCCATAGTGGCTGCTGTCTCCATTGTGTAGTAGTAGTATCTCTAGTGGCTTGTGTCTCCATTGGCTATTTTCTCCATTGGCTAGTGTCTCTGGTATGTTCAGTGTCTCTTGTGTTTAAAGTGGCTAGTGTCTCAGTGTCTAGTGACCAGGGTCTCAGTGTCTAGTGACTAGGGTCTCACTGGGTCTAATCCTAACCCTGGACTAACCCTAATGAGGCCTTCCACATGCCCCCCATCCTAACATGGAGGTCTGGTTGATATTTAAGCTCCAGCAGTCCCACGAGGGGCGTTAGGGGTTCTGGTCTGGGGGTCTAGAGGAGCTCTGATGTACCACCCAGGTTCAGAGAGTGGGGGTGGGGGGCAGGTCATAGTGCCATCAGGGTTATCTGATCGGGAGGAGAGGGCCAGAGTGGCCTTCTGTCCATAATGGATTGTTAACTAGATTGAATTACCTTGGCATTAGAGGCCCCAGACTCCAAATTAAGTCATCAAGTGGCTTTTTGGACTTCTAAGGTGCAGTTTCAGTTAAGAATATGGTCTAACAATTTTACATCGAGAGGTGGGTGTGGTGTAGTGGTGTGTGTGTGTGTGTGTGTGTGTGTGTGTGTGTGTGTGTGAGAAATGATAATCCAGAACAGAACAGACAGATTTGTACAGTTTTAATGTATCATACAGCTTGATATACATGTTAAGTATGATGTATATACTATGATATATGTTAGTAAGAACAAGGAACATTCATTGTTTTCTATGTACACTTCAGTCTCAGTGAGATACAAACTACCACCAACCCTGACCCCTGACCCTAAAACGAACTCTAACTAACACTAACCCAAATACTAACCCTAACTCTGCCAATGGATGACATGGTTACTTACATAAGTGCATTGTCAACCCATTTATTTTCCTTCAATCATAAGTTAGTTTGCACGTACTACAACCTTCCTCCACTCTATACACTGTATGTACGGAAATTAACAAATATAAAAAACATGAACAGTTTGGTCGTAAAAGAGCTAGGCTTGGTGGATAAATACTGACATATCTACTAATACTAGTTGGTAAGCTAAAAATTAAAACCATACATATTTAATCTCTACTAAGTGACGCCAAAGCCACCTCCTGCCACAAGGTGAGGTCAACAGGCTGAGGCACTTCTGTCCTAGCTTCTCCCAATATCTCCAAGGGTCTCCCAACGTCTTTACACATCTCCAAGGGTCCCCAAACATCTCTCAACATCTCCAAAAGTCTCCCAGGGGCCGGTCA
Organism: Pollachius pollachius; assembly: GCF_949987615.1. Taxonomy (NCBI): domain Eukaryota; kingdom Metazoa; phylum Chordata; class Actinopteri; order Gadiformes; family Gadidae; genus Pollachius; species Pollachius pollachius. Next base: position 4,992,328 of record NC_136952.1, read on the forward strand.
CATCTGGAAGGGTCACCCTGAGTCCGCCCTGGTCTCCCAGGGGTCTCCAAACATCACCCAACGTCTCCAGGTCAACAGGGTGAGCCACGTCTGTACCAACATCTCCCAGGGTCTACCAATGTCTCCCAGAGTCTCCCATCGTCTCATGGGTTGTCCTAGGTTCCTCCAGAATCTTCCATATCAAGACATCTTACTGCTCATTCACTTCTTGTCCTCTAAGATCATGGGCGGAGGAGATTGTTACGTACAGCGGTCTTTGCGTCGTCTACATTGACATTCAGTGTTCAGTGGCTGTTCCAGCTCTGGTAAACCAAGGTTGGAACTTTATAAGTGTCTTAATGTAACATTGTATGCAGGAACGCCTCAATCTCCCTCGTACCATATGGCACCTGATAAAATATCTCCTCTTGTACAATATCCCAAAGCGGCCGAAACATGACATGGCTATTATATACATCTACAAACTCAACACAACATTTATCGCGTCAAACTACTTAGTTAGTTGACCCCTGAGGAGGATCCCAGTCTCAAGCAGGCAGGATCCAAGCACAGAATGTATGACGTCTGTCATACATTCGTATGACAGACGTGATTAAGTGCCCACTTTGTTGCATGTGTTACGCATTAGAGAATACACGCCTTCATTCCGTGTGTCTCTACTGGTCTAGAGCAGTTTAATGGCGAAGCAACACCCTATTCTTGAATGCTAACAGACTATTAGTACAACTCCCGTAATATCTGCCATGCCGTTCTGATTTCAAAGGCGTGGTTAGGATTGACAAGCGGGGGGTCCATGAGAGCACTGAACAGGACAGAAGGCATGCAAACTGGGAGGACAGTACAGTACATGATTAGAGAGGACAGGACAGTACATGACTAGGAAGGACAGGTTCATGGATGGTGAGGACACTGCATGGCTACAGAGGACAGTACGTTGCTAGGGAGGACAGGTATATGGCTAGCAGAAAGTAGGTGTCGCTAGCAGAGAGCCAGCATGCTGCTAGCACAGAGCGGGTACATGTTTAGCAGAGACTAGGTACAGAGCTAGCAGGAAAAAGGTACATGGCTAGCGGAGAATAGGTGTGTGTCTCGCAGAGGGCAGATGTGGGGCTCGCAGAGAGCACGGTGAACCTTGATAAACATAGACTTAGATTGTCCTGAAGCAGATAGTTTGTTCTCACAGCAGGGATGCTGTCAGATTGTCCATGCACGATTAATAAGAGCACAGTAGTAACTTATATTTATATTTAATACTATTATTATTAGTAGTAGTTGTAATAGTGGTTGTAGTAGTAGTAGTAGTAGTAGTAGTAGTAGTCACAGATACAAATGGTGGGTAAGAAGTCAGATGGCTAGAAAGTTGACTAGACTCCAGACCTTATATAGGCCTGATATAGACATCATAAACATTAAATTAACAATATATAGACACTGGGACATTTTTGTGTTGTTCCCTAAGAGGATTCTGGAGTGGGTCCAGAGTTGATGGTAGTGAGAGGGTTAAGCTGAAAGGGTTAGGTTAGGATGAGAGGGTTAGGGTGAGAGCTTTAGGGCAATGGGGGGGTTTGGCCTCAGATTCATGTTTAAATGGACAAAGTGTGCCACTTGCATAATGTTAAAACGTAGACGTTAATCATGTATATAGCTGAGCTAGCCGGGGAGCGATCACACCACCGACGTGGCGTTGGACTTGGCGCCGCTGGGTTTGGGCGCCGCGGGCAGTAGCTTCTCCGCCAGGTCCGGGCGGTTCATCGTGTTCAGCGCCGAGCACAGCAGGTCGCGGCCCGCCCCCTCCCGCCCTGCCCAGTCCCCGAGCAGCGCCCGCACGGGCTGCTGGCGTCGGCGGAGCCCCTCGATCTGGTCCGGGGAGTATCCCAGCAGGGCGGCCAGGCGGCTCCACTCGCCCTCCCCCAGCCCCGGACCCCCGTCCAGGAGCTCCAGGCCGGGGCCCCCGCCCAGGAGCAGGGTCTCCAGCACCTCCAGCTCCTCGCGGGTCTGCAGGGGGACCAGCAGGCAAGGGTCCTCGTCCACCGTCACCACTGGAACAAGAAAGACCTCAGTCAACGCCGTGTGTTACTTACTGTCCGCTATGCCTCCTGGCATATGGGGCAGCAACGAAGGTCCTCCGCTCTGGTCGGTTCCGGGCTGTTTTCCGGACGTCTCCCCGTGTCAGGTTCATAGATTACATTTCTTCCTCTGCTGTGCGAAACCAGGAGGTCTTGGGTCGTCCTCTTTTCCGTCTACCTTCAGGTGTCCAGTGAAGGAACACTATGGATGCATGTAGTATTTATAGGGTTGTTTGTATTTATTAAGCTTAAATGAATTTCGGGCCGTTTCGACTACTTATGTATTTATATTTAGTCACGTGGAGTCCCATTGAGTCACATGGCGTTACACGAGCAAGTGAGAGAAACAATAATAAAATCAGCTTTCCTGAGGCAATGCACATGGTCTGCTAACAACGTGTGAATGCTCTACAGTCAGTCACCCGCTTTGTTGGCCCGAGTGTGTCTGTAAACAAACATTCAAGGAATCTGAGTCATGTATTTGTCTTGGCTCTCAATGTACTCACCGATTAAACATAGTGCAAGAACAGAGCTAAGTAAACATTTGAACATTCAGCTACTAGATAACGATATAGATCTACGCAAGAAATTGGACGCAATGGTGCAGTGCGCAGATGATGAGACTTATATTGGATGAATAACAGGTTTCTTGGTACGCATGATATAAACAGTAAGCAGCCGTGACGCTGAAGGCAGAAACTACAAAATATATAGTTTAGAAATGGAATTTTCAGTGGATGTGTAGGGTTACAGGTTAAACAATAGGGTTTATTGCTAGAGGATTGGTTCTGACCCAGTGTGACTTATGATTTAAGGATTAATCAGAGTTTCAGAGGAAAAGGAGAGAAAACAGGGGATAGTAATCTCATGGAATAATTCTTCAATGCTAACGAAAATCATGAAAAGTATAATATTGTCAGTAGGAACAACTAGAGAGTGTGTGTGTGTGTGTGTGTGTGTGTGTGTGTGTGTGTCTGTGTGTCTGTGTCTGTGTGTCTGTGTGACGTGTGTGTGTGGACGTGTACGTGTGTGTGTGTGCGTGGGAGTATCTGTGTGTGATGTGCATTTGTGCATGTGCGCATGTTTGGAACGTGTGTGTGGGCGTATGCGCTGTGCATTGCCGTGCCTGTTTGTGACGTGCTGTGTCCTTCCTGGAGGCTCTGGCTGTCCACGGAGATCCCACTGTCGCTGTGCATCTTCTCCCCCTCGGGAGACGGGCTGGCCTGCTGCACCGCGCCCTGCCCTGACGGACAGCTGTTCCCCTGCTTGTTCTGCTTACAGCTGTTCCACCTACAGGAAACACACACACACACACACATACATGTATGCATGAATATACAGTATGCATGTATATCATACTGTCTAAACACAAACAGCTGTTATATAGGTTACACAAAATGACATGTGCCTTCATAGGTATGTGCATATATGATTGAGTATAGGGTAGGGTTAAGGGTAAGGCATATAGGGTTGGGGTTGGTTATAGAGTAGGTTAAGGGTTTGTGTGAGGTTTAAGTATCGTAGCATATTTATTTGCCATTGCACTTGTGCAAGTATTACACAGCAGGAATCTACAAATCCACACAGAAAGCTATGTGTATCTTATAGGGCTAGTATGGAGTTGATTGAGGTTAAGTATACGGTAAGGTTTATGCTAGCTGTATGTCTAACATGAAGCCAATACAATGGTATGGCCATCATTTGTGTTTATCTTTTATAATCTTTTGTTATGAGTTACTCCCGTTGATATCAAATATCTATTTTACAAAGGAATCCTGCACAGAAAGCAACCAAGTTCCAGGGAATGACTTCAATCAGGACATAGAGACAGGTTCAGACCTAGTTCAGTAATGATTAATGAAAACCTAGAAATACTATGAACGCTTGGCATACCTAGAAGCAAAGACAAAGACCAAGGGAGTGATTCACCATTGGGAGAGTTGGCAGAAGCTCTGTATTTATCTTTTCTAAGTAGTTACATGACAGTAATGTTTGTCAAAGTAAAATATCTTACTATAATATTTGTCTTTTCTTTACTTTAATATTCACATTGCTACAGTAATTACCGCATAGAGTGTTTGTGTATGCTTTTTGTGTGTCTGAGTGTGTGTATCTATGGTGTCCGGGGGAAGTGGCAGATGACTTCATTAATAAGAAACATCAAATAAAATATTCATGTTGTTTTTCCTGAGATTCTAATCAGTTGACCTACTGGCAACCCGACATGCTTCACTGTTCAGCTGACATATGGAGGCTCTGCAGTGTCACAAAACAGGTATTATTTCAAGCAGAATGTCAACCATCGTAAGAATAGGAATCAGAGTTTAACAAGCAGAGGTTCTGGTCTGTGTCGAAATGTCCTCGTTTGACGTCACCCTCCAGGGAAGTGTGGTCTCCTCTGCATTCCTGCGTGTTAACACTTGTAACTAGGTCCGTTTCCAAACAGCTTGATCCTGTTAGAACATTTCAACAGAAGCAGCTAACTCATCCAACTGGCCGGGCTGGCTGTACTGCTCGCATGCTAATTAACTACAAGCTATACGTCAATAAAAGCGTCCGAACCACAGTTACAGTACATACACTGGGCTTACTGAGATTATTGGTGTTAGGGTTAAGGCCAGAGTCAGGGATAGGCGTTAGTGGGTTAGAGGTTAGAGTACAGGGTGACAGTTTAGGGCTGGAGGGTTCAGGGTCAAAGGTCAGGGGTTAAAGGTCAGGGTTCGGGTCCGATGGTGCTCACCTCTAGCCTGGCTATTGCTTGGTCTGGGGAAGCTGCTGTCATTTTCTTTAGCACAAGAGGCGTGATCAACGGGCCTAGTTCAACTGACTCTGTATGCAATTGGCTGCTTGCCGTCGCTTCCCTGTCCTCATTGTGTTAAACCAGCCAATAGTGCGCCAGGGGGAAAAGCCAGCTCGCTGATTGGCTACGCAAAAACGTATCGAAACTAGAGAGAAATGTGTTGCTCTTCTCCAGACCCTTCTTCGAGGCGAACTCAAATCACTGGCAGAACGGGCGCGGCCACCCAGTCTGGCTCACCTCTTGAAGATGACGAAGGCCAGCAGGCCCAACACCACGGCGGCCAGGATGGAGCAGTAGATGGGGATGAGCTTGTAGTGCAGGCCCTTGTAGACGGACCCCGGCCTCTCCGTGGGGTTGGGCTCCTCTGAGGGAGGGGGGCCAGCCGGATCCACGTAGTCCGATGACGCCGGGGGGTCCGAGTACGTGATGGTGGGCGGGGGCGTAGCCGTCTCCGGGTTCGTGCCTGCAGAGGAAACAGTCGTTACAGTTAGCCTTATACTGGTTGACTAAGCAGAGGCTTCTACTGGTGGCCCTGGGAGCTGCCCAGTACAACCAGGTCACTACTGGTGGCCACTCTGAGCAGCCAAGGAGAGCCAGTATATTACTGGTGGACACTGGAAGCTGCCCAGTACAAACCGTCTGGTAATGGTCGACACTGGGAGCAGCCCAATACAATCATTCTACTACTGGGAGCTGCCCAGTTCAACCAGTCCGGTACTAGTGGACACTGGGAGCTGCCCAGTACAACCAGTCTACTAGTGGTGGACACTCTGAGCAGCCCAGTAGAACCATAATTACTCATAAGGTTATACTGGGGCAGCTTCCCCACAGTCTACTACTGGTCATGCTTTTATTGGGAGCTCCCCAATAAAACCACAGTCTCCTATAGTGCAGACTGGGTTCAGGGTTATTACAGGGATAGGTTTATTATGAGGGAGAGGTTACGGTGTGTATATTGTAAGACATATCTGAGGGCGCAGTAAGTACATAATAACCCATGTCCAACCCTATAAGTACCTATAAGTATTTATCAAACGGAGGAACATATTGGTGAATCCATAAAGTGTATATGTATTGATCTTCTTAATGTTTTACCAGTCAGCCTCTTAGGTTGAAGTAGGTGTCGAGTTTCTTGTCCTCTAAGTGCAAGATGCTATCTACTCCCTTAAAGGGGAAGCCTTCCCTCTGCATTTAAGTAACACTCTCTTAAAGGGGCGGTCTGCTTTAAAACTCACTTTCTTAAATGGGAGGTCTTCATTTAAATAACACTCTGTAAAGGTATGATATGTAACATATCAACTTAAACATACACTGTAACAAACAAAAATAATTAGACCTTTGTTATACTCTTTCTGAAATTCTGTACTTAAATAATCCCAAATATTTCTAACAATGTTCAAACTCATATCGCTTTGCCCACTCATCTCAGGGGAAACATCGGAAACAGTAATCCAGTAGAGACCTGATTCATGGATATGACATTTTAATACCGATCTAGCTAACTACGATGACAAGCGTCTCATGCAAGTCATCAAGCTAATGCGAACAGGAACGTTAATAACGTTACATCAACGATCAACACGCTCAAAAGGTTATTTTTAGATCGTTTCGAACACGGATAACACAGCTGGGCCACCCGGCAATTTAATTTACCATGCAACAGTATCCACGGATGTCTAAGTCGTCGACTCAGTTAGCAACTTAACGTTAGGGGAATTATGGTGAAGACATCTTGGACGATGGCGCGCACTGACACTCTGTCAAAGGGACGAATCTGTCCTCTGCATGTGTAAACAACGTTCTCATACTGTAAACTAGACAATGTTTAGAAAATGTACCGGTGTTTATTAGTGTCTAGGGTGTTCAATAGTGTCTAGGGTGTTAGCTAGTGTCTATAGTGCTTTTTATTAAATAAAAATTGAATTTCCTCTCCTCTTACCTCTCCCCCCTCCTCTCCCCTCCTCCCCTCCTTTGCTCTCCCTTCTCCTCCTCCTCTCCCCTCCTCTCTTTTCGATTCCTCCCCTCCCCTCCCCTTCTCTTCCCCCCCCCCTCCTCCTCTGCCCTCTCCTCTCCAGTCCTGTCCTTTCTCCTCTCTCCTTTCTCCCCCTCCACGCCCTCCTCTCCTCCCCTGCCTAGCTCCTCTCCAGTCCTGTTCTCTCTCCTCTCTCCTTTCTCCTCCTCCACACTCTCCTCTCCTCTCCATCTCTGATTGGTGACATCAGACACCCTGACACACAGGCCATCTTTGTCTGCCCCCCCTCTGGAAACTAGACCCTCTTCCTTCTTTTGTAGACAGACTATTGTTCCCCTCATCCATGCCCTCCATGTCCATTCTCCTTCCATCTTTCTTTACGTGTGTGTGTGTGTGTGTGTGTATATATTTCTGTGTGATTGTGTTAAAGACTGTAAGGTAGTGTGCGTGTGTGTGTGTGTATGTGTGTGTATTTAAGAGTGTAAGTAAGTGTCTGTGTGTGTCTGTAGGTGTAGTTTTGTGTGTGTGTGTGTGTGTGTGTGTGTGTGTGTGTGTGTGTGTGTGTGTGTGTGTGCATGTGTTGGGAGGGGCAGCATCGTGCAGGTTCTTCCTCCCAGGTGTTGGCAGGTGTGTGGGTGTGTGTGTGTGTGTGTGTCTGTGTATCTGAGGCTGGTCATTAAATCCCACATTGGGAATTTTTGTCCGGCTAGAAGCCAAGATTTCCAAATCAACTTGGGAATGTTTATGATGACACACTGAATGAAAAATTTGTATATATATATATAAACATATATATATTACTTACAATCACATCCCAGTCTCACATACGCCAGTTCAGAGTCACCTCCGAGAGGAGAACGAGAACATGACAGGAACAATAAGGTATTTCTTTACAAATACCGGAAACCCCTTTATCAGAAGTCCCGCCCTCTCTGTTCACCCCGGCCACTGAACCCATGTAACTGAAACGGATGCCACTTCCTTTGATCAGTAGTCCCGCCCTCTCTCTCAACCCCCGCCACTGAACCCATGTAACTGAAACGGATGCCACTTCCTTTGATCAGAAGTCCCGCCCCCTCTCTCGCCAATGCCGTGTGTTTGAGGCACCTTGTTCCAGGCGTTACGTCGTGGGATGGGAACGCCTGGGAACGAGGTAACATAAAGCTCCGGCTCTCCGGCTGTATGTTTGCAGGCACATCGCCAGCTCCTCGAGCATGAAGTGTTGACAACTATGCGTGTCTTCGCCTGGAATTAATTATTGTTCTGTGGGGATTGGGGGTAGCGATGGATGGTGGGGTGGGGATTGGGGATTCCTAATAGCGATGGATGGTTGGTTTAGATCAAACCTTTATTCTGTATCATGGAAAGTTTCTTACGTTTTTTTTCACTGTCTCTTTAACCACTCAGTCTGTCTCTTCCATATTACCTAGGGATGGGCTAGTTAGTTATCAATTTCTCTCCCTCCCCCAATATTCTCATCTTTCTTTGCTGTGACTAGTATTCTTTTTGTTTTGTGTGTGTTTGCGTGTGTGTGTGTGTGTGTGTGTGTGTGTGTGTGTGTGTGTGTGTGTGTGTGTGTGGTAGAGGTCGCAGTAGAAATTTCATCTCTTATTGATGCTACCATTTCTCAGCATCTGCTCTCTATCCCTTCATCTCTCTCTCTGTTCTCAGTTGTCTCTCTCCCACATGTCTCTCTGTTCCCTCTGTCTCTCTCCCTCCATCTGTTCTGTCTCTAGCTTTAGACTGAGTCTATATCTGCAGACTTAGGCTGTATCTTTGTTGTTCATACCATATCAGTTGGTAACAGCTACCTGTACATGTTGACGTGCTGTTATGTCGTGATTTCGTGATGTTGTGCGGCCGATATGGTACGATGTTATGATGCAATGATTTATAACGTAATCATGCTGTTTTATAGAGATGTAATGATGATTTTGTGTTGTTACGATGTAGAGATGTATTTATGTCATGATTTGATGTAGGGTGTTATGATGTCATGTAGTGATGTTATGATGTAGTGGTGTTTTGGGATGTTGAGGCGTTTCGATGTCATGACGTCGTGATGATCTCAGACACCTACGACTACGGAACTCAGAGGCCCCGTTTCCGGGGCAACCCCACAATGCCCAGCTCACATAGCATGGCGACCGTTGCATAGGGAACATATACATGAATATATATGACAGTACTGCCAGTACTCCCAGTACACTGGTCCACTACTCCAGTATACCCCCTCTTATCTCTAGTAGAACACAAGACCCTCTGTGGCGGCTCTCTGACATTCCCCTAAATGGCAGATTGCTGACATGCTTCCAGGAGATCAGAAGATTGATATGCAGAGCTTCTACAACCAGAACCAGAGGCATGCAACCCCCCCGGCCAAATCACCTCTGGAAGGACATGGGGTCCACCCAGACTCAGTGTTCATCCCCAGGCTCAGCGCGGGGGGGGGGTTGTGGTCGCCAGGCTGATGGTAGCAAGAGGCGGGTCGGACAAAGCCAAGCTGTTTAGCAAACAGAGGAGGTCTGTGGATCTGACTGCACACATCCTGATGATCTAATGATCTGGACACTTTAAGGAATGCCCACTCCAATGTCTATAAGGTTTATCTTGTCCGTCTGTCCAGTCTGTCATGTTCTTTCTCTCTAGGCCCTTTCTTTATTTTGCCTGTCACTCTATGATCTGTCTCTCTATGTCCTGTCTTTCTATGGCCTGTCTCTCTTTGGCCGGTGTCTCTATTTCCTGTCTTTCTATTCCCTGTCTCTTTTTGTACTGTCTCTCTATGTCATGTCTTTCTTTGGCCTGTCTCTCTTTGGCCTGTCTCTCTATCTCTCGGAGATGCCTAATCATCCATTTCAATCTCTCTACTCCTCTCCTATCTTCTATTGATCTCCTAAATGTCGATAGATCTACACGGATCACCTTCTCCTTTACGTTTTCGTTATTGACTGTAGTCTGTTCTCTCCTTCTAGTCTCTCTCTCTACCTGCTTCTGGCCTCTCTCTACCTGATAACGGTCTCTCTAAACCTGATGCAAACTCTTAACAATACACCATGTTTAGTTTTTTATCTGTTACCTTACCTTTATCTGTTTATAAACTCACTGCTACTGTCTACAGTCCCCCTAAACCAAATAGTGACTTTTTGATTGATTTTGCTTCTTTTCTCACCCATCTATCCTCTCTCTCCCCAAACATAATACTGCTGAATGATTTAAACGTCCATATGGACAATATCAATCTGCTGCTCAAAGACTTCCTGTTTAGATAGTCTTGGATGCCAGCAACATGCCACTATTCCCACACACTCCAAAGGACACATTCTAGACTGAATCTGATGCTCTGGTGTCACCCCTTTTGAACTTACAGCTGATGAACACCCCATAACTGACCATTTTCTCCGGTCATTCACCGTGAAACTCACTCTCTCCGTCTTTAAAACACCACGCCTCATTTCATTCCGGAATATAAAGAACATTAACCCTACCACTCTCACTTCAAGTATCCACTCTTTCCGCCTCCCTGACATCCACCCCTGATGATCTGGTCTCTCATTACAACACTCGACTCCACAATATTCTTATTCTCTTGCTCCGTTAAAAAACAGATCTGTTTCTTCCTCTGTCTCGGCCACTTGGTTAACCCCTGACCGTCGTCTGATGAAAGCCAAAGGTCGGCAACTTGAGTTGCCAACCTTAAATAATCGCATCTTACACTACAAGGACTCCATTGCCAGCACTAAAACCCACTACTACTCCAGTATAACCACTGCCAATAAAGACAACTCCAAGTCACTGTTCTCCCTACTCAACAATATCCTCCAGCATCTTGGATTAATCCCTCACCTCAGCATCTCAACAGACATTCACCCATCCCAACTCTCACTCTCCTCCTTCAAGCTCCCCACTCTCTCAGAAATCACAGAACTCATCCTGTAATCCAAACCATCCACTTGTCAACTGGACCCCCTCCCCACACAACTAGGTAAAGCCTGCCTCCCTTCTCTGGCCCCCCTCATTTCTGCCATCATCCACTCCTCTCTCACCACTGGAACTGTCCCTACAACCCTCAAAACCGCGGCTATTTCCGCTTACTCCATAGCACTGAAACAGCACTCATCAAAATAACAGAAAACCTCCTAATGGCAGCTGATTCTGGACTCCTCACCATCCTCATCCTCCTCGACCTGAGTTCAGCCTTTGACACAATCCGTTTGACTGGTTCAAATCATACCTATCTGGCCGCACTCAGTTTATCCAACTGAAGTCCTTTAATTCCATCCCCTCCTCCGTCACTTCAGGGGTGCCCCAGGGCTCTGTCCTGGGACCCCTCCTCTTCATCATCTACCTCCTTCCCCTCGGCATTATCTTCCACAAATTTAACATTCACTTCCACTGTCGACACCCAGCTCTACCTCACCACTAAACCCTCGTCCACTCTTCCGCCCACCTCCCTCACTAATTGCATGTCTGAAATAAAAAACTGGTTCACTCTCAACCTCCTCAAATTAAATAGCAGTAAAACCGAGGTTCTACTCATTGGTGCAAAATCAATCAGTCCAGAATTCAGCTGCCCGCCTTATAACACGAACCCCATCCATCCACCACATCACCCCCGTCCTCCAGCAGCTCCACTGGCTCCCGGTTCAGTTCCGTATCAAATTCAAGGTCCTCCTGTTAACATTTAAGGCCATCCACAACCTCGCTGCCCCATATCTGTCCGACCTCGTCCACGTACCCGCTCCCTCCCGCCCCCTCAGATCCTCTTCCTCCGTACACCTGTCTGTCCCCTCTGCCCGTCTCACCACCATGGGGCAGAGAGCATTCAGCCGCTCTGCTCTCCGTCTCTGGAATGCATTTCCACCCAAACTCAGAAACATAGATTATTTTCCCCTTTTCAAATCACATCTGTTCAGAACTGCCTATTCCACCTGATGCCAATTACTATGTCTTTTGTTATTACAATTTATTTCTCTCTTTCTTAATTTTGTTTCCTTCTAATGACTTTTGTGTACCTCTGTCCTCTGTACTCCTGGAGTGCCGAGGAAAGCGCTTCAAATAAAATTATTATTATTATTATTATTATGAATAGCTTATATCTGTATCATCTCTATGTACATGCTTATCTTGCGCTTTCATCGTAGTCCTGCAGAAACGTTTTAATTCAACGTGTTCTTTGTTGCAAGAGGACGAGACACAACAAATTAAACTTCCCATTTAGCGGCCGGCCCTGCGGGAAGGAGCGAGTGAGAGTTATGAGACAGCTAGGAAGGGGAGAGCTAATTTATAATCCAGTATCATTAACATAGGCAAACGCTTCTCCTATTTGTAGAAACATCCGGTTTAATCTGGAAACGTCTTCTTGGGTTGCAGCATTTCTGCGAACTACACCCACACACAAATGCACACACACACACACACACACACACACACACACACACACAACCCCCCCCCCCCCCACACACACACACACACACCCACACACACACACACAAACACACTGTTTCAGATAAAATAAGTGGCTGAGGTTACCTGACCTGGTTGAGTTTAGATAACTGACTGTTGTAACTGAGTGATTAAGGTTAGCTAAGTGGTTGTGCTATCTGGTTGAGGTTAGCTAAGTGGCTGAGGGTAGCTGAGTGAGGGTTGAGGGTTGTGGCTGTGGCTGCTGCATCAAACAGGAAGATGGCACAACAAAAGCCGATTTGTAAGTCACCAGTTTTGGGGTTCTGGATGCTAACATTCATCAATAGACGTGTTGTTTCATGGTAAAGCCAATCTCCCTGATCAGGTCAGACCTTCAGGGGGAATGTAGGCTGATGGCTCTGTGGCCACGGGCTAGAAACCTAGTCTTAGAAATGACCTTCTGGAAGCACAGTGAGACAACTTGTCTTGTGGATGACGCACTCTAACTCTTTTGACCCTAATGTTCTCCCCAGATGAACTTGTGAATATCAATGTTCTCTAGTGTTGGGGGGGACACACAAACAGGGTGAATATTAGTAGGAGAGATCACCACCCTCTGCATTCTAACAAATTCCTCTTCTTCTGCAGTCATTGCATATGGGGTACCGCACGGAACTATTTTAGGCCCTCTTTTATTTTATTTTCAATTGAGATGCTACCACTTGGTACATAGATAATACACAGATATAGTCTGTAGCTGGGTTCAGTCTGTAGGTGTGTTACAGACTTTGTTAAGGGTGGAGTGTGGGGTGTTATGTTTCTCTGACTGAGTGCCCGAGGCGGGTGGTGTGTGTGTGTGTGTGTGTGTGTGTGTGTGTGTGTGTGTGTGTGTGTGTGTGTGTGTGTGTGTGTGTGTGTATGTATGTTTGTGTGTGTGTGTGTGTGTGTGTGTGTGCATATGTGTGTATGTATGTTTGTGTGTGTGTGTGTGTGTGTGTGTGTGTGCATATGTGTGTGTGTGTATGTGTGTTTGTGTGTGTGTGTGTGTTGGTGTGTTTGTGTGCATGTGTGTGCATGTGCATGTGTTTGCGTGTGTGTTTACGTGTGTGTGTGTGTGTGTCTATGTGTATGATTGTCTCGGCTGCATGCTAGCAGGTACGAGCACGAGCACGTGTGTGTGTGTGTGTGTCCTACGTGCACGACTAACACACGCATTGCAACCCCCGCACACTTGCACGCCCGCCCGCCCTCTCACCTTGACACACGGTGTCCCTGGTCTGGTTGCAGGGCTGGATCTCCTCTTCGCCGTCCTCGTCGCACAGGGTGCAGGGCAGGCAGGGCTCCGTGGAGCTCTCCTGGTCCGAGTAGTTGTCCACGCTGCAGGACTCGCACACCGTGTCGCGGTCGTAGTCGCAGCTGTACAGCAGGCCCTCGCCCTCGGGGCACCGCGTGCACGGCTCGCAGCGGTTGGACTGCTGGCTCAGGTAGAAGCCGTAGTCGCACACGCACACCGCATCGTTGGAGTCCGTGCACGGCGACTTCATGCGCTGCTGGCCGGTGCAGCGCGTGCACGGCTGGCAGCGTTCCGTGTGGCTCCGCCCCTCTGAGAACGTCTCACCTGGGTGGACGACAAGCACCGTGGATACGTTATGGGCTGTGTGATGGTGTATAGTAGACTGGGTACCCCCCGCTGCCAGCGATTTGAAATCGCCGGCAGAACGGAGAGGAGCAATACATTTCTTCATGCTTCCGATCGTTTTTTTTTGCGGGAGCCAATCACCAAGCTGGCTTTTCCCCCTGGCGCGCTATTGGCTGGTTTAACACATTGACGACAGGGAAGCGACGGCAAGCAGCCAATTGCGTACAGAGTCAGTTGAACTAGGCCCGTTGATCACACCTCTTGTGCTGAAGAGAATGACAGCAGCCTCACCAGACCAACATGCAATCTAGAATTGAGCTTGGTCTGGCAATAGCCAGGCTAGGTGTATAGTGTAGTAGCAGGGTGATCGATCATGTAATGCGTTGCGTGCGGAATAAGAACACAATGCACGTATTGAAGATGTGCCATATGAGATTTGATGCGTACGTCTCTTAATGCGATTGTTTATATATCAACCTCCGCTTGGGGAATAAGCGGTTGACGCTTTCAAGCGCTAAGTGTAATAACCCTAAAATCATGTCAAACGAAAAACAATTGGCAATTGGTAAGTGTTTTTGAAAAGCAATGTTTTTGTGTGTATTTGTTATAAGTTATATTTATGGTTCAAAACAAACAAAACAGCTCCTTCTCCGGGTTAGGATGGCAAATAATGAGTGCTTCCTGCTGCCGCTGAGGTCAAAGATTAAGTGGCCCCCTAACCCCTCGAGACTTACTGACAACGCACTCTGCTCCAAAGTGATCTCCTAATACACCCTGCTACATCGTGATCACCTAATGCACCCTGCTACATAGTGATCAACTAGTACACCCTGCTACATTGTGATCACCTAATGCACCCTGCTACATAGTGATCAACTAGTACACCCTGCTACCTAGATATCACCTAGTCCACCCTTCTACATAGTGATCTCCTACATAGTCACTCTGCTACATAGAGATCCCCTTATACACCCTGCAACATAGTGATCCCCTAGTAGACCCTGCTACAAAGGGATCTCCTAGCATATCTCATGCTACATACTGATCTCCTAGTACATATCCTGCTACATAATGTTATCATACCAAGTCACTCTGCTACATAGTGATCATTTCTTAGTACATCATGCTACATAATGTTATCCTACCAAGTCACTCTGCTACATAGTGATCATCTCCTAGTACATCCTGCAACATAATGACATCCTACCAAGTCACTCTGCTACATAGTGATAATTTCCTAGTACATCCTGCTACATAATGACATCCTACCAAGTCACTCTGCTACATAGTGATCATTTCCTAGTACATCCTGCTACAAAGTGCTCCTATTATGACAACTGCTATTGCTCTCAGAGCTATTAGGATAAGGAGCATTGAGAATATATGTTTAATGTATCACATATAATATATATGATACATAAAATATAATGTATAAGATATCACGTATAATACATCTATATACATCTATATCTATTTATTATTAATAATACAGAGGAGAACCGTAACAACTTAATAATGGTCAGCATTTAAAACCTACACATGCACGGAGATCAGAATGTGTGTGTTTGTGCGTGTGTGTGTGTGTGTGTGTTTGTGTGTTTGTGTGTGTGTGTGTGTATGTGTGTGTTTGTGTTTGGAGTGTGTAGTATATAGTGTGTATAGTAAAGTACTGTCTATGCAGGGGGAGCATTGTGTGTGTGTGTGTGTGTGTGTGTGTGTGTGTAGCATATAGTGTGTATAGTAGAGTACTGTCTATGCAGGAGGAGCATTGTGTGTGTGTGTGTGTGTGTGTAGCATGTAGTATATAGTGTGTATAGTACAGTACTGTGTATGCAGGGAGAATTGTGTGTGTGTGTGTGTGTGTGTGTGTGTGTGTGTGTGTGTGTGTGTGTGTGTGTGTGTGTGTAGCGTGTAGTATATAGTGTGTATAGTACAGTACTGTCTATGCAGGGGGAGAATTGTGTGTGTGTGTTTGTATGTGTGTAGTGTGTAGTATATAGTGTGTATAGTACAGTACTGTCTATGCAGGGGGAGCATTGTGTGTGTCTGTGTGTGTGTGTGTGTGTGTGTGTGTGTGTGTGTGTGTGTGTGTGTGTGTGTGTGTAGTATATAGTGTGTATAGTACAGTACTGTCTATGCAGGGGGAGCATTGTGTGTGTGTGTGTGTGTGTGTGTGTAGTATATAGTGTGTATAGTACAGTACTGTCTATGCAGGGGGAGAATTGTGTGTGTGTGTGTGTGTGTGTGTGTGTGTGTGTAGTATATAGTGTGTATAGTACAGTACTGTCTAGGCAGGGGGAGCAGACGGTCTGCGTTGCTCCGCAGGGTTTGGTGACTCCTTCTCCAGGTAGACATTCAAGGCAGCAGACCCCATCCGTGGTCAGCTGACCAGAAGGACACGCCGCCTGATTGGCTGAAGCTCCCACCTGCCAACCGACAGACCAATCATCAGTGCCCTATAATTAGTATATACAGTACGGTTGATATATATTTGTATATACAGTTGCCCTATGATTTCTGCGACGTGGAAATTGCAGACGGAATTGCAAAAATTTAGTACTAGAATGAATCCACTGTAGAACATGGAGCATTGCAGAATTTGCAAATTTTCCATATTTTGGTGGAAATCGATAAAAAAAAAGGATAATCAAATGTAGGCCTGATCATTGTAGTACCCATAATGATTAAACAATTTTAGAATTACAGATGAGTAGGCATAAATACAGCAATCATTTTCGATCTGAGTGTTTTGATAGAAACGTGTCAAAGAGCGCAATTAAAAACTAAAGAATTCGACCCTTACTCCTAAATTCAGAGCAGATCAATACCGGGACTTTTATGAGTTGGGGGTAAACTGTTTTGCAAATTCTGTCAACATACTATTGATTGGACTGTACAAATATGTGTGAGGATCACTTAAAGGCTGAAGCCCCATGTGAAGAACAAGGCAAAGCAGCCTGGTAGCCAGAGCAAGCCTCCTCTGACCACCATTACTAGTGCAAGCGCATCCCCAGATTGGAGACGAGAATTTATTCAGGGCTTTGTGGCTGTGTGCGCTGAGTCTGACATCCCCTTAGAAAAGCGGGGAAAGCTACGGCCGGTTCTAGTGAAGCATTGCAAACAGGGGGGGGCGTTGACTCATAGCCTGGCTATAGAGAAATGTACAGACTCATATCTAGGGAGAAAGGTATAGACTTATAGCCTGGTTATAGAGGAAGGTACAGACTCATAGACTGGCTATAGAGGAAGGTACAGACTCATAGCTATAGAGAAAGGTACAGACTCATAGCTATAGAGAAAGGTACAGACTCATAGCCTGGTTATAGAGGAAGGTACAGACTCATAGCCTGGTTATAGAGGAAGGTATAGACTCGTAGACTGGCTATAGAGGAAGGTACAGACTCATAGCTATAAAGGAAGGTACAGACTCATAGCTATAGAGAAAGGTACAGACTCATAGCCTGGTTATAGAGGAAGGTACAGACTCATAGCCTGGTTATAGAGGAAGGTACAGACTCATAGCCTGGTTATAGAGGAAGGTATAGACTCGTAGACTGGCTATAGAGGAAGGTACAGACTCATAGCTATAGAGAAAGGTGCAGACTCATCGAAAGGTAAAGACTCATAGCATAGAACAATCTACACGGCGGTCTACGGGGGCCAGTGCCCCTGTAGACATGTCGTCGTACACACTGTATGTTTTACCCTGTACTGTATTTTTTTTTTTTTAATGTCCCTACCTCTCTTGCACGCTTGTAAAAAACAAATGTTTATATGATTTTGATGATTTAGTGCATAAGCTCCATCAATTTAAGATAGTTTGACTGAAAAATACAGACTGGTGAAGTTATAAACTCTTGTACAGATTAAATGTTTGATGATTTCAAAGTAAAGTAAAGTTTATATTCTTTAAATATAATTTTTTACCTTTTTTTGTGCCCCTCTGGTTAAACACTGGCCCCACCTTGGACCCCCTAGTAAAATGTGTCTAGAACCCCCACTGAAGAGGAAGGTACACACTCATAGCTATAGAGAAATGCACAGACTCATAGTCTGGCTATAAAAGAAGGTATAGACTCATAGCCTGGCTATAGAGAAAGATGGAGACTCATAGCTATAGAGAAAGGTATAGATTCAAAGCCTGGCTATAGGGGAAGGTAGGCTACAGACTCATAGCAATAGAGAAATGTACACACTCATAGCTATAGAGAAAGGTACAGACTCATAGCTATAGAGAAAGGTACAGACTCATAGCTATAGAGAAAGGTACAGACTCATGGCAATAGAGAAATGTACAGACTCATAGCTATAGAGAAAGGTACAGACTCATAGCTATAGAGAAAGGTACAGACTCATGGCAATAGAGAAAGGTACAGACTCATAGCTATAGAGAAATGTACAGATTCATAGCTATAGAGAAAGGTACAGACTCATGGCAATAGAGAAAGGTACAGACTCATAGCTATAGAGGAAGATACAGACTCATCGCTATAGAGAAAGGCACAGACTCATAGCTAAAGAGGAAGATACAGACTCATAGCTATAGAGGAAGATACAGACTCATCGCTATAGAGAAAGGCACAGACTGATAGCCTGGCTATAGAGGAAGGTATAGACTCATAGTCTGGCTATAGAGGAAGGTATAGACTCATATAGCGAATACCTTGATTGAACAGACAGAGGAGTGGAGGGGAGCAGGAAAGTAGGGGGGAGGAGGGAAGACAAGATGAAAAGGGACACACTGTATGTTTTACCCTGTACTGTATTTTTTATTTTTTATGTCCCTACCTCTCTTGCACGCTTGTACAAAACAAATGTTTATATGATTTTGATGATTTAGTGCATAAGCTCCATCAATTTAAGATAGTTTGACAGAAAAATACAGACTGGTGAAGTTATAAACTCTTGTAAAGATTAAATGTTTGATGATTTCAAAGTAAAGTAAAGTTTATAATCTTTAAATATAATTCTTTGCCTTTTTTTTGTGCCCCTCTGGTTAAACAGAGGGGCTAACCCTAACCCTTAACTTAACCCATAGTTTAACCTTAACCCAACCCAGAACCTTAACTTAACCCAGACCCTTACCTTAACCCAACCCAGAGCCTTACCTTAACTTGACCCAGACCCTAACCTTAACTCAACCGAGGGCCTAAACTTAACATATCCCAGAGCCTAATCATAACTTAATCCAGAGCCTAACAGTCACCAAACCGAGAGCCTAACCTAACACTAAAAACCTAAAGCAGACACTAACCTTAACCCAACCCCGACCCTAACATTAACCCAACCCAGACTCAAAGCTTAACCCTTCCTTACCCCCCTAACGTAACCCTCATCCGACCCTGGCTGCGGCGCTCGATGCGTAATAAGGGCTGGATAAATTTTTCATACGTTTGATTCAAAATGCTTCTGGGACGAAGTTACCAAAACAGGAATGTACAACCCTGATACAACAAATTAGTTAAAAACATTATTTTAAGTTTCAGTGCGTTTGTAAATGATGCGTGTAGTGCGGCGTGGCAGCAGGTGTGAGGCGGACTCACCGCCCCCAGGAGCAGCGCCAGGAACACGGTCTCCATCAGGACACTCAACAGTTAGCACCAGTGATTTCCACGGTGGAGCGCAGTTGACTTGGCTGTTGCGCTCCAGGCAGCTGCGACACTTAAAACGGATAACGTCCAGCTGAACAGAAATGATCCAGGAGCACTATGTGTGTGGCGAAGCCTCTAGAGGACTGTGTGGTGAGCCTACTTTAGTTCTGGGGTAGCCAACTAAAGTTCTGGAGTACTTTAGTTCTGGAGCAGACCAATGACTTGCGGTACCGACCGACGCGACCCTAGGAGCTGAGAAGGTGCATGAAAGTGAGAGGAGCGGCCGGTGGGACGAGCGAGGATCTGTTCTCCACGCCCATCCCGCCGACACGAGCGGCCCGCCCTCACCGCGTCCCGTCCCGACAGCTTCTCGGCCCCCTTATTCAATCTCCTGATTCGATTGACTGGAGGAGAGCGGAGTAACGACGGCCATCTGTTCTATGAGATAAATACGCTAATGCATATTAGCGACCTATTAACCAAACCCTGTTCTTATAGACTGCACTGCACGCCCTCCATTTGGGACACACACACACACACACACACACACACACAATCACACACACACACACACACACACACACACACACACACACACACACACACACACACACACACACACACACACCACACACACGCACGCATAGACGCACCTACACAAACACACACACACACACGCACGCACGCACAAAAGCACGCACGCACGCTCACAAATATACGCGCGCGCAAACACACACGCATGCACACACACTAATTAACAAAGGCACACACATATACGCACGCACGCCCACACACACTCGCGCGCCCATTGGCCCATCATAATTTTAAAATAACGAAGAACGTCATAATGTGTGTTAAGCCTGTTGATTTTATTATGTATTTGTGTATTTATTAACTATGTTACCATCAATATATTTTGGAGGTGAAAGATGACCTTTTAACACATGTTGAAACCAATGGAAGACATCATTGGATTTAACATGAATTGACCAAACTAAAGAGTTGAAAAGGTCAGTCATCAGATATTAGATGTAAGTTCGGTAAGGAGAAAGTGTGTTTAAAAGGAAAAGTCAAAAGAAAATCGGTAGGTTTGGGAAAACCACCCCCTGTTGAAAATGTTTGAACCAAAGAAGCTTATTGTAATTGTTTAATGGCATTTAACTGACTTACAAATATCTTAGGATGGCGGGGAAGACACCTGCTGGTTTCAGTGGAGTATACTCTCTCCAAAGTGCAACATTCATGCAACTTGAATGAATAAAACATGGAAAACGGTGACAAAAGCAGCTGATAGGATGGGAGGCCAGGGGTGGCCAGGACCCTGCACTCAAGCCTTCCTCCCCCCTCCCCCACCCCACACTATCACTACACTATATATAATATACATTTAGCATGCAACTCCTTATTAATAACCATGATAATGATTGGAAAAGGTTAACAGCCCATCTACAGTTTTGTAGGCGGTTTTCTACTGTGAGAAACGCCCCCTTCCTCCCCTCGGGGGTGCCAGATAACTTCAGGTGAGGCATGCGATACAAGCAGAGACGTAAAAAAACGACGATGTAAAAAATCTGTTATTCTTTCCGTGAAACAATTAAAAGGTGTCGAGAGAGGATATTGGGGTCGAGACGGATCAGGGAATAATCAATCAATCATCAATCATCGTCATCATGCCTGTCAGAGAGGGAGGTGAGGTTTTATGGGGTTTCTTATTTTCATAACCTTGCTCTCTTCAGCCTTTATTTACAGCTTATGAATCTTACCTACAGGAGAATCACAATTAAAAGTGCTTCCTGAGCATGTGTTGGTCACTCAACAGTAGAAAGAGGTTATGGTCGCAACTCGCAACAAAGGAGGCGAGATGACTCAATGGTCAGCTCTCATGCATCGTAGCAGGGCCGGCTCTGACCGTTTTGGTGCTCTCGGCGAGATTAGCATTTGGTGCCCCAGTGGTCGTCCATCCTAGTGCAAAATAATTTGGGGTGGAATGGAGGTGCAGAAAGAGAGATGGGTGGATCGGGTGCGGTAGAGATAGAGTGAGATGTGTGTCTGCTGTTGGCTCCAGAGTGACTTGAGGTTTGTGTGAAAACAAATATATAAGCATCATGTGTGTGGGAAAATAAAACAAATATCAATTTATTGGCTGAATTTACATGCTTCAGAGAGCGGTGAAGACAGGAGATCAGATGTCCCTTCTCCAGCAGCTGAGGGCTTCCTCAGTGCATCTGGACAGTTATAGAGTAGATAAAGTAAGGGTATTACTAGCAAAAACATTTAGCTTCTGCTCCACAGTAGCTATAGCTAGACTGTATGATGTTTTAGAAATTAGGTGGTGAACTTATCCTCAATATGAATGTATTACTGTATAGGCAGGTATAAAACAATGATGACAAAATTGAATCCAAATTGTTTTCTACGAACACACATACAAATAGTGCACATTAGTAACACACACATACAAAGTGAACGTTAGTAACACACACACATATACTGCAGGTTAGATAACACACACATACAAACACACAAGACACGCACAAACACACACACACACACACACACACACACACACACACACACACACAATGTATGACATCATAATTTCATAAAGTATTATATTAGATATAGTTTATTGTATGGCTATTACAATGATTTTACTCAACCACAATATTGCTCCTCTAACCTCTATCTTTATTCAGTTAAATTCAAAGAGCTTCATTGGCATGAACAAAAATATTGACTGTCTCTAAGTAACTTCGGACCAGATAATTTATGCTGTACTGGTGCCATGGTGGGAAAGCTGTGTTATAAATCACAGAGACACAGGTTCGACTCCCGCAAATGTTGGTTCATTTATTTACATAAAGTCATGGGAATTTAAATTTGCAATCTCGAGGATTGTCATGTAAGTTTAATGTATCCATCTCTATCTTTTGCCCACAATGGTGTTTGACCCTATTGCCCACTGATGAATTGGTAGTGTAATAATTGTTACTTGATGAACTGGCTGACGGAGGCAAAGGCGTTTTTGTCAGTGTGTGAGAAATTACCACACAAGATTTCGACAAAGAATTCAAATATTATTTTCGACATCGCTTAGTTAGTGTGTGGTGGTTCAGCGGTTTGACCTACTGATTAACGGGCTGGCCTGGAGACCAGCGTTAAAGTCCTTCCTACGTTGGCGTTTTTTTTTTAAAATATAACGTCGTCGTGTGATTTAAATGTCAAATATAAAATCTGAGCATGTAGGATACTGTCAGTGTCCTTTTGGTGCAGTGTTAGGATCTGATGATTAATCAGTTGGGAGACCAGGGTTCAAGTCCTTCTTATGTTGGTGGTTTTCATCATAAAGTCATTGTGTGATTAATAATATTTAAATTATAATATCCGGCCATCTCTTAAGCAAGTGTCTTGGTGGTGCAGTGGTGAAGTAACTTTCCTTCTTGTAAAACAACAGGTTCAAGACACTTTTGGTTCGAACATGGTGATTCCACCATGCTTGGGTTTAATTCCAACATAATGGAGTACTAAAGTGAAAACGTCACGTTGTCCTGGAAACCGGATTTTCAGTTCTAAACAACCGAACGAGAGATGGCGTTCTCCATTGCTTCCATGTGTTGTTTCTTTCAAAATGAAAATACATCAATTTCAAGAGGTGAAAACCACTACCAATCGAAACATGTTGAGGCGTTCATGTTTTCCCCTGGGGTATTAAAAGGAAAGGTTAGCGCTAGCGTGAACATTTATAATGTAACGGTAAGTTGGCCCAGTCTCAATACAACTTACATCATTGGTAAAGCGAACTCGCAAATGAATTCGAAAGAAAATGGTTCCTTTTCTATAAAACGTTCGTGTGGCATAGGATTTCCCCCTTGTTAATTTGGTTTATGTAGAACCCAAAATCGGTTGCTATGGAAACGTGACGTGACACTTTAGTACTTTATTCAAAATCAAGTATCCGTAATCAGCAGCATTTTTATACAATGATAATTATCCTTTTCAAAAGGTTGTTTAATCGCACAATGGAGTTACGACTGTTAACTACTTCAAAGTACAAAGTTAACATCTCACATTTTTCATCTCAAATCCGGTTTTTGGATTTGAGATGAAAAAGATAGCAAAAATATGGTAAGATATTTTTTTTATTTTCATTATTTCTCGATTGGATATTTCTATCCAATAGAACGTGTTCCTGAGTTAGAAGGAAGTCAGTTTGTCAAGTAAACTGAGAGAAATGCTTTGGTTACAAAGAATATCAGTCTCCCTCTTCTGGTCAACAAGGAAAACTACATCCCCCTCAACCTAAAGAGAATAAGATTACATCTTTTGTAAAGTGTTAGGACCATGACAAGACATATAGATGATCACATTCAGGTCCCTGATAATACAAAGTAATTAAGCCTATGGCACAAGTACAATGATTCGGTTTGGACAACAACAAAAATATATCAAACTTGCCCAACAACAATAATGACAAAAATAAAGCTCATTGAAACATGGAACAAGAAAAAATTAAATTGAATAATATTTAACAGTCCCCAAATTTGAATAGAAAGATGAATAGCCCTTCAACAGTTAGAAGCATTCAGGGTATTAGTTGTGTAACATTTATCAGGTACTACCTTATTGACCTCCGATTTCTGTTCTTCTATACTTGGCCTGTAGTTCGCGGTCCACCACCAGTAACTCTTAAATCGGCTTTGAGGACAGATATACTTTGGAACTGCTGTGTTTGCATAAGCGGTTGAACACAGTGAATTTACCAGGGTACTATAGTCAACGCAATGTATGGGGGCGGATTCCTAACACAATCATTAATGTGGTATTGTAACCCAATTGCAGGCAGCAGTGTAGGCTGAGAAGGCATGTCTGGTCTACTGAATTTCCCATATCCTTTCTCTTAATTTCTATCAGCTGTATATGTCAGTTAATAGTCACCGGAGAGAGAATCTTCAGAACATGACTAGAACAACGAAGAAATTGAGATTGAAATGTAAAGACTTTTGACGAGGGATTTGACAAAGCAAATGCAAACGGGAGTAGACGTCCCTCTATCGGAAGCACAGTCAAAGCACGGCGCATTCAAGGCGCTCCATTGTGAGATGAGAACAAGGCCAGGGGGCCTGTGAGACGATTTGACTGTACAGGTACCTTGTGACGCTGTGGGGATGGGAGGCCCAATGTGGCGCTTCAAGTTGGCCATAGACCTGTCATTTTCTGGGTGCTATGACACCAATTTCGATGTTGTTCAAAGTCTACTGGGCCTTTATCATCTAACAAGCTCACTGTGCGCAGGGAATAATCGCAAATGTGACTTTTGATTCATATCCCATTAAGCCGGCCTGCTGTCCTGACACACTTAGCAACAAAGCAAGGGTACATTACAATTAGGTTGTTAAGTCAAATTTCTAAGTCCAATACCACAAAGACCATTATGGTAGAAGTCCAATTCCATGAATTCACCCTGTCACATATGATCAGCCATACTTTTCCTTTGAGGTATTTGATCACTTACTCTTTGAATGCTCTTTGGTATTGCTAGTACTTTGGTCCACTGCCATTAACTAGGCTTTGCATCTCTATCATCTTTAGCATCACAGTATGAGCTACTGCTATGCAGCCATAATGCTTAGCATCTCTAGCATCACACTGTGATTCACTGCTAGGAAGCTATTGCCTGGCTGTCTGTAGGCATCGCGTCTTGAGCATCTTTGTTAAAAACAATGAAGCAGTCTGATTTGTTGGCTGGGCCAAGTGGGAGGGGCTCTGTGTCCTTAGAGATGTTAGCCTTGGTTGCTATGGGTGACGCTTTCGATGACGTGTGGCGCCGACAGTGTCGTATCCAGGCGATCGTGGAGAGAACAAATGAGCTGGTCAGGAGGGCGGTACCACTGAGGAAGAAGGTGGCGGCGTAGCTTCCTGTCGTGTCGACCAACCATCCTGCAGAAGAGGAGCACAGGGTCAAAGGTCAGGCATCAATGACCGGTACACTGGCCAGATGTTAAGAAGCTGTTTTTAATAGCTACTATTGGTTTTAGTAGCTACTTTTTTATTAGCCATCCAGGGTTATTCGTCAGCACTCAGGCGCTTCAAACATAATAATTATAATAATAATAATAATGGATTGAATTTATATAGCGCTTTTCTAGATACTCAAAGACGCTTTACAGTGAAGGGGGGATACACAAGAACTGGTGTGGAGTAGGATTGAGTAGATAGAAGCTAATTAGTTTTCCTGGCATAGAGGCTAGTTAGCTTAATTGCAAGGGAGGCTAGATAGCTTGGCTGTTACTGAGGGAGGATATTTAGATAGTTGCCATGGAGGCTAGCTAGCTTGGTTGATAACAAGGCTAGTTAGCTTGGTTGCTTTCGAGGCAAGTTGGCTTGTTTTCTAGGTAGGCTAAATGGTGTGATTGCCATGGAGGCTAGTTAGATAACTTGTCAGCTATTTCTAGCCAGTAATGGTTGTTCGGGATGTAGAGATGCTGACAGACTATTAATGAGTGCCCCGGGCAGGATAACCTACCACTGTTCTTGTTTGTCTACTTAGTATTGCATAATCAGGCTGCAGGCTGACAGCTGCAAGAGTGATGCAACCACTACTAATTTCCCAACACAGATATAGCTATGGTGACACCACTGACAGGGTTACCAAGGTCAGCATTCCCAAGTGTTCTGCACAACTTTTGCTTTCGATTAAAGTGTGTTACTATATGTTATACAGTGTGAGTGTATATATTGTGTGTGTATGGTGTGTATTACTGTTTGTGTAAGAGTGTGTTTGTTTGTGAGTGTGAGAGTGTGTTTGTTTGTGTGTGTGTGTGTGTGTTTGTGTTTGTGTGAGTGTGTTTGTGTGTGAGTGTGTGTGTGTGACAATGTGTTATACTGTGTGTGTTTCTGTGTACGGTCTGAGTGTGTGTGTGTGTGTGTGTGTCTGTGTATTTGGTGTTTGTTACTGTGTGTGTGTGTGTGTGTGTGTGTGTTACCTCCTACGGGCGGACTCAGCAGGTAGGGGAAGGCGTGCAGGAAGTAGACGACGCCCAGAGCGGAGGAGAGGTGTGCAGGGCCGACGACGTCGCTGGTTACCACGGGGATGAGAGCCACGTAGGCCCCATCAAAGTACCCATAGAGGACGGAGAAGGGGAGGAGCTTGGAGAAGGTGCACAGCAAGGGGACACACACACAACACACACCTTCCATCCCCACGGCAAAGGTGTAACACGCCCGTCGATATGGCTTCAGACACCTGTGTGCACAAACACACACACACACGCACGCACGCAACACACACACACACACGTTAATATATTGCTTATATAGTACTACATTATAATAAGTACCTACTGTCATTAAGCCATCCCCCTCATGAGGCTAAACTATATATGACCCACTATAGATTAGCAAAAGCCACAGAGTGCCTTACAACGATTATATGAAATCTGAAACGGTTACTCTACAAGATTTCACAAAAGAACACAGATGCATACCGATATTTTTTTATGATAGTGATATAATATATATATATATATATTTATAATGAAATATAGTTAATAATATATATGATAAAAAAAAAACTGCCAAGCAATATAGTTCCTCAAGACAGCAAAATAGATGCCAAGCAACGCAGACTAGCAAACTTTGAGATTGGCGGCGTAATAATTGAACAAATTATTATTAGTATTTTACATCAGCTTCGAGGCCAATCAGAATCGCGGAACAGAATGATCCCTTTTATTATACTACAGTGTAATACATACCACTACAGTAAAACAGGAATGAAGCTTCTTCAACTGAGCCATCCCACGCCCACGGGGGCCAGGCTACTATATACACCGACTGTAATACTGCAGTATAATACATACTACAGCCGTTTTATACAGCACTACGGTACCTTCTATCAGTGAGCCATCCGAAGGTGATGTTTCCTACGATGCCCACGGCCCCCAGGGTAGACATGAGCAGGGCCGCGTTCTGGCTGCTGACCCCTGAGTTCAGGGCGTAGGGCACCAGGTACACAAAGGGCAGGCTGCAGCCGCTGGCCAGGAACAGGAAGGACACGGCCAGACACAGGAAGTCAGGCAGCAGCAGGAACCTGTAGTCCCTGCTGGACAGGAAGCAGGAACTAAGACGCCGCCCTCCGATTGGCTTGCAGCTGGAAGAGGGGGTGTGGTCTGTGACGTCAGCTCCTGTAGGCCGCTGAGGAGACGTCGGCGAGGCGGCGACCGAAGGCTCCTTAAGGATAGTAGGATCCTTAAGGAGCGACGTTTCCTTAGGGTGTTTTTCTCCCAGGGACTGGTTACCTGGAGACAAGACATTTCACATCACATCTCTGTTCACGTCATCTACCTGTCTGTCTGCCTCTCCCTGTCTGTATGTGTCTGTCCTCTCATGGGCACCTTCTACTGTCCGCTCTCCTCACTAGGGACTTCAAAAAATGAGCGATTCTACGCTTTCTTTGGCAGGACAGAAGAGAACACAGTTGATGTGAACTGATTTACAGCGACTACACTTGAGCACCCTCGTATCACTCATTGACTACAAACAAGATGACATTGTCGCCTCTACATTTGTCGTTACAATTTTTAAGAAAAATACAGATTTCTCTGTCAACGGTACAATTGTGGAAGGAAGGAATCCCCAATCACACATGGAATGCTCCTTACCCTGCCTTTCTATGTCCGTGTTGTGGCTGCTGGCGTTGGGTCGCAGCAGGGCGCCACACACACACAGGTTGGCCACGAAGCCGCTGAGGATGAGGAGGGCGCCCCTCCAGCTGTAATAGTCGATGAGGAGCTGGACGGCCGGGGCCAGGAGGAAGGTGCCAATACCGCTGCCCGACATGGCGATGCCGTACGCCAGCGCCTTACGGTGGCTGAAGTAGCAGCCCACCGTGGCGATGGCCGGGGTGTAACACAGGGCGAAGCCCACACCTGGGGGAAACACGCACACGCAGTCTGTATACTG
Source organism: Pollachius pollachius (assembly GCF_949987615.1). NCBI lineage: Eukaryota > Metazoa > Chordata > Actinopteri > Gadiformes > Gadidae > Pollachius > Pollachius pollachius. The sequence goes on from NC_136952.1 coordinate 5,020,760, forward strand.
CATACTACATGATAGTGCACATTATCAGGGAGTATATTTTCAGTTTAGTTGTAGTATAGTATATATAGTATGTTTATACTAGGAGTGGGAAAGAGAGGGAGAGAGAGGAAAGTGTATAATAAAATATAATGCTTTATATTAGGGACCCTATATATTATAATATAATAATATGCTAGTGAGTATATATAAGATAATATAAACACTATTATATATACAGCATAAATAGTGTAATTAATAGTTTATTAAACAGCTTTGTTGAATACTTGATTATGAATAGTAAATGAAGGCCTTCAGAGGTCTATTATTTCGGAACAGCCAAGCCACACTATTAATAACAGTCAACTGCTCTGGACCCAACTAGTCTGGAACCTCTCAGTTCATTATACAATCCCACGGGGCCTTATCAACGCGCGCCGGCCATGACGCCTCCGGACGCCGTTTGAACGACCCACAACCAATCCGAGCAGCGATACGACACAGTGTCAGCCCTCGGGGACAGCCATCTTGGATGTTTGGATCTGTACGGCGCTCGCCTCTGTGCGGCCATCGTATAGAACCCGAGCCACATTGGGGGAACGGTTGTGATTGGCCTCACCAGGTTGCCGGGAGACCATCCTAATCACGTGACCTCACACTCTGTGACCTCACTATAGTATAATAGTAACTATATTATAGTATAAAATAATATAATATATACACTACCAGTGAGTATATGTAGTATAAAATAATATAATATATACACTACCAGTGAGTATATGTAGTATCAAATAATATAATACATACACGACCAGTGAGTATATGTAGTATCAAATAATATAATACATACACTACCAGTGAGTATATGTAGTATCAAATAATATAATATATATACTACCAGTGAGTATATGTAGTATCAAATAATAGTATAGTGTATGCATTACCGGTTGATACACGGCAGCATCGTAACAGCAGTTAGTACACATTACCAGTGATGATGCCCAGGGAGAGATAGAGGCCCTCCAGGCTGGAGCAGAAGGAGCTCAGCAGGAGACCAGAGGAGGACAGGAGGCCCCCCAGCACCACCGACACCCGGCTGGACCACCTGGTGGCTATAGCGCTACCTAGTGGAGCTACACACACACACACACACATATATAAATGTAATCCCTGTATGGACCACCAGGTGGCTATAGCGCTACCTAGTGGAGCTACACACACACACAAACATATAAATTGAATCACTGGGCTGGACCGCCTGGTTGCTATAGCGCTGCCAGTGGAGCTACAAACATATGGTGCAGTCATGGTTCTGCATAACATAATGGTATGGTCCTGCATCTACATACTGGTTAGGTCCTGGGTCTTAATAACATCGTAGAGTCCTATTTCTATTCAACATAATGGAGCAGTCCATGCTCTATATATCATAATGGTTTGGTCCTGGTTCTATATTGGATAATGGTATGGCCCAGGCCCTATGTAATATAATGCTACAGTCCTGGTTCTACATAGTGGTCAATTCCTGCTTCTGTATTATGGGACAGTTCAGGGTCTTACCACAGAGCATAGTGGTACAGTCTACTAGACTGTGTATCCAGGCAGTCCCAGAATAGTCTCCTCCAAAATGCGCCTGGAATTCTACAAAGAAGATAGAGATACACCTGGTGAGAGAGACAGGGAGAGAGAGAGAGAGAGAGAGAGAGAGTGATTAACAAATACATACGCAGACATATCTATATATAAATTCTTCCACATCATACTGGAGTAAACATATTTCGTAATGACACAGGACAGATCAGAGCTATCATCAGGACGCATGGGGTATAAGGATACCCATCCTTGACCACCGTTTAAATTTTTGGCAGGTTGAAGTTTCCTCAAGCCGTCACCAAAGACATACTTGGAGTTGCTGGCCTACTTTCTGTTTAGGTTAGCGTATCTGTTTACCAAAGGCTGGAACCTTAACTCTGTGTGCTATCTAGTCAAAGTCTGAATGTCTGACACCTAGTAACCTACGTTTGTGTGTGGGTGTGTGAGCGTGTGATTAATTAATTTGCCCCGTTGTGTGTGTGTTACCTTGTAACAGCGCGGGTACAAACTGTAACCATGAAGCAGCAGGCGACGATGACCCATCCCCATCCCCCGTCTGGCGGAGACCCCCCCCACTGCCGCTTCCCAGGATGCATTGCAGTGGGGCCAGCCATGGACGACATAAATCTTCTGGATAGGGACACACAACACTAAACAATGAAACACAACACTAGACGTTAACTTTACATGGCTTTTAGAGTTTAGGTCTGAGGCTATAATTACACCAAGATTTCAGACTTGGTTTTTAATGATCAATAGAAAATAAAATGAGTGCAGACTTTACATTTTACCTCTTTGCAGTGACAAAACCATTTTGTCAGTTGTATTATTTATCTAGTTTGCGGTACTTGTGGCACAACCATGTTATTGATTTGCTCAAAATCTATCGGACTCTAACCTCTAAACTTGATAAAAAAACACGTCAAATTGAGCGGGTTCTGCATAGATGTGGAGATACTAACCAACAGAGCACAAAGTGTCTGTCCTGTAAGAAAGGGTACTTTACTTAATCAACTATGGAGATATTTCGAAGATAGTAGACAACTCTGGTGCGGACTGAACAAACAAACTGCGGTAGAAAATGAATGAATTGCGTTTCGGTCAGCTTTAGGTGAGAAGGTGATGGGAACAGACTGGGAACTGAATGTTCTGCTTATAGTGGGCACATTAGTATCTCCTCCAGAGAATCAAGCAACTGTGGTCAGACAGCCATGCAGCTCATGCATTAATAAAATACATTTTAGTTTATCAGTGTTTTTTATTGCAAGAGCAATTCGATACCACAACTTTCTAACCTAATTACACCGTAGTTTGCTTATGCGTATTGTCCACACGTTTTGGTTTGCATCCATTTTTTAGTTAGGACACAAATATTTTTATAATTTTTCAGAAGAGGCTCAAATAGGTAACAAGTAAGCCGGTATTAACTTGATAGATGAGAACTGGTGCCTTCTGCGGTGTATCTGATAGAAGATGACCTTTGATTATTTGTATCTGATAGAATATAACTGTTAACTGACTTTAATGTATGAAATCCAAAGTAAAGCGCTTTATAAGGGGCGTGTAGGCAGACCAGGGTTTCCGTTGCTGCACAACCTCCTAAAAGATTTCATAGAGCCACGCGAGCCAGAGTTGCATTTTGCATGTGCAGAGTTGACGCAAGACGTCAGAAAGTATGCTAGGTCGACAGAAGTTCATGATCTACTGCCAATGGTGGGATAATCAGTTAATCAAAAGGGCTGAATTAACTGTGTGTGATATGGATCTTGTTTATAATAATGTAAACATACCACAATGCCCTACAACACACACAATGAGACAACAGTAGAGACCACCTGTATGAGGTGTGTGCGTTGTAAATGGTAAATGGACTGCACAGATCTATATAGCACTTTTCCCAACCAGTGGCCATTCAAAGCACTTTACAACTATGGCCTAAAATCGACCCATTTAAAAGACAGACAGCGGCCTCAGCCATGCAAAGAAACGGCCAGCGGCCAGCTCATTTGGAGAAGTCAGGGTTATGTGTTTTGCTCAGGGACCCCTCAACACTCCCCAGCTAGTAGGAGCTGCGGATCAAACTAGCAACCTTTTGGTTGCCAGGCAACCCTCTCTGCCTCCTGAGCCAGTGCCGCCCCTGTTGTGGTGTGGTCCATGTTGTGTATGTGTGTTGCAAGAGATGTATGTGTGTTCTAGGTGTTAGTGTTGCACAAGATGTACAAATGTGTGTGTGTGTGTGTGTGTGTGTGTAAAATCTGTCGATCTGTAGATTTTTCACATGCTGAAGAATCATAAGTCTATGAGACACATCTATCAATGTATCCATATCTCACATCCTTAATGTTAGCTCACATCCTTAACTCACATCCTAAATGTTAGTCAAGAGTCTTTAACTCATATCCTAAATGTTAGCCAAGAGTCCATAGCTCACATCCTAAATGTTAGCTCAGAGTCCATAGCTCACATCCTAAATGTTAGCTCAGAGTCCTTAACTCATATCCTAAATGTTAGCCAAGAGTCCATAGCTCACATCCTAAATGTTAGCTCAGAGTCCATAGCTCACATCCTAAATGTTAGCCAAGTTTCCACAGTTCACATCCTTAACGCTAGCTCAGATACCATAGCTCACATCCTTCATATTAGCTCAGAGTCCATAGCTCACATCCTTAGTGTAAGCTTAGAGTCAGTAGCTCAAATCCTTAATGCTAGCTCAGAGTCCTTAGCAAACATCCTTAAAGTCATCCGAGGGCAAACTACTCACATCCTTAAAGTCAGCCCAGGGTCAATAACTTACATCTTTAATTTTAGCCCAGGTTCCTGGCGAGGATCTGTCCCTCGTAGGTTGGGGTACTAACAGTACTGTCTGATGGGATGGCGGGGGGTCCTTACTCAGCACACCTAGACGGTCAACAGGACTATTTTTGTCCGCTGGTTATTTCTGTCCCTGCCAGACTTGAGAAGAGAGGTGTTTACTGCCTAGATAACAGACCAACAAACGTGCATTACAAAAGTAATGGTCCACAATGTGTTTACAGACAACATGTTGTTGCTCACAACCGAACACTGGTCACGGTGAACCCTGAGCCAGACTCAGCCAGTTAGAGCAAAACCCACTGGCGCTCAGGTACTGTATGGCCCTGGGTACCTGTAAAACACACTGGCGCTCAGGTACTGCAGGGCCCTGGGTGCCTGAACAATATCTTAGCACCCTGGAAAACACCCTAGCAGAAACACCTTGACGGACCCTGGTTGCCTGACCAACACACCAGCATTTAGGTTAGGGGCCTTGGGGGCCAGTAAAACAAACTAGTACTCTGATCTAGAGGGGCCCTGGGAGCAAGGGAAATACCCCGGTCCTCTGGTGCCGAGAGACCCTGGAAGCCAGTAACCATTACTTTGGTCATAAGGGCCCCATGGAGCAAGGATCGGTTAACATACGAGTACTCTCTGGTCATGGGGGCCATGGGAACCAGGCTCAGTAAAACATATGCTTACAGGCTGACTCTAAAACTAAGTTGTATCGCTGTGGCGGAGTGCCAAGACCAGCTCTCGTCATTTGAGTTCGTGCACCGCACCGCACGACCTTAACGACAAGTCACGTGGGCATGCATTATGTCAAAGAATGCTACATCGATAAGTCTCATCACCCCTGAGTATGTCTGGTCGTTCCCCCATTACCATCCCTGAGTCTGTTCGGGTCGCACCCGCCACCATGCCCTGGGTTTGCGTGCATCGCAGTCATACCAACCTTGCTTTTCCCACCTCTAACCCCCTCCCCCCCCATCCTCGCCATAGGGGTCCCACACACCGGCGTACACACGGGCCATTTTGTCTTTTTTTTTAAGGAACGTTAATTTAACTTTAAGAGTTGAATATGCATAGCGAACCTATTCACCAACACAACAGTTGCAAAACACATGACAACTACGCCACTGTGCCCGTATAATAACATGTTATAGCAGATCCAATCCTCTCCATGGTTTTTGCCAAAACCTCTCCAGTTTGACTAACCTGGTGGTATGCTGAGTCAGGAGTGAAGGCGAGCAGTCACTTGATCATTGAACAAGTTGAAGTGTCCTCCGGTGTTCGCCGGTTCTACGGTACCGCACGCGCGGGCCAGCTCAGCCCGAACTAGGAAAACTTTTGCAGCATCACAACTCTCGCCACTTGCGGTCGTGCCGGTTACCGTACGGAACAGCAGAGGCGCACCGTATGGCATCACAACACAGTGCTGAACTTTTTCTGCCGCCGCGGTCCCCTTTGCAGCAACACGAGACGTGGAAGACCCCCCCCCCCACACACACACATACACACACCTCCTCCCCCCCGACACGTGAAAACTAATTATGCAATTGCAGGAGTTCAGCAAGTCTGCAGTAACAATGGCCAAGCGATTCTGTCTGTTTAACCTGAAAAGTGAATTTCCACAGATAGAAGTTTTTTGTTCTAGACCCCTGAACAAAAACCCTCTTTATCTCGTTCCGCAATCTAGGGGGAAATTAACTATTCATCCGTCCCCTGCTATATTTGATCTAACCATATATCTATCTATTAATCTATCTATCTATCTATCTATAAATCTATCTCTCTCTATATATATATATATATATTTATATATATTGTAGCGACCCTGGGATTGTTAAAGATTTTGTATTGCATTTGTTGTTCCCGTGTGCACTTATTGAAACGGTTTAGCTGTCAATCTGTATGGTCGGCTAATCAAAGTGGGAAGAGGGAGGGGCTTCGCGCGGATATAAATAAGGGGGGTTGGACTGCGCAGTCGAGTGTTGGTTTCTGCCTGCAGGAAACCTTGTCCAACATGTTTTATCTCTGTCTTTTAATTGATGTAGGTTTTACTGCTAGACAGTATATAATATACTGAATGCATAGATATAAATAAACACATATAGGCTATTATACATATATATATATACACATACATACATATATAAATACATATATATATAAATATGTATGTGTATATACATATATACACATACATATATAGATAAACACATATATATATATATATATATATATATATATATATATATATATATATATATATATATATATATATATATATCCAAACCAATTTAAGCGGCAAGTGACTGTTATTTGTGTGTGTTGATTCTAAATAAAGAGTTCAAACCGTTATTTACATTAGTTTATTTCTGAACACAAACAAGGTTTTATTAACGACATTTGCATAATCTCATTGATCATTTACATATATAATACAACATATCAAACAAGACACCATTTTAGTAATGATGGTTGCTATGATAACTCAATCAACGACACAGTTCACCCTTTGCAATGGTTGTGTAGAAGATAGTCGTTTCTATGACAACGACAGGCTTCATGATGGGACTTTGAATCGGACCAAGTCAGAGGGGTCGCCATGGAGAGGCTGGGGCGGTTGCTAGGAGACAGCCCAGGGTGGTACAGGAATGTCCTGGAGTGTCATGTGATCAACTCCTCATATACTGCTGCACTGGTGTGTGTGTGTGTGTGTGTGTGTGTGTGTGTGTGTGTGTGTGTGTGTGTGTGAACTGTAAGCATTACGTTAGCTAGAGATAGGGGCCGTTAGCATGATGGAGGAAAGGGCTGTTAGCATGATTTTAGCTAGAGATGGAAGCTGATAGCATATCAGCTAGAAATAGGAGCTGCAAGCATTATGTTAGCATCATGTAAGCAAGATACAGGAGCAGTTTACATTATGTAAGCTGCAGACAAGAGCAGTTAGCATGGGGTTGGCTAAATATAGCAGCTGTTAGCATGATGCTAGCTAAATATATGAGCTGTAAGCATGATTGTATCTAGAAATAGGAGCTATTAGCATGATGTTAGCAAGGGATGTGAATGGTGTATAAGCAGAGTAGATAGGTAAGCAAGTAATGAACACTGGGCGCAGTATGATATTTTCTTCAAATTATAACATACATTTTCTTTATAATTTAAGTATTGAACATTACAGTCATGATATCTGAGGATAATCCTCATAATAGAAATGGTTCACATTTCAGGTTCAAGTAGTGAATTGATAAAAAATAATGTATATATTAAAAACAGATCTCGCTCACTTGTGTTCAATAAAGCAACACAGGTGCACCCTCACCAGAACGGGAAAGAATCATATCCGAATCCAAACTAATCCTAATAAAATTCTAATCTAATCATGTTATCTAATCGCTATTTTATCTAACCCTACTCTAATCTACCCCTAATCTAATCTAAACCCTTTTGTTATCTAAAGGGAGTGGTATCCGATGGTAACAACAATATTAAGTGTTACGCTTTTCTCTCACTACTTCAACACTTGCAGGTACATGAATGAATGCCGTCTCAATCTCTCGGTAATGTTAGTAAAATACAACGGGTCTAGAAAGATTTACCTTCACATTATCAACAAATACGAAGAATATGAAGCCACAAAATCCTGACTGTCGTTTTTAACAATACAGGCAGGCAGACAAACAGACAGACAGGCAGTCCGTCAGTTAGACAGACAGACAAAGATAGAGGGTTTCTTTTACAAAATATTAAAATAAGTTAATCGGAATTATGACACTTGAAGACATTAAATGGAAAATTATCATAAAATTACTTTTGTTATTTGAAGTTAAGTTCATAACGAACTGAGTTCCGATAGTACCAGAACAGGCGGCCAAACCAACCTGGTCATTAACTAGTAATGGTTTAGTTGGAACACACAGGTAGGATGATTAACCCCGCCCGAAGGGGGCTAAGGGTGGCACTCGATATCTCAAACAGATCAAAAGCCGCCTGTGATTGGCCAAGCAGCACGAAGCAGCCAGCGCTAAGTTAGAGATGATAGGTGGCTAGATCAATGTTGCCTAGAGAGGATGGACAGACAGATGGATAGACCTGTGATGTCTAGAGATGATGGACAAATAGATGGATAGATCTATGATGTCTTGCTGGGTTAAGGAGGTCACGTAGAGGTCAGTATAAAGTTAAAGGTCTTCAGACGGCTTCAGTAGTTCAAGGAAGGCACCAACTGCGCCAAAATAACCCTAGAGAGAGAGACAGAGAGATCGATATTAGCTGGTACTTTGCTTTAATATAAATGCATAACATAAGAACCATGCAATATTCTACGAGACGTGTGCTTCAATGGCACTGGCATCGCCATCCCCTTATACACCTAACACACAACCACATAAGTAACTTATATATATAATAACTTATCTTATAAGCTAGCAGAGGACCCACTCACCCAGCCTCTAACCTCAGGAAGACGACACAGGTCTTTAAGGACTAAAGCCACTATGTTCCCCAACAGCACCTCTCCCACTCCTGTCAGAACCCTGGCCCCTCGGAGACCCACACACGCCCACCACAGCATCCTATACAACCACGGCCATGTATGTTCCCCCCGGTGACCGTTTTATATACACACACACCTGTGTATCGCCCAGTTGGACGTATTCAGTGTCTATATGTGTATATGTGTACTGGTGGTGGGTAGTTGTTGTGCGCCAAGAGTGGAACCATGCTGTATCGAAAGCATTAACCACCACACAAAGTTTCTTGTGTCTTGTATGTTTTCTAGAAATCGATTTCTATAAACCAAATAAATATCCCACAGAGGACACAAAAAGCTAAGTTAGCTTTGCTAAACCAATGTAATTGTAACCAAGATAGCAGAAGTGTTTGGGCCCACTTCTCTGTTTTTGCTGGTCAATAGTGTTTTGTGCTATAGTTTATTGTGATTCCACAAATTATTTCCATGAGGGATGAGATGCTCAGGTACTCCTCATCCGTGGATCTTCTGGCTATCTTGGTCAAGGTGCTTTGGCCCTTGGCCAAGCAGTGAGGCAGAGACAGAGGAATGGGCTGGTGCGCTTCAAATAGAGAGGACTTTGCGCGCCTATGCCGGGAATACTCATCGCAAATGTCTGCACACTGTGCAACAAAATTGACAAATTGTGTCTTCTTATCAGGACAAATAGAGCCTATTCTCTCTATTCTGTTTTTGTGTTTCACGGAGTATGAGATGGGTGATCCAAACCAAATTCCTCTCGAGCACTGCCCAGCTTTCAGCTCCTACACGCAAACCGGAACTTTCTTACAAAGCAAAGGGTTGAGGGTTAGTGTTCTAATGAAGGCTGGCTGGTGCAAAAAGTTTAAAATGAAGTCACAAACTGGTTCTCCAAACCTGTCCGCCATTTGACACTCCCTGGGAATTCACTTCCTTTATATTGGCTTCCATTTACATCCCCCTCCCCCCTAGGCTGACATGCACAAGGCTCCAAGCTAACTCGCAGACCAAATATAGGGAGTGGAGAGAGGGAGCCAGGACTCCCCAGGCAAGACTTTGACAATGGCAACTTAACTCAAAGTCCCCAAATATAAACAGTTAATTAAAAGCCTGACCTTGGATCACTGTTAAGTAACTATCAGCTGAAGCTTCTCACACACTCCCCTAGACGGCCCTAGGGCTATCTGACACTCTGCAATCACACTCTTACTCTCATGATCCCAGTAGACAGGCAGAAACTAAAACTCTATAGACCTGTTGTGCGCAATTCTAAGAATTTGAGCAGCAGGGAAGCAGTAGAGGAACTGCGTGACGGCCCTGATAACACAGACGGGGATCTTTCAAGGACTGCTTCCAACAGCCTGGATGAACACAAAGAGGCTGTGACTTCATCCATCAGCCTATGTGAGGACAGCTGTCTTGCAACACACAGGTCTTGTGTGTCAACAATCAAGGTGGTCAAGTTCTACAGGGCCATCGATGAGTCCATCCTATCATGTATCACCGTATGGCTGGCTACATGATAGGACCCAAACCAATTTAGTAGCCTCTAGCCATTTCTTTGCCTTCCACAGCGTAAATAATGAATAATCAATAATAACTTAGTGTGTATATATTGTTAATTAATAGTGGTGTCAATTCTCCTGGTAACATTTGTTTTTAATATTTTGCTTGATAGCGTGTTGCTTCATGTCTTTATTGCACCATCCTTACCAAATCACTTCCTTGTATGTTCAAATACAATTATAAATAACCTTGTTATGGTTCTAATGAATGTTGGAGTGATTTGCATATTGATGGGGCAATTTTAAATGGCTATCACAATGGTTTCATTGTGGTTTTGATGTTTCGAATAAGCTTGCTTTTGTACTTGTTAGGGTAGCTTTGGGTAAGGGCTATATGAAGGGTAAGAGTTAGATAAAGGGTTTGGTAAAGGGTTATGTCTAGGACAAGGGCAGAAGATAGACGGTACCTTGTGTTCATGGAAGAGGGTTTGAGTAAGGTTAAGGGTTATTGTAAGAATAAGGGGAATGTAGGCGGGTGGGTGGATGATGGCCGGCTTAAGCAGCCTCACCTGGCGGATTCTGATTGGACTCTGGGGCTGGGTGGGCCGCCTGCACACCTGTTGCAAAGGTCTGATAATTAACGTGACAGGGGGGCTCCGCTGCCTTCCAGGAGATCTCCCGAGTGTGTGTGGAGATGGCCGGTTTAACCTGTGCACACTGATTACTCCATGTGCAACAGGTGTGCAGCCTCACCAAGCCCCAGAGTCCAATCAGAATCCGCCAGGGGAGGCTGCTTAGCCAGCTATCATCCACACTCCCCTTCACAGGGAAGGTGAAGGTTATAGATAATTCTTCCCTCGACTATTCAGCCTACCACTCTAGGGAGATGGCGGGCTTTCTTGGAAAAGTGGAGTTGAGGCACTGGCAGGCTAAAATTAGGTTATCTTTTCCTCGCAAACCTTTTTTTTTTTTTGCATTTAAGTGAGCATATGGGCCTTAAATCTTGACGGCATTGGGAACCATGATCTATCACTGGAAATCGCAAATCGCTATAAACGGCACCGAAATCGACCGATAATCTGTTCTGAAAAATGTGCAGCAGCAACGGCTTTGGTTTGTAAAATCGGGAATAGATCTGCAGTATATATTTGGGAAAATACAGTAATTAGAGAGTCAGTTGGATAGAGCTGAACTTGATAACCCCCGTGCCTATCCTTTATTCAATGTTTTAAAAAAGGATCTGTAACTCATTGGACATGTAATGGGTATGTTGTGCAAGGAGTATGGCAAGGATAAATAAGCTATTATCCTGGCCAGGGTTTTCCAGCGAGTCACCCTTTAATCTTAGAATGTTTGCCAGAGAGAAATCGCTAAACTATCTTTCTTTTTTCTTTTCTTTTTTACCCTCACTTCGTTGACGTCAACCTCATCCCCTTCCACTGATTTTTGCTCACTGTCTCAATTGCTAACTTGGTCGAATCGAGTGCTGGGCCGATGGATTTATTTATTTTTTTTACTTTATTGTATATCTACCTATTTGTTTTGCCTACCTTTGCACTATTCTGAATTATTTTGCACTATTTAGAAATAATTTATTGTAAATATTACTTATTTTATTTTACCTAATTTTATCCTTTTCTACTTATTGTACCGTGGGTCAGAGAAAAACGCTTTTTCGATTCCTCTATTTGTCTTGCACATATTTTGGAATTGACAATGATCTTTGAGCTTTTTTGTGAGGCGCAGATTATTAACCACAAGGGTATGAGCAGGACTCCCTGGAAATGGAAAATGTGTAAGCTTGACGGTGTCCCTTTAACTTGATGATTAGTGTTAGGTAATGGTAGGTAATGCACGGGTGAGGGCCCGTTTGTTCCAGGCACAGGGATCCGAGTGTCCCGTTGGGCAGTAGTACGTGGTGTAGGACAGGGTTAGGTTCGGGCTTTTTTTCGGGGTAAAGGTTTTGTACCTCGTGCTCCAGGAACAGGGCTCGCAGTTGTCCGTTGGACCAGAAATCCATGGCATAGGACAGCAGCTTGGTGGACACTGTGTTGATCCTCAGGAAGTTTCCAACAAACACCACACGTTCGATGTTCTGGTCAAAACAGCCACAGATAGAAATGATGAGCGGCCAAATAATGACAATCGAAACATTTGTTTACGTTATATATATATACGTATCTCTGGATATGTTTCTAGAAATGTTTAAATTAAATCAAAAACTGTATCTGGGTATTGCTTTTTCATATCGTGTCCAATCAGTTCAATTTGCCACAGTTGGAATCCAATCAAGTTCCAGAGACATCTCAAGCCTCCTCACAGCCAATAGGATGAGTGAGTGTGTGAGTGAGTGAGTGAGTGAGTGAGTGAGTGAGTGAGTGAGTGAGTGAGTGAGTGAGTGAGTGAGTGAGTGAGTGAGTGAGTGAGTGAGTGAGTGAGTGAGTGAGTGAGTGAGTGAGTGAGTGTGTGTTTGTACCTCGTTGACTGCACACATGCGTGCAATAGATCCTATGTTGTTGGTGATGGTGACCAACGTCGCTCTGGCCAGGTCCTCTTTACTGACGCTTTCCCTCTTCTCCTTGCACATCATGTGACCAAAACTGCAACACGACATCAATAAACTTCAACACATGACATAATTAAACCACAACACATGACATCTTCAAACTTCAACACATGACATCCTCAAACTACAACACATTCAATTCATGGTCAGCTAGACCGCCAGTTCCTGAAGCCCATGTGGAAGCGACTAACATGTGGTTCCTCTAACTATAGGTTGTTCACCATTTTATTTCAACAGAAAGATGGGATTTCATTCCTGCAATAAAAAGCCATTACATTTTGTCCTCATTCGGTTGGGCGCTTAGTGGCTAGGTCATCTCCATGTTATGTATTGAGAAGTCCTATTTGACCGTGTTATCTAATGAAAGCAATTAAATAGCAATTGAGCCAAAACCCTTTCACACATTTGTACGAGGTATCTGTCTTATATGATCATCAATTTGAGATCAAAAGCATTTTGTCTGTTACTAAAATGGCGATGTAGAGAAAACCTCCACAAACCATTACATTAGTGTTCCATTATTTTCCGAATGCAGGTGACGGTCTTTTCTTGACGCAGAGGTGTCTGTCTCGACAAATCTACACCGTCAAAACGGTTCTGTGTCAACCAATGGGTGCCGTCACAGATGCTACATCAAGCTTTTTCATGACACAGATGCTACGCCCACGTGTGTGTGTGTGTGTGTGTGTGCGTGCGTGCATGTCTGACCTGGAGGCGACGGCAGCTCCCTGCAGACCGAAGCGCTCATAGTCTCCTCCGTAGATGTCTCGTACCAGTTTGTCGGCGTTGGTGGAGTCCCCTTTAGCCGCCATCTCCAGCGCTTCCTCGAAGCTCTGGCAGCCGGTCAGCAGAGAGCACAGCCCCAGGAAGGTCCCGCCCCCTAGACTACACACACTTCAAATCAGAACCAATCCCCAGGATCTCACAGTCCTCTAGGCTACACACACATCCAATCAGAACGCAGCCCGTAAAAAGGCCCCGCGCCCTAGTTCAGCCAATCAGCAGAGAGAATAGGTCATACCTGGTCCCCGTAACTCGTTTGTAGTGGTCCTTAGAGTAAACAGCAAGGATGGACACCCCGGAACCTGAATAACAAGCAGTCATGTTTACAAGTTAGTAGTGTAGGCTGCAGTAAGGGTTAGTAGTGTAGACTGTAGTTCAGTTTAGGGTTAGGAGTGTATACTATAGTAAGGGTTAGTAGTGTAGACTGTAGTTCAGTTTAGGGTTAGGAGGGTATACTATAGTAAGGGTTAGTAGTGTAGGCGGTAGTACCGATGTTAACCAGCAGCATGGGGAAGGGGTTGTCCAGGCTACAGCTGTGCTTGGTGCTGTGGTCCGGGTCCGAGGGGTTTTGGAAGTAGAAACACTCGGGGAGACCGTTGAAGCCCACGCTGTCCACGTAGAGCAGCCCCCGGATCAGACAGTCCAGCTCATCTAGCTTACACAGCTCTAGACCCGCCATCTGCACACATACAGGTAGTCAGAGAGACAGTCATGTTCATCTAGCATACACAGCTCTAGACCTGCCATCTGCACACAGACAGGTAGTCAGAGAGACAGTCACGCTCATCTAGCATACACAGCTCTAAACCTGCCATCTGCACACACACAGGTAGTCAGAGAGACAGTCACGCTCATCTAGCTCACACAGCTCTAGACCTGCCATCTGCACACAGACAGGTGAGGAGACGGGTAGTCAGACTTGTCAGGTAGGTGGTCTGAAAGACGGGGGTAGAACGACAGAGTACACAGACAGGGAGACTGGCAGGCAGACAGGTAGTCAGAGAGGGGTAGACAGGTAGAGGAGACAGACGGACAGACAGTCAGAAGAACGGGGAGAGAGGTGCTCACCGTAGCAAAGTCCTGTTCGAACTTGAAAGCCCCGCCCCCGGTGGCACAGAGGGAGGTGTGCAGGGAGGAGAAGTTCTTGTCCTGCCCCATCTGGATGAAGCCAAGCATGTCCTGCGTGGGGAAGCGGATGAAGTGGAGGTTTCCTGTCCGCCCACATATGGTCAGCTTCCGGAGCTCCAGGTGCACGTCCCTGATGCCCGAGTCGCCTAGGAGACCAAACATTACAAGGGGGCGTGTCTATGAGACTGTTATGGGCTGACCACCTGTCTGTCATATATATATATACAAACTGTTTTAAGAGAGGGATTAGCGGAATAAAATAGAATAATGGAGCAGCTGGCCTTGGGTCTTTGGGCCATCCCCTCGGCCTCGCTCTCTTTCTTTAGGGGCTCCGGCGCTCTTTATCCCTCTCTGGGCCCCTTCATGATCTCTCTCTCTCTCTCTCTCTCTCTCTCTCTCTCTCTCTCACCGTAGGCCACATTGGAGGTCAGGTACTTCCGGATGGACTTGAGGTTGTCCACTTCCTCCTGTTCTTCTTCAGCAGTGACGTCGACCGGCTCAAAGTAGACCAGCTTCACCAGAGTTCCTCCGATGTCCATCCCGAACCACGGGAACGCTGGGGAGAAGGGAAAAGTGGAACGGAGGTAAATAACGCACGTCAAATTAGGTTTAGGCACAGTGCTACAGGGGTAAGCCCTGCTGCCTCAAAGCAAGAGGGTCCTGGGTTCGAGACCCCTCCGCCTTTCCCTGCGGAGTTTGTACGTTCTCCCCATGTTCACGTGGTTCTCCTCCGGTGGCTGCGGTTTCCTCCCACACCAACAGAAACACATGCTAGGATAATGCTCCTGCCTGTGCCTTTGGCCAAGGCAGCAGACCAGGAGTTGGTTCCAGAGCGCCTCCATGTGGCGGCCCCCCCTCCCCACTGCTCCAACGAGGGATGGGTCAAATGCGGAGAGCTCCTTTGTGGTGTAGTACTCGTAGTATGCCGAGAGTACTTACACATATGGCGACGCATGTTCTACAACAAATATCGATTCCCGAGGCGGGTTGAGTCAGAGGTCACGGACTCGCTCCGTTCTTTGGATCGCTGCCCTGCGTGTTCTTAGGAATGCAGAGGTTTTATTGTAGCTGTTGTGTTTTGCACATTCTCAGCTTATTGAGTCCGATGTGCCCTGAGACTTGAGTCCAGCAGGGTCACAATTGCTCAGCTTCACCTTTGCCCGTAAGGCGATAAGGTGCTCTGTGCCGCAGTGGGAGATGTGCACGGGGCCCCCGCTGATTGGTACATTGTCGGGTGTTTTCAGTGCACGACAGGGCCCATGAGGCGACGCCTAGAAGTCTCCGCTTACGATCACAGAACCAGTATAACAACATAAGTATCGTTGGGGAACTATACTGTTGTTGGTGATCTATGTTGTGCTGTTGGTTCCGCTCCCCCTACTGCTGATTGGCTGTTTGCTCCGTCAGCAGACAGCTGACGTCTCTCAGCCAGCAAATGGGAAGCTCAACAAGGATCCATACAACACACAGAAACAGGGCGCGCGAGAGAGAGAGAGAG
The DNA here is from genome assembly GCF_949987615.1 of Pollachius pollachius. Classification (NCBI taxonomy): domain Eukaryota; kingdom Metazoa; phylum Chordata; class Actinopteri; order Gadiformes; family Gadidae; genus Pollachius; species Pollachius pollachius. The sequence goes on from NC_136952.1 coordinate 5,037,097, forward strand.
AGCGAGAGAGAGAGAGAGAGAGAGAGAGAGAACAGATGACATATCTGTCAATGATCGGCTGAGTGATAAAGGTGTCCTGGAATGTGCACTCTGACACAGAGAACATTACTTCATTCTGTGCCGGCGACTAAAAAAAACGCAATAAATCAGATGTGATCCTATTTATAAAATAAACATACATATACACACACAACATGAACATAATATTTATGGGTTTTTTGTATATATTTATGTATGCATGTACACACAATCATTATATATATATATATTAACAAGACCAATACAGCTATATTGCATTTAAATAAATAATAAACTTACGTGGTCTGTTCTTCCTGCAGGAGTCTGTCCTTCGCCGGACTCGGCTCAGTTTCGGCTCCTCCTCATCAAAACATTCGCTGCTGCTTCGGCTTCCACCGGCGCCGCTAGAGCCCGAGTCGCCGGTGCCGCAGCCCGAGTCCACGGTGCCGCAGCCCGTGTCCACGGTAGAACCGTTAACATCCCCGGGTTGAGGGACATGGTGACACGGTCTCTTCTGTTCGGGGGACCGTCCGTTGTCGGCCATGTCTCAACGCAGGCCCGGAGAACCGGAACAATAAGGAGCGTTCCCAAAAGGCTCGTTCCCGACAACCCTGATGCTGAATTTTACGTGACCGTTTTTTACACAATCGCTAACGACAAGTAATAAACGCTGCAGTCAGCGCGACCATAGCTTGTGTGTAATTTACATAGATAAAATACATAATTATTTATATATACACCCCCCAACCTCCCAAGCCCCCCTCTCTCAGACGGCTTCCGACTTCCTGCCACTCGCTGACGTCACGGGCACCTGCTTCTCAGCGCTTCTTCCCCCGAAAAAACGCGCAGTAATCTGGCATTAATTCATACTTTAGTCTTTCTCGAAGAACGCTATTATTATTATTGAATATCAAACTAAATATTTAAATATAGTAATCAACCAATAAAAACGGATGTTTATGGTTTGAATTGCATATACATTATTTGTGGCATGGGGTTATAACTTATATGGTCGGTATTAAATATTTAAAATAATAATACATTTTATTTGTAGAGCAGGGGCCGAAAATCTCAAAGATCTACAGAGTTTAAGAGCGAAAAAAGGGTTGTTAAAAGATATAATACATATAGGCCTACAGTAAAAGAGAAATAATCAAAAGGCTTTTTTAAAAAGATAAGTCTTAAGGTTTGGTTTAAAAACAGCTGTAGTCTGTGGCTATATATTGGCGGTGGGTAACGTTAGATCAACTGTAACCTAACACTGATTTGATTTGTTTATATTGTAAATTCAAATTAGATCTTTACGAGATAAGTATCTGAGAAAACATTTATTTTTCGACCCTCGTCTTTTTTTCACAGCCCAAGATAATTCTTTTCACATCGCACCTTTTTTTCCGTGGCCCTGTAGTTATTTTTCCACACCGCCAAATTATTTACCCTAATCTTTTTTCCACACTACATAAATCTTATTTTTTCCCCGGTATATGTAGGTCCCTTAAGGGTCTCCCTACTAACCTGGTTAATATCTGTGGTGGGTAGTTTCATTATAACCCGGTAATAGGGTAGCGGCGTATCACTGCTTGATCTCATTAAGTCCCGTCTCCGCAGATGTAATCCCGCTAAACCTGTCCCCGAGCTCTGCCATGTTGCTCAACGGATCAAGGTTGCTTATCAGTTAACCCACTACTCCACTCTACACACTAAACAGATCCCACACACACACACACAATTTTGAAAGCATGCAGCTAGCACATGCCCACTGTCATTGTTTGAAGTTTTCGATTGAAGATAAGGCATTTCTATCACAGATTAGGCAGTCAACGTTTTATTTTAGTGAACAAGGTGAACAATAGTGATAGTGAACAATACAAATAGTGAACAATACAAAAAGGTAAGATATTGTTTTGTCTAAACAATTGATATAATTGAAACAATTGAAATAATGATGAAAGAAACGGTGAAAGAAAACAGTGACGGCCCGCCAGTAGCGTCACAGCAGTCTCTTCATGTCACTGCGTTCTTTTCATGCTGATCCTTCCATAGTCTGCAAGAACAAAGTCACTTAATGCATTATAATAGCGGTAACATTATAATATAATGCTTCTATGATTGCTGTACCATAATAATAACTGACCCTAAAAGGTATCAAAATGCTTCTATGGTGATTTGTTCGAATAGTTGGCACGCAAAACACAACGCAACAATGTTGCCAACAGATATCATTATCTGCGTTTCTGCAAGCTATACAACGAGGTGTTATTACACCAAATGTACACTAGGGGGTTCAAACGCCTTGATTTGAGGTGCATATAAGCAACACGGCTCTGCAATGATTTGCGAAATGTGGTGAGGTTGCAATAATAGCATGTTATTATATTTAACCATTGTACTAATAGAAGCATGTTGAGGAGATTTATATATAATAATAGTACTACAACAGTGGCGTAGTAGAACTATAGTACAGAGTGCGGCGTGAGGGTGAGCAGGGGAGAGGAGATGTCTTTCTTGAAGAGTCTTTTCCGTCCTCGTTTTTGCTTTGTTTCCACGCCAACCTCCTCTTTCTCTCCCGAGCGATTGACCACCAGGTTCAGGATGCTCTTCGCTGCTCAGGGCAGAGGTTAAAGACCGACGTTAAAGATCAATCTCTCCTCAGAGCATGCACGCACGCACGCACGCACGCACGCACGCACACACACACACACACACACACACACACACACACACACACACACACACACACACACACACACACACACACACACACACACACACACACACACACACACACACACACACACACACAAACACAAACCTGTGCTGCTCAGGAGGGAGGGGGAGTTCAGAATCCTCTGGAGCGTTCCATCTGGCGCCTGCAGAAACAAAACACTCCATGTAGTATTACTGTAGTACCATAGTACTACTGTCTAATACCACCTAGTATTACTGTAGTACCATAGTACTACTGTCTAGTACCACCTAGTATTACTGTAGTTCCATAGTACTACTGTCTAATACTACCTAGTATTACTGTAGTAACATAGTACTACTGTCAAATACTACCTAGTATTACTGTAGTAACATAATACTATTGTCTAATACTACCTAGTATTACTGTAGTAACATATTACTGCTGTCTAATACTACCTAGTTTTACTGTAGTAACATAGTGCTACTGTCTAATACTACCTAGTATTATAATACTAGATAGTACAACTGTATAATACTAGATAGTACAACTGTAGTATTAGCATAGTAAAACTGTAAAATACTACAAAGTACATAGTATTAACATAGTACAACTGTATAACAGTAACTAGTAGTATCTAGTACAACAGTGGTACAACCTTATTACTAGTCGTACTAGAAAGTAGTTTCAGTACGTACTGTAGTATAGTGTCAGTATTGAGTGTAGTATTGTGTCAGTCTGTACTGTAGTATAGTGTCAGTATGGAGTGTAGTATTGTGTCATTCTGTACTGTAGTATAGTGTCAGTATGAGTGTAGTATTGCTGTGCGTTTCTACTGTAGTATCTTGTCAGTTGGTAAGGTAGTATTATTTACCTTCACTCCGTTTTCTCCATGTCTGTTTCTCTTCGTGTCATTTTCCTGCGGCTCCTTAAAACACAAACATACAATTATATAATTCACCAATGAATGGGGGGTGGTGGAGTGCTCATCCCTTCATAGAGAACAGAGCCCTCACCCCTTCATAGAGAACAGAGCCCTCATCCCTTCATAGAGAACAGAGCCCTCATCCCTTCATAGAGAACAGAGCCCTCATCCCTTCATAGAGAACAGAGCCCTCATCCCTTCATAGAGAACAGAGCCCTCATCCCTTCATAGAGAACAGAGCCCTCATCCCTTCATAGAGAACAGAGCCCTCATCCATCCCTTCAGAGAGCTCCTACTCCTCCATATAGCTCTCATACCCTCGGTAGACCCAGAGAGACCTACCTGAACCTTCCTCCTGCGTAGGTTTCTGGTGTTGGGATGAGCCTTGAAAAAAGAGAAGAGGATGAGTCGTCATGGTTACAACAACAAAACAACCACATTTCGTTAACACCAGAACACAACAATGAGAGACACCAACCACAAGGACACAAAAAAAGTACAAAATGTATGGGTGGTGAATAGAGCACTCATCACTTCACAGAGAACATAGCCATCATCCCCTCACAAAAAAAGAGCTCTCATCCATTCATAGAGCTCTCATCCCTTCTTCAAGAACATAGTTTTCATCCCTCCATATGGCCTGCATCCCTTCACAGAGATCTCATTCCTTCAAAGAGAACATAGCTTTCATCCCTTCAAATGGCCCTCATCCCTTCATATGGCTCTCATCCTTCAAAGATCATCCCAACATAGACAGAGACTCACCTCACTTTTCCTCTTGCGACAGCTTCTGGTGTTGGGATGCTTGAAAAGAGCAGAAGGGTGGCCATGGTTAAAATATCCAATCAAAACTATTAAACGCCGCAAACAACCACTCGCTGCCACAACACAAACCACAAAGCAATAACACCATGTGTGATGTGCGAGTAGGTTTGTAATACTAAATACAAAAAATGGGTTGTTTAATTTTGTAGAAATTTCTTTCTTTATGTTGAGTTGAAAGGGTTCTCACTAGGGATCGACCGATATGGATTTTTTAGGGCCGATACCGATATTTTTTCATCAGCCTTAGTCGATAACCGATACACCGATGCCGATTTTCTTGAGCCGATAATACCCTGGAAATCCAGAGTTCTCGGCGAGTCACTCTGGGAACGAGCAATATACTCGTGTATACTTGTGATGTATCAATATAGGCGGGCCAAAAGCGTTGCTGTTTTACCAACCGATACGGCAAGAGTCCTATCTATTGGTTAGCTCCACTGGTCTGGATACGTCACCCCTTGTATTCTTCTGATATTTTCAGATGCGTGCTTGGTGCGGCCCCTCGAGTTGGGCCATTTTCATTACTCGTTGCCAGACCCTACAGTTTCCTAGATGTGGGTCTGGATTTCCAGGCTAAGCCTCCCTCAATTAACATCATAAAAATGACACAATGATGATTACAAATGTTACAATATCTCAATTTAAAAAAAATGAACTGTTTATTGAACTGTCTGTAAATCATGCCGAAGAAAAAAAAAAAAAAAAGAAAAAAAAGAAAATGGCCGATACACGTAAAAAACGCAAATATCGGCCGGCCCGATAAATCGGTCGATCACGAGTTCTCACCTTCTGCTCCTTTTCGCTCCTCTGCAGCCTCTCCATCTCTCTCTTCACCGCCTCAAACTCGGCTCTGCTCCTCTCCTCCTCCTTCTTCTGGTGGAAACGCTGCAGTTCTTCCTTCAACTCCTCAACCACAGTTGCCTTCCTCTCCTCCACCGCCCTCCCCTCCCCCACCACCACCACCACCACCTCATCTTCCTCTCTCCTCACCACCTCATCTTCCTCTCTCCTCACGACCTCCTCCACTCCTCTGTCCTCCTCCTCGCTGCTCGTGTGAGAGTTTGGCTCTGCAGAGAGAAGGAATCAATCTCCATAGTCGTATGTTATATAATCATATATCATCTATTAACATGTGTAATTGTTTTCCAGTTATTTAGTAGTAGTTGGAAGTCAGTTACCTGAACTGCTTGTTTCCGTCTGGCTTTCTGTTAGCCTTTCCTGCAGAGAAGAGAGAGCCAGCCGCAACTCTGACACACACACACACACACACACACGTGTTAAGCGCAGATCAAAATCACACAGGATTCAACCACTTTAGGTTTATATTTTTACCTTCTTTCACTCCCTCATCTTGCGCTTTCCTCTCCTCATCTGCAAGCTCCTTCTCACTTAGTCTCTGTTGCAGAGCTGCACACTGGGTCTCACTTTCAGCGAGGCGCTCTTCCACAATGGTCCCCTTCGCGCAGCTCTCCTCAGAGGCCTTCAGCTGCACCGTGAGGCCCTCTGCTTGCTGCTGCAGGAGCCTTTTGTCTGTCTGCCAGGTTTGACGCAGATTGAGGGACTCCTCTCTCTGATTGGCTAGGTCGTCCCTGAGCTGGACACACTCCTTCTGACTGAGAGATGAGCGGTGGAGAAGAGAGGAAAGATAAGGAGAGGGAGAGAGGTGAAAGGGTTTAATTTGGTGTAGGGCAGAGGGAATTGTCTTTTGTTATTAAAAAACAATTGTGGGCAGCAATCGCTCAATTGGAAGATCTGTGGGAAAAGTTTGACTAGAGTTCCCTAAACACTCTGGCAATACAAGTCCAATGTGGCATTTTGATTTGGTACCCAGAATCTACCATTTGGTAAAGTGGAAAAATCCAATTTTGATTTAGTTTTAGTATATCGGTGCCTTTAGGGTTATGTACGGTTAGGGATACGAGTTAGTAGGGCTAAGGCGTAAGGGTAGGCACGGTGATGTACCTGCTGGTCAGTAAGTCTCTGAGATGGTCCATCTTCTTCTGTAGCTGGGCTATGTGCTGCCTCTTCTGGGCCGACTTCTCGACAGCATCCTGCCTCTCGTTCCTCATCTCCTCCACAGCCGCAGGGAAGACAGAAGCACCCTCCTCTTTTTCTTCACGCCTCTGTAAAGCAGACAGCCCTTTGTCACCCCTAGCCCTCACAGCTAGCCAGAACAGCTAGGCACCACAGCTAGCCACCACAGTGTGTAAGATGTAGTGGTAAAGTCACTAATGAACATTTTTATATTTTGTTACAGGCTGTGGGGCCAACAAGGTGAATTTGAAGCAGCCAGCTACCCGAGTCGTTCCCTGTCGCAAGGCATCCGCTTCCTGGGTGAGAAGGTCGATGCTCTGGCTCTTCTCTTCCAATTGGAGATCCAGGATTTGGAGGCGGCTCTTTGCATCTTCTAATAGCTTTGATAGGCTAGCTTCAGTGTCAGTCTTCTCCCTGATCTGGAGCTGTAACCTGGTGAGCTAAAACACAAAAGTAACATTAGGACATTTCAACTTAAACCTTATTAAAGGTTCCCTGAAAGATGACTAATAAAACATATATACCTGTGTGTCAGCCGTCTCCATGGAGACCTGCAGCTTGCTGATGGTGTCATCTTTCTGTTGACATGCCTCCATCAGATCGGACACCTTCTACACGCACGCACACACACACACATACGTATAAGTGTGCAGTAGTAGTACTCATAGTGAAACTACTTGCATACAAATAGTACTGGTAGCAGAAGAATAAGATGAGTACCTCCTGAGTCGCCTTCAGCTGATCATGGGAACTCTGCTGCTCCAATCGCAGCGCCTCCAGCTCATCAGGTGATCTCTGCTGGTCCAATCGCAGCGCCTCCAGCTGATCATGGGATCTCTGCTGGTCCAATCGCAGCATCTCAAGCTCTGCAGGCAGAACAACATGATTAAGGTTGTGATTGGTCAGATCAGCATCAGTCTCTAAAACCAATAGGTTCAAATCCCCCATTCTACCTTCATTGTGCTGGGCTCCACACTCAAGCCTCTTGTGCATTAGGAACACGTTATGAAACGAGGTCACATGTACTCATATACCAGTTGATATTATATAGATCGCCACACATACACACACAAACCTGAGACGGGGGGGGGGGGGGGGGGGGGGGGGGGGGGGGGGGGGTACCTGGAGAGTGAGAGATTGAGTGAGTGAGTCAGTGAGACAGGTGTGTTTGTGTATCTCTTGTCAGTGAGACAGGTGTGTGATTGTGTAACTAGCGTCAGTGAGACAGGTGTGTGTTTGTGTATCCAGAGTCAGTGAGACAGGGTGTGTGTGTGTGTGTGTGTGTTGTCAGTGGTAGAGGTGAGTGTTTGTGTACCTGTATTGTCAGTGGTAGAGGTGTGTGTTTGTGTATCTCGTGTCGGTGGGACAGGTGTGTGTGTGTGTGTGTTGTCAGTGGTAGAGGTGAGTGTTTGTGTACCTGTGTTGTCAGTGGTAGAGGTGTGTGTTTGTGTATCTCGTGTCGGTGGGACAGGTGTGTGTGTGTGTGTGTTGTCAGTGGTAGAGGTGAGTGTTTGTGTACCTGTGTTGTCAGTGAGACAGGTTTGTGCCTCCTCTGCAACACTCTTGATCTTCTGGAGGTCAGCAGCTATCATGGTCACCATCTGCTCCAGGGCGTCTTTCCCCTCCTCCTGTAAGGACACAAATTATACATCACACTCAATCCTTTAATATTCTAAACCTCCTATTACACATGATGACATCATATTTAACGTATAATAAAGACTGTGTTGCTATGAGGGCCATGGTGTGTCGCTCGGAGACAGAGTGTGTTGCTAGGTGAAAAGGTGTGTTGCTAGGAGACAGATATGTGCTGGGTTAGCTCAGTATAACCTTTTGAGCAGACAGACATAGGAGACCTTGTTAGTGGCAGACGGTTAGTCAGACAGACAGTACCTTACAACAGTACCTACAGATAAAGGCTGAGACAGACATGACGCAGCAAGCAGACAGCCAGAACCTCATTAGTAGCAGACAGACAGTACCTTATAACAGTACCTTAGTTACAGATGGGTTAGACAGATAGACAGACAGTTCCTCATTAGTAGCAGACAGACAGTACCTTATAACAGTACCTTAGTAACAGATAAAGGGTGAAACAGACATGAAGTAGCACACACACAGACAGACAGACAGTACCTCGTTAGCGACAGACAGACAGTACCTCATTAGTAGCAGACAGACAGTACCTTATAACAGTACCTTAGTAACAGATAAAGGGTGAGACAGACATGAAGTAGCACACACAGACAGTACAGACAGTACAGACAGTACAGACAGTACAGACAGACAGACAGTACCTCGCTAGGGGCAGACAAAGAGAAAGTCTTGTTGAAGAGGGTCTTCATGATTTCCATTCTTTTTTCTGCTCTATCCTCCAGAATCTCCCTCTCCCTCACCAGGCGCTCACTGTAGAATACAAACAAATGTCGCACTAGTAGTAGTATAGATACGAGCTGTAGAGTATAGAAGTGGTAAAATACATAGTAAAGTACAGTGACAATATAGTAGGTATATAGGAGTAGTAGTGGTTGTAGTATAGTAGGATAAGTACCTGTAGTCCTTCTCCATTTGTTCAAAGAGCTCCATGAACTCAGCACTGACCTCCTCCCTGATCTGCAGCTCTAGAGCCTCCCGCCAGCCGCCCTGGTACACATTAGACCAGGGGTTTTCAAAGTACGAGAGAGTGAGACCCCCCTCAGAGAACAAATTTCAGCTGAGCCCCCCCCCCAACAAAATGTTCTAAATCCCTGTGTTTTGAAAGCTCTTTTAATTATTTTACACATTTTAAAACATCTCTGATCATATTTTACACATTTTAAATATCTCTGATCATATTTTTGAAACATTTTAAAGATATTTTTGAAACATTTTAAACATATTTTTGAAACATTCCAATCATCTTTGTGCGTTTTTAATTACATTTCTTAACACATTTTAACATCTTTATCTAAGCATGTTTTTGCTTAACTTATTTTTTAAATACATTTGAACAGCTTCATCTGTAAACTGCCAGTTTAGCCTCCTTTTTAGCTCACCTCTCTTTAGTGGGAGCAATGAGTTTGCGTTTGACTTTGCGTCTTCGCGTTTTTTTCTGTTACTTTTTCTGGTTTATTTTTTCTCACGTCGCGCCCCTCCTGAGGAACTCTGGCGCCCCCCAGGGGAGGCGCTCCTCAGTTTGAAAACCACTGCATTAGATCATACATAACTAATAGGACCTATATATTATGCAAAACACACATGATCAGTTTATTTAAACATGTGGTACGCTAGGGGACTGTGAAGCCCGTGACAGATAGATTTGGCAGGTAAAAGAATATGTAGGGTGACATTTTGTAACAATTCCTCGGATGCTGGTCTATTTTTCCACCATGGCAGTTAAAAGGACAACCTTCTACAAGTCAATTTTTGGAACGAACAGATAGAGACAGACCGACAGGCAGACAGACACTCACCTCCTCGTTGCCTGCTTCGAGCACAGTCTCCTCATCCATACACTCCTCGTCCTCGTCCTCTTCCTCTTCAGTATCATCATCATCATCCTCATCCTCATCCTCATCATCATCATCAGCTTCCTCCACCACATCCTCTAGGCTCGTCTCCCAGGCAACCATGGAGCTCTGCCGTCCCCGTTTGATGGGACAATCAGCCTGGTCGATCATCATGGACAGCTCCCTGGCTGTCCTCTTGGGGGCCACAGGGGGCAGAACAGGCTGCGAGGTTAGCACCACCACCTACGGAGTGAGGGACAGAGAGAGAGATAGACATGGACAGACAGAAAGAGAGAGAGACAGAGAGACAAAGAGAGAGAGGGAGAGAGTGAGAGAGGGACAGAGACAGACACAGATATTAAGAGATAGTTAGCGAGCGAGGGACAGAGGGAAATAGAGAGAACGAGATAGATGGAGAGAGACGGAGAGAGTGAGATTTGTAAGGGCCCTGATACACACTCTGTGGAGTGCAGCGTTCTGTAGCCTGTGGTGTGTTGGGGGCCCTTCAGGCTCTGACGTACTTAAAACCGAATCGCCGCATTGGGCCACCACAGTTGCTCAGCCGAAGCAGCCCACACACCGCCCCAATACACAAATGCCTGTGATTGGTCAACGATACCACGTCAATGGTTGCGTTGCGCCACACAGCGGCTCGCGTCATTGAACACGCAGCACTTAAATCTAGAGTGAATACATTGTACCCCATCGATGTCGCGTTTCACAGCCTACTTGGCGGATGGAAAACGGCGGCCTTTAGGGCGGTGTTTCTGGATGAAATGGGCGCGGCGGGCGAGGGACGAACCTTCTGGGCCAGGGCGGAGAACTTGAGGACGTTGAGGGTCTCGTCGTACGCGGAGGGACACTGGCTGATGTTGACGATCATGCAAACGGCCCCGCGGCCGCACAGGAAGCCCTGCAGGAAGTGGGTGAGTTTGGACTCCCTGAAGGGCACGTGCTGTTGAATCCTAGAGGACAGATGGGAGGAGGCGGGAAACGAGTGGTTAGAGAAGCGGACACACAATGCTGACAAACATCTTGCGACCAAATAAGGGCAGAAATGGATTGGCAGGAGGTACACTGCGGCTCTACTGACCTGTGATGCTGGTTCAGCCTCATGGCGTTCAGACACTTGCCCAGAGTGAGCAGGGAGGTGTTGATGTTTCCCGCTTCTTTAAGACGCTCACCCTGGCTCTGAGTGCGAGTGCAACGCTCGGATCCGGCCAGGTCGCAGAGACACAGCCTGCAACACACACACTTCAGTACTGTCCTTACTGTAATATACAGCCTGCAACACTCAAACACACACACTTCAGTGCTGTGATTAGAGTGAGCCGTAGTAAGTCATTAGTGATCTATAAGAGAGACTTACTCGCTCACAGACTTCACTCTCATGAGTCCTGTCTTCTCCAAACGCAAGATCCTGATGGAGAACATACTGTGGCTGGAGACAAGGAGACAGACAGGTGGAGAGTGAGACAGACAGTCAGAAAGACAGGTACCTATTGGGGGAATTCTTCGATGAAAAACGCTTGCTCTGCAGCTAACGCTAGCTTTGCATCCAACGCAAGCCTTTCGACTAACGCTAGCCTTGCAGTTAGCATGGGGAAACGATGAGAGGCGTTTCTGCCCAAGTTTGTAGGAGTTGACAAGCCAGGCTTTGTCGTCTTTCAAAACATCCCTGCTGGCCTTGTATTGGTTGTTACCTGCGGCTAGACAGCTGGTTCAGTTTTGTAGCGAACAGGCTTTGGTTCTTCTTGCCGATCTTCATGATCCTGTAGGCCTCCTCTGCACTGTGGACCTGAACCCAGCGTAGATCTGCACACAACACACATACTATAAGAATACACATATATACACACACTCACTGCCAATACATATGCACAAGTGCACACTGTTGTACATAGTCCTTTGCTTGTATTTGTATTTTGCACGGAGAGAGTTTGCTGCTGAAACCCTGCGAATTTCCCCAGTGTGGGACTAATAAAGGATTATCTTTTCTTATCCTACACACTATAGATATACTACACTATCGTGTACTACTATATACTAGGATCTTGTAGATAGGCAGAGATAGTTTATGGGGGTGGGTGAGGAAGATTATGGGGGGGAGGGAGAACTAGATTATGGGGGCTGGGGTAAGGCAGGATATGGGGGTGGGGGAGAATATGGGCGTGAAGTGGATTATGGGGGTGGGGGTGAGGCACATTATGTAGTTGGGTGTTATGAGAGTGGGTGAGGTATATTATGGGGGTGGGGTGAGGTACATTATGTAGTGGTGGGGTTATGAGAGTGGCTGAGGTACATTATGGGGTGGGGTTGAGGTGGGTTGAGGTAGATGATGGGGGAGAGGTACCTTTGATGAAGGAGTTTCCCTTGACATCCTGAGCCAGACGTAGAAGATTTCTCTTCTGGGTTCGAGGCTCCTGCATCACGTGAACACGACACCCCATCATCACATGAGCATAATAACCACACCCACATCCCATGACCATAACACCCCTCATTCTGTGTGTGCGCGTGTGTGTGTGTGTTACCTGTGTTTCCAGTAAGTCATGTATATTTTCCCGGTAGATCTCACAGAAAGAAACCCAGACTGAGAACTCTGTTGCAGAGTCGATGCTGAGCTGGAAACTATCAGACTCTGTAGTACTGCTGTTAGCACTGATGTTAGCACTGATGTTAGCACTAGTATCAGCACTAGTGCTAGCACTGCTTATCCTGGAGTCACCTAACACACACACACACACACACACACACAGACACACATTAAATCAACTCAGAACAACACACAGGTGCAGGAATAGTTATGTATGGTAGTGATAAATAAATAAATAAATAAATAGCACAGTGGTAGTTACTCATAGTTATGCATTGTACTAATAATTAGTAGTAAAGGTTACTATTAGTAGTAATAGTTATATCTTGTTTTAATACCTTCTGAAGAACAGGTTGAACTCTGAGACAAGTTGGGCTTCTGACTGTCGCTCTAAAGAGAGAGAGAAAATATCCAGGAAGAAGGAATAATCAGTGGGTGGTATGAACGAATAATCAATTATTCGATGTGTGCCGACATTCACAAAGGCAGCCATGGATCATCGGCAAGAAATCACTTAATATCTTAAACGCAAAACAACAACCACCTGCTAAGTAGTTCCAGTCAAATTGTCTGTTCAGCCCCCAAAACAAGAGCTGGTAAATTGTGAAAAATGCATTAAACTGTAATCCGAAAACGCGGTTATATGCTATAGTCCTACAGTATCTGTGGTATAAAGGCTGAATCGCGATGGTCTACTTTCAACATAAAGAGTACGTATTTATAATTTGAAATTCGTCCCAGCCTTTATACCACAGATACTAAAGGGTCTATAGAATATAACTGCGTTGTCTGATTACAGTTTAATGTAACAGTAAGCTGACAACATCGCTAGTTAACACCGCAACTGCAAATTAACCGCACAGAGAGACCATGGCAACCGGTCAATCAAATTTTCTTACGGCGATAATTATGCACGCACATCCGCCGTGTTGATAAACAAATAATCCCCCTATAAATGAATGGTCTTCATTTATTTTCTCTGTCGTCCGTTATTTCTTGTTTATTTGAATTGGGAACAAAATGTTTACGGTCCAAATGTTAAAAATCGACTTTGACCCTCGGGAACGAATAATCGAATATTCTGACCCATCCCTAACCCACACACACAGAGACAGACAGAAAGACAGACAGACAGACAGACACACACCTGTTTGAACAGCTTCAGCAGCTGGTTCTTAAGTGTGGCTTCGTTGGTCTGTTGCAGGCGGGTTAGCTTAGTGACGTCTTTGCAGCGCTGAGGCTTCAGGCTGCAGTCAGCAGAGATATGGCCCTCTATAGACCTGAAGATGACAGACAGAGACCTGGGTAGGATCCCCCCATCATGCTCCGGACCTGAGGACATATACAATACTAGGTAAAGCTAGATGTACACATACTAGGTCAAGATTGACGCACACATACTTGGGAAAGATAGATGCACACATAATATATACATAGATAAACATGTACTAGACATATATAGACACACATACTAGATATATATAGATATACACAAACTAGTTGTACAGCTAAACACACACTAGATCTATAGCATATAGCCAGACAGGACATAGATTGGTGCTAACACAGAGTTAGTCTCTTGGTTCAGAGTGGTATAAGGTAGGTTATTGGTTCTGACCCAGGAAGGTGAAGGTCTTGCCGGCGTTGGTGACGCCGTAGGTAAAGACGACAGCGTCTCTTCCCTCCAGAACCCCTTGGACGAGCGGGTTCACCGTCCCCTCAAACACCTGTCTCTGGCTGCTGTCTGGACCCAGCACCTACAGGGCATGTACCAGTTAGTACTGGTACTACTGGCGTGCATACCAGACCGATTCTACACCCAGTAACAGCTTTTGACGTCACACACATAAAAACCAATGGCGGCCTCTGTTGGTACCATCTATAAAAACAAATAAAATCGGTTGCTAGGACATGTTTTATGGTATGAACGTCCATAGTAGTAGCATTTTTGCACGCGCATCGGATAACTTTGTTTTTCAAGATAATTGATTGGTCAGTAGGAGGTGCTTTTACGCAACTGCGCCAGGCCGGGTAAGGTTGGCAGCATACGTCACCATGGTGATACAGCAATGCTAAAACAGAGATACTTTCGTGTCACAGCATACCCTGGCTTTGAGTGCAACATACTTGGAATATTCCTGGAACGCTACAAAGTCATGAGTCGTGACTTTAAGTCGTAACTTACGGGCTGAAAAGTGTCCCTGGAACGTAGCATAATACTAGCTAGACCTAAAGAACATATGCTAGTAAGAACTAGGCTAATACTAGGAACTAGTGACTACAATTTCTAACTACATCACTTTACTTTATTATAATTACTACGCGCATGTAGTACTATGTTAGTGCTTTTGGTCTGCTAGCCGTCCTGTTTCCCAGTATGTTGCCTTTGGATTTACTATAGTTAAACATACTGATACTAGCACTATATTAATAAATACACTTTTTGATACCATCTTGTACAGTGTATACTTGGTTCTTGGTTTATTTGACTGGGACCGTGCAAGTAAAAACATTTTGAAAATGTGTCAGACTAATCCGGGAATGCTTGTTTACATCTGCATGCCCTGAGGTCATACATGATATCAAAGAAAAGGAAACATTAAGGGGAAGACAAAGGATAAAATATATTATAAAGAGATATAAATGCAATGCTTGTTCTCATAGACACCAGTACACACTGTTCTCTGTAAATAGATAGACACATATTCTCACCTTGGTGAAGTTGAACTTCTGCACAGTTTTTGGGAGGTTCTTTTCGCTGTGCCAACTAGACTGACAGAATGAAGGAGCCTTCAACACCACCGTTTCCTCCCCCTCCAGAGACACACAGTCCTGAGGAAAGACACAGTCTGCTTAATGCACTTACACACTCACACACATTCGAACACTAGTGCCGACTACACACACTCCAATACTACACACTCATAATATACAACTATACACAGCCCTATACTGATGTCTACACACCTATGTCTACACAACTACGCACACCCCAATACTACTGATAAAACAACTACAAGACTACTATACTATCACACACTCATATACCACCGACTACACACACTGACGATAAAAATACACATGCAACTATGCAATCACACACTCATATAAAACTGAATACACACATCGACAATACTAAAGACACTCTTATACTGGTATCAAGGTCATAGGAAGTCGGAAGGTTTGTAAATAGGTGTCAATGCTATAGGAAGCATTAAAAAATCTTTACAAGGTAATGGGAAACATCCTAAGTGTGTGTGTGTGTGTGTGTGTGTGTGTGTGTGTGTGTGTGTGTGTGTGTGTGTGTGTGTGTGTTACCTGTGGCACGTCCTGGATGATCTCCCTTGAGGTGATGGGTCTGATCCTAAGATAGACCTGAAGGTTCTCCTTCTGGACGTTCACCTTCAGCTGCTTAATATTTGTTTTATGCTGTTATTTTATGGAGAGATTAACATCATCATTAAATGATGACAAATTATTAACGGTTAATCAAACCTGTTTTGAAGACAACATTAATGATAATACATTATTATAATAATGCATTATTCGTAATCAAACCGGGGTTGGTGAGGAGTAGTCCTGGAATAGATCTTTGCGGATATCGTCTACCTTCAGAGGACCCTCTCTATCGGGCTTCGCAGCCAAGCAGCTCTCCATCATTCTGGTTTTAAGATCATCATAATATTCAT
This sequence comes from Pollachius pollachius, assembly GCF_949987615.1. Classification (NCBI taxonomy): domain Eukaryota; kingdom Metazoa; phylum Chordata; class Actinopteri; order Gadiformes; family Gadidae; genus Pollachius; species Pollachius pollachius. The sequence continues at coordinate 5,053,358 of NC_136952.1, forward strand.
AACGTCATAATCAACAGTGTAACACAGTTGCACGAGAACGACAACAGTAGTACAGTAAACGACAACATCAGTGGCTCAACTAGCGGCTAAACCCGTGCTAACTAAAGTTACTGCAGAGACACATTTCCAACCTACATTACTGTAAGCACTGGCAGTGGGTATTTCAGGTGGTCTTATACAATACTAATATATCATACGGTAACTATACCTACTTAATGGCAGTAACTTTGACTTAATCTTGTCGAGATCTTTCAAAGCAATACATTAAGAAAAGCTTGTTGTTCGGTTGGCCGCGGGGTCATTTTAAACATGAAACAGCGGACCAATCACCGGACTGAATACACCCACATCCACGCCCACTTCTCGAAGCAACACTCGCGAGAAGAAGACACTATTTTTACAAATACCCTGGTTATATTGGTTTAAAATGAACGGGAACAGTGAATTAATAATATCCTCAGCGTATTAATATGAACTATTAAAGCAGTCAATTATAGCTTTAGTACAGTCATATATAATCGTATCGTTAATGAATGAGCGTTTCATTGTGTTACGATGACACCCAGTGGACACTCAGATACACTGCGGCTGCATATAAAAAGCAGAGTTGAGGTATATGACAAGTTACATTTTATGTCTAATGAATAAATATGTATCAATTATCAATCTATATTTATTAACAATGAGTGTTTGTTCCTGGAAGGCAAAACCAAGGAATATGTATCGACTATAAACGGAAACGGAAATAAGTCTGTCTTGGTACAACTACATTTCCCGTCAGACGTTTCGGCCCCAGTAGCCCCACATGTTGACAGAAACCTTCCCTATCAGACATCCAATACCTCAAACATAACATTTATTCTGCATGTAGGTAATGTTAAACCTTTCATCTTAGACCTCAACCATCATGTCTTTGTTCATGGACCTCAACCTTCCCTTCACTGCGGACAAGAAGAGACTCAAGACCCTCCTGGAGACAGCTGCACACCGTAACTACTCTACTACGAATAATGATGTTACTTAATTTAACCTGTGATCTTTATTTTTTAGCGTCTTAAACTCCCTTGGACTATTTATCACTGGGTAATTGTATTGTATTTCTTTCTTTGCGTCAGTTGGCTTCTCCACGGTCGCCATCAACTATGTGCATGAGGCGCAGAGCAAGGGCAAAAAGGTTTGATTCAGCATCACCAACAATGACCAGACCAGCACTAACATAACTTCACGAACACCACCTGCAGCACCACTATCGCCACCACCACCCCTATCAACACCAACCCTGCCATAATCAACACCAACGTCATGATCACCTCCATCCACCTGACCCGACACTCTGTTAACTTCCAGGAGATTCCCAGACCGACGCCGCTTGACCAACTAGTAGACGAGCTTCCAATAGTCCAGGTAAGAGGGTTAGGGTTGGTTAGAATACTGCGTTAGTAAGGCAGGAATGTCTAAGAACGATGGTTGTTTATAGGACTATAAATAAGATAATAATAAAAAATGTTATTGAATCTCTCTCTCTCTCTCTCTCTCTCTCTCTCTCAGGGGAAATCTCGGCCTATCAAAATTCTCAACAGACTGACCATCTTGGTATCAGATTCCAATCACTTTGTAAGTTTATTTACTCATTATTAATATGAATAATATTTACTTGATAGGGTGTGTGCTGTATACAGATGTGAGCCAGAGGGTTTTGATCTAGAGTACTAAAAGGGCTCCGGTGTAAAAGGATGTGATCTTGAGAGGTGCGATCTAGATGGGTGAGATAGAGGTTGTGTTCTAGAGCAGTGGTTCCCAAACTGTGTGCCGCGGCACACTGGTGTGCCGTGAGGCAGGTCCAAATGTGCCGTGGGATTTTGTGACAACCAACCTGCAATATAGTATACAACTAGACAAAAATAATTATTTTAATTTACTATATACTACTTTGAATGCACTCATTCCATAATACAGAGGCAAACTCTTTATCTAAAAACTATTTAAAAAATCCTCAAAGAGGATCCCACATTTCGCTGTTCGTGCAGTTGCGCAGGTGGGAATTTAATTTAGACTGTGACACATCAAAGGCAGTAGGTCAACACAACATTAAAACATAAACAAGAGGGAAAATGGAGCGCTTTCTCGTGCGGAGCAAACCACCAACCACCAGTGCAGAGACTGCCGAGTCTGACAACCCACCGAAAGAAAAGAGGAAAAAAACTGTCAGCCGACAGTATCATGAAAGTTACCTGTCTTATGGCTTCAGTTGGACCGGGGATGTCAACATTCCTCAGCCGGAGTGCGTCCTCTGTCGGGAGCAGTTAGCTAATGCTAATGTGGTTCCAAGCAAGCTGAAGAGGCACTTGGAAACCAAACATCCCTTCCACGCTGAGAGAAACCTGGCCTATTTCAAAAGAGCGCGGGATCTGAACCAGAGGCAGCAAGACCGTTTGTTGGATTGTGTGAAAGTGTCTGAAAAGGCAATGGAGGCTAGTTACATGCTAGCGGAGCTTATTGCAAAGCAAAAGAAGCCTCACACAATAGCGGAGACACTCATCCTGCCTGCTTGCAAAATAATTGCAGGTGTCATGCTGGGTCCAGATGCCGCAAATGAGCTATCCAAGGTGCCGGCATCTGATAACACAATCAAAAAAAAGAATAGATGACATGTCAGAAGACATTGAACAACATTTAACAGAGAAACTGCAGGCGAGTGGCAGATTTTCTCTTCAAATAGATGAATCGACCGACATAAGTGGGGCTGCCCAGCTCCTGGCAAACGTCAGGTATGTTGACGGTGACTCTATTAAAGAGACTTTTTTCTTCTGTAAAGAAATGGCAAGCCATACAACGGGAGAAAAAATATTCAAGGTAACTGATAACTACTTAAAAGAAAACAATCTGTGCTGGAGTATGTGCGTCAGTCTGTGCACGGATGGTGCGGCATGCATGACGGGGAGAGTGAGAGGCTTTATTGCAAAGGTAAAAGCACAAAATCCACAGATAGTGACCAACCACTGCATTTTGCATCGAGAGGCATTAGTTGCCCAAACCATGCCCCCGGAGTTGACTGAGGTGCTGAATCAGGCTGTGCAGATGGTGAATTACATCAAATCAAGGCCCCTGAAATCTCACCTTTTCTCCCAGCTGTGCGCTGAGATGGGAGCCGACCACCAAAGCCTGATCCTCCACACAGAGGTACGATGGTTGCCTCGGGGGAAAGTCTTATCCCGTTTTTACGAGCATCAGGTAGAGCTTTTGGAATTTTCACGTGAACACGCTGTCCCACATAAGGACAGGCTCGCGGATGAGAGCTGGTGCGCCAGGCTGGCTTACCTTGCAGACATATTTGGGCCTCTCAACGAGTTAAACGCAAAGCTTCAGGGCAGGAATGAAAACATTTTATCATCCACAGACAAGATTCGGGGCTTTATGGGCAAACTGACCCTGTGGCGCGAGGCTTTGGAACAGGGCTCCATGAACATGTTCCCGCTGGCATCAGCTGTGCCACAGGCAGCCAGTGAGCGCGCTATATATGCCGAACACCTTCAGACCTTAAAAGAGAGGTTTGAGCGCTATTTTCCACGTGTGGCGGACATCGAGGACAATGACTGGATCCGAGACCCATTCAACCAGGAGTCCGAGTCCTCAACCGAGAAGCTCACTATGAAGGAGAGAGAGGAGAGCGCAGAGCTCCGTGCGGACCGCACGCTGAAACTGAAATTTAGTGAGCTCACACTCGATCAGTTTTGGTTGGTTTGTGCATCAGAATATCCAACCATCTCCCACCACGCTATCGACCAACTTCTTCATTTCCCCACCACCTACCTGTGTGAGTTGGCGTTCTCCACTCTTGTTTACATGAAGAACAAGACCAGGTCACGGCTCTCTGTTGAGCAGGACTTGCGAGTGGCCCTCTCCTCCGTGCCACCAAGGATTAAAAAAATCTGTGCGCCCCGACAGGCACATGTGTCCCACTGATTTGTTAGTAGGCAGAATATTTACAAAAAAAGCCTGATTCTAAATGTTACAGTTACAATTTGTGGGTCAGATTCAGGACCATGCAGCTTTCTCATGGACAGTTCTCTGCTGAATTTCTGTTTCCTTTGCCTCACCTGTCTGGTTGAAATGGGTGTGTTTGATTAAGCCCAATTTGATAAAGTTTAAATATTTTTGTGAAGTATTTTGTTTATAAATATTTCATGAGTAGAATAGTTGTCTTTGTCACATCTTATTTGGCATTAGTAAATAATTATAAACTTAACAGATAAACAGATGATATTAGTGATAACACGTGTTATAAGGCTATTTTGCACAATAGGTGTGCCTTGAAATTTTTATTTGTCCTTTGGTGTGCCTTGGGCACAAAAAGTTTGGGAACCACTGTTCTAGAGGGATGTGGTCTAGTGATCTACAGGCATTTATATGTAGAGGGATGTGATCTAAATTTCATGGGGATCTGACCCAGATGGATTTTATCTAGGTCTAGGGGGACGAACCTAGAGGAGTAGTCCCAATGCACAGCCACCATTGAATGTTGTACGTCCTGGCACTTGTACATTGCACTTATTCAAGGTACTTAATTGTGTAGCATCTACAGTAGCTGCTATCGCTGCTTTACACGGGGAATGGGTTAGCCTAGCGATTGTAATACTTGCACTTGGTTCTATGAACATCTTTACTGTACCGACAGCGATATATTGTTGAACTTCTTATGACAAATGTACTTATTGTAACAATTGCACTTATTGTAAGTCGCTTTGGATAAAAGCGTCTGCTAAATGCCCTAAATGTAAATGTAAATGAGTATGTGATCTGTGGTGTGTGTTTGTCCGGTCTCCTCAGCGACAAAATGCAGCTGAGTATAAAGCTTACGACATCCTGGCTGTTCATCCAACCACAGAAAAACTTTTCCATGTAAGCCAGCAACACACGCGCACACGTCCAACACATTAATGCTCAAACGTAATATGTATATCAACTGCGTGTGTGTGTGTGTGTGTGTGTGTGTGTGTAGGCGGCATGCATGACGTTTGATGTAGACATCATCTGCATCACTATGACAGAGCGGCTTCCCTTCTTCTTCAAAAGGGCACCTATAAACGCGGTGAGTCTTCATCACCATACCTAAGCACCCAGCAATATCATCATTCATACGACTCCTGTGGAGGAATGATTGTGTGTGTGCGTGTGTGTGCAGGCCAGAGAGAGAGGGGTGATGTTTGAGGTGTGCTACGCTGCAGCTATCAGAGACTCCACCACGAGGCGCTACACCCTTACCAACGGCCTGGCCCTGGTGGAGCGCAACAGCGGAAAGGTCAGTCAGTCTGTCTGTCTTCACAAGCTGTCTCTCTGTATCATGGCGGACGGATTGCATTTAAAGATGCTGTTTGTTATATTCGTTATACGCCCTCAGAAGTAGAGCATCTGTGATTGACAGGCAAGAGGGATTCTCCAAAACTATCCCGGAAAAGTAAATAAAATCTGGATGGTCTCATTCAGAGGCAAGCGCAGTCAATAGGGATATTCTTAAAGTGAATTCTCACTCACTCACTCACTCACTCACTCTCTAATAACTGACCGGTGGCTAGGCCATTTCTAACAAATCAAACTAAAATAATCGCTCTTGAATGTTACCTATGTATATCAGTTTTAATAATGTAAAGTATATGTTGTTTAATAAAGTTATACTTTTTCCTCCAGAATGTCATCATCTCCAGCGGGACGGACAAGGTTAGTTTTAATAAAACATCTTAAAGAATCAAACGTTGTCTAAATTTCTTTCGTTAACGCTTTTATTTCTTTTGTTGTGACAGGCTTTAGAGCTGAGAGGACCTTATGACATTGCCAACCTGTATCCTTCATCCATTGCACATGTATATCTTTATATAACACCTGTTTTGTAGTGGTGATATGGTTATATTACAGATGTATAGACGTATCTATGTATTAAATGTATAATCTTAAGTGTTTAGGGGACTACAGCGGGAAATGAGCCAAATGGGCTAAAGCTGCTCCTGTTACTGTAGAGTAAATCAAAAGGGACTGTCCACAAAACTAAACAAATAATCTAAAGTATTGATATGTTAAGTATATCATCTTTAACGTGAGCATTCAGAGCTCAGTTGTTTGGTATGTCGGAGGTGGAGGCAAAGGACGGGGTGTCTTCAAACTGTCGCTCGGTTCTGATGCACGCAGGTACAGTACCTTTACAACACAACTGCATCTGGCATCACCGCGAATAACACTATGAGAGCCAGTATTACTACTACTTATGATAACATGACGTACATAATATTGATGACAGATAAAAGATCAACTGATCTGATGTGAATGTCAACATTAGTTCAGCCTAATCCGGTGATCTGGTATATCTTTCTGTGTCTGTCTACATTTCTGTCTTCAGAAACGAGGAAAACAGCTTGTGGAATCATCTACACAGTGAAAACACCTAAAGACACGCAACCAAAAGGTAGGCGAACCAAATCTATCTTAGCAGCACTCTGGTCTAACCTCTCTGTAGGACTCTGGACTAACTCTTTCTCTGTAGGGCTCATTTCCAACTTTCTGCTTGAGGATCAAACTTATTTGTCTTGTTTTATTTTACAGAGTCCGACACAGATACCGTCTCCATGGTAACAGATGAGCCTCCTTCAGCGAAAAAACAAAAAACCTCTGCTAGTTAATTGCTAGTGCTGTGCGTATCGGTGCCCATTTTGTTTTCTGTCGAATGTGCTAACACATCAGATTTTTTTTGTTTCATATCCTGCTTTTTTCCACCTTTTGTCTGAACAGCTCCATCTGAAAGAGACAAGCTGTCAATTTGACTTTAACAAGACATCATTGTTAATACGTAATAAATAAATACTCTATTGACTTTGAGTTGTTGGTTTATATGTGGTAGAGGGACTACAGATATGTATATATATGTGTATATATATATATATGTATGTATGTATATATATATATGTATATATATATGTATATATGTATATATATATGTATGTGTATGTATGTATGTATATATATGTATATATATGTATATATGTATATATATATGTATGTGTATGTATATATGTGTATATGTGTATATATGTATGTGTATATATGTATGTATATATGTATATGTATATATATATGTGTGTATATATATATATATATATATATATGTGTATATATATATATGTATATATATATATATATATATATATATGTATATGTGTATATATATATGTATATGTGTATATATATATATATCACTGGACTGTAAAGTATTACCTTCTGTAAAGCAAAAGATGTACCAATTTATTTTAATTTTACACACTGAATTAATCATTGCAGTACACCGGGTGACCACAGCGTGTCACTGTGGGCTGCCAAGGAGCTGTAAAATTACTCACCCCGAAATAATAATCAGTCTTTGTTGAAGACTTATAGGACTATTTACCAAGAATTATTTTGTTTCACTAAGATTGAGGTGAACAATCTTAAATCATTCTAGATTCGGAAAAATTCTAAACTATACTAACATTTTAGGGTATACTATTCTAATGGTTGGATGCATTTTTACTTATATCAGACTTTGAGTTTCAGATTTGTTTCTATTCAACTGGATGTATTTGGATCAAAATGTTACCTTTAAGTCGACTCTTTGGAATTCTGTTGGATCGCCTCACTATAACACGGAACATTTAAATCAGTTAGTAATAATGTGTTTTCCCTTGTTTTTGTGTGGCTTTTTGTGTGGTCTACGATGAACCTCCAGGGAGTTTGGGGTTTTGAAGTGACTGGAGTTCAGCTGTGCTCTGAGGTGAAAGTCAATGACGGAGCTGTGCTCTGTTGTGGAAGTCCATGACAGAGCTGTGCTCTCAGGTGGAGCTCTGCGGTGGAGCTCTATGATAGCGCTGTGCTCTGTGGTGGAGCTCTGCGGTGGAGCTCTATGACGGAGCTGTGCTCTGTGGTGGAGCTCTGTGGTGGAGCTGTGCTCTGAGGTTGAGCTCTGCGGTGGGGCTCTATGATAGAGCTGTGCTCTGAGGTGGAGCTCTGCGGTGGAGCTCTCTGATGGAGCTGTGCTCTGAGGTGGAGCTCTATGATGGAGTTGAGCTCTGCGGTGGAGCTCTATGATGGAGCTGTGCTCTGAGGTTGAGCTCTGCGGTGGGGTTCTATGATGGAGCTCTATGATGGAGCTGTGCTCTGTGGTGGAGCTCTGCGGTGGGGCTCTATGATAGGGCTGTGCTCTGCGGTGGAGCTCTATGATGGAGCTGTGCTCTGAAGTTGAGCTCTGCGGTGGAGCTCTATGATGGAGCTCTGCTCTGAGGTTGAGCTCTGCGGTGGGGTTCTATGATGGAGCTCTATGATGGAGCTGTGCTCTGTGGTGGGGCTCTATGATGTAGCTGTGCTCTGTGGTGGAGCTCTATGATGGAGCTGTGCTCTGAGGTTGAGCTCTGCGGTGGGGCTCTATGATGGAGCTGTGCTCTGCGGTGGAGCTCTGCGGTGGGGCTCTATGATGGAGCTGTGCTCTGCGGTGGAGCTCTGAGGTGGAGCTCTATGATGGAGCTGTGCTCTGATGGAGCTCTGAGGTGGGTTCTGAGACAAAGAGACAAAGAGAAGAAACCTTATTATGTAGATAAGTGTTGGGTTGAGATTAGTGAAGTTATTATAGTGTTTGGTTATTATTAAACACAATGCAGAGCCAGACGTACATCTGGATAAAACCAAAACACGTTTTAGTATTCAGGAAGCAGTTATCCTCATGAATGCAGAGTTGGAGTGAACACCCGTAGAATCTGGAGGAGAAGTCTTCACTGCTGCAGTGCTTGGTGATTAAAAATAGGCTGAAGTAAAAGATTTACTTCTCTTTCTCTCTATCTTTCACCCACACACACACACAGACACACACAACCACTCTTTACCTCACACACACAGCCTCTCTCTTCCTCGTTCTACTTATTTTCTTTCTACCTCTCTTTGTTTACCTCTCTCCATACTCTCTCCATTATACGAGAGAATCATATTTACAGACAGACGGACAGAGCATGAACGACAAAAAGAAAAAAGGACAGAATCAGACGGAAAAAGAGAGGGATGGAAGGAGAGAGAGAGAGAGGGAGGGCGAGCAGAAAGAGTCAATCATTCTGTGTTCTCCAGAGGCTGGTAAACGAGTGGAAAACGATTTGACCACCGCAGCTCAAAGGAAACACAGAAGGCGGGGGAGGGAAGAAGGGAGTGAATTAGGGAGGGGGGGAGTGAAGGAACGAGGAGTGAGTGAAGGACGGTGGGGGGAGGGAAGGAGAGGGGGTGGAGGAGGGAGGGAGAGAGGGAGTTAAGGAAGGAGGGAGGAAGTAGTGAAGATGGAAGAAGGGTTTGATGAAAGGAGGGAGGGGTGAGTGAGGGAGGAAGAGAGAGGGGGGAGTGAAGGAGAGGGAGGGAGAGAGGGGGGAGTGAAGGAGGGAGAGAGGGGGGAGAGAGGGGGAGTGAAGGAGGGAGGGGGGAGTGAAGGAGAGGGGGGGAGTGAAGAAGGGAGAGAGGGAGGGAGAGAGGGGGGAGTGAAGGAGGGAGAGAGAGAGGGAGGGAGAGAGGGGGGAGTGAAGGAGGGAGAGAGAGAGAGAGGGAGGGAGAGAGGGGGGAGTGAAGGAGGGAGAGAGGGAGGGAGAGAGGGGGGAGTGAAGAAGGGAGAGAGGGAGGATATAAGAAAGGAGAGAGGGGGGAGTGAAGGAGGGGTGAGGGAGGGAGGGAGGGGAGAGTAAAGGAGGGGTGAGGGAGGGAGGGTTGAGTGAAGGTCACTAAAGTGCCAAACGCTGTTTCAGAAGAACTCAGCTCCCCAAGGCTCACACCCGTTCTCCCCTGACCTCCTAAATCTCATCCATCTATCCATCATCCCCCATCCAACATCTCCCCATCCATCCCCCATCCAACATCTCTCCGTCCATCCCCCATCTATCATCTCTCCATCCAGCCGTCCATCAATCCATCATCCATCCAGTGTACCTGTGTCATCCTTCAGCTCTCTACCTCTACCTGTAGCTTAACGGACAATCCCAGTCTGGGTGATTAAATCACTGTAAGGCCTCCCCTGGCTTTACTTAAACATCAGTTTCCAATATCATTTGTAAAAATGTCTTTGTTGTGCCAACTCTGTCTGTGATCGCGCCTGCGACAGACTTAAACAATAGTAGTAGCACTCTTACGGCAATAAGACATTGAGGGATTTACGACAATTCACTGGTTTTCTTTCTCCATAAACGCCATACTGAGTGAATCATGTATTGCTTCCAAAAAAGAAAGGGCTATACATATATACTGTTTGTGGCGAGAGCATGCTCACACTAAATGCTATTCAGCAGAATCCATACAAGGTAGTCATTTTGACAAATTCTATCAGTGACGGATGTTTAACTGAAGCCAGGAGAGACGGCTGAATTCACTCTCACGTTCTAAAAGTGTCTTCTAAATTACTAATTTGTCCTTTTAATAAATAGTCATGTAAGCGTAAAGGGGGTTACGGTTGCTCTAGAATGCTCTAAACCTCTTAATAAAACAAACCACCCAACATGAATGCATGACCTTAAAGTAAGGCTTTTTTCTGAAAGCACCCACTGAGCGGTCTAGCTGACTGGTGGATGTTGTAGTGTTAGCGCTGCATGTTAGCTTCTTGTAGCATCTCTCCGAGCGTAAAACATGGAGTCCCCCAGGCCATCCCTCTGTTAATGCTTCATTTAAAGATGTTTGTTGCAACTCTCTCTCTCTCTCTCGCTCTCTCTCTAACACAACTCAGTCCTTGTCCTCTACTTGCTCTCTTCTAGTGAGCTTACACCAAGGTTCCGCCAAGCCAGCAGCCAGCTAACACCAAGCTAACGTGGAGCTAATGCTACCACCAAGCTAACACCAAGCTAACAGCCCCAGTACACTCACAGTCTGTTGCTGGTTCAGTTTGGCGCTGCCCATTAGAACCACAGTATTTTACTAGTGGACACTTGGAGCTGGCCAGTAAAACCAGAGTCTACTTCTTGACACACTGGGAGCCAGTGCAACCATCATCTGGTTGTACTTGGAGCTGGCAACTGGGTTAGGTTAGCTGAGACCTTTTCTACCATGTAGAACCATGGTGTGTGTGTGTGTGTGTGTGTGTCTGTGTGTGTTAGTAGTTGTGTGTGTTTTATGTGCTCTGGGTGGGAGTTCTCTTTTTGTGACATCATAAGCCTTAACCTTTGACCTCAATCTGAACCCTCACCTCCCACTAATCGAGCTTTCACAGTCCAGAGCTCACCCACACACACACACACACACACACACACACACACACACACACACACACACACACACACACACACACACACACACACACACACACACACACACACACCCTGGAGGTGGCGTTAGAGCAGTCCAGCGTGTGATTGGTGGAGAGGTAATCCATCATGTTCAGCTGTCTGTCTGTCAGTCAGCCCCGCTCGGCCATCTTGGATGCTCAAACACACTCTCTTTAACAGGCGGATAACCATTACGATAATTATAACTATTAAATATTATACTATAACTATAAGCATGCACTCTCTAACAGGCGGATATAACTACAACTTTTACTATAACTTTTACTATTTTATATTAGATAACTGTACACATTCTCTGTCAATCACAGGTGCGTAAAATGCAACGCATCTCAATAGCAGAGAAAAGTAAGAAGGGAGGGATGGTCATTTTAGGGTTTAGTTTCAAAATCGTGCTTTGTTCCGCTCTTTTCTGCTCTCTCTCTCTTTACAACTCTTCAATCTTACCAGCACTAAGAATGAAAACGCTATTAAGTGTTTAAAGGCTATATTTCGGTTAAAGCTATGTATTAGGCCTAAGTGTTTTAACCAGTGTAAAGAGTTAGTTAAAGCTATTTATTAAGGGCTGTAAATTAGGATTCTTATGCAAAATGTAAATGTCTACTTTTCATGCTGATGCTGACATGAAACATGCTGACAAGCAGAAAAAGTGTGCACGCGTGTGTGTATTTGTGTGTGCGTGTGTGTTTGTGTGTGTGTGAGCGTGTTTTTCTTCAGGAGTTTTGTTTTTTTGATGTGACAGCACAACCCCCCCAGCCCTGAGTTTCA
>NC_136952.1:5070434-5077934 GCF_949987615.1 Pollachius pollachius
TTATCAGCCTTCACCTCCTCAACACACCCTCTCATCCCCTCTCCTCTCTTCTCCTTTCATCTCCTCAACCCTCACCTCCTCTGCATACCCTCTCCTCCCCCCTCTCTCTTATCCTCCTCTCTCCCCTCACCTCCTCCACATAGCCTCTCCTCTCCCTCTCCTCTCCTCTCCTCTCCCTCTCCTCTCCCTCTCCCTCCTCTCCTCTCCTCTCCCTCTCCCTCTCCCTCTCCCTCTCCCTCTCCTCTCCTCTCCCTCTCCCTCTCCTCTCCCTCTCCCTCCTCTCCTCTTCTCTCCTCTCCTCTCCTCTCCCTCTCCTCTCCTCAGAATAAATCTCAACGGGTGAATCAGACGCTTTGCAGGTCAAAGTGGATCCTTGTCGCCGCCTCCTCTCTTCCTTTTCACACGCCTGCTCTCCACCAGAACCCCACTGGAACCCACCAGAACACATCACTTAAGAACAGACAGAGGCCAACAAAGCAAGGCACGCATGGGGTGGAAGTCAAGCTTTAACTTCATCAAACCCACACGCTAAATACTTTTGTTCCTAAATACTTTGCCGTCATTAACGAGGAAGGAAATCCTTTATACAGGGTACAAATCCAATCCACTTTGGTCCGGCGTCCGGAGCTGATCGCTATGGAAATGAGAGGAGAATCAAAAGTCTGAATAAAAATGTGAGACATTAAGTGAGAAACAAAGTGTGAAATATTAACGGCTTAGCTGGGTCTTTTCTAATTGGAGAGCTGGCGCTCTGCCAACCTCGTTAGGCCGTCTGGAGTGTGAAGGGTACCCAGGTCACCATGGTGATCCAGAATGCTCACGCTAGCTACATGCTAACCTATGGCCTCGAAACGCTCAGGCTAGACGAATGCTTACCTCTATCATGCTAGCCACATTCAAACCTCTAGCCTCGAAACACGCATGCTGGCTATACGCTTACCACTAGCCTCAAAACACTGAGGCTATACATACAAAGCTTCAAAACAGTCAGGCTAGCTACATGCTTACCTCTAGCTCCAAAACGTTCATATTGTACCTTTTGATAACAAAGTTTATCGCAAAGTTTATCAACGAGCAATTAGACCTCAATTGCTCTGATTTGGTACGGCTGCACATATCTATGGTGTGTGCGTGTGTGTATGTGTGTGTGCGTGTGCGTTAGAAGTTTAGATCTTTTAATCCGAGCAGTTCAGAGAGAGAGCCCTAAAGCATCCTGGGACATTTTATATATTCTCTCTCATGATCAGCCTCTCCCTGCCACCCCTTTCCCCCCGTCTCCCCATCCTCCTGTCTCCCCCTCTCTCCCTCCCTACCCTCTCACTCCCTCTCACCTTTCTCTCCCTCCTGATCTCCTTCTCGCTCCCTCTCCATGTGTGTGGTTTGTGTGTGTGTGTGTGTGTGTGTGTGTGTGTGAGAGTGTGTGTGTGTGCGTGTGTGTGTGTGTGTGTGTGTGTGTGTGTGTGTGTGTGTGTGTGTGTGTGTGTGTGTGTGTGTGTGTGGTAAGGGAAAAAAAAGTGCCTTTTGAAACTGAACACACTTAATCTAGAGTATACTAAAACCAAACTGCAACACCCGTAAACTACAACAGGCTTAATCAAAATTTCAACATGTTTAAACTGGACCACAACACACTTAAACTGAACAACACATTACAACTGACCAGCAACACTTTTTAGCCGAACTACAATGCATTTCAACACCTTAAAACCAAACTAAACCACTCTTAATCTAAAGTACATCCGCTTAAACCAAACTACAACACTAGACCTAAACGAAACATGTAAAATGCTAAAAATACAACATTTTCACAACATTCAACTTGACCAGTCAGCAAGTTGGTAAGTTCACCTTTTTCAGTTTGGGATTCAGACCAAAACCTGTTTGACCTCTGAGTTAAAGGACTTTATTTCCCTAAAGGTCAACGACTCTTCCTTTAACTGCTCGTAATTACTCTCAGAATTAGAACCAGCTAGACACACAACCCTCAGTATGCGTGTATTTGTGTGTGGCTGTCTAGATGTGTGTGTGTGTGTGTGTGTGTGTGTGTGTGTGTGTGTGTGTGTGTGTGTGTGTATGTGTGTGTGTGTATTACAATGTCCTAAAAGAGGACATTATTATCAGCCATAAAAATAATCAGATGCTATTTGTGTGTGTGTGTGTGTGTGTGTGTGTGTGTGTGTGTGTGTGTGTGTGTGTGTGTGTGTGTGGCCAGAGGCTGGTCAGTTTAGAGAAGGAGCTCGTTAAGAACTCCTCCCTTGTTAACGAGCTCGTTAAACTCCAATATGAGCTCAGCCAATAAAGAAGAGTTAGTGCTCGATGGCACCTGCTGCGTCCATGGCAACCAGCAGGTAGGAGGGGCAGGAGAGAGGAGGCTGTCAATCATATTTTACCCTTTATCTCCGTCAATTGATTTAGTTCAGAGTTGCGCGTGTGTGTGCGTGTGCGTGTGTGTGTGTGTGTGTGTGTGTGTGTGTGTGTGTGTGTGTGTGTGTGTGTGTGTGTGTGTGTAGGGGTCTTTGTCGCTTTTCCATTAGTACAGGTACAGCTAGCAACTGATACTTGTGGAACCCGTGCTCAGAACTCTGGCTCTGAAACGTCATGACCCCAGCTCTCCCACCGCGACCGCGCCACCCACTCCATTGACGTAGCCAACATACTATCATGCTAGCGACAAAAGCTGCCTGTGAACTGAGACGGTCTCGTTTATATCAAATAAGAGAGCAGGAGGGAAGGAAGGAGATGGCGGAATGTCAAGGTGATGTTAGGGTTAGGGGAGGTGATGTTAAGTTGAGGGGAGGTAATGTTAAGGTAAGGGGAGGTGATGTTAGTGATGAGGAGAGGTGATGTTAAGGTGAGGGGAGGTGATGTTAAGTTGAGACGAGGTGATGTTAAGGTGAGGGGAGATGATGTTTAGTTGAGACGAGGTGATGTTAAGATGAGGGGAGGTGATGTTAAGGTGAGGGGAGGTGATGTTAAGGTGAGGGGAGGTGATGTTAAGGTGAGGGGAGGTAATGTTAAGGTAAGGGGAGGTGATGTTAGTGATGAGGAGAGGTGATGTTAAGGTTAGGGGAGGTGATGTTAAGGTGAGGGGAGATGATGTTAAGTTGAGACAAGGTGATGTTAAGATGAGGGGAGGTGATGTTAAGGTGAGGGGAGGTGATGTTAAGGTGAGGGGAGGTGATGTTAAGGTGAGGGGAGTTGATGTTAAGGTGAGGGGAGGTGATGTCAGTGATGAGGAGAGGTGATGTTAAGGTGAGGGGAGGTGATGTTAAGGTGAGGGGAGGTGATGTTAAGGTGAGGGGAGGTGATGTTAAGTTGAGACGAGGTGATGTTAAGTTGAGACGAGGTGATGTTAAGGTGAGGGGAGATGATGTTAAGTTGAGACGAGGTGATGTTAAGATGAGGGGAGGTTATGTTAAGGTGAGGGGAGGTGATGTTAAGGTGAGGGGAGGTGATGTTAAGGTGAGGGGAGGTGATGTTAAGGTGAGGTGAGGTGATGTTAAGGTTAGGGGAGGTGATGTTAAGTTGAGACGAGGTGATACTAAGGTGAGGGGAGGTGATGTTAGTGATGAGGAGAGGTGATGTTAAGGTGAGGGGAGGTGATGTTAAGTTGAGACGAGGTGATGTTAAGATGAGGGGAGGTTATGTTAGGGTGAGGGGAGGAGATGTTGCTGATGAGGGGAGGTGATGTTAAGGTGAGGGGAGGTGATGTTAAGGTGAGGGGAGGTGATGTTAAGGTGAGGGGAGGTGATGTTTAGTTGAGGGGAGGGGATGTTAGGGTTAGGGGAGGTAATGTTAAGGTGAGGGGAGGTGATGTTAAGGTGAGGTGGGGTGATGTTAGGGTTAGGGGAGGTAATGTTAAGGTGAGGGGAGGTGATGTTAAGGTGAGGTGAGGTGATGTTAGGGTTAGGGGAGGTGATGTTTAGGTGAGAGGAGGTGATATTAAGGTGAGGGGAGGTGATGTTAAGGCGAGGGGAGGAGACATTGGGGTTGAAAGTTGAACAGACAAACAGCTCTAGTTTGTTCCAATACAAAGAAAGTTTTGAAATAAGTGCTGTAGAAATGAGGAAGGCGTGTTCTCCTGATGGCTATGACCTCTTTGTGACTCTATGAGCGATGCTGTATATGATACACCCTGTGGCCTTAGGGTTAAGTGTCGTGAAGCTTAACCTTTTCTCAGACGCGGACAGCAAAAGACAACCGCTGGCCAGAAGGAGCAGCACACATCAACACACACACACACACACACACACACACTGCGGCATTTTATATAAGTGTGTGAGAAACGTAACCCTTTCTCAGACGTACCTCATATAGCCCGTGAAGACGACCATGCTTCGTCCTTTCAGCGAAATATCCTATGTATTTAGAGGATTCAATTATAATGGAGTTTCACTTTTTAATCCGAGTGTAAAAAAGTGTAGCGAATGGCAGTGCGTGGATGAGGGGGATTATGATGAATGGGTGAGCATTCTTTAATACAGCCATGGTTTGGAGACGTTGTTTTTTTTAGGTATTTTCCCCGTTTGATAATTAAAAGTATCAGTTTTGAGTTGGTATAGCAAGCTATACTCACGCACCGCAGTACAAGTAAACACTGGCTTTCAGCGCCGACTGCCATCGAAATTACGATGTGAATACAACATTATTCTACGAATGAAATGTATCACTAGGGATGCAATAACATACAGTAGATTGAGAAGAAAATAATAATAGGCTGTTACCTCCACCATGTCCCACAAGATGGACAATTACCACTATGATGTGTCAAAAAGTCGACCTTGGTGAGCAAAAAAACAATGTTTCTTTTTCACAAAACGGATATACCAACTGAGACCTTACAGGCCAGTTCAGGGCACCATAGTCGCTGGAAGGGGGGGAGGGGGTGTTCATTTGGTTTCCATCCGCAACCTTACAGCTAGCTGCTAATCAATTCTACACTCTGGACCTTTGACCATAGTCCTCCAAACCATTTTAAGGAGTAATTGCATCACATCACTTCATTGGTTGGTTAATCTCTGGGGGCGGGTGTATGACTGACAGACCAATCAAAGAGCAACATATGAGTCTGGGGCTTGTTTGGGATTCACCAGAACACTGTTATGCTGAACATGCGCTCTCTCTCTCTTTCTCTCTCTCTCTCTCTCCCCTTTCTCTCTCTCTCTCTCTCTCTCTCTCTCTCTCTCTCTCTCTCTCTCTCTCGCTCTTTCTCTCTCTGTGTGTTCTGCAAGTGTGTGTGCTGCATGAGTGCGCGCGCGTGTGTGTGTATATATGTCTGGTGTGTGTATGTGTGTGTGTGTGTGTGTGTGTGTGTGTGTGTGTGTGTGTGTGTGTGAAAGTGCGTGAGTGCATGTGTGTGTTACCAGGTTGACTGACAGGGCTAATTACTAGTACTGAATGTAGATTATACTTCAGACAGACACACACACTCTCAAGCACACACACACACACACACACACACACACACACACACACACACACACACACACACACACACACACATACATACATTCTCAAGCATGCACACACAAAACACAAAGATCGAAAAGTCACACACAATATAAATATATTATTTCATTAAATATATATTTATCTGTGAGGTTCTTTGTAGCTCTATTTCCTGCGGTTGAAATATTCAAAATGTTTGAGACATTGAGACGCAGTTGAAGATTGACAGCCTGCTGGCGATATGACGAGGTCGTCTGATTGGTTGATTGATTGGTTTGCCCGGGTCTGTTGAAAGCTGGTGATGGTTACGGTTACCGTGGCAGCGGAGGTGTCCAGCAGTAATTACTGTAGCGTTGGACTGAATGACAGTCTGTTGTTGCTATGGTAATGACATGTCTGTCAATCACACGGCTGTCACCACGGCACTCGACTCACCAAGTAGCTAGGAGTAATGTCAGGGGCAGGTGAGGGGAGAAGGAGGTGGTTGTGGGGAGAAGGGGGAGGTTGAGAGGAGGAGGTGGCGGTGGGGAGGAGGAGAGGGTTGGGGGAGGAGGAGGTGGAAGTGAGGAGGTGGTAGGAAGGAGGTGGCGGTGGGGAGGAGGAGAAGGTTGGGGGAGGAGGAGGTGGTAGTGAGGAGGTGGTGGGAAGGAGGTGGAGGGGAGGAGCTGAAGGGGAGAAGGAGGAGGTTGAGAGGAGGAGGTGGCGGTGGGGAGGAGGAGAAGGTTGGGGGAGGAGGAGGTGGGAGTGAGGAGGTGGTGGGGAGGAGGAGAAGGTTGGGGGAGGAGGAGAAGGTAGTGAGGAGGTGGTGGGGAGGAGGAGAAGGTTGGGGGAGGAGGAGGTGGTAGTGAGGAGGTGGTGGGGAGGAGGAGAAGGTTGGGGGAGGAGGAGGTGGTAGGAAGGAGGTGGTAGGGAGGAGGTGGCGGTGGGGAGGAGGAGAAGGTTGGGGGAGGAGGAGGTGGTAGTGAGGAGGTGGTGGGAAGGAGGTGGTGGGGAGGAGCTGAAGGGGAGAAGGAGGAGGTTGGGAGAAGGAGTTGATTGGGAGGAGAGCGTGGTAGGGAGGAGGAGGAGGAGGAGGTGAGGAGGAGGAGGAGGAGGTGAGGAGGAGTTGGTTAGGGCCCCATCAGGGTTACAAGTTGTAAACAGGGCAGGTCACATCCTTTCGATTCATAAATCTTTTGACCAATCATATTGCTGGGGGCAGGACTCAGCAAGCGCCCTTTACTTGTTAGGACTTTCTACTAGAAACACTCTTGAAACAAATCCCATTCATTTATTGGATTTTTAAGTATTTTTCAACCATAACATGTCTGATCATCTATCGACATAGAAGAAAAAACGTTCCAGTCAATCGGGTGTGTGTGTCTTTTCTTCTGCTTTGGATTTAATTCAATGAAGCGTAAGACGAGTTGACAGGACACATTTGGACCAACGATGTTGTAAGGCCGCTGTGGTCACTATCACCACTAAAAACCTGATGGGCTCTTTACAGTGGGTAAGCATGTCACTCTCACTGTTAACCACACGCTATCTCAAGAGCTCCCACACCAAAACTCTTCATGTAGCCAGCAGGAAGACCTGCCGAAACGTATTACTGAGATACACTTGCTCAAATAGTTGAAGCCAACGATACGTATTGTGTTGTATCAGGTAATATGCTTCCTTTCTTTCAGTTCTGTTGACCATTCATTTTAATTAGCCGCAACAACTTGGGAGCGACGTCGACTTGCAGCAGACGTTCCTCGAGAAAACCCGAACAGACAATATGAACCGAAAATCCGTAAAAACTTCTGGGGCTGCTATAAGGAGCAGCGATGAACCTGCGTCCCCAAGGGGGTACAGAGGGTTTCAGACAGGCTGTTGTATAATTCAGCCTCCATCCATAATGGAGCTATCATTATGCTGCACGGAGGCGTTATTAAAACATTACAACATGTTGGCCTTTCAAAACAGCTGCTTCTCAAAGAGGACGTCCTGAAACCACTTAGACTGTAAAATATTAAGCAGCTCTAAGCAGGAGGGCGGCCCCGCAAGCGCCGGTCTAAGTGAGTCTTG
>NC_136952.1:5087934-5090434 GCF_949987615.1 Pollachius pollachius
GACTCCACAGCTCCTCCTTCTCCTCTCCCTTTCTCTCTCTCTCAGCGTCTTCCCAGTACAACCACAGCCTACTGGGAGCTGCACAGTACAACCACCATAGTTTACAGGTTATACAGTGAGCAGCGCACTACAACCAGTCTTCTACTGATTATACTTGGAGCTGCCCAGTACAGCCGGTACACAGATTTCCTCTGGTTTAACTGGGAGTCGGATGGTGATGATACAGTCATCCCACTCATTTACCCCTTCCTGCTCACTATTCGCCCCGGCAACCAATTATGTCATCACCTTGGCATTTAGCTGGCCAAGACGCCACACCATGGTGACCACAGACCATAATAGCAGATAAAACTTTCCGGTAATGATGTTGGGGAGCATAATGTGTGTGTGAGTATGTGTGTGTGTGCTTGCGTGTGTGTGTGTGTGTGTGTGTGTGTATAAGTGTGTAAGTGTGTGTGTGCTTGCGTGTGTGTGTGTGTGTGTGTGTATAAGTGTGTAAGTGTGTGTGTGCTTGCGTGTGTGTGTGTGTGTGTGGGGGGGGGGGGGGAGTCCACATGGGAATAGCCCAGTCCTTCTTGTTAACCAGCTTATGAAAAGGTTTCCTGAATTAGCTAATAAGCTAAAAGCTGCTCCTGTCTCCAGATGCCAGGAGGCTACAGAACAACCAACACTTTAAACACAGACCGAACAGTTTCCAGGAGAAGTAGAACCAGACCTTATCTATCTATCTGTCTTTATTTACCTTCTAAACCTGAACCCTAACTTAAACTAACTTTATATGAAATAAACTTATCGTAGAAATGATGTGACCACTTAATGATAACTATTGTCTATGAATTATATAGACAATATATATAATAGTTGAACAGTTATTAATTATTCTTTATAGACAATAGAAAGAGTATAGTTATGAATTATGCTTTATAGACAATAGAGAGAGTATTGTTAACCAGTTATGAATTATGCTTTATAGACAATAGAGAGAGTATAGTTAACCAGTTATAAATTATGCTTTATAGACAATAGAAAGTATAGTTAACCAGTTATGAAATATGCTTTATAGACAATTATGGAGAACAAAGTTACATTGTCATTTAGATAATGTAAATTTAAAATTGAGTCATTTAACAGATGTTTGATCCAAAGCTGGGAGTCAAACACCCTGACCACCAGACGAAGCGAAACATGGACTCTGACGTTCACAAAAGTGTGGGTTGCTCCTTGCACCACTATAAACTGGATATCAACTCAACCTTTCTTTATGGAGAAATAATAACAGCCTTAGAAAATAGTGTCAGATTGCTTCCCCTAACATATCCACTCCTTTCTCCCCCTTTTCTCCCCCTCCCCCTCTCTCCCCTCTCCTCCTCTCCCCCTCGCCCCTCCCCTCTTCTCCTCTCTCCCCCTGTCTCCATTTCTCATCTACCTCCCCCTCCTCCCTCCTCCCCGCTCTGCTTTCTCATCCCTCCTTTTGCCTCTCCTCTTATAACAATCTGACACATGATTACACACATGCTGATGGTGTTTCCATGGTGATAATTAAAACAGCCTCTTGAGGATTGTTATTGCTATGGAAACGACCAGGGCAGGGGGGGTGGTTAAAAGATCTCCTCCTCCTCCTCTCCTCCCCTCCTCCCTCCGGTTAGAGAGGAGGAGAGGAGATGAGGAGGGAGAAAATGAGGAGGGTGAAGAGGAGAAGAGGGGAGTGGAGGAGAGAGAATGAGAGAGGAGAGGAAAGGAGGAGCAGTGAGGAGGAGAGGAAAGAAAAGGGAAAGAAGAGGAGGAGAGAGGAGGAGATAGTACCAGACAGGAGAGGAGGGGATGGGAGGAGGGGTGAGTAGGAGAGGAGGGGTAAGGAGAGGAGATGAGAGGAGATAAGAGGAGATGAGGTCAGGATGCAGTGTGCGTGACCTTTGACCCTGCAACCAGTTTAAACACTGATCCAGACAAGAGTGTGTGCATGTTTGTGTGTGTGTGTGTGTGTGTGTGTGTGTGTGTGTGTGCGTGTGTGTGTGTGTTACTCTACCAGTCTGTCTATCTGCTTTGACAAGCTGTCAGACACTCAACACATCAGTAAACCAAGGTGACAAATTAGACTATTGCACATACACACACACACACACACACACACACACACACACACACACACACACACACACACACACACACATTATACACAGTCTGATGTCTAGGTGTTTGGTTAGCTTGGTTAGTGTTAGCATGCTGTAGCTAGTCCGATCACCTGCTTTTAGTTATATATCGTTATATATACATATCTTTAAGATATTGATCAATAAATAAATAGTTATAGATATAGATATTTTTTGGACAAATAGAATAGATATGTCTGAGAGTAAGTTGAAATTATGTAATCTTGTGACGTGTTGGGTGCAAAAATTACACAAACACACACACACACACACAAACACGCATACGCACATGCACGCACACACAGAAACACACACACATGCACGCACAAGCACACACACACACATATATA
>NC_136952.1:5105434-5115434 GCF_949987615.1 Pollachius pollachius
TACACACACATACACTCCGTAGCCCACAGATTGTAGGTTAATCCTGGTAAAATTAATGAGCAGAAAGTTAATTTGTCGTTTTGACCCTTTTCAGCTTATTACTCACCAATTTAACACACACACACACACACGGTCACACTTTAACTCACTTATTAAATTAATCTCTTGTGCTTCCAGGGAAAATGCGAATAAAACTAGAATAGACAGACTAAAAGACAGACAGACAGACAGACAGCAGGCAGACAGATGGATCGACAGACAGGCAGAGAGACAGACAGACTATTAGACAGACTATCAGACAGACAAAGAACTAGACAATCAGCCACACAGACTGTCAGACAGACAGACGGACAAATTAGTAGTTGTCTGTAAAATAAGCAGAGAGTTGGGATCAGACAAAGAACTATGCAGGCTATCAGACCGACAATAATTTGAGAAACTTTCAGACAGATTATAAGATATATATTGCATCATCTATGCATTTAGATTCTGGAACGTTCTCATGATGAATTACACGTCCTAGAAGAACGGCTAATTGGACCACAGAGGATAGAGGAGAGAACATGCAGAGTACTCCCATGCCATTCTATACAACACACAACCATTTTAAAGTCTCCTTCAAAACCCTCATACATCCCCTTTAAAGTCCCATACAAAGCCATTGTATAGAAAATACAATGAAGCAATGATAGCGATGAATAGCTGAAAACACTCACCTTGTCAGAAGGCCCATGTGACTCCCCATTTTCCGTGTTCAGTCATATAGTCACATGCTGCTGTTCTTCAGACTCGTAGGATGATGGATCTGTCATCTGCGGGTGATGTTTCATGTTCCAGTTTTCGTCTTCAAAACTCACCAACTAATGAGTCTGTCCTTTGACCTGGAGATAATTTCTTTGATCTGGGGAAACATTTATTTTATCTAGGGTAACAGTCCTTTGATATGGGTAAATAGTATTTTGATCTACAAATAAGTTATTGGAGCTGGGGAAATAGTCATTTGATCTAGAGAAACAGTCCTTTGACCTAACGAAATAGTCATTTGATCTAGAGAAACAGTCCTCTGATTTAGAGAAAAAGTAATTTGAGGGAAACAGTCCTTTGATTTATAGAAAAAGTTATTTGACCTAGAGAAACAGTACTTTATCGGGAAACACTCCTTTGATCTAGAGAAACAGTCTTTTGATCAGGGGAAACAGTCCTTTGATATCGGGAAAAAGTCCTTCGATCTAGAGATCAGTTCTTTGATCTAGAGAAAACAATTATTTGATCAGCGAAAATCGTTCTTTGATATGGGGAATAAGTACTTAGATCTAGAGATCACTTCTTTGATCTAGAGAAACTTTTATAAGGGTAAATAGTCTTTTGATCTGAAAAAGGTGATGTGATCTGGGAGAAAAATGCTTTCATCTAGAGAAACAATCCATGGATCTGGATGAACTTATTTGATGTGGAAGAATACATGAAGGAACTGTTTCTCTCTTGGGTCTAGAGAAACAGTTCTCTTTGATGGAAAGAGTAGTTATCTTGACAAAGACAGCGTTATCTTGGTAAGAAAACAGCCGTCTGGTACTCTCTGCAGTCGCCCTTATGCAGGTGTGTTGCTGGAGGTCAGTAGAGAGGGCTACCGCCCCCTATAGGGTTGGTGTGACATGACACCTGAACACATGCTTTATGCTGTCACTTGTCCGTGACAGCATTTACTCAACTAACTAATACTATTAAGTAGTACTGATATGGACATTGATTTGTTCATAATGTATCAGTATTGATGAGATATTTGGTAGCCTGTGCGATATGACAAATACTATTGATTCTGTGTTAGCAGGATCGTTGACTGACAAAACAGGACTAACCAATCATGCTGATGATAGGTTTATTGATACATCAGCCATCTTTCTGTCTCACGTTTCTCTCAAAGGGCTTTATTGCCACAGAAAACGTATGTTTACATGGCCATGGCGAAGCAAAAGTCGAGTAAGATACAAACAAAGTATATTGACAATACATACAATATACAATACAATATAATACAAATGTACAGAGAGCCAATACTCTCTGATTTGCTCAATTACTTTTTCTCTTTGTAGTAAATACAAGTTGTTTAAACAAAGTAAATACGAATAGTTAAATTCAGTCCAAGTAGTCAAATTCAATGCAAGTACCGTAGTTTAATTAAAATGAATAAAAGCAGTTTGATCAGTTTGAACAATGAACAACAGCCAGAGAACATAAGTAAGGTTCTTTAGAGGTCTGGTGATCTGTTGATACCTTCTTCAAACCTGAACGAAGCAAACATGGAACCATCTAACGAGATGACCCGTAACACAGACACACACACGTACACACAAACACACACGCACACACACACACACACACACACACACACACACACACACACACACACACACACACACACACACACACTATCCTTCAGGGAGGTCCAGTGTGTCAATATGTAGAGATCCATAGCTGGGCGATCAATAGGTTGTCTATCGATCTGTTGTAATATACACCATGTGTCTGAGACAACGCATACAAACAACCCACAAACACACACAAAAACACACACTCACACACACACACAAAAAACACAAAAAACACACACACACAAACACACACACAAACACAGAGACACACTCACACTCACTCACACCCTACACCTCTCTGACCCTCTGCCTGTCTGCACACCTGTGTGTCCGTCTGTCCATCTATCTGTCTGTCTCTCCCTGCCTGTCTGTCTGTTGGCGGATTATGTAGCATCGATGTCTTCAGTGTTTCTTGTCAACTACTTACAGCTAACAACATGATCACAACAGGCTACCCTTTAGGGGTCATTGTCCCTACTAGCCTTAGCAACGTGAAGCCATGAAGACCATTAGACAGATATCCTTCTCTCTGTCTTTCTCTCTCTCTCTCTCTCTCTCCCTCCCTCTCTCTCTCTCTCTCTCCCTCCCTCTCTCTCTCTCCCCCCCCCCCCCCTCTCTCTCTCTCTCTCTCTCTCTCTCTCTCTCTCTCTCTCTCTCTCTCTCTCTCTCTCTCTCTCTCTCTCTCTCTCTCACACACCCTTTCTCTCTCTCAGCAGGGTGCAGAGCAGGCATGTAGCCAGTTAGCGTGTTGGCAGCTAACTCAGCAGTAGCTAAATGCAGCCTCCTATTGGTGTACAGCTGTTACTGTCACAACTTCAACAGGCTAAAGCTAACAGCCTCACTCCGAGCATTCATGCTCACACAAAGGCTGCATATCACCAGTACGGAATAATCGGTTTTAGCTTTTCAACACACACACACACACATGGACACACACACACGCACGCACAGACACATACATACACACACACACACACACACACACACACACACACACACACACACACACACACACACACACACACACACACACACCCACCAAGCTTAGCTAAGATAACAGGAATCAGAAGGTTGCTTAATGTTCTACATCATGATTCAAAATCACAGACTGCACACAGCTGGTTGTGTCTGTGTGTGTGTGTGTGTGTGTGTGTGTGTGTGTGTGTGTGTGTGTGTGTGTGTGAGTGTCTGTGTGTGTGTGTGTGTGTGGTTGTTTGTGTGTGTTTGTGTGTGTGTGTGTCAGGTCGTTGGTTTTCTCTGCATCAGCAGAGTGTTAGTTCAACATGAGAACAGACACTAGTTCACCATCTGTCTACCTCTCTCTCTCTCACACACACACACACACACACACACACACACACACACACACACACACACACACACACACACACACACACACACACACACATACACATAGTCATTCATTGGAATGCGCACACTTGTTTCCAAAACAGCTCTGAGGTCTAGTTTGCTAGTGATATTCTAGCAGCATCATTTGTGATGTCATTTTTTATATAGGATATACATACTCATATAATAATTTCTCTATTGATAGATATATATTTATCTCTCTCTATATATATACATATATAGGTATATATGTATATGTATATACATATATAAATATATATATATATATATAGAGATAGAGAGAGAGACAGAGAGAGAGAGAGAGAGAGAGAGAGAGAGAGAGAGAGAGAGGGGGGAGAGAGAGAGACAGAGAGAGAGAGAAGAGAAGAATCTGCTGCCACGGCAACCAGAGCTGTCTGCTGCCAGGCCGGTCCTGGGGGAGACTCAGAGAAAGAGAGAGTGTGTGTGCGTGTCGGAGTGTGTGTAGTGTGTGTGTGTGTGTGTGTAGTGTGTGTGTGTGTGTGTGTGTTCTTGTTTGTGTCTGCATGTGCGTGTGCGGTCATGTGCGCACGTGTGTGTGTGTGAGTGCACATGCATACGTGTATGTGTGTGTGTGTGTGGGTTTGTGTGTGTGTGTGTGTGTGTGCGTGTGTATGTGTGTGTGTGTGTGTGTGCGTGTGTGTCTGTGTATGTGTGTGTATGTGTGCACATGCCTATGTGTATGTGTGTGTGTGTATGTGTGTGTATGCGTGCACATGCCTATGTGTATGTGTGTGTGTGTGTGTGTGTGTGTGACAGATACATTAAGCTACTAGAGAGGGGAAACTGCTTTTTCACAGACAAGAAAGAGAGAGAGAGAGAGAGAGAGAGAGAGAGAGAGAGAGAGAGCGAGAGAGAGAGAGAGAGAGAGGGAAAGAGAGAGAGAGAGAGAGAGAAAGAGAGAGAAAGCGAGAGAGAGAGAGAGAGAGAGAGAGAGAGAGAGAGAGGGCGGTTGGAAGAGGTGAGGGGGGAGGGGAGGGGGAAGAGGAAAGGGGGAGGGAATGAGGCTCAAGGGAGGATAGACTACATTCACTGAAAAAAACCTCTTTACTCATAGAAACCACCTTAACCTATAGAAACCACCTTAACCTATAGAGACCACCTTAACCTATAGAAACCACCCTAACCTATATAAACCACCCTAACCTATAGAGACCACCCTAACCTATAGAAACCACCTTAACCTATAGAAACCACCCTAACCTATAGAAACCACCCTAACCTATAGAAACAATCTTAATCTATAGAAACCACCTTAACCTATAGAAACCACCCTAACCTATAGAAACCACCTTAACTTATAGAAACCACCTTAACCTATATAAACCACCTTATCCTATAGAAACCGCCCTAACCTATAGAAACCACTCTAACCTATAGAGAACACCTTAACCTATAGAGACCACCCTAACCTATAGAAACCACTCTAACCTATAGAAACCACCCTAACCTATGGAAACCACCTTAACCTATAGAAACCACCTTAACCTATAGAAACCACCTTAACCTAAATAAACCACCTTAACTTATAGAAACCACCTCTTCCTGTAGAAACCAACTTAACTCATTTAAACTACCTTAACTTATAGAAACCACCTTATTCTATAGAAACTACATTAACTTAAAGCAACCCCGCTTATCCTATAGAAACCCCCTTAACTTAAAGAAACCACCTAATCTTATAGAAACCGCGTTAAACTATGAAAAGATTTAACCCCCTTAACATATAGAAAACACCATATCCTATAGAAACCACCTTAACTTAAGAGAAAGTTAAGGTGAAGTCACTTTAACCTTTATAAACCACTGTGTTTTATAGAGACCTATATAAATCCTTTAGTTACCCATAACAACCTTAACTTATAGTATGTAAGATAGTGTTTATTACATAGTAAATAAAACACACATCCACAGACACCCCCCCACCCACACACACACACACACACACACACACACACTTACACACCATGTATTGTTGTGTTTTTAAAGGAGCAAGAATCCAAAATTGAAAGACAAGGTCTTTAATGAACGTTCAAACACATTTAGAGAGAGACATAGAGAGACATAAAGAGAGACAGAGAGAGACGTATAGCATTAGTTACAAATGAGAAAGGAAGGAAGTTGTGCAGATGAGAACACTGGTCTTTCATTTATCTTTCAATCTCCCCACCTCTCTCTCCATCTCTCCATCTCTCTCTCTCTCTCTCTCTCCATCTCTCTCTCGCTCGCTCACTCTCTCACTCACTCACTCTCTCACTCACTCTCCCTTCCTCTCCCTCTCGCCCTCGCTCTCTCCCTCCCATTACATTTACTTCACATTAGAAAGTGTTCATACTGTGTGAGTATAGCGGTCAACAACATGATAAACTTGTGCTTTACCTCCACTGTATTCCCCTCTTATACCCAAACAAGGCCCACACATCTCAAATAAAACACTTCCAAATCATTTGTGCTAGAGCCATGGAAAACAACCAGTGCATCAACATTTTTTTAAGAAATTATTCTTAAATGATTAGGAATTAAAAGTGTTTGCTACTTGTCAAGGGCTGATCGGAAAACAATGACTGACAGCTCGAGCAATTAAGTCCCACTCACAATCCCATCCTTAGCGTTACAGTGTGGATCTAGAGCAGTTTACCTGGCTCATATGGTTCTACATAGAACGGTGTGCACTGCTCTATGTAGCTCTTCATAGAACAGTTTATACTGGGTTATATGGCTCTGCATAGTGCAGTGTACACTGGTTTAAAGGGTCTACATAGGACATCCTAAACTGGTTTGTATGGGTCTAAATCGCAGTTTACATAGAGCAGTTTAACTGGTTTATGTACTGGTTTACGAAGGTCTGCATAGAGCATTATAAACTGGTTTGTACGATAGGTCTACATAGAGCAGTTTAAACTGGTTTATATGGGTCTACACAGAGCTGTTGAACTTCTTTATGTAGTTCTACATAGAGCAGTATAAACTGGTTTATATAGGTTTAGATAGAGCAGTGTAAACAGGATTATATAGATCTACATATAGCAGTTTACACTACTTTATATAGGCCTACTTAGAGTAGTATGAATTAGTTGATATAGGTAGACTATGCAGACTGTTTCAACTAATTTAAACAGATATGGGTCTAAAAGAGCAGTTTTAACTGGTTAATACATATAGTAGTATAAACTGGTCCATAGACAGAGGTGTGGATTGTATTCTTCAAACATACTACATACTCTTTTTCGTCATAAAACAATGTTTGAGTGAGACGTCATGTCAAACTGGGCAGACAGTACAGTAGATTTTTGATACAAAACATTATTGATCGTGTGTGGCACCACCATTTACACAACATGGTCGAAGCCAAACCAATACAACATCCATTTGTACAAATCGACTTGTCTTATCAATTCAGCATGTATAATCCCTGCTCCTGGGGGAGGGGCGCAGGGTCGAACAAGGAGACATACAGTCAGAGAAGCCAATGAGGACGGCGTTTTTGTTTTGGGGGCGTGGCTTACATGGCAATATAAAAACATCTATAAAAAACAAAGAGTTCTCCGAGAGCTGATTGGACGACCTCGCGACTACTGCCCTGTAGCCCAACCAATCGGAGCACAACACAGTAACTGCGGCACCCAGGGCAGATGGTTTTTGGTGCCTAAAGAGCAACGCCGTCAACAGTCATAGTCCCATTCGCTGTTGTTGCCCTCCACAAATCCCGTCCCCCTGAAGTGATTGGTGCTGGGGAGTGGGAGGGGCTGAGGATTGAGGAAGTGCGGATTCACATTGGAGGAACAACCAGACCTGACATGGCTGCAAGAAGAGAGGGATTCAAATATTAGTCAAAAACCCTTAAAACCTCATAAACATGAGGTTAAGACATTAAACATTTGAAAGTCAAGCAATTTTTAAACACCGGAAAGTTAAACAATTTGAACATTAGAGAGCTCAGAGATTTTAACATGCCAAAGTTAGGAGCTTTCAAACATTAGCTGGCTAAGAAAATTGAGCATGAGAAAGCTAAGAGATGTAAACATGGCTCTGGAGAGGATAGCGTCATTACCGAGACGGGTCATCTCAGCATTAAAAAGGGGGCGGGGGCACCTTGTAGAGGGTTGGAGGCCCCGGAGCAGGTGGGGGGGGGGGAAGTCTGGGGTCGTACGACGGGCGCGAAGGCGCTCTTCTGCTTGGCCGCGGCAGAGATGACGTTGGCGGGGGAGAATGAGAAGACCCCGTGGGACGGGTTACAGCTGGAGACGGACATGGTGGGGCTGGAGGGAACCACTGCAACACAGAGAGAGAGACAGCTGTCTGTCTGGTGTACAGAGAGAGAGAGAGAGAGGGAATGAGAGAGAGAGAGAGAGAGAGAGAGAGATAGGGAGAGAGAGAGAATGAGGGAGGGAGAGAGAGAGAGAGAGAGAGTAGCTAGTAGCTAGTAGCACTGTAGTAGTGCTAGTACTAGTAGAAGTACTTGTAGCACTGTAGTAGCACTAATACTACCACTGCTAGTAGAAGTTGTAGCCCTATAATAGCAGTAGTAGCACTAGTAGTAGTATCAGTACTAGTACTACAACGAGTAGTCCTGTAGTATTACTTACTGCCGTAGGGGGAGTAGTATCAGTTCTAGTACTGCAGTAGTCCTGTAGTATTACTTACCGCCGTAAGGGGAGTAGTATCCGTTCTAGTACTGCAGTAGTCCTGTAGTATTACTTACCGCCGTAGGGGGAGTAGTATCAGTACTAGTACTGCAGTAGTCCTGTAATATTACTTACTGCCATAGGGGGAGTAGTATCAGTACTAGTACTGCAGTAGTCCTGTAGTATTACTTACTGCCGTAGGGGAGTAGTAATAGTATCAGTACTAGTACTGCAGTAGTCCTGTAGTATTACTTACCGCCGTAGGGGGAGTAGTATCAGTACTAGTACTGCAGTAGTCCTGTAGTATTACTTACTGCCGTAGGGGAGTAGTAGCAGTATCAGTACTAGTACTGCAGTAGTCCTGTAGTATTACTTACTGCCGTAGGGGGAGTAGTATCAGTTCTAGTACTGCAGTAGTCCTGTAGTACTACTTACTGCCGTAGGGGAGTAGTAGTAGTATCAGTACTAGTACTGCAGTAGTCCTGTAGTACTACTTACTGCCGTAGGGGAGTAGTAGTAGTATCAGTACTAGTACTGCAGTAGTCCTGTAGACTTACTGCCGTAGGGGGAGTAGTATCAGTTCTACTACTGCAGTAGTCCTGTAGTATTACTTACTGCCGTAGGGGGAGGAGGCTCCGCTCAGGAACCCGGGGGAGGAGGAGTTGATCATCCCAGCGGAGCCGTAGCCGTTCATCCCGCCGCTTACAGCGTTGCCATAGTTACTCTGTTGGGGGGCGGAGCTAGGAGCATATCCCCGAGGAGAAACACTACTCGTGGTCCTGTTGTAGCTGACTGTAGGAGGAGGAGGAGGAGGAGGAGAACATTAAATATCATTTATAAAATGTAATTTTCTCTGAACCAAATTAAGTATACTAGTATTCATAGTAATAATGTTGAATAGTATTAATAATTATATGATTAATACTGTTGATAAGAATGGTATTGAAGGGGTTGGTCGGGATTTTAGACATTTGACAAGTGAGCCAGTGTGTTATTTATCATTGGAGACCGTTTTCAACACAAACTTGGAAATGAGGTCCGATGTCCAAAATCCTGAACGACCCCTTAATAGTGTTAATAATACCAATATTAACAGTAATAATTGTAATAATAGTAGTAATACCTTGTGTGTTTTCCGACACGTTGACGGCGAGCTGGCTGCTGAAGGAGTTCACCCCCATCATGCCCCCATGTGACCCCGTGTTGCCTAGCGATGAGATTTGGTTGTGACTCCTGGGAACATTGTAGAGAGCCTCCGCGATGTCCGCCGCCCTCTTTAGTACAATCTCCTGCAGACACGTATAAATATACGTATATTAATATAAACATACATACATATAGAAATACACACACATAAAGGTACACACATACACAGGTAACAGACGTATACCTGGTGGTTGCTAGGTAAAAGACTTGTACCTGTTTGTTTGGTAGCAGACAGGTAACTGGTTGCTAGGTAACAGACTTGTACCTGTTTGTTTGGTAACAGACAGGTACCTGGTTGCTAGGTAACAGGAGTGTACCTGGTTGCTAGGTAACATAGTTGTACCTGGGTGGTAGGTAACAGTAGTGTACCTGGTTGCTAGGTAACAGACTTGTATCTGGGTGGTAGGTAAC
>NC_136952.1:5117934-5122934 GCF_949987615.1 Pollachius pollachius
GAGTGCTTGTGTGTTTGTGTGTGTGTGATTGTGTGTGTGTGTGCGCGTGTGTATGTGTGTTTCTGTGCATGTGAGTGTGTGTGTTTGTTAAGAGAGAGAGAGAGAGTGTGTGTTGGTGAGTGTGTGTGCGTGTGTGTGTGTGTGTGTGTGTGTGTGTGTGCATGCATGTATGCCTGGGGGTGTGTGTCTGTGCGTGTGTGTGTTTGTGCGTGGTCAGGTGAAATGAAAGGTAAACAGAACAGCTGATGATGATCAGGATCAGTCAACCAAAACATTCTGTTGGCCGCTGTAGTATGAAGTCTGTACTACGGGTGTGTGTGTCTGTGTGCGTGTGTGTCAGTGTGCGTGTCTGCGTGTGTGTGTGTACCTTCGGTAGTCTCTCGGGGTCTCCTGGATGCCGAGGGATGACCTTCTGTAACCGTTGGAAACCGTAGTCGATGGTTGGCTCATTCAATGCTGAGCGGAGAGGAGAGAGGAGAGAGGAGAGAGAGGAGGAAAGGAGAGGAGAGAGGGAGAGAGGAGGAGATCGGAGAGGAGAGGAGAGAGGAGAAAGGGGGAAGGAGAGAGGAGAAGGTACACATCCATCAACGGCCCTAGTTACATAAGAGCGATATCTACATTCCATGCCAGGTTTGGAAATCTGGATTGTATCTGTAACTGTTTTTTGCATTTTGATGCTTGAGGTATTTTCTGAGATCGGGTTTTATCATGTTCCCTATATCCTAAGCCTGACTAATTTTATTTAGTTTCTAAACGTTGGCTGGTACGATAAGCACCTTCGGACTTTGCCTGAATGGCCCCATCCACCCAGAGGGCGTTCAGGCTGCTGAGGACCTCCGTTGTCGGGGTGTGTCGGGGTGTGTCGTGGTTTGTGCGGTGTGTGTGTGTTGTGTGTGTGGGTACCTGTGTAGACGAAGCGGCCCGGGGCTCCTTTACAGAACTGTTTGGACTTGTAGGACAGTGTGACCTCCACGACCCCGGGGATGTGTCGGGGAGGGGTCTGAACCCTGATCGCATGTGGGGTGATCAACTAGAGAGAGAGAGAGAGAGGGGGGGGGGGGGGGGGGGGGGAGAGAGAGAGAGGGGGGGGGAAAGAGAGAGAGAGGGGGGGGGAGAGAGAGAGAGAGAGAGAGAGAGAGAGAGAGGGAGAGAGGGAGGGAGGGAGGGAGGGAGGGTGAGAGAGCGAGAGAGAGACAGTAAAAAATACTTTAATTTGTACATTAAGGTCTCAAATTGTTGCTCTATGCCGATGACCTGGTGCTGATTTCCCCACAGAGAGACAGACAGAAAGACAGACAGACAGCCAGACAGACAGACAGACAGACAGACAGACAGACAGACAGACAGACAGCCAGACAGACAGACAGACAGACAGACAGAAAGACAGACAGACAGACAGACAGACAGACAGGTAGAGTCCTCACCTCACTCCACACCAGCATGGTTCCAAAGACCACCTGTAAACCATCGAAGAAATTGTCTCCTATGATGATGACTGTAGCGCCCCCTGTGGTCCAGCCCTCGCTAGGACTGATGGCCTTGATACATGGAGTGGCTGCTGGACGCACAGAGACATAGCGATATATAGACACAGACAGATAGAGAGGAAACATAGGGATGTATAGACACAGACAGATAGAGAGGAAACATAGGGATATATAGACACAGATAGATAGAGAGGAAACATAGGGATGTATAGACACAGACAGATAGAGAGGAAACATAGGGATGTATAGACAGATAGATAGAGAGGAAACATAGCGATATATAGACAGATAGATAGAGAGGAAGCATAGGGATGTATAGACAGACAGATAGAGAGGAAACATAGGGATGTATAGACACAGACAGATAGAGAGGAAACATAGGGATATATAGACACAGATAGATAGAGAGGAAACATAGGGATGTATAGACACAGACAGATAGAGAGGAAACATAGGGATATATAGACAGATAGATAGAGAGGAGACATAGGGATGTATAGATACAGACAGATAGAGAGGAAACATAGGGATATATAGACACAGACAGATAGAGAGGAAACATAGGGATGTATAGACACAGACAGATAGAGAGGAAACATAGGGATATATAGACAGATAGATAGAGAGGAGACATAGGGATGTATAGATACAGAAAGATAGAGAGGAAACATAGGGATATATAGACACAGACAGATAGAGAGGAAACATAGGGATGTATAGACACAGACAGATAGAGAGGAAACATAGGGATGTATCGCAATATAAATACACAGATAGAGAGAAAACGATATAGAGATTTATATAGCGATACATATAGAGATATACAGAGTAGGGAGATATGTTACGATCATATAGGGAGAGATATAGAGGGACATAGCCTTATATATATACTAATTCTATTGAGAGAGATATTTAGGGATTTATATATACAGTATATATATATATATATATATATATATATATATATATATATATATATATATATATATATATATATATATATATATACATACATACATATATAGCAGAGATGGGATACGTAAGTGTATATTTATCTATATCTTCATATGTGTGTATACCTTCTGAAGGGTCTAGGCGTCGAGCCCGTCGGCCATGTTTGGAGTTGTTGTGGACGAACATGTTGTCCGACACTGCTAACACATGGCCGTCCACATTGACTGTCGTAGAAACCACCACCTACACACACAAACACACACAGGAGGAGAGGGAAGGAGAGGACAGATGGGGAGGGGAGAGGAGAGGAGTGGAGAGGAGAGGAGGAAAGGAGGGATGGGAAGGGGAGAGGAAAGGAGAGGAAACATTGGGAGGAGAGAGGAGAGGAAGAGTAAGGGTTGTTTCCTGAGCAGAAGATGTGTTTCTTGGTTGACAGTGGCAACAATCAGGTGGTGGATGGGTTTGTTTTCGTAGCGACCGTGAAGACATATGTCTCGGGCAAGGGATCGATGGGAACAACAATCTCCGTGGTAACGCAACCCAGCAACAAGTGGTCATGATAATGATCACCAAGGCTATCATATGGCACCATAAACATAGTCCTGGCTCAGATCCATGTCCTGAGCCGAGAGATAAAAACCTTTAATCCAATCAGATCTGATCAGATTTGGAAATACCATAGTTTGTGATCAGGGTCAGGTAACCCAGTCAGATCCCAGTGTTAAATGTTTTTTTTACAATGGGATCCCCCTGATCTAGGATCAGATTTAGACTTTTCAGCGTGTCCAGATCCTGATTATCAGTGCTTTAAGCTTATACAGCTCCACCTACTGGATGGCAAGAACCACATAAAGAATAGGCGTTGTAGACAAATAAAACAAAAAACAAAACAAAAACAATTAAGTTTGACGACGGAGAAGTGGCTATTTAGGTCAAAACATGTATTTCGACCATGGCTATGATTTATTATTAGTGATCAATGTAATAATTATATTATATGTGTTTTATTAATTTGGACATATCCTAATTTATGTTCTCGAACTTATTTATCTTTAGACTTTTTTATATTAATTATCTAGTACATTTTGTGTCTGTAATTCACTCTCAATCCATCCTTCTATTGGAATCAGAGTTATCCTGATGTTTGGATCAAAATGATTCCAATCCGATGTAGAATTTCTCCGATCTGCCCAGAAAATAGCTGGATTACCTGGTCCGATATGATTTCAAAGCTGCAGCTTGCAGGCCTAACCCAATACCAGATCTAAACGTCTGGAAAGGTGTTGCCCGTACTCAACAACCAGGCAGCCTGGGTATGTGGAGTGCACAGGGCAACCTGTACCCT
Organism: Pollachius pollachius; assembly: GCF_949987615.1. Classification (NCBI taxonomy): domain Eukaryota; kingdom Metazoa; phylum Chordata; class Actinopteri; order Gadiformes; family Gadidae; genus Pollachius; species Pollachius pollachius. The sequence continues at coordinate 5,121,721 of NC_136952.1, forward strand.
GGCGTGTCTGTAACTCGGCCCATTTTGAGTTCCAATGGAAATTAATGTAATTTTTGAATCCAAATAAAGGATCTAAAATGTGTCTTGGGATTTAGTGTGTGTGTGTGTGTCTGTGTGTGTGTGTCTGTGTGTGTGTGTGTGTGTGTGTGTGTGTGTGTGTGTGTGTGTGCGTGTGTGTGTCGTTGGGTCCAGCGTGTAATATGGAAAATAAGAGAAAGGTCAAGTGATGAATTTCAGATTTCAGCTGTTGAATAGAAGTGGAGCAACAGACAGACAGAAAGGCAAGCAGACAGAAAGACAGAAAGGCAGACAGACATACAGTGTTACAGAGAGTCAGACAGTCAGTGGACAGGCAGACCAGCAGGAACGGAGGCAGGCATGCAGCCAGAAAGACAGACAGAACGACAGACAGTCAGTGAGACAGAAATTCTGACAGTCAGAAAGACTGGCAGGCAGGTAGAAAGACAGACAGACAGGCAGGCAGAGGTTCTCCTTGACCTCCTATAACACATCTGCAAGGCAATAAGGCTCCGTCGAACTGCTGCAATGCATTCTGGGATACCAGGTCCCCCAAAGCCAACTGCTGCCCTTTAGGGAAATGCTAAACGCCCCAATGTGTGTGTGTCCGTGTGTCTGTGTGTGTGTCTGTGCGTTTGTGTGTAAGTCTGTCTGTGTGTATGTATGTGTGTACGTGTACGTGTATGTGTGTGTGTGTGTGTGCGTGGGGGGGGGGGGGGGGGGGGGGGGGGGGTGTCTTACCTGAAATCTCCTCATGTCTCGAGGATTCCCTGCATTTTTCAGACAGTTCTGATTACACTTCAGGAAGAACTTTAAGAAAAACCTACAGACAGACAGACAGACAGACAGACGTACAGACAGACAGACAGGGATATTAATAGCAGTACAACATGGTAAAATATACACCCATTTACACACACACACACACACACACTAACACACACACACACACACACACACACACACACATACACACACACACACACGCACACACACACACACACACACACACACACACACACACACACACACACACACATACACACACACACACACACACACACACCCTCTCTTCCCCCAATTTTCTCCTCCTCTTCTTCCTGCCCCCTCCCATCTTTTCTCCTTCTCCTACTCAACCACCTTCTCCCTTCTCTCTCTCTCTCTCTCTCTCTCTTCTCTCTCTCTTCTCTCTCTCT
>NC_136952.1:5127934-5225434 GCF_949987615.1 Pollachius pollachius
TCTAATTTACTAAAACATCATCTAACACCAGAATGAATCCCCCAGTCCGCGGAGTGGATTTAAAATGAAAAACGTCAGTTATATTTAAGAAGTACCATCTGATCTCCAAATGATAATAACAATCCATGATTTTTGATTTGTTAATTCTAATACATTTAATTATATTTTTATCACTATCGTTTCATACATTATTAGGCCTTTTGTTATGATTAAAATTATTTTAGGACTAGCTTATTCTCACCTGCTTCGTCATTGAGTCTATGAGGCGGACGAACAGGTCTTGTTCGGTCCGGACACCTGAGAAAACACACACACACACACACACACACACACACGCGCACACAAACACGCACACACACACACACACACACACACACACACACACACACACACACACACACACACACACACACACACACACACACACGCATACACGCACGCACGGACACGCATGCAGACACTCAAACACAGACACGGACGCACGCAAGCGCACACACGCAAAAAAAAAAACTCTTTACATCACACATGACAATCTTCTCCCCTTGAGAATAATACACGTCATAGGCCTAACACACGATTTAAATTCTACCCGCTTGTCCGGACCCCAGAGAATAACTTATTAATTATAATTACCAACATCATATTCATTATAATAATCATAGCCGCCGTCCTGCGGTTATGTCGCGGAATTCATTTCATGTAAATACTTAACTTCTGTCGGCCACTTGATCTGCGCGTAAAATATGTTTAATCCTTTCCCAACATTACTCAATCATTTGGTAATTTTGTAAATGTCATCTTCAGATGTCTCAAGTGTATTCAATTGAATATTTAGTCTTACCGTTGCTGTAAAGGAGTTGAAGTTTGTAGTGAATTCCGTTGTTGGTCTTTTCGCTGTTAGGCTCCTAAACACACAAGTACACACTTATAGTAAGACACATATCTTTAACACACACATTAAATACAAGGGTAATTTGCAGAAAACTAAAAATATTATATATCTTCATATAATGCTGGATAATGGAGGCTAGAGTCCTGCAACTAAGAAATCTATTTTAGTTATTTTTGTCTTGGTTTTTTTAATTCAATTGTTTAAAGATTTAGATATAGGCTGTATAAATCAAGATTCACTTACTTACTTACTACTGAATTGCACCGATAGATAATGAGTTCTAAAGACAATTTCTAAGGCTTTTAAAAATAATTTACCTTGTTAGATTTAGTTATATATGCTTCAGGCTATTTTCACAAGGACTAGAAGTAAGCGGAAGGACACAAGGACTAGACTAAAACAGTGTGTTTGATGCAGTGCGCCTGGGACTACGTGGCATTATAATATCTCCAAATATCTCTGTCGCACCTTGTCTTTCTCCACAAAGTCCACATAGGCGGTCCTCTCCACCTCCACCGGCTGGCCCTGCCGGTCGTACAGCGCGAGCACAAAGTGGAAGAAGTTGGACTTCCGGAGGTTGGAGGGCGGCTGCTTCTCGTAGTGCGCCCGGGCCAGTGCGACCCCGCTGCGGGCACACGGAGAGAGAAGGCTCGGTGGTTAACATACAGACCTCTAACGCTACTGGTGACCTTGACATGGGTCACCCGAAACACGTTTCATTAAAACCGTTGAACAAGCAGTCATGGGCTATTTTATGCGTTTATAAAATGATAATCGTTATTTTGGTTGCCTGAGGATGTCAAAAAGTAATATGATGGCAGTCATTAAACACTAAAGTTGTAACCTTAATGGAGCAGCCGATGGGGTGTCTTTTTTTTAAGTTTTAAAATACATTTTTTACAAACATGCATACATTTATTATCATGTCTTCTGGAGCGCTGCGGTTTACTTTGAGGTGCAGACTTAATTCTAACAAACTAAAACGGACCAGATCATAATTATAGAGCGTCCCTCGGGTGGCGCTCGGGGTGATAAATGGTCAAGACTTTATGCAAATGAGATTAATTATGTCAGGATCATGTCCCCTTTCAGGTCCGGTGACCCGATCCCCATGCTCTAGTTATAAGTCACCGTGGCGCGCGGACAACACGGAGGTCTTGGACCGGACCGTCATACACCAGACTTAGGGCCGCCGCTTCACGCGCGAAGAACAATGAGGACCGGGCCGTCTCCAGGTGGCGGGAACCCTTCGCATTTAACGTCTGCGAGCCACTAGACCTCAACCAAGATTTGGCCTATTTGGATCGATGCAATAAAGCAGTAGAGTGAAGGTAAACGAGAGATGACAGATGACAACCGATAAACGATGGGTCGTTACCTTTGCGCGGCGGTGTTGGCGTCCACCACGCCGCTCGAGTGCATCCACGAGCGCACGGCGGTCATCCCGCCGAGCGGCTCCTCTTTCATCCCTCCGCGTGGGACGGACTCCTGGATCCCGAACATGTCGCGAGCCGCGGAGTCCTGAAGTGTCGTAAGGATCTCTTGATCGATCAGGATCGATCCGGATTCACCCGACGCGTCTGCTGCACGAGACCCAAAAGTTGTTCTCCAGCACGCGACTCGCCCTTCACCTGCTCGAGCCGTGGCAGGTTAAAGCGCGCGGGTGACGCGGGAACCGTGGATTAAATGGACTACCGTCTTTAATTTGACATGGATATTTGATAGTGAGCCTGGGGGTGTCAAACGAGAGTTTAGAGAATCTAGCGGGGAGAATAAAAGTCTGCTGAGTGAAGAAAGAAGGAATAGAGAGAAACGATATTCTTGCACAAAGTGGCGGTTTCTGGTAGAGAGATAAACACGGTGTAAATAATAATAGGCATAACAGTTAGGGGTGAGCGGGTACCGGGTACCGGATACCGGGGCTGGGTGTAGCGGAGAGGGAGACACTCTCAGTCCTGCATCCCACAGGACTGGAGCTTTTCCCCGCGAGCCGAACCGAAAAACCCCCGGGATCCTCCGGTCACCCTGTGACGCACGAGAGGAGGCGTGCCGTGCCCAAATATGGAACAGAGCGATTGTGTGTGTGTGTGTGTGTGTGTGTGTGTGTGTGTGTGTGTGTGTGTGTGTTTTCGTGTGCGTGCGTGCGCAGCGTGTGTGTGCGTGTGTGTGAGAGAGATTTCGCTACTGAGCGCGCCAGCCTGTCAGTCTCGCGGAAGAAAGAAGGGAGAAATGAGGAGCGCGTGGAAGAGGTTTCCACTCCAGGCACGAGACCCCTGCGACCTGCAGCTTTTGTTTATTCAGACTGATTTAACCTCGAGACCAATCAACATCACATCACTACACAAACACAACACGACACGATATACACAATACGCAACATCTTACCGTACACACACACACCCAACACTACTCTCTTCAACACAATATTCACAACACACTCACTACACAATGTAATTTTTTAACAGACATGTTGTTCGTTCGTTGTTAGTTGCACAAATGTATTGTTATTGATTTGTTATAACCATGGCCTCCCTTCCACTGCGCCCTCCCCTCTCTCTCCTGAACTGGACTAAACCGATTTAAACACTTGGTACCGTTTACCAACACACCTGGTGTGTGTCGGTACAGGTACTTTCACATTTGGAGTTCAGGACGTGTGTGGGGTCAAATGTGTAGACAGGGAGACAGGTACATTTAATCCAGGTGTATTGGTAGACTGGTACACATGTAATCCAGGTGTACATCTGTAATCCAGGTGTATTGATACTACATATATGTAATCTAGGTGTATTGGTGCTACATATCTGTAATTCAGGTGTATTGGTACTACATATCTGCAATCCAGGTGCTTGGTACTACATATCTGTAATCCAGGTGCAATGGTAGGCCCTCAGACATACATAATTCAGTTGTGTTGCTAGACAGGTACATAGGCCTGTACTAAAGGTGTATTGGTAGACGATAGGTCCTGTATACCTGTAATCCAGGTGCCGATACATATATCGGCTCTAGCTGTGATAGGGGAGTGTATTGAGACGGCTACAAATCTATACAACACAGGTGTGTTGGTGGACAGGTACCTATCCTGTACATCATTTCTTCGCGTCACTAATCAGCTGGAAAGTCTTGGCTCGAGGCGTGAGGCCGTCGAGGGATATGAGCCGCGTGAAGCCCCGTGAGCCACCGGGAACCGAGGGGTGTAACCGGACCGGCACGAAGAGAGAGAAGAAACTAACAGAGGAGAGTAGAAGAGGAAAGGCGATGAGAGGAGAGGAGAAGACAGGAGGAGAGAGGAGTTTAAGTGTGCTTTATACGTCAATCTGTCTCGTGCTCCGCGGGTTAAGTGATTTACCTGTCCGCGCGTTTCTTCTTCCTCCTCCGCCACGTCCGTTCAGCAAGCGCTCTAATTGAATAAAGGTAGGTATGTCATCTTTTATTTAATGGCCTCTTTTAAAAGTGTCCTCTCTGTGACAGAGGCCACGTTATCTCCACATTATTTATCGCTCCTTAAATTTTACCAACGACCTGTCTGCTTTTTAAATCAATAGATCGATAAATCAGTGTTGTGTTGGAGTGACACGGCAGCAAAGTATTATGCTATAATCACTAGATAACTACATATCCTCTCATCTTTGGCCGTATGGCATTGAAAGGAAGACAAGCCATATTTTTTCCTAATGATTGTGGCTCTTTTAAATCTAACTAAACTGACTTTTAAAAACGTTTCAGTTGAGTGATGTGTTGAAGATGGTATATGATCCGGTTTTAAATGATGAAACCGGGACGGCTGCCGGTGAAGCGACCCCGGGGTTGGCGGCATCGCGGACGGAACGGTGGATTTGGCTTCCCTTTATTTTTTACTTTCCTCCTCATTTTCCTTATTTTATTTACTTCATTTTTTTCTTATATTTTTTCCTTTAATTTTACGTTTTTTTTTTCCCCGTCCCTTATTTTCCCATAATTTTTGCTATTTATATATATTTTTGTGTTTGACAACATAGGCAGCTGGCCCCGTCGCGCGCGGGGATATTCTATTAGCGGGAAAATTAATGCAAATCTTCGCGAGGAGCCGTCTGAATAGGCGACGGCGCGCGCACCCTCCATCCACCTTCCTCCGCGAGGCTGCAGTCAGTGAGGACGCCGGCACGAGCCCCAGTGAGGAAGAGTTCTGCTCGAGCCTTTGAAGCTCCGCGCGCCGCACGCACCTCCTGATCCACGGGGACGTTTTCTGGAAATCAATTACTGTTAACCAGTTTAACATATTCAACGGGACAGCGGTTTGTTAATAGCTATCCTATAAAATGTTAATAAAAAAAATAATAATACAAGCACAATAAGATAATTAACAACATTTTTAGGTACGACGGTGTGGCTACATAATTGCAATACATAATTTGTAGAGCTGAAACTTAAACAGCTTTGCAATACATTTCCATGAATAAAATGTAAAACCCATAGTTGATGCAAATATTTAATGTTTCACTCATGGCAGCTAACCCAATTTCTAATAACAATATTTTAGCAAATAATGATGATAGGCAGCCATACTAATTACAATAATAGCACATTAATATTAATAAAAAAAATATTATCATTATTATTATTATTATTATAACTACTATACTTATTTTAATAGTAGCAATAATAGTAGTAATTCTACTAGTAATAATAGCAGTAATAATTCTGGAGTCTAAACGGCTGGTGTGTCCGCGTGTGTGAGAGAGTGGAGTCTAAACGGCTCTCGTTAGTGTGTGTGAAGTGTTTCCTTTTGTGTGGATTTACGTCGCACAATTCATCCACGATGCGGCGTGCGCGCCCGCACACACACAAACGTGTCCCTATTTGCATTTAAATAGCGACATCAACCGACGCGCGTGCCACACACCAGTGGGTTTCCCAGATGTCACCGCAAAGTCAGATGGGCCAGCTGTCACGCACGCAAAGACTCACAGTAAACACACACACACGGGCGCGAGCGAACAGCCCATCTTTTCTCTCTCTCTCTCTCTCTCTCTTTCTCTCTCTCTCTCTCTCTCTCACACACACACACACACACACACATTCACACTCACACACACACACACACACACACACACACACACGCACACACACACACACACACACACACGCAGACAACAGCAATGTTCTGATCCAACTGGCTAAGAAGCGTTCAGTCATTTAACACTAAACACACACACACGCCGTCCCAGCAACACACGCACGGAGACACACACGGAGATTGTCAGACGCCACTCAAACTCTGTCCTTACCTTCGACCATCGACCAACTTTACACAGAAAGCCGCTGAAAATGATGATAAAATATCAATACCATCCCACAGACAGAAAGATATAGAGATAGATAGAAAGAAAGAGAGAGAGACAGAGCGAGAGTGAGATTGCGAGAGAGAGAGCGAGAGAGAGAGAGAGAGGGAGGGAGAGAGAGAGAGAGAGAGAAAGAGAGAGAAAGAGTGAGAGAGAAAAAGAGAGAGAGAGAGAACGAGAGAGAGAGAGAGAGAGAGAGAGAGAGAGAGAGAGAGAAAATATCCTCCCAACGGATGACTGACTGTCCCGTTCATCAACAGATCAAAGCGGTAATCGATACCATTTGTCGGCCGTATGTCATGATCTGTTCATTTGATGGTGGATGTTTAATTGTTATTGTTTTCCTTTCATTACAAATAGTATGTGTTCTTTTTTTATATATTGCGTTTTAATTTGTACAGATATTTTATTCCACCATGGAGGCCAATCGGTAAAAAGTAAAACCATCTGAATGAAAGGTTGTTTTGATTTGTCCGATTTTTATCTTTCGAGTTGTAGGTAAAGCACTAAACACTAAAACCCCATTGGCGTTAAAATCATCAAATCAAATAATTTGTTTCTGTCTTAACATTCCCCGTCTAATGGTGATCGCTTTAAAAATCTAAACAAGGGGGAAATTCTTTCAAAGAAACCGTTCTGTGTCCCATAAATAAATAATGAGCTGTTCCCAGTCCGACAAAAACACCGAGAACCGAACAACAGGCAAGAGCGCTCCGTTTGGCCCCGGAGGAGAGGGGGAGGAGGGGGAGGGGGAAGGGGAGGAGGAGGAGGAGGAGGAGGGGGAGGGGGAGGAGGAGCTGGAGAAGGAGAGGGGATGGAGGAGGGGGTTGAGGAGAAGAGAGGGGGAGGAGGAGGGGGAGGAGGAGGAGGAGGAGGAGGAGGAGGAGGAGGAGGAGGAGGGGGAGGGGGAGGAGGAGGCAGTGGAGGGGCAGGAGGAGAGATGGAGAGGAGGTGAGGAGAAGGAGAAAGTGGGGAGGTGGAGGAGGGAGCCGGGAGCCGGGATGGTGGGATGGGAGAGGATGGGAGGCAGGGAGGAGGGGAGGAGGAGGGGAGGGGAGGAGGGGAGCTAAGGGAATTCCCCGTCGCAGCGGTGCTTCCGCTCAGTGAGGAAACAGCGACGCCTTGCGGGCCCGGGACGGAACCGATGACCTCTCAGAAGAGAATTCTTTGCGGCAAACAAGCACTCACAAGGAGGACCACAGCGGCTTTTTAAAAATAAAGAGAGGAAGAGTTAGAAGTATTTAAAGAAAAATCGAATATAATTCGATTCTGGCCTTCCTACGAGGGATGGACAGATGAAGTATAATAGCCTATGTAATACTTTGCAGAAGTATAACAAGATAAAACCAAATATATATACAGTTTAATGTCCCAAAAGTACTTTCTTAAGGCCCTTACTAAAGATCTTTACAAAAAGTCCTTACTGATGGGCCTTAAGGATCTGCTAAAAACCTTTACCTAATGCATTTATTGAAATCCCTTGCTGAAAGCTTTTACTTAAAGCCATATAAAGTCCCTTAACGGCCCTTCATTAAGGGCTTGCTAAAGGCCCTTACTGAAATCCCTCACTTCATGCCTTTACTAAAGGCTCTTACTGAAGGTCCACCAACGGCTACTAAAAGCCCTTACAGTGTCCCTTTCGAAAGCCCTTTCTTAAGGGCCTCTCTAAGGTCCTTACTACTGTCCTTAAAAATAGCAATTACTTAAGTCTCTAAATGCCCTTACTGAAGATCCCTGCTAAAGGTCCTAAAGGACTAGACTAAAAGCCTTTACTAAGGGCTCTTACTAAAGGTCCTCCATAAGAGTCCTTAAAAGCCCTTGATAAAATCCCTTCTTAAAAGACTCCTTGGTAAATTACCTCACTTAAATCAGTAAGGTAGTTCAGAATTCGACCTTCAACCGAATGTGCCAGAACAAGAAGCACGAGGACCTCCCTGATGGGTTCAGGCCCGCGGGACTTGATCTGATCTCCTGGTGAATCACCACCTGCTGTGATCTGGAGCCTCGCGAGGCTCCGTCTTGTTTCCAAATCAAAGGTTGCGATCAGAGCGCGTGTGGGGGGCGCGTGAGGCTGATTAGAGTGGAAGCAGCGCGCGCTTCAATTAGCTCATTCTAGAAATTTTAATTGGTTTTAATTAAACATGGCCCGGCGCTAATTAACAGGCGCGAAGTATCTCCCGCCACTGGGACCTGCGCGTGTCAGATTTCATTCCCTTGTCCAGATGTCCAACAAATCGGCGTCCAATTAAAAATAAAGTCAAGCATTTTCGCTAAATTCTCTTTTAGAGCGCCGAATTAAGGGAAAATTGGCCCTTTGGCCAATTAATTAAATTAATAAGCAGTCGACCAGGTGTCTTTGATGTTTAAGGCACTTATAAAACTGAGTTTAATAGTCTCTTTAAACGCCTCACTCCTTTTTATACTGCTGTATTCCCGGTGAATGTATTCACTTTGACGGTTCGTCCACAAAGAGGCGGGATTATTATCATGTAGTTTATCAGCTCATCATGTATTCAGATAAGAGCAACCTACATGCTGTCGGTGAAATAAAAGTGAGTGAATAAAACATGAGCGGTGAAGTAAGACGTCAGGATCAGAGAACCGAGCTCGAGATCACTTCCATCCACCGTCACCGAGAACCCGCGGACCACGTGAGTCACCCGGTAAGCTGGAGGCGACGCCCGGGGCGAGAGAGAGAGAGACACCTGTGTGTGTGTGTGTGTGTGTGTGTGTGTGTGTGTGTGTGTGTGTGTGTGTGTGTGTGTGTGTGTGTGTGTGTGTGTGTGTGTGTGTGTGCGTATGTGTGTGAGGGTGCGTTAACGGGCGCTTACGGATAGGGAGCAGGCTCCAGCCAAGATGCGCACCGTGACGGTGACGCCTAGTGGCCATGTGACGACATTGCGATTCAGTCACATATAAAGGCCCATTCAAGGCCTATGCCCATATATGCTACCGTTACTGTTTAAATATATGTATACATATACCAAGGCGCATTATCAGCTCTTAACATAGTGTAGTGCTCTAGAAGACTATGTAAAACAATAAGCACGGCTGGAGCGATTGTTTCTTTATTTATTCTGTTGATATCGACCAATTGTGTTTATTGTCAATGCACGTTTTAAAATACGTGAAACCTTTGGTAGAAACTTTCTTAATAGAGCGTTACAACTTTTAGTGTACCAGGTACACTAAAAGTTTCGGAAGATCTAAGAATCGCAGCACCACCTTGTGGCCGTGGCGTGTAAATATCCCAATAAAGAAAGATACTCCACAACATGTCTGAACCTCTTAACTAGACGACTTGTTATACAGTTGAGGTAATAAAAGGATGAGCAACAAAGTTAAATGAATCAGATGATAAGTGGCTGATAAGGTTGAGTCAATAAGATGACTAGTAGGAATAAAGCTGAGTGATACGATGATACGCACAGGCTATAATGTAGAGACGATTAGAAGTAGGGATAATAAAGATATAAAAGATCAATTTAACCGAATAAAAAAAGAACGAACTAAACATTGCATCTTCCAGTAGGTAAACTCTGCAGCCTTTCAGAGCCGGCCGTGCCCGCTCATATAGCCACACTGACCTTGGTGGCATTGATTGATCGATTGACTGATGAGACAGGGGTCTGGGTGTTCCGTGACGACTCCAAGCACAATTATGTGTATATACAGACCATTTAGAAAGAGAATTACGTTTTATTAACCTGAATAAACATTGATCATTACTCATATTATGCTAGTCATTCTGGATGTGAAAGTAGTTCCCCCTAAACTCTTCCCCCACACGCACGCACGCACACGCGCGCGCGCTCACACACACACACACACACACACACACACACACACACACACACACACACACGCGCGCGCTGTCCCACTCGGCCCCCCTCTTCCCCTTTCTAGAAGTGGTCGGGGGGAGGAAAAATCTGTGGAATTCATTTCCTGTTGAGAGAGAGAGAGCGAAAGAGAGAGAGACACAGAGATCGAAAGAGAGGTTGAAGGAGGACGTCCCTGGGGTGAGCCAGGACAGAGGGAGCGCAATGGAAGAGAAAGAGGACTAGCAGGACAAACTAATAGAGTTAGTCAAAGTAAAACCAAGTGCGTTCAGTGTGCTCGGCGTCAGCGGGAGGGAGTATGGCCGAGCCCCTGCTAAAGAGAACCTTCTCCCGGCTGCGATCCCGACGGAGAGCCGCCGACCCCAAAGTCTCCGGTAGGACACAGACACCAACACAAACATAACACAAGTCCAAGTTTAAAGAACGATGTTGTTCTTTTATAGACAATTCGCGTGTAACATTTCGGAAGACGCATTTAGATTTCGGAACAGTTGAAGACTAGAAAACTAAGTTAGTCTGCACAGCCGCTGTGAGCCGCAGGCGGTCAGACAGAAGTTCCCGCTGTCACAAGGAAGCACGGAGACCGTTATAGATCAGATTCAGATACATTATACATTACAGCGTTATAGATAATACATAAAGATACATAGGCCTAACACGTTTTAGGCCACATGCATATTATGTACTTCCATGCACGCTGAAAGATGAGAAAAGGACAGACCACCGTTATACTACACATACACATAGGCCTACACCGTTACAGAAGAACAGAGCACAAACATTGCTCATAGGCCTATCTATATACATCCCTATAGATCAGTTACAGATATATCAGGCCTGCATGCATCGTATGACATACACATGTAGGGTCTACTTGAACAACATATCAGTATATTCACGAAAGAGAAAGCATGAGGAGGTGCTAGACCAGTCAGATCACTTCTGCAGGTCTCCTTACGAATCGTAACCCTGTTTATGTTCTCGGCAGACAGACAGGCAGGCAGGGAGACAGACGGACCAACTGACAAACTGGCAGGCACAGGAGTAGGTGAACACGTCATCAGCACAGTTATGATGTCACAGTGATGTAGAGAGAGATAAAAAAGAGAGTGGGAGAGAGGTATGGCGAGAGGTATAGAAAGATACATAGATAGGTAGAGAGAGAGAGGAAGAGAGAGAGACAGAGAGAGGGAGAGGTAGAGAGAGAGAGAGAGAGAGAGAGAGAGAGAGAGAGAGAGAGAGAGAGAGAGAGAGAGAGAGGTGTACACTCAGAGGTTAGTAGTCAACCTGCAATATGAATGAACCATTGTAGGCGTGTGTGTGTTTATTTACCCGGCATTAAGTTGAAGTTGACTGCTTACTTTGTGAGTCTGGGATGAATAGTGAATGGAATTGTGTGTGACTGTGTGTGTTTGTGTGTCTGCATGTTTGTGAAACTGTGTGTGATTTTGTGTGTGACCATGTGTCCGACTATGTGTGTGTGTGTGTGTGTGTGTGTGTGTGTGTGTGTGTGTGTGTGTGTGTGTGTGTGTGTGCGTGTGCGTGCGTGTGTGTGTGTGTGTGTGTGTGTTTTACTGTATACGTGTGTCTGTGTGTCCCTGGTCAAAAGCACAGAGCAGTCTTTGACATTCGAAGCCCTCTTCTCTTCTCTCTTCAATTACGTTCTAAACTGTAACTGCTTAAGGGATATAAGCTTTTATTAGTACACACACACACACACACACACACACACAGACTTAGACACACACGCCAGACACACATTTTTATGTCTGTTTTTGTTCTCTCTATGTGTCTGTGTGTGTGTGTGTGTGTGTGTGTGTGTGTGTGTGTGTGTGTGTGTGTGTGTGTGTGTGTGTGTGTTCAGATGTGTGTGTCATTCAGACTTCTTCGTCATCGTCGTCATCATCTAGCCGTGTTGGCCCCACCACCCCGTCCTCAGGACAACACATCACCGTTGCTAAGAAGCAGCAGTGGGCTCAGCAGGGCTCCAGCCGGGAAACTCTCCCAGGAAACAGCCAGGCTTCATCTGGAGGCCTCACTGGGAGACAGCCCCCTGCCCCGGCCTCTTCTGGAGGCCTCACTGGGAGACAGCCTCCAGCCCCGGCCTCTTCTGGAGGCCTCACTGGGAGGCAGACCCCAGACCAAGACCAGCCTTCATCTGCAGGTCTCACGGGGAGACAGACACTCGCTGATGACAAGGTACCAAACCCACTGACTCTCTCCTCTCAAGTGTCCTATCCTTATTGGCGTCTCCTTCTCTTGCCATATCCTCTTCCTCTTCCTCCTGTGTCCTAGTGGTCTCTTCTCGCCCTGTGTCCTCTCTTTGTGTTCTCTTCTCTCCCAGTGACCTCTCCTCCTTGTGTTCTCCTAGGGTTGTGGAATGAGGCCTTGTGTTGGTCTGGACCGGGAGCACAGCAGCAGATCCCAGGCCCAGGCTTCTGTCTCACCCCCCAGGGGGCCCTACCTGCAGAGCCTGGAGCGCAGCAGGCGAACCTGGGTAATGTCCTCAGGAAAGGCCCAGGCTTCAGATGAGGCCTCCCGAGTGGAGTCCTGCAGAGAGCAGGTGGAGAGAGGGACCATCTGGTACAACCCCATTCCAGAGGAGGAGGAGGAGTTGCTCTGGCGGAGGAGAGAGGAGGAGGTGGTGCTTTGGCGGAGGAGAGGAGAGGAGGTGGCTGGAGGAAAAGGGCCTTCAACCCTCACGCAACCTACCGAAGACCCCACACCCGTTTCAAAAGATGTCGCACAACCGACCGATGACATCGCAAACCAAACTGATGAGATCACAGTAGAACACTTAGGTAAGCGTTTACTTTTGTAATGTTGTGTGGTTACATATGATAACCCTTGATCTTCTATGCCTAGTGTTCATCATAGTATCACATTGGCCATCTTGACACAAGCGTTTGGAAGTCATGCGCTAACTGCAATATAATATATGTATATATATATAGCAATGGGTGTATCATGTGCAGTGTTTGTAATAACTCTGTTAAAAAGAACTGCATTAGGTAACGCCGTTAATTTTTCAGTAACGGGGTAATCTAACTAATTACTGTTTCCGTCGTTACAACGCCGTTACCGTTACTGTACGTTAAATGCGGTGCGTTACTATGAATTGATTGAATAAACTGCGTAATCCGAACGCACCCCTGGCTCCAAACACAAACTGCTAGTGAGGAGACCGGGTGGGTTAACAACGAGATAAGCGATTATGATTGGCTAAGGCAGAGTCATGTTTCATGGTAGCCAATCAGAGCCAGTGTTTTTACACACAAGCCAGGACACGCGCGCCACACACACACGCACACGCACACACCAAACAGATTCGATGAAGCAGCAGAAATGGCGAGTCCGGAGCAATCCGAGGAAAAGTTGGCATTTTCTGTAATATTCGGCATATGTTCCACAGCCTTTGCCACTAAGCAAATTAAAATTCAGTTGGAACTATATCAGGGCCTTGAATGGGCAGTTCAACCATTTAACACATTGAGGCCAAGTGAAAACTGCTCAGAAAAATCCAAATTCTTTGACATATAGCAGCTTTCTTTTTTTTACAGTAACGCAAATAGTAACTTTCCTTGGTAACTAGTTACTTTTATTATAGAGTAATTCAGTTACTAACTCAGTTACTTTTCCGAACTAGTAGTGAGTAACTATAACTTTTTTAGTATATATATATATTACTTTTTTAAAGTAACGTTCCCAACACTGATCATATGCAACTTCCTCTGAAACATCGCTTGTCACTCTCTCCCCCTCTGCCTCTGCCTCTCTCCCGCCTCTTTCGTCCTCTCTCTCTCTCTCTCTCCAGAACTGCCCAGTAGTGTGGCTCCTCCCCCAGAATCAAGCCCCTCCTCCCAGAAGAAGGTGGGCATGATTGACAGGCTGAAGTCTCCCGGGACGGTCCGGAAGCTGTCCATGAAGATGAAGAAACTTCCGGAACTCCGACGCAAACTCAGCCTCCGCTCCTCCCGCTCCAATCGCCACGGGAACAAGGCAGAGGGAGGGGAGGAGGGGGCCTCCTGGACCAATAAGGAAACGCCATCCTTGTCATCGAATCAGAACGTGCTCAGCAGATATCACCTCGATAGCTCCGCCCCCCCAGCCAGGCCGGTCCGCCGGTCCTCCAGGGGGCGCTCTAGCAAAGGAGGTATTCACTCAGTACAGTCACTAAAATACCATTTATTACTGAATACTACAATATTGCAAATACTATTAAATAGGACTAAAGCTATTACCATAGTGGTATTTTTCTAATAAATACTAGAGGACTACAAATATTATTACGATACAATACTACTACACTAGTAAAAGAGGTATTAAGTTAATACTATAAGTTAAGTTGTATTTATTACTTACTACTCCAATGCACCAGTGATTCTCTATATTGTTTGGCTAGGATTCAATATTTCGGTCTGATAAATCTTGCAAGCCAAACCGAATTGTTTTATTGCTCTCAACATACTGAAACTATATTACTTATAAAATAATCCACTGTATCTCCTAGGTTACCTTAGTGATGGGGATTCCCCTGAACTGCTGCCACGGCAACCGGCCGCCTCCCAGACGGCCCCAGAGGGGGGTTATGATGTCACGTCCTTCCGGCTGTACGTGGGCTCGGAGCAGCCCCGGGGCCCGCAGAGGGTCTCAGGGCTGCTGACCGTCCACCTGCTGGGGCTAGACGAGATGAGCAAGACCAGGTCGGTCTAACACTAACCCCATCACTGCCCAACACTAACCCCATCACTGCCCAACACTAACCCCATCACTGCCCAACACTAACCCCATCACTGCCCAACACTAACCCCATCACTGTCTAACACTAACCCCATCACTGCCCAACACTAACCCCATCACTGCCCAACACTAACCCCATCACTGCCCAACACTAACCCCATCACTGCCCAACACTAACCCCATCACTGCCCAACACTAACCCCATCACTGCCCAACACTAACCCCATCACTGTCTAACACTAACCCCATCACTGCCCAACACTAACCCCATCACTGCCCAACACTAACCCCATCACTGCCCAACACTAACCCCATCACTGCCCAACACTAACCCCATCACTGCCCAACACTAACCCCATCACTGTCTAACACTAACCCCATCACTGCTCAACACTAACCCCATTACTGCCCAACACTAACCCCATCACTGCTCAACACTAACCCCATCACTGCCCAACACTAACCCCATCACTGTCTAACACTAACCCCATCACTGTCTAACACTAACCCCATCACTGCCCAACACTAACCCCATCACTGTCTAACACTAACCCCATCACTGCCCAACACTAACCCCATCACTATCTAATACTCACCCCATCACCATGCTACTCCATCATTTTCTAACACTAACCCCATCATTATCTAACACCATCACTATCCAACCCCATCATTATCTAACACCATGCTACCCCATCACTACCTCACACTAACCCCATCCCTATCTAACCCTAACCCCATCACTATCTAACCCTTACCCCATCCCTATCTAACCCTAACCCCATCACTATCTAACCCTAACCCCATCACTATCTAACCCTTACCCCATCACTATCTAACCCTTACCCCATCCTTATCTAACCCTTACCCCATCACTATCTAACCCTAACCCCATCACTATCTAACCCTAACCCCATCACTATCTAACCCTAACCCCATCACTATCTAACCCTTACCCCATCACTATCTAACCCTTACCCCATCACTATCTAACCCTAACCCCATCACTGTCCAACACTATCCCCATCCCCATGCTACCCACTAAACCCAACACTATCTAACCCCATCACTACCTCACACTAACCCCATCCCTGTCTAACACTAACCCCATCACCATATAACCCCCTCTAACCCCATTTAATCCCCCCTCACCTGAGAACCATTTTAAACCCCCTAACCCCGTCTCTCTCTCTCCCGTCTGCAACATGTCCCTCTGGTGCAGATGTGACAGTGGTGGGAAGGAGGTGCTGTTGGCCATCCAGGTGGACGGGGTGACCAGAGCCCGCACCTCCCTGCTTACCCTGAGGGGGGCGACCCTCCCCCTCAACCACACCTTCCACCTGCAGCTGGAGAGAGCCAGGCAGCTACGGCTAGTGGTGCTAACGCCACAGGCTAATGCAGGTAAATACCACGGCTAGTGGTGCTAAGGCCACAGGCTAACGCAGGTAAATACCACGGCTAGTGGTGCTAACGCCACAGGCTAACGCAGGTAAATACCACGGCTAGTGGTGCTAAGGCCACAGGCCAATGCAGGTAAATGCCATGGCTAGTGGTGCTAACGCCACAGGCTAACAGAGGTAAATACTGCGGCTAGTGGTGCTAATGCCACAGGCTAACGCAGGTAAATACCACGGCTAGGGGTGTTAGCACCACAGGCTAACACAGATGAATACCAAGGCTAGTGGTGCTAACACCACAGGCTAACACAGGTAAATACCATGGCTAGGGGTGCTAGCACCACAGGCTAACACAGATAAATACCAAGGCTAGTGGTGCTAACACCACAGGCTAACACAGGTACATACCATGGCTAGGGGTGGTAACACGGCTAAATACTATGGCTAGGGGTGCCTGCACCGGGGGATCATCCAATCTGTCTCCATGGATACCAGGTAGCTGGGCCGGGACCTGACCCCTAACTCTCTCACTCTTTCTCTCCTCAGATCCGTTGACCAATGAAACACAGACTTCCTCCTCCAGCGGACCAATCAAAAACCGAGTCTGTTGTCTCGGAGGGCTGTCCATCCCTCTGCTCTTCAAAGGTCTGTCTGAATGTCTGTCTACACGTACAGTATGCCTGTCTGTTGTGACATGTGGCTCTAGGTGGAGGTGCATCGTGACCCAGATGGTGAGGTCATGGTTCAATGTATAGGCAGACTTGTATGCGAGTTTATGCAGGAATGCTTAACTAGTAAAGATATTATTATTATTATTATTATTATTATATTATATTATTATATTATATATATTATTATGATATTATTAACAAAAGAGGGAATTTTCCCCCTGTGATCTGCACCTATGACTGCCGATCTATACATTATTTAATTAATTCAGATATGGTTGGAGCATTTCATTACGCCCAGTAAAGCAGGGGGGGTAGGTAGTCATATTGCCAGGGTAAAAATAGGGCATTATGGGAAACAGAATTAACATCAAACTTTTTTCCCTATTCTCTTTCTGTCTCTACCTGTGTGCCTACCTTTCTGTCTCTACCTGTCTGTCTCTACCTGTCTCTCTACCGCTCTGCCTGTCTGTCTACCTGTCTGGCAGCCTGCCGTTCTCAGCAGCTGTGTGTTAAGTTGGATCCGAGGGGTCTGCTGTACGTCAAACTGTCTCTGCAGGAGCACTGGAGTGTGCCATCGACCACCCCACAGGTAAAACACAGTACTGCAGCATACTACCACGACATAGTCCTACTTATTGTACTACCACATAGTACTACACAATACAGTACAACTGCATAGTACTACTACATAGAACTACACGATACAGTATGACTACATAGTTCTACACAATACAGTACTTATACTTAGTACTACTACATTACTACTAGATAGTACTATAGAACAGTATGGCAATGTGACAATGTGTCTCACTGCAGGAGGGCGGCGAGAGAGTGTTCGGAGTGGAACTACACCATCTGGTGGACAGAGAGAGGACTGCTGCTCCCGTTCCTATCCTCATTCAGAAAACAGTGAAGGAGATAGAGAGGAGAGGGATACAGGTACCTATTTTACTAACCTTCTCCCTGCCTGTTTACCCGTCTGTCTGTCTGTTTGACGTGTATCTGTCTGTCTGTCTGTCTGTCTGTCTGTCAGGTGGTGGGTATGAACAGGGTATGTCTATCTGTCTACGTGTCTGTCTTTTTTACATGTCTGTCTAACTGTCTATCTGTATGTCTGCCTGTTCGTCTGTCTACCTCTCTGTCTGTCTACCTGTCTGTCTACCAGTCTGCTAACATGTCTGTCTAACTGCACTTCTGTCTGTCTGACTGACTGTACCTGTCTGTCTGTCAGGTGGTGGGTCTGTACAGGTTGTGTGGCTCTGCGGCGGTGAAGAAGGAACTGCGAGACAGTTTTGAGAAAGACAGCCCAGCCGTGTGCCTCTCTGAGGAGCAGTACCCCGACATCAACGTACTCACAGGTACCACTGTAGTACTACTCCTAGTACTAGTACTACCGCTAGTACTACCGCTTGAACGACTGCTAGGACTATCACTCAGTACTGTCACTCATACTGCATCCTGTAGTACTACCACTATTGCTAATACCAGACCTACCACAAGTACTACCACTAGTACAATCAATAGTACTGTCACTATTACCAATGCATATTGTAAAGCAGAACCCTGACTTCGACATACTCACAGGTAGTACTGTACTACAACTAGAACTGCACATGTAGGGTTGTGTTTTTGTGAGTTCTGCACAAGAACTGTGTATTCATTTTATTTAATATTCCTGTGTATTTTAATTCTACTGTACATTTCTTAGCACTGTGTTTTTAACGAGACTACCTCATAGTGCTGTGTATTTAACAGAACTGCGTATTTAATCAACCTGTGTATGAAATAGTACTGTGTATTTAATAATGCTGCGTATTTGGTCGTCCTGTGTATTAGATAGTACTGTGTATTTAATACTGCGTATTTGGTCGTCCTGTGTATTAGATAGTACTGTGTATTTAATACTGCGTATTTGGTCGTCCTGTGTATTAGATAGTACTGTGTATTTAATACTGCGTATTTGGTCGTCCTGTGTATTAGATAGTACTGTGTATTTAATACTGCGTATTTGGTCGTCCTGTGTATTAGATAGTACTGTGTATTTAATACTGCGTATTTGGTCGTCCTCTGTATTAGACAGTACTGTGTATTTAATACTGCGTATTTGGTCGTCCTCTGTATTAGACAGTACTGTGTATTTAATACTGCGTATTTCAGGTATATTAAAGGACTACCTCAGAGCGCTGCCATCCCCCCTCATCACCAGCCGTCTCTATGACGATGTGCTGGCCGCCATGAGACTCCGCCCCCTGCAGACTGGCCCCGCCCCCGCGTGCCCCGCCTCCTCTGGCTCTGTCAACAGCCCGGTGGAGTTGCTGGACTGCCTGCCCCCCCCAGAGAAGGTAGGGGGCACTAGAGAGATGATCCTCTCTCTTTAACCCATTCAGACCGGATCACGCATCTGTGCGTGTTTACCTTTAAGACCGGATTGCGGATCAATGCGTGTTTACCATTAACTCTCTCTCTCTCTCTCTCTCTCTCTCTCTCTCTCTCTCTCTTTATCTCTGTCTCTCTTTACCTCTCTCTCTCTCTCTCTTTACCTCTCTCTTTACCTCTCTCTCTCTCTCTCTCTCTTTACCCCTCTCTCTCTCTCTCTCTCTCTCTCTCTCTCTCTCTCTCTCTCTCTCTCTCTCTCTCTCTCTCTCTCTCTCTCTCTCTCTCTCTCTCTCTTTACCTCTCTCTCTACCTCTCGCTCTCTGCCTATAGTGTGTAAATACATTACCGTTGAAATACTTGCATACTATTGTGTGTGATTATAAAGTGCAATGTATTATAATGCATGAATGTGTACTACTCTGTATACATATAAATACTGAAATGTGTGTCTCCCTCTTCCCTCCAGGCCACTCTGTCGCTGCTGCTGGACCACCTGAGCCTGGTGGCCTCCTTCAGGTCCTCCAACAGGATGACCCCCCAGAACCTGGCCGTGTGCTTCGGCCCGGTGCTCCTGGCCTCCACCGACGGGGTGCCGACAGCCCGGGAGGGGGGGAAGGACGCCCCACCGGTCACGGCGGTGGACTTTAAGCGCCACATCGAGGTGCTGCACTACCTGCTGGCGCTGTGGCCCGGTAAGACTAAACATCTCGTCCAGGGGAGGGGTAGTTAGCTGTAGAAACACCTCCAGGGGAGGGTTAGTTAGCTGTAGACCTACTGACCAACACCTCCAGGTGACGGCTGGTTAGCTGTAGAGCAGACCTACTTACCAGACACTCATACTATGTCACTAGACCTGTGGTTCTCAAAGTGGTGGGGAATAGAGACGTGACAGGTGGGGCGCGACAAACGGGAGGAAATTCCACTAGCTAGGGTTACATGGAAATTTCTGATCCGATTCGATTTCTAATCGGAATAGATCTATTCCTACCATGCAATCCGAATGTACGTTTGTATGTCTCTCGCGCACAACCGTTATGTTGGTCTGGACTTGTATGATATATTTAAGGGATAATATTGTACAGAACGCCGGTCCTTATCGGGAAAATAAGCCCCGACAGGACAAACCGGACCCCAACGCGAAGCTGAGATGTCTTGCTTCGCCTTGAAGGTTATTATTTTCTATAATGACCGGCGACGTTCTGTACATTATCCCACTTATTACACGGCTCCTTGCCAAAACAAAACAATATCTTCACACAGTGAAGATATTTTTACAATTACCATTTGTAGTGTTGATCAGCAGAGAAATAGTCCGCCAAAGACGTTGACTTCGCTTATCAACCGGACACGCTGGGGTTTGTAAGACTACTTACAGAGTAATAAGAAAGACGTGAATCAGGCAAAAAATACACTTTCCTTGACAGCGGTCAAGTTCGGTGTGCATAAAAGTACAGACGGACCAATTGCGAACTACTGCAGCTGCTGATGCCATCTCTCTAAGTAGCCGCACCCACCCCAAACCAATCGGAATAAGTGAATACATGTCGATTATAGCAGACTACACCACCTCTTCTATTCCGCATGGAATTCTATTCCGATCAGAGGATTGTATTCCGATTGAGGCGTAAATATAATCATTTTTTATTCCGATTGAGCTGTTCTTCCACTTCTAATCGGATCAGAAGTGTCCATGTAAACGCGGCTACTGAAAACGAAAGCTTGACAGGCACAGCAACAGTAACTAAGGGGGCGGGGCTAAGCAAAGGGTCAATTGTAACGTCATGACACAGCTGCACTTTTATTTTCTCTATTGTTGAACTTGCTGTTATTTGATGTTAATGAGTTAGAATTTAGATACAACATGATGTTACTTGATGTTACTTCAATAAATTTGAAAATGTTAAGCTTGGCGTATTTCATTAGCATTGTGTCGGGGCGATGGGGGCAGGTGGGGCTTGAAAATTCCCCCTTGTCCAAAGTGGGGGATGACCGAAAAAGTTTGAGAACCACTGCACTAGGCCAAAGTAGAGGTGGAGAACCGGTGGTTCTCTACCTGTAGAAAATGTAACTGCTCTCTGTTTTTTAAGCAGTTTAAGAGGTTATTGAACTGGTCTCTGAATTGTTTTGCTGCAGTTCCGTCGGGCCGAGATCCGGAGGAGGAGGAAGTCGATGCAGCTCCTCTCTACTGCTCAAACCCATCTCCTCCTCCGTCACCGCCCTCCCCGGCCATTACCCACAACCCCCTGGGCCAGCAGCCGAGCCGTGCTGCTCTACGATTGGCTCTGCCACAGAACCCCAATCAGCAAGTGGTTGTTTCTCGTCGGGGGCGTGGTCTTGCCCGATTGGACAGCCCTCCACCAATCAATCGCTACGCTGGTGACTGGAGTGTCTGCGGGAGGGACTTCCTGTCTGGACAGGATGCAGATTATGATGAGGTTGCTGGAAGCGGGAGTGAAGAAGGTGTGTTTTTTCTAATGAAAGCCTTGAGTAATCTGAAAAAGTATCTAGAATAATACAAATATCTATTGGTGGTGGCTTCTCCTCTCCAACCAGTCTCTTCTTGCTGTGTTCCAGGGAGCGACGAGGAGGAGAAGAAGGAGGAGGCGTGGTCTTCGGGACGGATGTTCATGGAGGAGTTTGACGCTCCGTTCAGCTGCAGACTGAGCCTGAAGGACTTTGACCGCCTCATCCTCGACCTGGACCGCGAGCTAGCCAAGCAGATCAACATATGTCTGTAGTGTGTGTGTGTGTGTGTGTGTGTGTGTGTGTGTATGTAAGCCAGACATGACCAGTAGAACTTAGAGCCGGTTGGTGATGTTGACCAAGACATGACCAGCGGAGCTCAGAGCCGGTTGGTGCCGTTGACCAAGACATGACCAGCGGAGCTCAGAGCCGGTTGGTGACGTTGACCAAGACATGACCAGCGGAGCTCAGAGCCGGTTGGTGCCGTTGACCAAGACATGACCAGCAGAGCTCAGAGACTTCTGGTAATGTTGAACCAGGCATGACCAGCAGAGCAAAGAGCAAGCTGGTAATGTTGACCAAGACATGACCAGCGGAGCTCAGAGACGGTTGGGATGGGGACTGCTGCTCATATGCTGAGGCTGTTTGACAGCTGCCCGCTTCACCGTTTCAAACACCACGCAGTGCCTTTGTGATAGTATTTTTGTATTTATGTGACACGTCAGGGTAGATGTATATGAAGTATGATGGGAAGGTCAGTTTGCACTGTTTAAGCCTTATTCTAAACAAATATGAGTAGTACTATTCCTAAGAACCAAACGACTCAAATATACCAAATACTATTAAATAAGCTATCAGCTATGGTTCACTTTAACGTTCTCAACATCACACGTGTGACCCATTAATATATGGCTCCATCGCTGGTTACCATATGAACCTGGTTAGAATGGTCCGCTGGTTACCACCTGCTAGTTAACGATGTTAACCAACCGCAACCGACTAACCTGGTTGACATGGTAACACTGAACAATCTTTGTAAACTATGAAGTGCAGATTATTAGCTGTGTCTGTTGCTATATATTTTTGCCCTTTTCTGCTGGGTGTATTCATATTATAACCAAAACAATCTGATTGGACAGCTGTGCTGCCAGATAGGTTGCCATGGTGACGCCAATAGTAGGCTAATGGAGAATGTTATTACTCTTAAGTTTTTTTCTGTTTTGCATAATGAACATTACCAGGTGGAGCCAAACAGTATTGCTTTTAATGTTGTTTTAATGCTAATTGTGTTACAGTTAAGCCATACGATGTTGTCAGTGTTAGGGCTGGTAGTGTGAGAGCGCCCCCTCGTGATGTATTGCAGTATTAAACACTCCTTTCAGGAACCGTGTTGGGTAGCTCTGACTGTAGCAGGACGGGATGTTAGTCCCAAGGTACGGAGAATTCAGAGTTCTAACACATCTGTAGTTCAGTGGTGTTACCCATCTGTAGTTTTTGATTTCCATCTGTAGTTTAGAACTCCTTCATCTAAGTGTTTCATCTTTAGTTTAGTGTTCTTACTCATTTGTTGTTAAGAGTTTGTACCCATCTGTGGTTTAGTGTTCCATCAGTAGTTTAGAGTTCTAACCTGTGTGTAGCTTAGTGTCCTTACCCATCTGTAGTGTGTTTTTCCATCTGTAGTTTTGAGTTTTATCTGTTGTTTAGAATTTCATCTGTGCTATACTTTTTAGAGTTCTAGTTTCGAGCTACATCTGTAGTTCTGAGCTCCGTCTGTATCTGTCGTTGAATGTTCCATCTGTAGTTGACAGTTCTATCTGTAGTTTATAGTTCTTAACCATCTGTAGTTAAGAGTTCATACCCATCTGTAGTTTTGAGTTGTTACCAATCTGCCGTTTAGAGTTCCATCTGTAGTTTAGAGTTGGTACTCTTTTGTAAGGCAACACCAGGAATTCCAAGGCCATATGTCATGTTCGGTAAAGTGTACGTTTTCAGATGTCATGTATAGTATGGAATATTTTACGTGTCATGTTCTAAGCACAACAAATAACCATTTACAGTTTGTTTTATCAAATGTATTATACGTGATGTAATGGTGTGTGTATTTTATTTTACGTGTTGCACAACTTCAGTACGCACTTATGTTTTACTGTTGGTGATGATGATGATGGAGAGGACAAAGATGTAACCAAAGTATTAAAGCACAGTTGCCCAGGCAACCTGACCGTCTGTCTCTTATCAGACAAGTTAATAAAAACCTTTTTATTGTAGTCTATGTGTCCGTTGTATATAGACTGTTCTTGACTATTTTGCAGTATACTTATAACGATTTCTCTATTGACTCGACTCTGATACATTGATATGTTTGTGGTTATTGTAGGCCTATCAATTGATGTCGTAAATTGAGACATCGCTAATTGCGATATGTGCTACTTCTAGATATTATTATAAATTAAACATGAGCCATTCTAAATCTTGCGAATTCACGTTGATCTGGACGTGTGAAGCTGCTAAAATAGTGAGTGATATTGGATACGATATGATTATATTTCAGTATATTGACATGAGAGTTAATCATATGTATACTTTGTCAGTAGTAGTGTATATACACTCATTGAATAGATGTGTTCATATTAAAGCAGTCAGACAGTTTCACATTATCAAAGTAACTATATATAATACAATCAAACAATAAAAAGGAACATTAATTTATAACCGATATAAATAGGTGTACATTTGAAAAGTAAAATAAATAATCTGAATAAGAAAATAAAGACACTCAAATACAGCTACAAACAAAGTCATTGCAAGCCCAGGGATAATGTTGAGCATTAATCAACCATGCAATTTAAAACGTCATCTGGCCATATGAAAATAACAAAAAACGATACAATAAATGACTTGTGCGTACGTGGTGGCCAAAGCGTCGCCTCTCTGGTTTCGTCATGTCCGGGTAACAGCGAGTCAACCTGGGCGGAGCGCTGAGCACTGGCCGAGCCGAGGACGGGCCATTAGGCTGAGTTGGTCCGCTGGACGGGGGTGTGTGCTGGAATGAGAGCCAGGTGTCTGCATGGGAAAGACGCCTACAAGTTCTGGCCGCTGTTCCTCACGTTTGTTGAGCGAACATCGAAGGATTCCTTGAATTGTATTCGGTGCAACCGTGTGGCCGATGCATTGCACCAGGTGAGATGTGTGGTGGGTTTCGGGATATGACAGCGACATGATTGCAACAAAGTCGAAAACTGCGCAACTTCAGACTCGGCGTTGTTCTGACGCTTTCTGAGCGTATTTATGCTAAACGTCCCAGGTCGGGATGTCGTTGATTACACAGGAATTACATAACCTTATTGAAATAGATAAAATTGAAATATTTAAGTATAATATTCGCTGTTGTTCGACTTTTCAAATTAAGTGTAAAGATGGTGAAGGGCCTCTGACACTGGCAGGACACGCATAGCCCCCAAATATATGAACCCAGAGTTTGGTTCCATTGAAAACAATGTAGCTCTTACGATAGTATGATTAAATGTAATATAGAAACGTAATATTGTTGTAAATCTACTGTGTTATCAATGTTTGGTCAATGCTGAACCAGGTAGACATGGGACAGTAGCACCAATATACGTACATAGAAACAAGGAAGTCCTAAGGGTACACAGGTTTCGTCACAGAGCAATTTCAATATTCTCTTTCTTTCTTCTTCTTCTTCTTCTTCTTCTTCTTCTTCTTCTTCTTCTTCTTCTTCCCACTCCTCTTCTGTAGGGCTCTTCATCTGACAAACCCTCCCATGATGCCTGTTGACATGGCGATGAGAATCTGCCTGGCTAGCTCTCCGCCACTGCGCTCCTTTCTTGGTAACTATGACAACTGCCGCCTGGCAAACACACTTTACCCACGATGCCAGGATCTGCGGCCCTGTCTAGCCCCCGGGCACGCCAACGGTAACCACGGTTACGAGGTCTCCGGACCGCCCGTGGCCAGCAGCGGCGGGAGGTTGGCCTCCAGCAAGGCAGCGCCCCCCAGGAAGAAGCAGGTGGTGTTTGCGGATGCTCATGGTCTGGCCCTCGCTGACATCATCTTCTACAAGGAGGAAGACCCCCTGGCTGAGCTGCAGTTCCACCTCTCGGACATAGAGGGCGCCCTGGCCAGACTGAGGCAAGAAAAAAACACAGGTAGTTCAGTCTCGGTATTCTTTCAGCCAATCCGCAGGCAGGACGAGGGACACCTGATACGCAGGGAGGAGGTCATTCGTAGTTTTGGATCGATATAAATAATTTGGTGACCATGACAACAATCTCCTAACAGACTATCTGGAGTGTCTTTAGCTGTTCAGACAACAGCTAAAGCAGACAACAGCTAAGCAGACTAAAGTAGAGAGAGCAGTAAGACTGTAATACTCAGGGACTATAGCGGGACTTAAAAAGCTGATATTTCTCGAATACAATTCGACATGAAGAGTTGTTTCTCATGTTAGTTGTTCATGTCCAGTGCTTACCAATCACTTTCTTTTCTGACAGGTTTGGACATCTTGGACTCAAGTGGTCTTGTCCTGGACTTCACTCCACCCTTTGAAGACTACCTGGACCTCCGCCAGCGCCTGAAAGCCCAGCAGGTCTCCCTGGAGAACTGTTCCATCCAAGACGGCTCTCTCTCCGGTACCATCAAGGTCCAAAACGTCAGCTTTGAAAAGTCAGTGTCAGTCCGGATCACCTTCGACTTGTGGATCTCCTTCCAGGATGTTCCGTGTCTGTACCTGAACAACGTGTATGGTTGTCCCGACACCGACACTTTCTCCTTCGACATCTCGCTACCGGACACAGTGGGGGAGTCCTCCAAACGGGTTGAGTTCTGCATCTGTTACAAGGCTCAGGACGAGATCTTCTGGGACAATAACCATGGCAACAACTACTGTCTGGTCCCTTCCGAGCCGGAGCCAGACCCTAGCCCCAAGACCAGAGGGCTGGAGGAGGTGGTGGAGAAGCTGGAAGGAGGGAGGTACGCAGAGTGTGATCAGTTTGGAAGCCCTAGGACGTCGATCGGAGTCTTCCCAGGGTGGCAGAGCTGGGGTCGCATAGAGAACAGCGCTCCCTACTGGTGACTGCAGAACCCCCTTCAAAGCACCCTGGACCTCGTAGAGGTCACACAGGCTTTGATGAAGAGCTTTCCGTTACTCTCCCCTATTGCATCACAGCAATGAAGACTAACATGAGTTGATTTAGGTTTCACCTGCACATGTTACAGAAATGAAAACAAGAATGACCTGCAGGAAATGATAAGCCCTCCTGAATGCACATTACTTCTAGTTCTAACTACTGACCTTCTGCACCTTACTTCTAGTTCTAACTACTGACCTTCTGCACCTTACTTTGTATTGCTAACTCCTGACCTTCGGCCCCTTGCATCTAATGCTCAGCGATATGCACAGTTTCACCCTCAAGTATTCCTCAAGCTCTCTGCGAAGATCAATGCCTTGGTATTCAAAATATATTCCAAAGTATTCTAATGGACGATTGGGTTTAGACAATACTATGTCTTGCGGAAGTTGGTTTTACCAAGCAGCATCGTCTCACTGAACAGGATGTGTTCCAAACTGTTAAGATGCCCTTCGTCAAACCTGACGATGTGAGTGCCTTAACATATGCTGTAATCTATAAGCCCAAATCCAAAATTAGTGCCTTACCCTCCATCAAGATGTGCAGAAATGTACACACCAGCCCAGGCCAGAAAAAAGTCGGGCGGGAAAATGTTGATTCATGTGGTACATGATCGACATTATTCAAACACGAAATGTGACATTGTCCTTTAATCCTTTGCACTTTATTCTAACCATGCCATAGTTTCCGTTGAGTGGGACTCTGAATTTGAACATGTAGGCTACAGCATGCTAGTGGTGATCATTACCTAGAACATGCTAAATTTAGTTGTACCCTAGAACATGTTACTAGTGATTGTAGCCTAAAAAATGTTGTTTGTAGACTTCAGTATGCTGGGATCATAGCCTAGATCAAGCTAGTGGTGGTTGTAGCCTAGAAAATGCTAGTGGTGAATGTAGTCTACAATGTATTAGCGATTGGTGTAGCCTTAAGCATGGGGATCGTAGCCTGGGCTATGTTAATCTTAATGTCATCGGCTTCCATTTAGCGGCTAGTGGAATAGGATACCAGTCTGTATTTAATTTGCATAGAGGAGCATAGTCTCAATTGCAGTTAGCTGGGCTTTTGGCTAGTAGGCTGGTCTGTAAGCTAGTTTGCAGGACTGAAAGTCAGTTAGCTAGCCTGTAATGGTCAGCTAGCCTGCTGTAAGCTCCACTTTTAGTCCGTTAGCTAGCTGGGAAGCCACTGAGGGAATTCTGTACCGCAGTTAGCTAGCCTGTAGTCCGTTATGTCCACTGTTAGCCAGTTGAGTGATATAATATCCTCTTTTCTTTATTGATTTGCTAAATGTTAAAGTATCACCTGTTTAAATAAGTGTTTATTTTAAGCTTGAGAAGCATTGACAATGAATCAAGGCTGCGCTCCATATTAATGAGGTTAAGTGGAGTTTGGATGCTGTTTTGAGGTTAAATATCCCTGAAGCTGAATATTTAGGTTCTGCATGTTTCTCAAAAGTATGTAGAAGCTGTTGACACTTTTAGCTGAATATGCATACATTTTTAAGGTTTTACCTTCATTGCACTTAATGTCATACGTTTTTTATTGATAATGCTAAAATAGGAAAGATAAATGTTGTAAAGGGGAGAGATTGAGTTGCGTGAAAACTCAGCTGTGCAGTTTAACAGATTCTTATCGATGTTTCGTCAATACAGGGGACAGAGATTGAAAGGGAGGAATATGAAAGAGAGAGAATGAAAGAGGGATGGATTGAAGGAGAAATTGATTGAAATGGATGAAGTGAGGTTGTTTGTAGAAGTACTTTTCCTTTATTGACCCAGGCTTTGGTTCTGAAACTTTTACGTGTTTGTGAATTATATCACTGTGGAAGTTCGCAAGATGCATCCATTTTTGGTCAACTTCTGGAGGGCCAGAGTGGGTTGCTTAGCAATGTCTGAGGGCAAAGGGTCATTGTTATGGCTGGCCAGTCGCCACTGAGCTAAAAGCCCACATTGCTAATGTATTTTATGGGTTCATAGGAAGTTGATGTACCAATGGTTTCGGATATTTTTGTATTGCAATGAAAGACTGCTCCTATTATCTTCCCTAAATAAACTCTAAAGATTTATATTGTTCAAGTTTCTTTAGCCTTGCATTCTCAAAATTACTTCATATAATACTGTTCATTGACCTGTGCTTGTTTTTTTTTTGGCAAAAATACCTGGCAAAGATTGCAGTATCAAAATGTGAAGACCGTTACAACATATAATAGAAACTTGAAAGGAAAATAGCAAAAAACATTCCTCTGACACAATTAAATTAAGGGAAGCTAAGCTGAGGGCTAGGGGTAATAAACATTAACCTTTAAATATTTTTGGAACATGTTCCATAGTGGGGGGTCAGGAAATGTATGAGATTCCCAAACTGATATATTTTTGCATGAATTAATGCATTATCCTCAATCTTGCTGATTGTTTTTCTCCCTGCCTGTCTCTGATTGGCTCTCTGAAATATGTGGCTGGCAAGAAAACAAGTAAACAATGTTTCGCTTCAAGCAGACGTAGCAACTTTCACATAACTTGTTCAGCCTAGCAAAAGCACAGACAAACAAAGACCAACCAATATCAGAACGAGCAAAGTACACAAAGTGTGAATGTAGTAGAAGGCTGTATTTATTCACTCGCTTCAAATATAAATATTAATTTGAATCTGGCCTGACATGAGAGATAAAGCAGACCACTGACAGAACTATAGACAGATTTACCCATAGAAAAAAAACAGACAAGAATAGAATAGAAAAATAGAACAGGTTGGGAGGAGGATACATTTGAGGAATTACGTTTAACAGCAGATTATTGGTCCAAAGAGATCACATGACAACAAATATCCCAAACACATTTCGATTTCCAGCAGAGAGAGGGAGCGAGAAACTAGTCCAAGTGTGTGTGTATTTATGTGTGCGTGTGTGTGTGTTGTGTGCATGCGGTGCGTGTTGGTGGCCGGCCGGCCAACAGAGAAAGGGAGTGTTGCTGAGAGAGAGAGAGAGACTGGGTTATGTAAGGAATAGCCAGCTGTTACATAACGTCCTGTTCTCTTTTATACTCTGTCAGTCTGTCTCTGCAAGTCTGTCTATCTGTGTGTAGACCGGTTCTCTGCAGGTCAAACTTTCCACCAGCAGGGGATGCTGAGGACGATGGCAGCTATTAATAGCCTAGGCCTACAATCCTGAACAAAAATGTCTGTCTGTTTATCTGTTCATCTGTTCACTGGACATGTTAAACATATGTCTCTATTGGGCAGGTATGTCTGTTTATCTGTTCATCTGTCCATTGGACTGGTTAAATATATATATGGAAAAACAAATATATATATATATATATATATATATATATATATATATATATATATATATATATATATATATATAAATATAGATGAAATGTATATATCATGAATTGAAACACAATTTCCAGCGTCTTACTTCCTATGAGCTGTGTTCACCAGTTAACAGACCCAGTCCCTTACTTGTAAACCAGTTAACAGAGCCGGTCTCTTACTTGTAAACCAGTTAACAGACCCGGTCTCTTACTTGTTAACCAGTTAACAGAGCCGGTCTCTTACTTGTAAACCAGTTAACAGACCTGGTCACTTACTTGTAAACAAGTTAACAGTCCCCCGTCTCTTACTTGTAAACTAGTTAACAGACCCGGTCTCTTACTTGTAAACCAGTTAACAGACCCGGTCACTTACTTGTAAACCAGTTAACAGACCCGGTCTCTTACTTGTAAAACATTTAACAGCAAGAAGACTAAGAACATGACAAGGGGAAGAAGAGCAACAAGAAGAATCAACTTTAGTTTTTCATATATTACAATGTTTATATTGTCGATTATTTTAAGTCAACAATCTTATTTTCCTTTGCTTAGGCCTCGTTTTTACACTGCTTTGTTGAAGTAAATATTGATTTCCCCTGCCAATAATTCTATTATAAATTGAATTGAGAAAAACGGAGTGAGAGAGAGAGAGAGAGAGAGAGGTGGGGAGGTTAAGAGAGAACGATAGAGGGACGAAAGGAGAGGTTAAGAGAGAGGGTCAGCAGAAGGGAGCGAGGTTAACTGAGAGGGTAAGAGGGAAGGAGAGAGGTTTTAAGACAGAGAGAGGTGGTTCACCATTCAGATAATTTTTCACACTGTCAGGATGGGCACACAAAGGTAAGATCTCTTTCTTTGGAAATGGGTATTACTAATGCTATTATTCATATTATTTACATGATTTTCCATTCTTATTCTGGTCGGGTATTTAATCCAATCCATCCTTCTATTGGAATGGAAAGACACTTACAAAGTGTGTCTTGACTGGATCTGGAAGTCTGAAATGGTGAAAACACAGTTTGGACATTTTTTACATATTTTTAACTCACACAGAATGTAACCATCTGGTTTATCTAGTTTAATGTGGTGTGATGTAATGGTGAGGTTCTGTTGGATCTGGTGTGATCTTGTGTGGTCCGGATGTGTTTAATTGAATCTGCTGTGATCATGTTTTTTCTGGTGTAATCTTGTGTTATCCGGTTTAAGAAGTTGCATCTAGTGTGATCTGGTTGGCAGGTCAGATCTTGGCTTGACATGGGAGACATCGGGGGACGGGATAGAGGACGAAGTGGAGGATGAGGATAGCAGGTGTGACGAAGATGGGGTGTTTTCGGTAAGCAGAGGACTGCGTTTAAGGTAGTTACGTCTATTTGTGTTTTAACTGAGGTCAGACTGGCAGCTGCCTGCTGACACTAGAGGGAGAGAGAGAGAGAGAGGTGTGTGATGTGTACGTGTGTGCATGTGTGTGAAGGTTACTCAGTGTCTGGGCGCTGTTAACCTCTTCGAAGTACCTGACCTCCCACCTCTTTGAAACCTGATTTCTCACCAATAAAGTTACATCAATATAGACACGTCCACCTGTTGCTATCTGTCTGTCTGTCTATCTATCTATCTATCTATCTATCTATCTATCTATCTATCTATCTATCTATCTATCTATCTATCTATCTATCTATCTATCTATCTATCTATCTATCTATCTATCTATCTACCTACCTACCTACCTACCTACCTACCTACCTACCTACCTACCTACCTACCTACCTACCTACCTACCTACCTACCTACCTATCTATCTATCTATCTATCTATCTATCTATCTATCTATCTATCTATCTATCTATCTATCTATCTATCTATCTATCTATCTATCTATCTATCTATCCGTCTATCCATATTGCTGTTGTGGTGAAAGTGTATACTAGTAATACAAGATATATGGCTCTTCCTAACATAACCCAGATTCTCTCTCATACCAACACTCCCCTCCTCTGTCGGCCACACTCACACACACACACACACACACACACACACACACACACACACAACATTCCTGTGTAGGAGGAGGTCTCATCTTTCCGAACAGGAGCCAGTCATAAAAAGTGTCGACATCCGTAATGTTTCTGTCATTCCCTGTCAGCCCTCAATCATTCTGTCACTCCTCTATCATCCCTTAATCATTCCAGCTCCATCTCCCTCTCCCTCTCTCTCTGCAGTACGGGGGGTACGAGCTATCAGTGACCCAGGAGAAAGGAGAGACGACGACCAGGGGCACCGAGACAGACCTAGACACTGTCATCAACCTGAAGGTGAGACAGGTTGGCTCCTCTCTTCGCCTTGGTGGCCCCCCTGTCCTCCATGGAGGCCCCTCTGTCAGACAGTTAGTCGCATGACTGTGATATCTTCCTCCACTCGTTACATATCTTCCTCCAGTGGTCACATGACTACTACTTCTTCATCAAGCATTTAGGACTATACTATATCCAGGCTCAGAATCATGATTCATTCCCGGTTTAAATGTAATGTAAATGAGCTGATGTCAAAAAAAAGACGGGCATCATGTAGAGATTGTTCTCCAGACCGACAAGGCAGGGAAGCTGGTGTTGGAGACGCTGGATGACCTCAACAACATCATGCTGCTGAGGAAGAGGAAGAGAGAGAGGAAGACTCCTGCCTCAAAGCCCATCCCTGCCACTGCACCGCTGCTGGTAGGCCACTTGACGTAGCCTACTGTAGCTGGCTGTCGCCTTGCATGGTTGACTCCACCGTCGGTGTGTGAATGTGTGCATGAATGGATGAATGTCAGGCAACATTGTAAAGCACTTTGAATAAAAGCGCTATATAAATGCAATGCATTTACCATTTACCATTTACTAACCCTAACCCTAGTAGGCACTAAAGGTTGTTCTAGAACTACTTCATGTCAGTTATTTTTGTACAGCTGAATAATTTCCATGCAGTTACAGCCTCATAGGGCTTCACTACAGGTAGCAGCTCTGAAGGTTCTCCCTCTCTTCCCAGCCCTACTATGTGGATGAGGATGACTTCTTCAAGGCCTGTGAGCATAACCAGCTGCCTGTGATCGAGAAGTTCCTCAAGGATGGAGGAGACATTAATTCCCAGGACAACGTGGGTTACCAGGCAACACCAACAAAGCTCCCAAACCCAACTAGTCATACATCGCTAGCAACACCAGCCCGCACAATACTAGCAAGGATGGTCATTGGAAGATAGAAATATGAGCCGTACACAGCTAGCTTGGCTGGTCACTGAGGGTTAGTATCATTAGCCACACATTCTAGCATATTTGCCACACACTGCAAGCCACAATAGCCGCACACTTATTGTAATGCTCGCTATTCAGTGCTAGCAATATTAGCAACACATCCGGTAGAATGGGCTAGCTATATTAGCAGTGTATGATTGCATATGGCGTTGATAAAAGTCACAGAGGGCTAGCATGAGCCATACAGTGCAAGCAGGCCTAGCCACTGCCACAGAGGCAGCGTCCAAAATGAACACACGCCACCAGCCAATGGCAGATAGCGATGACACTTTGGCAGGTAACGTTGAGAAAATCATCAGTATCAGTGAGTGCAAGCCGTTGAGTTGTTCAGGGTAACAAGGCAGTGATCTCCTTTAGTTCCAGAGGACCGGTCTCCACAAAGCGTGCTTTCGGGGTCACATAGAGGTCGCCCGGAGACTGGTGGAGGCTAAAGCTGACGTCCACATGAGGGACAAGGTTCTATTGCTAATACAATTACTAGTAGATTACATTACATTATTAGATATTAAACTTATTAGGCTAAATGTCTTCTCTACTCCTCCTCGTCCCCTCTTATCTTGTCCCCTCCCCTCCTCTGCGCTCCCTTCGCCTCCTCTCCCCTATGCTGGGGAAGCTGGGCTCGTCATGTGTCCATGCTGCCTGTAGGGGGGGCTGCCTGTCCGTCCTGGAGCTCCTCCTGGATAACGGAGCCGCTACCTCCGATAAAGACAAGGTATACACACCTTAACACAGATAGATTTGTGGATTAGATGAGCAGGAATTAAATTCACAGATAAACTAAACTCTCATGTAAGATTGAAACTGAAACTCTTTCGATAACATGAAATGCATGCGTTAAGTGCTCTTTCTCTATCTGTCGCCTAATGTGGCGGAGTTCTCCGGTTCTGGATCGTTTCTGTAAGAAAAAGCACGCCTGGAAACCATTGTGACACAAGGCAGTATCTCCCGAATAGAGAGTCAAACTTGATTCAGATACACACAGCTCAGTCTGTTCAAGGGCAGATCACGCCCCCGGTGTGAAGGACAAAACAGCTAAGCAGAGGCAACCTAATTCATAACAAGATATATGCATGACACATGGATGACAGTGTCTGATACAAAAATAGAGAATGTTCAAACAAGGACGTGGATGATGATGCAACATGGCACGATGAATGTAAGAAAATGAAAAACTCATAGATTAGATTACTAAATATGCTACACATAGATTAGATAAAGAAATTAAACTCATAGATTAGATTACTAAATATGCTACACATAGATTAGATAAAGAAATTAAACTCATAGATTAGGAGTATTAGGATTAGGATTAAACTCATCGCTCACTAGTCGGTGTGTGTGTGTGTGTGTGTGTGTGTGTAGATGGACAGTACACCTCTCCACGTGTCGGTGAGAATTGGTCATTACGACTTCGTTGAGTATTTAATTCGCTGTGGAGCCGAGATAAACGCTGTAGACAAGGTAAAAACACACACACACACATCTACACACATGTACAAATGATTTATAAATATACAGTTTGCTTGGCCACTGTTTATAAACTATCGATAAATATGAATAAACAGCTATTTATACATATATCTTAGTTCACCTCCACACACACACACACACACACACACACACACACACACACACGATTAAACAGAACCACAAACACACGATTAAACAGACACACACACACACACACACACACTCATACACACACACACTTAAACAGACACACAAAAGCACAATAGCTTGTATTTTATTTCAGGAAGGTGACAGTCCTCTTCATGATGCTGTGAGGGTCAACGGTGTTAAACTGATAGAGCTGCTGGTGGGCTATGGAGCAGACCAGAAGCTCATTAACCAGGTAGCCCCCCTCGACCCTCCAACTACCAACCTGCCCTTAGCATGACCTCACCATTACACTCCTGCAACCTATTACCTCAACCTACCTATAACCTCACTAAGGTTTCAAGCGCGTTATAAATTGACCCAACTCCCCATATTCCACGCCTTACATCTTCCTAGGGTTCTCCACTGTGCCACATTAGCCGGGATGTCCCCGAGCCAAATTGTTTTTTGTCCCATAAGGGACCTCCCTACTCTACTCTGATCAAAGAGACGTAACTCTTACAATACTCGTTCTGATACAACAGGAGTTGTTCTGATCACGTCATGGGTTATAGGTTCACGTCAGTTGTAGTTTAAATACGCCAATACCTGCAAACCTGTTTGGTCAGTTTGGCATGTGTAATCAAGGATAAACCTGCGAATATGGATTAAAAAAAGAAAGAATATAAATGTACTGTGTATATTCAACACCAAGAACATACCCCCACCGCCATGGCACCACACAGGCCAAAAGATGGCGTTCGACTAGGATGACATCTTTTGTCCCTCTTTTGGTCCATAGAAAATTGGCAACCCTACTCCCCAAATAATGTACTATATAGTCAATGTTGACTTTATAGGACATTAGGGAATAAGGGAACAAGTGAACCAAATTGAACACAGCTCTTATCTTCTGGGTTATGTCTGATACATCTTATCTCTGCCCTCTGACAGGAAGGACTCTGTCCACTGGACAGTGTTCTGGAGTGGCAGAATGGAGCCAAGACTCTGCTCGGCGAGCCGGGAGTTACGAGCTAATCTAGCCATAATAGTTACTAGCTAATCTAGCTACACTCCTTCATATATAAGCTTTTAATAATATGGAAAGCTATTACTTTACTTTGTTAATCAATTACAATATCTATCACTGTCTCGGGCAACTTATTATCACAATGTAGTTAGATAAGTAGCTTGTCCTGTCAATGGTTATTATTTTATTTGTATGCAATTATTGTGTGTAATTGTTTCAATACTGTAGTCTATTGAAATAAGGTTGAGTTTCATGCATTTGTAATATGTAGGCCTACATGTAATTGTGACATCACATCAGAATAAAGAGTTGGATGATGAGTATTTCCATTCTGTTTTCTAGCAGTGCTTATGCATGTATTAAGCACTTTTATTTTGAAGTGTAATCAGTCTGAAAGATAAAACAGGCTGTTAGTTGATATCAGTATAAAGCATTAATGTTTATTCAGTAGACAAGTTCAGCCCATAGTCAATCATTGAATGCGGACCAGGCATAAAAAAGTTAAATGGGAAAAGTTAAGTTATAGCTAAAATGGTTAAAGTTATGCGAATATTACGTTTATTTCCCTGACACTGTTTGGTCTTGACCATAATGTTTTAATCTCGCGATACCGGGGTTGATTTATGAGTTTAGGTTGGTGTTTGAAGGACACAGTGAGCGCGGTTTCCGCGAGCCGGAGAGTTTACAAGCTTGCATCAGTTAGGGCCCATTTGTTCGTGTCCTACTTTCAAAGTTAAAGTTTCCCGATAATAAAAAGTAAATTATTATTTTTTTAACATAGTTTCTTATTAACCATGTTTAAAAACCTCTTGCACAGACAATAGAAATTAAGGTAGAGGTTGATATGAGCATATATTAAAACCAATCAATCGTTAAAATGTACAGCACTCAGCAGGCATGCTTTACTTTGAAGGTTTTACAGGAAGTGGTGTTATCACAGCAGGTGACTTGTAATCGTGATAAACAACAGAAGGACGTTTGAAAGAAGAGCAGACCCTGGAATACAAGACAAGT
The DNA here is from genome assembly GCF_949987615.1 of Pollachius pollachius. NCBI lineage: Eukaryota > Metazoa > Chordata > Actinopteri > Gadiformes > Gadidae > Pollachius > Pollachius pollachius. The sequence continues at coordinate 5,165,021 of NC_136952.1, forward strand.
AATACTATTCATAATATAGTAGTATTTAACAAAAGGATCTTCTTCATCTAACAGACCCAGAGTATTATTATTTATTATCTAGAGACGGGCCGGTTGTGTTGAGACGCAGTCTTGATCGCTTCCTTGTCCGGGGTCTCCAGATTAGAAGCGGTGTACTGCGGACCACCGGAGCCATGCTGCATCCCGTACCCCAGAAGAGACGCTGCGAGGCGGCGGCAAACTGGACCAGCGGCCTGGCAGTAAGACCCCGCTGTCTGCCTCTTCGTATACTGCTCACTCTGTCTGTATCTGTCTGTCGCAAATCCTGGTTCACCTTTTTATTACGGTTTTTAACCATGTCACTATGTTTTTGTTTCTATATCAGTCAGTCTCACTCTTTTCTCTCTCTCAGTTTATATCTTTTCCATGGTTTTTCCGTCTCTATTTCTCTTTATTGTTTGTATGGGATCGGTTTTAATGGACAATGGTTGCATATTTGATGTTGTGATCTAATGTTAATTCATGTTGTTTAGTGACTTTGTGGTACACAAATTAACATAATAATTGATAAGAGTAACAGTTTGTGTTTAATACCCTGTACAGAATTCCTTCATATTGTGTACCTTAATATGTATTTAATGATGTTTGTTTAATGTTGTGACTGTATTTTTATTTTTTATGTTGTTTATCTGATGTTATGTGTTGTTGTGTTTTCCAGAAGCGTGTGTGTGTTGGACCAGCAGTGTGTCCCCAGAGGACGGACGTTGCCATGGAAATTTCCTGGACGCCCCCCCCACCCAGAGCCCCACAACCTGAGCATCAACAAACACACGCCACCAGCATGGTGAGACACACACTCACTCACGCAGCTGACCAGCTCGTGAACTAGGATGTTTGGTGTGTGTTCTCTAAGTAATTCTCTGTTTCAGACGCAGCTTACTTCTCAATGCTGCCCCCGCTGCCTGGCTGGGGAACCGGTGAGTACAGATCTCTCTCAGTCATACCGCTGCAGCCTAATATATACCATAATGGCCAACACACACCACTTTAGCCCATAGATCAACCGACTTATGTCTTGATCTGTTCGTATTTGCTAGTGCTAGGTTCCTGCTATATGGGGAGCTAGCCTGCCATCGTGAGGACGATCATGGAAGCGATAACATTCAGCACAAAACACATCACCCAATTTATATTGAAGGACTAAATGGTTCAAATTAACCTATTAAAGGTAATTGCTCAACTCTGTGCTAAAGACATTTAAAGGCTGGGTCTGTTTTTCTCAGGGACATATTAACCATATCCTGGGACTGACAGCCTGAACAGGATCTTCAGCAGAGGAAGAAGAGGAAGGCGGAACCACCATCTCGTCCTCCAGAGTCTGCCGAGTGAACATTCACAGCAAGCCATATGGTTAATACCCAAACAATCAAATCATCAAAATGTGCTTTAAAAGGGATTGTTAATATGTAGATCCCTACAATATACATAACTAGAACGATGCTAACCCTCAACTAGCTAGCAGAAGCAAATATATTGCATGACATCACACAGCTATTGCTGAAAGAACAGCAGAAGCTGTTCTTACAATGCTAACCCACAGCTAGTTAGCCGAAGTATTGTATAGCATAATAACTAGCTGGCAGACCTATACTACTTACCGTAGTTCCATGCTGGTATCATGTCACATACCTGACACAAATTGCATACAATTTTATTCCACCGGGCATCAAAAAGTGTTGCTAGTTTTTGTAATTTTATACATAATTGTAAATAAGGCTGTTACTGCAGACTTTATTTCAGATTTTCAATTGAATAATTTATTTTTCTAGATTTAATCTTGATCAAATATATCCTTCCATTTTGATGCAGAACCATTAAACTGATAAAACATCCAGATGTTAAACCAGTTTGCCGATCCAGATGTTGAACAGGTCCACTGTGTACATATTCAGACATTGAACCAGTTGACTTCCAGATGCTTAACCAGTTGGCTGATCCAGATATTGAATCAGTTCACTTTGTAAGCACATCCAGATGTTGAACCAGATTAAAGGGACTGAAATCATCCTCCTCAGAGACGTCAAGGGATGTAAAACATACGCTTCTGAATGACCATCAGACTGAACTCGTGTTTTTGTAACCAATCAAGCCAAAGAACATGTTTTGTAATTAGTTTGACACATGCTCCAATGAAGGACCAGTCAAAGGGCATTACCATGTGGTGGTGTTGTCAAGATCTTTATATTTTTCTATGTGTAGAATTTACAGAGTGTAACATTTGTGAGATATCATATAATGATTGATCAATTGTTTTGTGTGTGTTTTTGGAAGCAATGAGCATTCAATAAACGCTTTGATGTGCATTCTTCTTTGTTGGGTAAAATAGTTCATTAGGACAGTACTAATAGATCCATGGGGATAAACAATCTACATCCAATGCGGAGGAATGGTTGAACCAGGTTTGAATATCTCTGGCCTGTTAATCAAACTAAGTGTGCTACAAAACCTGTATGTTTGTCAAGACCACAGTTAATACGGACAGACCAGCACTGACCACCAGGTTAACACCAGGTTAGCTGCTGTAACGTTATGCTTTGCCTCGTTGACCAGTAGATGGCACTGTGGTCTCATTCTGCCGTCTCTGTTGTCTGCGTCTCTCCGCCTCACCAAGTCAGTCTCTTCCTCTTGCTCACCCTCTCGCTATAGTCTCGCTGCCTCTCTCGCTCTCACAGCAAGTCTGTCCTCTCTCGCCCTAACCCTCTCTGTAGTCTCTGCGTCACTCCCTTACTCCATCTCTCTCTATGTAATTCTCTGACTTCTCTCACCCCCTCTTTCTCCCTATGTACTCTCCGCCTCTCGCGCCCTCCCCCTCGCTCTTTCTCTGTAGTATCCTTGCTCCTCTTAACTTTCATGTCGTGCACGTGTTTTTCTCAAAAGATGGATGTTTCCAATTACTGGCTACACACGCGCGCGCACACACACACACACACACACAAACACCAAAACACTGTTTTAATACACTAGATACTGACACACTGCGACACAGTATACTGTTTCACTTCTCTCCTCTCCTCTTCTCTGTCTTTCTTTCTCTCACTATCTGTCTCTGACTCTTTTCATTTAAATTTAATTAGCTTTATTGGCATGGATGATGAAACACTATTACCAAAGCATTTGACAAATAACAAAACAACATATAGTTACAGATACACTAATGATAATACAAAATGAACCACATTGACATTGAATACATTATGACTTAATAATGAGTTGCCAGTCAAATGGATTCTCATATGGTATGAACCTGAACAATGCTTATAATGTATCAAAGTATCTTACAGCAGGGAAGTATTCTGTAGGTATATATATTATTTATGTGAATAAATAAATGATCTCTTATTTGATGATCTCTTGCAGGAGAAAGTGAGGCTCTGTCCTAATGTACTGGCGACCTGGCTTCGCCTGTCTGTCTGTGAAGGACTTTCTCTAAGGCACAGGTGCGTCCATTGAGCCAGCACATTGTCAGGGATCTCTAATGGTTACAGTGGACTTATTTTGCCACTGTCGATTTAGTGTCCAATATGGATTCTAATTAACTTAAAATTGTTATTGCTTTACAGTGTTTGATTAGTTTTTGTATAATGATAACTTGGTTGGGCTGAATTGCCTGAGGATGGTCCCATTCATTGCTCTGAGCAGAGATTCTGTATCAGCTGGCAGAGGGGACACGTACCCTGGTTCAACTCATTGCACTCATTGCAGGGCTGCATGTTGATCGGATCGGGGCTCCCTTTGGATTGGAGATGTTTATGAAATGATATGGCGTATGGAGTATTGATTATCATAATTAGCTGTGGTTCCATGGACTCTCAGTATATTTTTGCACAAATCTGCCTACCGGGATTTTATTGTTAACGTTTTTGTTAGACGATGGACCCAACACGTTTCACAACACGTTTCACTGCCGTAAAGTCTTGGTTAGAAGATGGACGGACCCCACAGTGCACCACATTGGTCTGATCATGAACCCATCATTTCACTACCATGAAGTCTAGATTAGATGACGGACCGGGGCCGGTTCTAAAAGTGGGCAGGGGCAATGGGCAATGGCCACCCAAATCTTTCCTCTGGTCTGCCGACTGCCGCCCACCTAAACGATCAACTTTATTTTGCGCCATAAAGCCTCGAGCCGGTGCCTTCGGAAAGATGAAGCAGTAACAGGCCCACTATGCATCAACACAGTGCAGTCAGCAGTGCAGCTTCTGCTGCTGAAAACCACTAACCACCCCAGCCAGTACTCAAAGCACTGACGTCCCGTTGGTTGAATCCGAGCTGGTATCGATCACGGCCGTGGACGGAATACCTAACAAATCTAGATGCATGCTTCTGCTCCCCCTTCCCCAGAGATGTGGTCTTTTCCAAGACGGAATACGCTAATTGGAAAGCTGCACTTTAGAAAGACAGGGGATTTCTAAAGCATGCATCAAGTCACTGCCATTTAAATAACCATATGTAGAAACAAACAAAACAATTCGTTTCGACTTTTCTTTGCATGGTTTAGTAAGTTGTTTTAATGTTTTTCTCTTTAAGGAGCCACTATATTTCTGTTCATATTCCATTTATGTTCTTGTATTATTATATATCAGGTCACTAATTCGTGTTCCAGTTAGAAATTACATACATGTTGCCCACAATTTTAATTGCCCATCCAATCTGAGCAGCCCATTGCATCATGTTAAATATCTTAATCAGCAGACGAAATAGTATCATGATACTTATCCTTTGTATTTGAGTGGCATTGCGTGGCTTGTTTTTTTGCAGGTCTATAGGTGAAATTGAGTATCTCACTGTAACCATGGCAACGCGAGGGGCCGCACCTGCACGTCGTTTTATTAATTAGGTCCCCGCTCTAATGAGTTCACCTGGTGCGGCTCGCGCTGTGTTTGCTTAAGTTCAGTGATCCAAACAGGGTCGTTTCCCGCCACCGTTCAGACGTAGCTGTCTGCAACATACGGTAAGATTGATATGGTTTTACAAATTAATCCAGAACGTTGGCATTTTTAGGCTAACGGTTATGAGTGATTAATGACAAACCTTTTTTCCAGGTTAACCGCAAGGTTACGAATACTTTCGAAGTAAAACTGACAAGGCCTTCTATATCTGGACCTGCTGTGAGTAGGGTGTATTTTGCTTCTGGGATTACTTGAGTAAAACAATTTAAGTCTGGATGTAATTGGTCTAAACTGTTTTTCCATTAGTATTTTTATGTGGTCATGGGCCTATTGTATGTAGGCGGCTCTGCCCATGAGCTGGTTGTTTGGGCTGTTTTGAGAAGTCTTCAGAGACTGATGCTCTGGAAAAATGTTTTGCTTAATCCCTTGATCTGAAGGATTTTTTTCAGTATTTGAATTAACATTTTAATCTGTTAGTCTTCTATTCCTGAAGCAATTGATTGAAAATGATATGTTGGTTAATAAAAATAATATTCCCTCATTGATTTGCGTGCCTGCTAGCATGAAAATGATTGCATTGAAATGTTATTTTAACATCCCCCAATCTGTCATGAGCAGCGCTCTTTAGGACAGTGGTTGTAGAAACTCATGGAATTGAAGCTCGACCTCATTCAAACCATGAAGTGTACAAAAGGCTGGGAATTTACGCCATACAATGCCTGTGTTTTTAGGTGACAGAGCGACAGAGTTGCACAAACTTGTTTGTGAAACAGAACTTTTGTACAGTTTATTAATATGGAAGTAAGATTGGGAAATTGGGCTTTGTAGATAAATGGGAAAACTTTCAAACAACAATTCTTTCATTGGATTATACTCTAATTAAAACACTTGCATTTTTCAATTCCACTGGTTCTGCAGTGGTTCATTTGAGCTCTAAAACAATCTTTTCACTGCTTCACAGGTCACAAAGAAGAAACTGCTATTCTGTGAGTATCACAATTGAACCATGAAGAAACTGCGAACTGTAAGTCTTGATTATTTTTTTTCCTTTGTGTACTGGGCCATCATTTAGGCCTAATGGTTGGTTGAGGTGGATAGGTCACCCTATCAGGTCACCTATCCACCTCAACAAAACAAAAATCCTTACTAATAAAGTCAACATACACCTATCAGGTGTATGTTGATTTAATTAGTAAGGATTTGTGTTGGTACATGGGCTAATTCATGGTTTAGTTTGAACAAGTAATGAATGCTTTGTCGTTAAAAGTATAGCTTCATGTACATATTAAAAACATACTCCAGGGTTGTGTTCAGATCTCTTTTCTTCCCACTTTTCCACTACTTTCCTGTACTATGCATCTATATCACATGTGTTTTGTCTTACCGTTAGGGGTGTGGTCTGAGTGACCAGAGAGGCATGCTAGGGTTCTGTGCTGTCTGAAGTCTACAGTTCTGTAGACGTGCCCCCTCAGAAGGGACCAAGTGTTTAAGAGGCTGTCGCAATGTCAGTTACATGAATTTGAATGTCCTTCAAGATGGTGTCGGGGTTTCCCCTGAGGTGAAATGTCAGGGGCAAAATGTGCGGGCTCTTCCCCTCGGCAACTGGAACACAACCTCGGTCTTGCATCAGAGAACCATGGAGCACATTTCAACATTCCTCTCATACATCTGGAAGCCCTACGGTGTCTCAACCTCCCCAGTTGAAGTTGTGCACAATTGCAGTTCAGAAAGGGGACTTGATGGGATCTTACCAGGATGGTTTCTGATTTGAGGGGACCCAACTTCCATTGCCACAAATGACTTTGCAGTTATGCCTAAGAAAGGTTTGCTGCATCTGAGCCAGCAAAAGGCTCATTGGCCTGCATCACAACGGTGCGGAGAAGCTAACGCAATACCACCCCCACTGCTCAGATTTTACAGCCAATTCCACGCTCGATCGCAAACAAGACCCCGAGGCACGTGAACACCTAAACTTGGGCTATAGATTCATTTCCTACTCGGAGTAGGCAATCGACCGAATTCCTGCTGAGGGTCATGGCCTCATGTATATCACAAAAAGGATTGGTGACAAAGCGCAAGCCTGACTGAGGCCAACACCCAACAGGAACGAAACTGACTTCTTGCCGACACTGCGGGCACAGCTCTCGCTTTAGGAGAACAGAGGTCTGGTCTGTCGAGACCCCTGACCTTCACTGCCAGTGCCACCCATGTGGCAGCACACCTGACCCCAGCGGGTCGGGTCCTGCAGGTGCTGGGCCAACAGGAGGCAGAGGGGGGTGCCATGTTGCTTTTTCAGGTTGTGCCCTGCCGGGCTCTGTGTCAAACCCAGGCTCTCTCCGCCGAGCCCTCCATCTGGGCCTGGCTCCAGACGGGGGCCCCGGGCTTCCTCCATGCAGGATCTCTCCTCTCACTTGTTTATATTAATGGGGTCTTTGTCAACCATTCTTTGTCTGGCCCCTCACCTGAGGCCACTCTGCCATGGGAGAACCTACCAGGGGCACAAGGCTCGAGACAACACGTACCCACAGGGACACGCAAACCTCTCCACGTCTTCAGATACAGACCAACGGTACTGCATTGAAGACATCTGAATATCTTTCTATTCTGACGTTTCTGGATGACTTGAGTGTATGTCCTCAATCAACCATGGTAATGAAGCGGGTGGTTCAGGCACACTGTTACGCCCCCCGCTAGGGGAAGGGGTGGCAACATAAAACCAGATGTCTTTGGTTAACTTAAAGTCGTTAATTCAACCCGGATCTTGGGGTAATCAATGAAACACAAACAGGAGGCAAAACTACAAAAGGAAAAGGGCCATTGGGTGCTGTCCAAATCAATATAACCAAAGAAAAGCTCCCCAAAATACACGAGTGGAACAGCACCCCTGCGCCTAGCGTTCCTAAACAAAGGTGTAACTGCGAGTCGGTTTTCGATAATGGCTAACAAACTTTCCCTAGGCCCAGTTCCCAGGTAGCTAACAAGAGCCTCAATCAAGTAACAAAAAAAGCATTTCAAGACCTAAATGGCAAGCTGCAAATCCGAGACAAGCTGCCGCGAATGTTGAGCTCGCCCGTCTTATCTTCCTCGGATCCTCGGCTTTCCGATGCAACAACCAATCACGTCCGGGGAAAGGCACATCAAAATTAACAAAATGGTAAACAAATCACATGCGGGGCAAAACACATGGTCATCTGCATGGCCATCGACAAGCGGAGGATTTTACCCATGAGGGCGGGGCGTCGGTCCGCAACCGTAACACACACGTTCTGGCTTTTAATTGCATCTCCCACCCACTGGGTTGGATTGCTTGAGTGACAAGCAGATTGGATGTCAGTGTGACTGAATTATGCGAACAATGGATTCTTGGTACAATGGCTGATGGACTAACGGCACAGCGACTGGACAGAATCTGACAAGTTGGAAAAGGAACCAGAAAATGTAAACTGTTCAAGTTTGACAGTGCAGCGTGGCTGCCCTTCCTAACCCCGACCTGATGGACGGCTGGCAAGCCCTGTGGATTACATCTTCTGTACTACCGTGCAGAGACGAGTCTTTCTAGAACTGTAATTTATTGGACCATAGCCGTGTCCCTTGAATTAGAAACCGTCTTGGAAACATCACAACTAGGATCCTCTTCAAGCAGCAGTAAAGCTCTTCAAATGAGGTGGTGAAGAATCCCTCGCTGTGGCTTCAAGAGTTATGAAGAGAAACTTTGAAGTGGGTTCATTGTTCTCTCCTGTAAGAGCTAGGTTGTATTATAGTGGCTGAGGAAGAAGAGCCCTCACATCCTATTCTTGGCACTTCTCCTTGGGGACTCCCTGTCACGGTCTGGACGGATCTTCCAGTTTATGTGGCTAATGTTATGACAGCTTTTTGAACACTTTGTTTCTTCTGAGGGGCCACGTCTATAGAACTGTAGACTTCAGACAGCACCGTATACTTGCATGCATCTGGTCACTCAGACTACACCCAGATCAATAAAGCATCCTTGATTTATTATTACGTTTAGCACGTTTTAAGATCGGCATTTGCGTAACCTCGTCACCAAATAGCGATTTCAATCAATAACATCCTAGTATTTGATTTTCTTGTGCTTTAGATGTAGGGCATTCATATTGAAACATAACATTGCCATTTTTCCTTGAAGTTATTACGCAAAACGACCACATCGATAATCGCTCTCCACAACTGCGTTCTTGCGTGCACATTTTATAGTTGCGTATAAGATGAAGATGAAGATAATGTTGAAGGCTGCGACATTTACATTTGAGACAATTTGGTATTTCCGCACCATTCCTCCTTGGACCTACAGCAACCCAGCAGCTGAATATGGCTAAGTATAATTTTGCTATCATATTTCTATTGATGCTGATAGTGTTCTAAATTCCTTTGCTGTTAACAAAATCAAATGGCAACGAACTACTTTACACTATACTTATGGTGACTAGTAGTACTTATCTGAAAGTTCAACAGCTAAAATAATGGATCCATGTGCCACATGTTAAAGTAATACCAACCAAAGAACTGTACAGAGCTGAGTTTGTAACTGTAGTTTGTCACAAGGTGTCTGCCTCTACATCCAGGTCCATTACCCCCCGTATCACCACTGGCTGAAGTACTCTGTAGCAGAGTGGGCAGTGGACTTTAGTTTCAGTGCTTGGCCTGAATACCTGGTCTTTATGTAGTCTCTACTGGAATTCTTAAAATGACAGCAAGTATTCAATGTTGGCATGCTAATTCATAAACCAAAAAGCATGTATCATTAATAATGGAGTTACTTTCTATTGGATGTGGTTGTGCTTGATTCTCTAGTTAATATATAAAGCCAAGTCATAGCACGTAGTATTCCCCGGGATTTAATTACACGTACATATCGTACAAGACAGCTGTGTGAACATGTATTATAAAGATTCTGTCTTGATAGGATCTGTATTGCTTTCTGTCTTGATAGGATCCCCTGGATGAGGCACCAGGGTGACCAGAGGCCAGGAACCAGCAGGTTACTCACAGGTATCGTCACCAAGCTGTTCTGAATCGCCTAGAGGTTGTAGAGTGGTTTTATTTTTTTTCATTCTGTGTAATTTTACCAAGATGTGATTTGAGGTAATATTTAGTCATATAAGCTATTTGTGCTGCAGCTAATACTAGTACTATAGTTTACACATTTTCTCTAAGTCAACTTGTAAACTTGAGGAATTTATATATTTGCTTCCCCTTTACAAATGTAATGTGTTTGTTACCAGATGGTAGACTGAACTACCACTGTTTAATAGCAGACCAGGACACTGGGGTGAAGGGAAGCTGATGGAGCCATGCTGGAGGTCCGGCCTGACGAAGGGTGTTCCTGGTAGGGTGATTGAAGCCCAACTTTAAAGTTAATATTACGTTCATTGCTATATATTTTGTTCTTGGAGATGTTACTTTGGCCATAACTTATGATTGCTGTCCTTGGGTTAATGGATCCATTGGGGAAAACGTTTGCAGACTCAATAACCCCTAAATGCTTTAATTCCATGGTCTGTGCTATTGGTGAACAAGTTCTATTTATTTTAACAATAGACTGCTTAGGTGGGAGACCTGAACTTTTTTTTCATACTGATTTAAAGTGTTTGTATTGTGGATAGATGAAGCTGACTCACCTGGAACAATACATGGACCACAATGTGACTGATTAAGCCTTTGGAAGGTTAAGGCCGTCACCTTTTTGTTTGTCATTTGATGACAAGTTATGCTGTTGCATTCATAGAATGTCATACCTTTTTCCTGACTAACAAATTGCTAAGAGTGCATGTTTCTGAGTACAAGTTTGTAGTAGAAAATCGTCTTTTCATCCATCTTTTATACTCGAGCCAACACTTTGGTTCTGAATGATGTGAACGAGCGGTCCAAAGAATACACCCACCCAACCACAGCTCAACTGCCACCACTGTTTGTTACCAGAGCAGGATTCCTTGGCCGGGGGGACATTGCATCTGGAGGGACATTGCATCTGGAGGAAGACCATGATTCTACCTGCCAACACACATTACTGGTAAGTTGGTGGAAACTGTATTAACTATCAGACATGGGTTCTGGGTTCCTCCCCCTAATTGTCGGACTACATGCGAAGACATTCATCTGAATTCACTGCAAGGCTTTTGACAAAAGTGTGCTAGGTTTATGAATGAGAATAATCCATGTCGTCCATTATCAGCTGCTGAAATGCTGTGGCAGACACACCTGAGCTGTATCCTTAGACGGCGAAGTCCTTCAGGTCAGTAGTCCATGGCGGAAGATGACGTGAGCTTGAACTAAAAGGCCCTCTTCGTTGTGGTGTTAATTTACTGCAGTTGTTATAACATTGATTACCTGAGACTACAATGCAGGTTTTGAGTTGTCATTCTGCGAATAATTTTCTTTTCATCTTTATTTCAGTGACAAATAAACAGCACCTCATCACAGCTGAAGTCATCGCTTTACTGGGATTCATCGCTGGACTGTGGATCATCTCCTACATCCACAGAACTTTACTTTGTCACCATCTGTCACATAAGGATTCCTCCTAATGTGTTCTATCAAGGTTTTTTTTTCCTTCCCACTGCCAAAGGTTTTCCTCGAAGGAGTTGGGGTTCAGTGTTAGGGACAGTTAGGGCGAGTTGGTTGAGGAATGGGCTGGTTTCACAATGTAATGCTGTGCTTTTGGGTTGGACTTTGGACTAAAAAACCCAAGCTGTTGTGCAAATGCCTTTTACAACTTGTACTAATGGTGTTTCTATAATAAAAAGTCTATAAAAATCATGTTTAAAGTTTAATGCGTAGTTTCCTGAGTCAGTATATTGCACTGTCAAGTAAAACTCCCATGAATTTACTAATGCATATAACATAATACAATATTCTCTATCTTAACCTCCGCCCTCCCATGCCTCAACCTCCACAATCCCATCTACGCTCAACTAACCTCTACCATAACCTGTCACCTCTCCTTTAACTGGTCACCTCCACTCTAACCAAACCTTAACCCCTTTACCTAACCTCCCCTCTAACCTTTTCTTTAGATTAATTTACAACAGCGCCAAAATGTCCTGTAGAACCCAAATATGTTAACATTTGTGTTCAATTTCTGTATTTCCTAGTGTGAGTTTGTGGGTGATAATTTTATCCATTTTGAAATATCAATCTTTCAAGTTCAATGCCAGTTTCTGACTGAACTTCAAAAGGATCTCTAGGCTCTGTTTTAGACCCTTTGAGGCAGAGAACGGAAAGTAAATCAGCAAATCATTTTACCTGCGTCTGCCAAGTAACAAAGGACTAGATATGGGTTTTTCTTCCTGTATATATCGAAGTATATTGAAAGGGCAGGTCTCATATTGAAGCCCATTCACACCACACAACACTTAAGTAGCTGGTTGCTTTGTTTTAATGTGCAATTTGAATTTCACTGATTCACTGTTTTAATAAAATCATCTTTCCTGCCTCTACCACTCTACAGTAAATCTTAGCTTTGTGCCAGATGGAATCTAAAGCTTTTCTAAAATCCATATATTTCTAAACTTTTTTTTTTTACATCCTTCCCACCAGGGTGACAAGTTTTTAATTTGAAGGTCCTGCAATCTACTTTAATTCAAATATAGTTAGTGGGAAATAAGGGGGCTTTGGTGTTTTTTATTATAAATTCCATATTCTAATTTTTTACACCGATCAGACCATGTCACTCGGTTTTCAACATCTAGTTCTCCATGGTCATTCTTACAAAGAGTTCCATTGGTTCTAGTGTGAATTACATTTTATACTTCAATTCCAAAAAAGGGTTTTTCTGTGTAATGATTTTTTTTGTTTAACGATTGTGTTTACGTTACCATCCCATAATACCGAGGGCGAAGGGGCTCATTGTTTGGATCCCTGTGTTCAGTTGACATAATTTTCTCACATGTTTGTTAACATTGTGACACTCTGTCATACAAGGGATTGTTATTCATTTTTATTTAGTTGTGCATGCTTTCAGCCCTGCTTTTGCTGCTCTTGTCTTTGATATGTTATGGACACCAATGTTTTGGAAAGCTATAGGTTCAATAGTGTTGGGGTACTGATATTAAGGAAACACCACTATCAGTGACTGACTCTCAGCTATTCATTGCTTCTTGGTATTCTGCAGGGCATCTTTGTGCCCATCTGTATGGTCTTAGTATACTGATCAGCGGGCATGTGAGAGGTTTGCCTTGTTAGGGAGGAGAGTCATTTGTCTGTGGTCTGATAAGAGGGTTAGGGGCTTGACTGTCAACATGCTGAAAGACTATGGGTCCATGTCTGTGATCATGTCATTTACAAGGCGGCTGTAGCCATGGGTTATCTCTGAGTGTATCCTCCCAAAGATCTTCCCCTCTAATATGACCATTAACAATGAAGAGACTTAGGCTTCGAAACAGTTGTAATAGATCTTGCTCATTTCTGTTCAAAGTCTTATCGTTATAGGAGGCAGATTTAGGTGACCAGTAGGAGTTTCATTGGTGATGCATCGGTGTCCTTTAGTACTGGACTCATCAGGTTGCATAACAGTCTGGGCAATTCCCCAGAGATGGCGATGTGACCCTTACCTTGGTATTCACTTATATCTCTGACTCAAGGCAAGTGAATATTTCATCACAGATGTAAGGGGATTCAGAGGGGGTGGATGTAGACTGCAAATAAGTAGATATCCTCTTCTGTCGGAAGAAAGACTTTATTTTCAGCTAAATGTTTTTTTTTCCTATTTAAAGAACTTGTAGTGATTTTTATCATTCCGATTTATACCAAATAATGAGTACGCTGGAGTCTCCACTGTCTTATATGATGTGGCTGAACAATAATTTATCTGTAATTATGACAGTGGGAGGGCATCTTCTCTGCACCATGTTTCTGATAAGATTAAAATGACAATGTTTCTAAAACTGTGTCAAGCTGAGGAGGTGTGTGTGTGTGGGGGGTGCTATCTGGTGGATCAGGTACAGCAGGCTGTCTCAGTGGGTCAGGAGCTAGCTGGGGAGCGACAGCCTGAGGCTTAGAGGGACCCCTGATCTTTTCCTGGCTTCCTTATCGTTCCAACTGCCTCACAGAGCTTTGTTCCCCGCTCTCTCATTCTTGTTTGATGTTGTCCATCTGGCCCTTTGAGAGCTTTATTTTCCTCCTCGATGGAGTATGTAAATTGCCTGACATTGACAGACCCAATTCACAAATATGTGTCAGTCTACAAGCCTCTCACTTCATTTTTCGATTTCCAAGGGGTGTAATCAACAGACCAAGTGAAGTCAAAAAGGCCTCTGACACAATTGGATTGACCGGCAACCAATCAGAGCAATGAAATGTGTGACACAGCACTGGCAGTTGTATATGAAAATGCCTTTAATGCATCCCATAGGGCCCTTATCGTATCAAACCTGTGGCATATTGGATAAAAAAATGATTGGATAATATAAGATAAACAATGAATTATGTTTATCTCATATTTAAAAGAAGTCCCGGAGTCGGGCATGTCTCCTCAGCTCCTCTCCTCAGAGCCTCTCCTAAGTTCCTCAGCTCAGGAAACCTCAGCTGCTCATTTATTACTTTGTGTTTTTATTCACACGTTTTTTAGATTTTTTTTTTTTCCCTCACGTTCATCAAAAAATCTAAAAATTGTTAATAGGTCATGGTATACACAGATGTCGCTCGCTCTCTCTCTCGCTCTCTCTCTCGCTCTCTCTCTCGCTCTCTCTCTCCCTGCCAGAGTTGACATGTTGCAGCCAATCGTCTCTCTTCTCTAATTACAGCTGACATGAATTACCTGGTTGTGATTAAGAATGCCCTGAACCACGTATCACACGCAGGCACACACACACACACACACACACACACACACACACACACACACACACACACACACACACACACACCTAGAGTAATAAACAGGGTCTCTTCAATCCCATCATTATCACCACAACTCTCCTTTAGGTCAGTCTTTCTGTCTGTCTGTGTGGAGATTTGACTCCTCAATCATCTCCAGACCTCCAATCTTTCCTCCTCCTCCTCCTCTTCTCCTTCCCTCCTTGCTGCTCCTCCTCTCCTCCCCTGATTCTCCTCTCCTCCCTCCCTCTGAACAAGGATAAAAACAGCACAACAATATTTTGACAGAATAGATTAGCACTTCCGCTGGTGGAGTAGACATTAATATTCCTGATGTTTGACTGCTGTGTATTTACCATACAGTTTGAACTCGTTAGCTGTTTAAGGGCTTAAGGGTTGTCTAGTTGAAAGGGTTAGGTAGTTTAGGGTGAGGTAGTACAAACGTTTTGGTGTTGACGAGGTGTTATCCTACCAGGAGCTCAGCTGGGGAGCCAGACGGTTGTTTGTGTCAGAAGTGTTATTACAGCACCACGAAGCGTGATGAATCTCTCACCCTAAAGCACACTCTCTTCTCAATAACCCCTAACTGCAGGCTGATTGGTCTAAATAAAGCTTGTTAGTTATAGACCAATGGGCCGACCTGAGGCTCAGAGAGATGGAGACAGACAGTGTTATTGTATTTCCCTCTAATGCCTCTGTAGAGTAGAGAAATATATCTGTCTAAAGTCTGTCTCTATGAGGGGAGTACAGATAGAGATCTATAGTCTGTCCTCGTTTTGAGGTCACAAGCTTTTTAATTAAATTTGGATAAGTCAACAGGTGGTTATACCCAATAGAACTATCATATCTATATATATACATCTACTTTTCTTTTTTTAACCACAAAACCGACCTCTGTATGGTGAAACAAGTCTGAGGATGAGTTTGTTTGTGTTTGGGAGCGAGTTACCGTGTGAGTGAGCATGAGTATGTGACTGATTGTGTTTGTGTGTGTGTGTGTGTGTGTGTGTGTGTGTGCTCTGTGTGTGCGTGTTTGTTCGAGAGAATGCATGTGTGTGTGGGAGAGACAGTTTGTGTGTGTATGTGCGTGCCTCTGTGTGAGTACGTGGAAGAGTGTGTGTGTGAAAGATACTGAATATGTGGGTGTTCCTGTGTGTGTGGGTGGAGGGTAATGGGTCTACTTTAGTGGTGGCAGCTGGGAGACGTTAGAATGCTTTTATCATCTGATAGAAAAAACACACAGAGGCAGAGGAATGAGAGGAGAAGAGGACGAGGCGAGGAAGACTATAAGAGTCTATTTATGTGTTTTTATTAATTAGACTTATTGACATTTCAGACCTTTTACTTCAAAGGATATCATCTTTAAAACTAACAATATATATTCTTCTCTCCCTCTAACTCCCTCTTTCTTTCTCGCTCCATCCCTCTGTCTCTCTGTCCAACATAACCAACCATTTTCCCGAAGCATTGAAACTGGAACAACTCAATTTCACCCCTCACTGCGACCGTATGTGCGTGACTCTGTGTGTGTATGCATGTGACCGTGTGTGCGTGTTTGTGTGTATGTGTGTTTAGAGATTGATACAGACGGCCGATAATATGCTGGTGTTTTCAATAAAGCTTATCTGGGTTGGACAGAGTTATGACCTCATGGGCTACTTGTGACATCACATCCAATCTCTGAGGTCTGATTTGCATTGCGACAGAGTTAACAACTGTGTAAGAAGCGCAAATTCATCTAATTAATCAATTTAACAGGCCTTGTCACAGAAACAAGACAATGGACAGATCACACTGCAAATTAGATTATCTTGGAAATGGCTATTTGAACCATTGTCACTGTGCCAGAACTGTTGTCATGGTTGCAAAGTTCTTGTCATGATGAACTTGAGACTTAATGCAAACAATCTCTTCGGTACTCTCTCTCCTCTCTCGTCCTCTATCTCCCTCTCTCCTCTTCTCCCCTCCTCCCCCCTCTCCTCTCCTACTCTGTTCTCTCCCCCCTCTCCCCCCATTCCCTCTTCTCTCCTCCTCTCTTAATAGAGGCAAAACATCAAAGTGAGGATTTAAATGCAAGTTCACTCTGGGAGACCCAGAGAGAATGCAGGTTAAAGGAGAATAAAGATATTTAAGGGGTACTTAACTCTTGATATGTGCATTGTGACTATGGAGAAGGATGGGTACCAACAACACACAATGTTGCCATTAGTATTGTATAGCACTGGAGAGGAGAGGAGGGGGGATATATCAATATTTGTGTTTGAAGATAAATCCAAAAGTCAACAAAACACCTTATTAATATTCTAATATCCATGCATAACAGACATGAATGCACACACACACACACACACACACACACACACACACACTAAGACCTTTCAATGATTTACACACACTTTAATCAAGTTCTCTTGTTCTCTCTCTCTCTCTCTCACACACACAAACTCACACACACACACACACACACACACACACACACACACACACACACACACACACACACACACACTCAAATATCTATGTGCAATACATATCTCACGGGAGACAGAGGTTTAAGTAGAGAGAGAGAGGGAGAGAGTAATCCAGGGAAACGGCACTTTAGATCTCTCCACGAGCTCCATTTACCGGAGCATAATAGGTGTGCAACTGGGAGGGTGATGAGAGTCGCGTGACGTGTCCCCAGTGGGGACCGCGAGAGAGATTGAACGATGGCGGCAGTGTCCGTGACCGTAAACCCCGCGTGAAGGCTCGCTTTGAGTGGTGTACAGCGCGCGCGCACACACACACACACTCCTCCGCGACTGTCACGCGCTGCCGCGGTGACACGGCGTGAGGTCGTCCACCGGCTGTCGGTATTTACCGACTCCACGCGCAGCTAAACCCCGCGAAGAGCGAACTCTGCGGTCGGAGGGTAGGTGATGTTTTGATGTGATGCATGATTAATATTATTAAATGTAATGACGCTGTACTGTTGACCTGCATTATTAATTGGACGTCAAGAAGCCGTTGGTCCTACCGGGAGCCACCACCGGCTGCCGAGCTCACACCTCATGTCCCCGGGTTAATGGGTCTCTGGCACCGGGTCTCGGCTGATATCGAACCGAACCCTATGGTGGTATGTCTGCGGTGCTTGTTGTTATGAAAATAAAAAAACAATTTATGACAGACCACACTGCACGTTGTCTCATGAAAGACAACAGTTGAACGAGGCTGTGAATTGAGTTTCATGCTGCCGTCCCTCAAACTCTACCGGCGGTTATCACCGGAGAATGTGTCTGTGGAGTCCCGCGGACCGGACTGGATCCCTGTCTGAACTTCTGACTACTCTGTACAACTCTGTCCGTCTGTCTACCTGTAGCTGTCTGTCGACCTACCTACCTGTTTGTCTGTCAGTCTGTATGTGTCTGTCTGACTACCTGTCTTTCTGTCTGCTTGTCGGTCTGTCTACCTGTAGCTGTCTGTCTACCTATTATCTACCTGTCTGTCTGTAGCTGTCTCTCCGACTACCTTTCTGCCTGTCTGTCTGTCTGTCTGTCTGTCTGTCTGTCTGTCTGTCTGTCTGTCTGTCTGTCCGCTTGTCTGTCTTTCTATATGTCTACATGTCTGCTTATGTCTACCTGCCTGTCTATCTCTCTACCCATGTCTGTCTTTATTACATGTCTGTTATATTTTACGTTACGCTGTGTTATATGTTACTAGGGATACGCTTTTCTACGTTACTATGGTAACAAAATTGTGGCTGTTTTATTGATTCTACAGCAGGAATCAGTCTGCATGGCAGCCTTTGTTTCTGTCACCGTGTGACAACGTAATAACTCCCAATAAATGTTTGCTCTCTGGGATTGAATGTGTTTAATTTCAGATCTGTTTAATTTGTTTGTAATAATACGCCCATAAGTAGGACAATTTGTGGAAATTTCAACCGGTTAGTGAGGTGGTTCCCAGGGAGAAGGCGCCTCGTACAGGCAGACTGCAGAGCTGCAGGTCATTAGTGTTGCTGAATATTTATTAGTAGGCCTCCCATTAGCGCCCATTACCACCAGCTGTTCGCTCTCTGGCAAACAGTTTGGTGCTTCGGTGGTTTGTCAATCTTAAATTTGGTTGTTTAGTTCCACAAATGAATGTTGACAGCTTATCATTTAGATGACGTACCATCATTTAAATAAGCTTTAACATGAGTTTCGATGTACAAGCAACTCACACACACTCACAAGCTAAGGCTGTTAAACATTATGGATTTGAACAGCTTCTATCAGCTTCTACAAACATTGACTTTATACCAAACCCGTCGGGTAGAGTGTAAATAATGACACAATACTGACAGATCCGAGCGGGAGTGTTGGCGAGCCTATATATGTTTAAGGAACACAAGGTGTAAACTATCATGTCTTTGAAAGATTGCGGTGAATATTGGATTGGTTTGAAAACACTTTGGAGACGCAGTGTGTGGGTTTGCTTCAAAGCTGTCATTTGTAGGCCCAACGATTGTTGTCCACACAAACACACACACACACACACACACACACACACACACACACACACACACACACACACACACACACACACACACATAGTTCCTGATTTTGCAGCAGCAGCAACATGAAGAGAGATGATTCCATGCGTGTGTCTCTGGTAGTTGTATGGGGATTAGAGTGTATGTTGACAGACTGATCCATACTGTGCGTGGATTCATGTGATATTTATAATCTAAAACCTCCACAGCTTTATTTGTATGTACGGTTTATTTAGTGTACAAGAAATGTTCTGTGAATGTTCGTTCCCTCGTCTCTCTTGTTTTTAATGCATACATTTAGATGTGGAGAATTTATCATGAGACATAGAACACAGAGAGATGGACAGTGTCTTTCCTGTTTCCTGTATGGTCTGTCTGTTTCCTGTACGTCTGTCCGTCTTCAGAAGAGATGGTCTGTCAAAAGGTGAAGTCTGTCAAAAAGTTTGACTAAGTCTTTCACCTAATTGGGATGTCAACCAGGTGAGTTGTTCAGATGTGTCACTAGAAAGTTGAGGTTTGAAGTACTACAGGTGAGTTAGTCAGGTATGTGACCAGCAGGTTAAGGTTTAAAGTACTACAGGTGAGTTGTTCAGGTGTGTGACCAGCAGGTTGAGGTTTGCAGTACTACAGGTGAGTTGTTCAGGTGTGTGAGCAGCAGGTTGAGGTTTGAAGTACTACAGGTGAGTTGTTCAGGTGTGTGACCAGCAGGTTGAGGTTTGCAGTACTACAGGTGAGTTGTTCAGGTGTGTGAGCAGCAGGTTGAGGTTTGAAGTACTACAGGTGAGTTAGTCAGGTGTGTGACCAGCAGGTTGAGGTTTGAAGTACTACAGGTGAGTTGTTTCAGGTGTGTGACCAGCAGGGTGAGGTTCGAAGTACTACAGGTGAGTTGGTCAGGTGTGTGACTAGCAGGTTGAGGTTTTAAGTACTACAGGTGAGTTGGCCAGGTGTGTGACCAGCAGGTTGAGGTTTAAAGTACTACAGGTGAGTTGGTCAGGTGTATGCGTAACCAGACAGGCGTTAGATGGACCACCATGAGTGACAAACAGCCGACTGGACATGAAGAGTCTGTAGTTTGATAGAGAGGCTTCTGTTTGCGCCACAATAAAAGCTCCCCTGGCGTCTCCGACCCTGTGTGCTTCATCCTTAACACTAAACAGCACATTAGTTAGTTATTATTCATTTTTTGCCATAGACAAAGATTGCAGAAAGTTTTCTACTTGTTACAAGGCACAACAAATGGGAAAGTTTGCGTACACACACACACACACACACACACACACACACAAACACAGACTCCTAGTTGAGAGTAGTTTTGTAACGAGAGATTGAAGCTCTTCCGGAGAAGCCTCTCTCCGTTCCGTCTGTCATGATGCATTCTCCACTTCGCTCTGAGTGTATCTATTATAAATGAGAGGGATGAGGGGAATGAACATTCACAGAATATTTTCTATAACTAAAATAAACCGTCCATGCAAATAGTGGAGAATTTAGGTTAAAGATGTCACATGACTCGTTCTCTCTTTCTCTCTCTCTCTCTCTCTCTCTCAGGTGAAGATGTCATAATGCTTCCGGTCTCCAGGTTGAAAGGTCACCAGCCGGTTGCCATGGTTACCGTCCCCTGGCCCCCTCTGGCGCTGCCCTCTGAGGCCCCGCCCCCTTGTCTGTGGTTCTCCGGCCACAGTGGGGGGTGGTACAACCTCAGGCCCCGCCCACTTTACTACCCAGCTCCTTACTGGACCCCCCAGGAGGTGTCCATCGTCAGGGTAACAAACACACACACACACACACACACACACATTTGCGCTCATGGGCCACAGTTCAAAGAAGCTAAATAAATGCAGTCCATTCACAATAATAAACATGAAACATTAGAAATGGACGATAGGGTTGTCTTCTTCCTTAACTACATCGTCAGAGTAAGCTTAATTGTGCCTCCTATTGGTTGATGTAGAATTTACTGTTTCCTATCAGTGGGAGCTTCCTGGCTTGGAGATGGTTCCTCTCCTCCACCCACTCTACCACTCCTCTCTCCTCCTCCCTCCGGCCCCTCCTCCTGCACCTCCTCCTCTCCCCGAGATCTGCTGGAGGAGCAGCGGACCAAAGGTACACACAGAACCTCCTGTTGGTCTGACTGTGGTTAAAATCGTCTTAATTATTCCAAACATCCTTTATATTTGTATTTTGTTACTACTAATGCAAACTCCACAGGTCATAATGTTCAGCTGTTTCTGGTAGACCGTGCCACATTCTGTGATGTTTGTGACACATACCTTCATCGGTACAGCTGGTGGACGGTTGGATTTACCCAGAGGACCTAGCGGTGTTCCCCCGGCCGACCAATCAGATCACTCCGCGGAGACACACCCCCAGGACGCGTCCTCTTCTGTCCCCAGCGGCTGCATTGCTAGGTAACCCCCTACAGGAAGAAGATACAAGGGGCACATCAGTCACAAAATGGTTAGATTCAAGTCTTAGGTTAGAGATTGTCAGGTATGGGTATAGGGTAAGACATGGTTAAGTTGAGGTAATAGATGGTTCAATGTCAGTATTAGGTAAGATGGTTAGGTTTAGGTAATAGATGGTTAAACGTCAGTATTAGGTAAGATGGTTAAGTTTAGGTATATGGTTAAAGATGATTATGTTTCGGTATTAGATGTATTCTTGTCTGGGCTGATTGTCTGCAATGGTAACCATGACAACGGGGATGTCTACAGAAAGTTGCTTGGTTCCGTCATTTAAATGTAGATCTGTGTTTGTGTGTGTGTGTGTGTGTGTGTGTGTGTGTGTGTGTGTGTGTGTGTAACCATACTGCCTGTCATGTTGAATTGAGATAGAGAGAGAGAGAGAGAGAGAGACAGATGCATTGAATAGCAAGCGAGTGTCTGCCATCAGGCCAGCGTTAGCGCGTGGGCGCTAAGCTGCTAATCCGCCATGTTGTACGCTGAATGAATGTCAGCTCGTTATTTCTGATCACAACGGGCTACAGGATGTCCGTTGCGCCGGCTCACACCGTGAGGAGAACCCTACTTGAGTGCTATTGTGTTAATTAGAAATAGTGTGATGCAACCAAGCCAACACTTCATCATTGAACCTTTGAAATATACCTCTCATGATGTAGTAAATTGCGATTGGCTCAGATCGGCAACAGTGCAGTGGGCTCAGCCTCCGTGCCTCCAGACTGTTGCTTGAAGGTGGAGTGATCAAGCCTCAGCTCGAGGATGAGGAGAGGTAATTGAGTCATGGCATTCGCGAACCAGTGACTCTATTAGATAGTTGTATTGTTCACACCATGTTAATTAAAACCGTCTAAATGTCTGTCTTCTGTCTATAGGAGGAGCATTCAGGGAATTGGTGGCTCCACTCCAGTGGCATAAAGGGGCGTGGTCTGATAAGAGGGCGGGGCCTGAGCGGGTGGCGTGTCCTGTGTTGAAGGTGTGTCCTGAGAGGCAGGTGTTGCCTGTGAAGAACATGTGGTCGGAGAGGGAGGCGTGGCCTATAAAGCAGATTGTATTCCCCGTCCATCTCCACAAAGAGGCGGGACTTAGTCATTTCATCAGCCAGGACAGATGGCCCCTCCCACTTTTCCAGGTAACCTAACAGTCAGTCTGTCTGCCTGCGTGCCTGTCTGTCTGTCTCTCTGACTGATTATGAGGTTATGAGGTCTATGATGATGTTACCGGTAATGAGGTACGTGTGAGGCGCCGTGCCTATACGACGATGTAACAGACTGTGTTCTGGTCACCAGGTGATGTCATCACTTCCTGTCTCTCTGCTCTCCAGGAAGTCCTCCGCTTTCACTCTGCTCACCAACTTCTCACCGCAAAGTAAGGCCCACCCACTTGCACACACGAGACAATCTGTTGTGTGTGGTTGTGAAATCATTCATGAAGCCGCTGAAAGCCCTCCAACTTCACCCCTCTCTCTCTCCTCCCTTCCAACCCTCACCCCCCTCCATCCAGCCAAAAGCACTCTCCCGCGTTGGGAGATTTCAAATTCCTGTTTTTATCAATTGAAATGAGTGGAAAATTACAGCCCCTAAATGAGGGCCCTTTGTGCTTCGCTCCATTCAAACAGTATGATTCCAGTTCTTCTTTGTGTTGCACAACAAATATGCTCTGAGCTTAAGACTCAGTGGGGATGTTGGGGTGAAAAGATGGAAGGATTTGACCAGTTAGAAGCAAATGTAGCTGAACAGATGTGTGTTTGGTCCTAACTGATGATGGTGAAATGATGATGAAACCAGAGGGGTTCTGTTGTCAACGACGTTGGCTTTTACCCAGCACTTTATACCTGGAGAATACATTTCAACATTTATCACCCCACTGCATTAAACATGGCAACAACTGATTAGAAATGCTTTGTCTCTCTGTCCAGGCTTTAGTGTCTGGAGAGTTTGAAGCATTTATCACATGTACAGTATCCATCAACTACTACATACACACACACACACACACACACACACACACACACACACACACACACACACACATACACAATGTCCACCACTATAAACAAGATGGTTGGATGCCAGGCGACCAGAAAGATGGTTGCTAGGCGACCAGGTGGAGTGGAGACGGTCTGATTTGGTTTCCAGCGAGCTGTTTAATGGCTGCTGTCTAAAAGTTAATTAGTGATAAACGCAACCTTTGTCACACAGACCCACCCACTCCACAAAAACTCTCCCTTAAGCGTTGGTGTTTGTGTGTGTGTGTGTGTGTGTGTGTGTGTGTGTGTGTCAGGAGTGTGTGTTGACTCTTTCGGAATGTGTGTTTGGTGATGTGTCCAAGCGTGTCTCTTAGTGTTGAGTGTGCGTGTTGGTAGTGTGTGTAGGAGGGTGTGTGTGTTTTGCTGTCTCTAACTAACTGTGCCCATAATTCCAACAATTCTCGCGGTTCACCCTGGGTTTCCATGGTAACCCGTAATTGCTGTGGCGTTAAATAATGAATGTAAACTTTAGACCTTAATGCTGTGCTTCCATTGAAGAACTAATGATCTCTCTCTATCGGTCTGTCTCTGTCTGTGTCTGTGTGTGTGTGTGTGTGTGTGTGTGTGTGTGTGTGTGTGTCTCCCTCTCTCTGTCTCTCTCTGTCTCTCTCAGAGGAATTAGGGGGCGCTGCTGCAGGAGGGTGCGGTCGGGGAACGGTGATGACCAACGAGGGACAGACTGATGGGGTGGTATGACATCACATAATGACAACCATCCCAACATCGGTGATGTCACAGCATCGTTATGACTTTGAAAGCCTCTGTTACACGATGGTTATTCTATGTGTATTCATGTGCACGTGTGTGTGTGCGTAGGGTGTATCTGAGGACAGGTTACGTGAGGAAAACACAGACAGACGACCCGTTGCCACAGCTCCTGTCCCCGGGTCACCATGGTAAAACACATACACACACACACACACACACACACACACACACACACACACATGTATGATATATACAAGACAATATAATGTATTGTTACCTCAAAATGATGCATTCTAACCTTGTTTTGTAATACAATATTGCATCATTACTATAGTGAAAATGTTTGTCTACTATATAGTAGTAATGTGTATATATTATATGTTTATACTGTATTAATATATATTTATGATAATGTGTGTGAGTGTGTGTTTCTGTGTGTCTGACGTGTTAGGTGTGTAGTCTGGACTGGAGACGATCGTGTGTTTTTCTTCAATCCTACAATGCACCTGTCTGTGTGGGAAAGACCCTGCGATTTGATTGGTCAGGACATCGGCCGTATCATCATGGACCCGCCCCACAAGAGGAAGAAGAACTCTGGTTAGTCTTTCTCCTTACTTTCTATCTCTCTCTGTCTCTCTCTGTCTCTCTTTCTATCTCTCCCTATCTCTCTGTTTGAGAGATGCACTCTCTTCCCCCATGCAGAGCGAGATTCGTCTTGTCATGATGATGATGATGAAGATGGACATGACTCAAAGAGAAGCAGGTGAGCATGTGCAATCTGAGACAGTCAAACAGGTAGAGAGAGACAGACAGAGTTAGAGAGGGAGAACGACAGGCAGAGAAGGAGAGATCCAGGTAAAAAGATTGATTGAGAGAAAGACAGGGAGAGAGACGGATGGAGAGGGAGACAGGTATAAGGACAGACAGATAGTTAGCGAGACTGTATAATAGTAGATAGACAGACAGGTAGGGAGAGGGACGATTAGAGAGAGAGAAAGGTAGAAAAACAGGCAAGTAGAGAGGGAGACAGGTAGAGAGGCAGACTGATATTAAAGTCTGCTTTCTGGTGTTACTATTGGACAGGCAGGTAAAATGGAGCCTAAGGACATCTGGAGATTTAGACAGGGGAGAATTTGTTTCAGACATCCCTTATTTATATATAATCTCTCTCTCTCTGTCCCTCTGTCCCTCTCTTTCTCTCTCTGTCTCTCTGTCTCTCTCTCTCGCTCTCTCTAGGCTAGAGGAACCGTTGTCTCTCGTCAAGGAAGGCCAGGAGGACAAGCTCCTCCCACTTGAGATGCGCGTCTCCAAGTTCAGAGACATGATGCTGGAGAGAGGGGTAACATGAACACACACACACACACACACACACACACACACACACACACACACACACTCTCTGTATACTCTGTATATCTTTGTGTCTGACTATGTTTGTGTGTGTGTGTGTGTGTGTGTGTGTGTGTGTGTGTGTGAAGGTGTCTGCCTTCTCTTCGTGGGAGAAGGATCTTCATAAGATGGTTTTTGATCCCAGATATCTTCTGCTCAGCCCAGACCAGAGGAAAGAGGTACTCCATATATATATATATTTAGTAACTATACGTTACTAAATATATATATATATATATATATATATATATATTTAGTAACCTCCTAAGATGGTGCAATTTCATTGATTTGCTATCTCGGGATATTCGGGATATTCTCGGCAATATCCCATGATTGAGATCTCAAACTCGGGATATTGTTTTCATGCGCGAGACGGTCGTCTCGTCACGCTTATAAAAACAAATCAACCGCTTATAAAGACAAATAAATCCAGGCAAAAAGTGTAACCTTTTTTAAGTGTTTACTCGTAGTATATACTAAAACAATTATTCACCTCAGGTGAATAATTGTGAAATATGACTTCCTGGTTCACAATGTTACTTCCTGGTTCCAATTGTTACTTCCTGTTACTAATGTTGCAAGGGAAAACACCTTAACATGTGAGGGCTGGTTCTTTTTGCGTGCGTGTATATTTGTGTGTGTGTGTGTGTGTGTGTGTGTAGGTATACGATCAGTTTGTGAAGAGCCGGATCAAGGAGGAGTACAAGGAGAAGAAGACGAAACTCCTGAAGGCCAAAGACCAGTTTAAACTGCTTCTGGAGGAGGCTAAGATCACCAGCAAGTACGTACCAACTAACTAACTGACTAATTTAGTTAGTGTTTTAACGGTAGGTGCGTTAAATATCTTCCTCCCTCCAGGTCCACCTTCAAGCAGTTCTGTGTGCGTTACCGCAGAGACCACCGCCTCCACGCCTTCAACAGGAAGAAGGAGCAGGAAGTTATCTTTAAACAATACATCAGTTCCTTGAAGAGGAGGGATAAAGAGAACCGAGTGCGACTAAGCAGAATGCGATGAGGACCCTCTCCTTTTACCCAGCCTCCTAACCTCTCCTTTAACCCAGCCTCCTAACCTCCCCTTTAACCCAGCCTCCTAACCTCTCCTTTAACCCAGCCTCCTAACCTCTCCTTTAACCCAGCCTCCTAACATCTCCTTTAACCCAGCCTCCTAACCTCCCCTTTACCCCAGCCTCCTAACCTCCCCTTTAACCCAGCCTCCTAACCTCTCCTTTAACCCAGCCTCCTAACCTCTCCTTTAACCCAGCCTCCTAACCTCTCCTTTAACCCAGCCTCCTAACCTCTCCTTTAACCCAGCCTCCTAACCTCTCCTTTAACCCAGCTTCCTAACCTCTCCTTTAACCCAGCCTCCTAACCTCTCCTTTAACCCAGCCTCCTAACCTCTCCTTTAACCCAGCCTCCTAACCTCTCCTTTAACCCAGCCTCCTAACCTCTCCTTTAACCCAGCCTCCTAACCTCTCCTTTAACCCAGCCTCCGAACCTCTCCTTTAACCCAGCCTCCTAACCTCTCCTTTAACCCAGCCTCCGAACCTCCCCTTTAATGGTTTTTTAAAACCATTAGACTGGACTACAACAATATCGAGGCTGGACAACGACGACTTTAAGAATGAACCACGAGACTAGACCAAAGCCTCCTTCCCTCTCCCCAAACTTTGCTGAAGACTGGAAGAAGAGACTAACATGACAACTGGACGACAAGAGGACCACTGAGCCAAGAACCTGTCTGCACTGAACTGGGCCACAGACTGAAAGCTAGCTTCAATGCTAGCTGACATCTGTCCTGTTGATAATAGAGCACAACATACATGTCTGTCTGTCTGTAGTGATGGGTTAGTAGAAACAAGAAATACTTGTTCATGTTGTTCTAGAGATAATACTAGTAATACTACACATAGGACTGTGGTTTTACCAGGTGGCTCCCAGTATCCACTAGTTGATGACTGGTTATAGTGGGCAGCTCCTCGTTTCCACCAGTATGAGTCCGGCTGTACTGGTTAGCACCAAGTACGACCAGTAGGGGACTGGTTGCCCATTATAACCAGTAGTAGACTGGGTTCTACTACTTGCAGCTGTAGCACCTGTTTTTAAAGTCGATAAACTGCTGGCTGTGAATACCGTTAACATGAACACATTTCCAAGTTTTGTTTTTATAATATTTTCTGTATTTTTTTTTATTAAATTGTGTTTTTACTACTCTAAATGCAGAACATATTGCATAATATGTTTGCACTATGTGGCCCCACCTCTTCCTGTGATGTCATTTGGTTGCCAGTCAATCAACCAATCCAACCCCCCCCTCCCCTTTACTTCAAAGACTTTATCTACCTGTGGTGTCATGTCCTGCCATTGGTTGGTTTTCAGTGTACTCGTGTTACTAGTGGCCATCTTGTCTCGGTGGTGATGTCGTGTAAGTGGATAAAAGTGGTCTTGTTCTTAGTTTGCCTCATTTTGAATTAAACCGATTTGACAAACAAAGACACGTCCACGTTATTTATTGTGCACTGTTTACTTGATAATATGTTTTAGTTTTGTCGATATGCAGCTAAAATAAAACACAAACTGACACACTCACACACACACACACACACACACACACACACACACACACACACACACACACACACACACACACACACACACACACACATGTCGGTCACGCTCTGTTGCCAAGACAACCAGAGATCATTTAACAGGAATTGCAATTCCCAGCTGGAGTCAACACACATTTCTCTCTGCTCTCATCTCTCACCTCCTTTCTCCCCTCATCTCTCCTCATCTCTACTGTTTTGTGACAGCAAAAACTAAGCCGACTATCCTGTCCCCCTCCCCCTCTCTCCTCCTCCCCCTCTCACTCTCCTCTCTCCTCCATGTGACAGGGTGTTTTAGTAAACAGAGTTAAGTGCTCCCATCAGTCTCAAGATTGCCATAAGGGTCATCGGTGTGTATGTGTGTGATTGCCAGTAAATTGCTATCAAAGTATACTTAAGATGTCCGGCTGAGGGAGAGGGAGGGGAAAGGAGATGATGGGAGAGGAAAACAAAAAAGGAGCTTCCTGGGAACGCATGAGGAAGAACAGGATGAAGATAACGTCTGTATAGGTCAGTAGGATAGTCAGTCAGTAGGAACGTCAGTAAAATAGAGTCAGGATCCATTCAGTCAGTAGAATAGAGTCAGGATCCATTCAGTCAGTAGAATAGAGTCAGGATCCATTCAGTCAGTAGGACAGAGTAAGTCAGTAGGAAAGTCGGTAGGTTAGAGTAAGTTAATAGGAGAGTCAGGATACAGCCAGTAGGATGGATTCAGTAGGGTAAGGTCAAGTCAGTAGGATAGTAAGTCAGTAGAGGCAGTAGGCTACAGTCCGTACAAAACCATATCACATAAAATAAAACTAAATATAACATAATATAACAGAACAGATAATATAACAACGTAACCCAAGCTTAAATAAACTTAGTCTGCAGTTGTAAGCACTCCCCCCCCCCTTCAATTTCGTGTCTCTCATGTTAAACAGTTTTTATTGCTGATGATAAACTATTGAATTTGCAGCTTCCTATAATTTCTCATTGATGCGTGTGGAGTTGGTGATTGTTTTTATGCTAATAGAAAAATATCTTGACACTGCAGTTTGTACGTGTGTGAGAGAGAGAGAGAGAGAGAGAGAGAGAGAGAGAGAGAGAGAGAGAGAGAATCTTACGGCTGGGTGAGACGTGTGTTAATTGTGTGCATGTTTATCGTATTGTCTGAATGAAAGTGTGCAACAGAGCATGAGCAAAAAGATGTCTACATGTGCAAAAACAGAATATATGCTGTGTTTGATTGTGCATATTTAAATATATATATATATACACACCCACACACACCATTGTGTGCATGTACATTTAGTCTGTTCATGTGTATCCATATTTACTTGATGTGCAAGTGTATGTGTGTGGGTGGTTTTATCACTATCGGAAATAAGGAGGACGTCGGCTTCCCAACTACCTAGGCTTCTACTTACTCCTAGCTCCCTGGATACCGGGGGAATTAAATGAGATTTAGAATATATATATATATGTTGAATATATATTCAACATTTATGAACATAAATGCCTTGTTCTGTGTCTGCATATTTTATATTAAACTACATGTGTGTGTTACAAATGTAACATCACCTCAATTGTGTCGGTCGATGGTACTCTTTATCCCTGAGACGTGGCAGTTTTCATTCGTCAACCCCTCAAGAGGCCTTTAGAAACAAGCACATCCACACATCATACATTTATCCTTCTCGTTGTCAATTATAGTGTTTTCACAATTTCCAATGAAACATTTTCATTGCTGGGACCCATGCATTTGGGTCTCAGTAGGATGTAGAATAGCCTGTTATGACAAGATGTCAAAAAGCAAATGAACCCAAACTCTTCCATTCTTTGGTAAATGATAGATTGACAAGAACCAATAGTAAGAGACTTTTCATCTTTACCTTTTATCAGTTAGGCTAAAGGCACATAAGGCTGCTACATTTCTTTAAAAGAAAAGTTTATTGTGTTCTCTGTGACGTGGTACATTCCTGAAAAAAAATAACATTTTAAGGCCACCCTGAATGTCAGTATAATTGCCCCCCCGGGGGGAACAGTACATTCTGGATGGACTCAATGATAGTTTGTTATAGTGAGTCATAACAGTCTTGGACAAATAAAACCCTTGTTTTAATGTAAGCCTGAGTCTAGGCCTACAGCTCAATGTGTTTTGAGAGGTTAATAGGACATTGGTTTCGGAATAGTTTTTACACGACTTTGACAGGCTAAAAGATCTTGTCCTTAGAAAGACTTGTATGTTTTTTATAAGTAGCCTATTTATAAGCAATGACTGGGTAGGCTATAACATTTCAACATAGGGGATAGGTGACATAGGTTATAAAGTTAGGTATTAAATAAGTGCACAGCAGCATAAAATAAACAGAGTAAGCATGTTTAACACATTGACGTAATGAAAATAAAATTAAAAATTGAATAATAAATCACCTAAACCAGTGTAGTTAAGCCATTTGTAAAAAAGTATGAAAATCAAGATCTGACAATATTCAAAAGACTGAAGGGATAATGTTGAGGTAGTGATATATTGTTCATTTTCCTTGAGATCCTTCCATGGCCTCTTTTTCTGTTCAATAAACTTTAAACGGTATATTAAAGGTGCCAGGAAACGTCAAGTGAGAGCAGAAAGGAGAGATCAACATTTTGAAAAATAATCACCAAGACGAGTCCCCTCGCTCTCTGCTCACTCCCCCCCATACATCTACACACACTTGTTGGGTGTTTTATTTCAGGCGCCTGTGATTGACGTGCCCAAACTAGCCAGGGTAGACATGCCCTGATTGCTCAGAAGGAGCCAGGAGAGCTCTCGAACCGAAATTGGCACCGAACGTGCAGACTCACAAGTCTTCGTCGGCCCCAAACAGCAAGGGAGCACATTTAAGCATTTATCACTAGTCAAGATGTAATGTTCAAATATGACTAGTCTATTACTGTGATGAAGTATTGTTAGAATATTACTATGATGAAATAATGTAAATGTATTACTGTGATGATATACTGTGAAAATATGACTATTACTGTGATGATGTGCTCAGCCTTCCCACCCCTCCTCCAAATAAATACTGACTTTGTCATCCAAGATTAAGCCTGAGGAGGTCGATTCAGTTCTTCAGTGTTCTTAGAGCTGTTGTCAGAGCCTGGTAAGAAGCATCAAAATATGAGGGGATGAATTCATGACGGATTTTGATCAACATTACATGAGGTGTTTAGTCCAGTTACTGAGCTCGATGTATCTAGATTAACAGATCATTTGAGTAGATATGCTGTGTTGGTAGTGATGTTAATCATATGAGCAGAACTGCAGTAAAACACCTGTTCACCAACTGGAAGGCGCTCGGCTGAATCTAAGGGAAGAGAAACGATTAGCATTGAAACAAAGTATACATATACTAATGTTATTATGCTTTATCTAACCAATCAGATTCCAGAAAGAAGCCACAAGGGGGTAGGAGCAGATGGAGGTCAGGTGTGAGTCATCTTGAGGATTGTGATTCACTTAATGTCTTCCTGTACGGAACGACTCAATAACAGCAGTTAGGATGAGAACCCCAACGACAGACCCAATGACTTCACCCTGCACACCTTCTAGTTATATCAAGAGAAGAAAATTTGGTCTGTAGTACTTACAGACTTATTACAGGCCTGCCGCTGAGATTGATAGCCAAGCCCTTTTAGTAAGACTAATTGAAAAACCGGCAGACGCTCTGGACACAGACAGACGGACAGACAGACAGAAAGACAGCCAGACAGAAAGAGAGGTATTCTCCACACTCGCTTTGCATTTGAAACACCACAGTCTAAGAGACATGTCACCGTTAATGCCCACCTGGTCATCTGACTATACCTGTTCTCTACAGATCAGCCAGGTGCTGCTTCGGCCAATGAACACACTCCATTGTCTGGTAGATTTTGCTGTGTTCATTATAAAATCTATTCTGATCTCAGCCTGTCGTGTTGGAACGATCCATGTCAGGGTCTTCAAGTCCAACACTATGACGTCCTTGCCATCATAACCGTACTGGCTGTAACCATTATTGCCATCCTCATCATCCCACTCACAGCCACCCATACACTGTTTGTGGACACCTGAGAGAGAGAGAGAGAGAGAGAGAGAGAGAGAGAGAGAGAGAGAGAGAGACCATAGGCATGTGAAGAACACATGCACCCTCTGTGTCTGAAGGGCAACTGCTGTTAAATATCCCATAATATCTCTGGGTAATAAACCACCGCATGTACTACAGAATCCTTGAAGCTGCTCTATAACCCGCTGCTGATCTATCCCATAATATCTCTGAGCTGTCCCAGCTGGTTACGACAGCTGGCCACCAGACGTCCATCTATACGTCTTCATCAGACCGATCACTACAGCTGGCCGGTTTGTGATAGCTGCTCTATGTCTAATGATTTAATACCTGGATGGTCGACAATCGCCAAATACCACACAATGGGGATCGTCTCTTGTCCTATTTATACACAAACACTGATACACTGAGTTCTTCTACACTGACTACTACTATACTGCGTACTGCTACAGTGAATACTGCTACATTTGGCGTTTTTCCTTTGGCACTTTTTGACACACCGTAAAAAACCGTACCGTATTCCTACAAATTGTAGGAGTATAGACCTATAACAACAGAATAAATGGTATGTTCTTCTGTATGAGACGCATCGCATGCACAAAGAGGCTTGAGTTCAATGTTTAAATGTTCCTATAACTATACAAGCCTAAATAAAAAGGGTAATGAAGGTTTAATAGAAGCGCACCCTGGTTATGTTAATTTGACAATATTATCTTGCAAAACGAAATAGCTTGTTGAAATAGGATATTTCGTTGAGATTAGTCTTGGTGTAAAGACTAGACATTGGGCTATATTTCACACAATTAGATTGCTGATATCGATATTCCTCACGTTTTCTTCCTAATACCAAGGACAAAGTGTGGCACTCGGGAAATATCTGGGAAACATTGTCCAATGTGTAAACAGGACTAATATGAAATAAATTGGCTCTCTTGAGCTATTGCGAGTAGGAAGCAATTTTCTTATTATTTATTAATATTGAACTGAATTCATCATTGCGGATATCATTGTGTGTGTCAACCACCAAAAGATATTAAATGCGTCTTAAACAAATAAATCCAATTTTATGATAGGCAATAATATAAAACTAAATAGGCAATAAATGTGTGAGCGTTGTTGTGTCATCGACATCAAACAAGGACGTCATCAGTTAAAGACACGCCTTCAAGCGTGAAACACGGTTGTTTTGGATATGCGTACCGAACCGTGCCAAGCCAGGCCAGTGTAGTATAATGGAAAAACTCCAATTAACTACCTCTACACTGAGTACTGCTACATTGAGTACTTCTACACTCAGTGAGTGAGAGGTGAAGACGTCAGCGCTCAAGCCCTTCTTCAGATTCTCAGATTCTCTGTTTGAAAGACTGCTGGGCTCCTAAAAGGTTTCCAGTGTCCCTCTCCAGGAAGTCTGGGTCAACTCTGGTGACCATGTCGATTCAGGCCTGTTTGGGGGCTACTCCCTGGCTGCTGCTGTTATAGTGAACCATCTGAACCTCATCCACCAGCCCAGCCATAACAAACTCTGGGAAGGTTGACACACAAAATGGAATAACTCAAACTCCTGCCATGAGGGTAGAAATCGAAACCAAAACATTTGGAGCTTGTAAGCAGTTTGACCTGAGGACACAACTTGACAAAAGACCAGCAGCTGTAACCCTAATAGAGCTTCAGCCTTTATCTCAGAGTAACTCTCTGTTCATATCGATGTATTTAGAAGAACAGGCTTAATGAAACCAACACAGAGGTGACTCGAGTACCAGACAGACCGTCCAGGATGGAGGAGAGAGGAAATAAGAGGGAGACGGCCAATCTGGACCAATATATATCCAATATGGCTCCGTTATTGTTGTTCTGAAAGCGAAAATAATATTGCTTGAGGAAAGCTGTAAACAGCTGCTAGTGGGCCAGGCTGCGAAACTATTTGTAATATTCGTACACTTCTGAATATTGCATATAATGTAAAAATGTATTTCCTGAAAGGTGTCCCATTTATGAAAAAAGTGAGCAATCGAAACATTGGAGAACCCTTCAATGTCACAGTATAATTCGCACATAGTACAGAAAATGACTTATCTTCAATAAATGTGAAGACACTTTACAGAGAGAAGATCTCACCAGGGCTTTTCATTCACAACGATACCGGATGCTTCAGCACTCATTTGAACTTTGACCGCACCTTGTAATTTTTATGGGATGACATTATTTCGCGGAACTCTGGCGCTACCTGTTGGCGACGAAACTCACCAAAATAAACTGCTCTGGTTCTACTTACGATCTCTAATGTATTCCAGATAAACTTTAGAGATCGTCTGTAGAGCCTGAGTGGTTTGTGAGCTACCGCTGGCTTAAACTCTGGCATGGGTGCTTTTTGATCCGAGCGACGGAGACACAGCGTCTTTTTCGTTAGACCTTTCTTCACAGGCCATTTATAAAAGCTGATTGGTTGTGATTGGTTTCTTTGTAATATCTATGATCGGAAGACGCAATCGTACCTATTTCTGTCACCATGGCAACGACATAAGGCCGGTTAAGGCGCGAATCCTGTGTGTAATAGTCACTTGGGGCCACTAGAGGGCAGTGGGCTGAATCAGTGTAAGATAAGATGGATAAGGATAAGATTTTATTAATCATTAAAGTCAAGTCATTAATGTTCTTGTATCACAGAATATGAATCAATCTGAATGTTCAAAGTCCTAATGATATATCAAGGTAAAATCTATATCATTGATAACAAAAAAAGGAGTGTCAGCTTTATCAGTAACTGTATCAGCAACTTTAATCAGGTCCTGTAGTTGTCATGGTAACACAGGTCATCAGGTCGGAGGTCATGAGGAGGTTGTGGGTCAATAAGGAATTCAAAGCCAGACTGACAGCGTCTCTCTGCCCAAAGTTTATTAGTGGACTTCAGCGCTATCGTTATCACAACTGGAAGTGGTTCTACACACACACAACAGGAATTTAGTTCACATTCACAACAGGAAGTGGGCTTACATTCAAAACAGGAAGTAGAGAGAGCAAACCGAGGGTTACACGTCATCTCTGTGGCCACCCGATCCCCTGACCTGGCCGATCCATGGGACGAAAAGCTTTCCAAAGATAACGCTCACGGCAGCTACTGGCAGATATCCAGTATTAGTATATGCTACACGTGAACCTCCTAAAATGGCGGAATTTTATTGGTTCGCTATCTTAGGATATTGGGCAATATCCCATGATTGAGTTCCCCAACTCAGGATATTGTGTGAAGTCATCTCGTCACGCTAATAAAACCAAATAAACCGCTAAAAAAAAGAAATATATCCTGGAAAAAAGTGTTTATTTTTGGAGTGTTCACGTGTAGTATATAGGCCTACTAAAACAATTATTCACCTCAGGCTTCGTGAATAGCCCCATCGACCTTCGGTCTCGGGGGCTATTCCCTACTATTCACTTCGCCTTCGGCGAATAATTGTTAACTATACAATTAATTTGAGATTGGTCCCTGAGGATCGGGTAGCCCCAGGCTCCATATTGTTCTGATCCAACATGGCTGACGTCTACTGGGTGGCTCTGGGGTGTCTAGAGTTGACTTTAACCCAGGTTGTAGCCAAGGCTCTAGCCCAGATTGGCCGCCGATCCAACCGTTTCAGAGCCATCTTGGATCAGAGCTGGACTCTGCTGCTTGACGAACTGCATACTAGCATACTAAAGAGTCGGCGAGAATAGTATGTTCAAAACCATTGCCAATAGCCTAGTTGACATGATGAAAAATGGCGAAACCTGTGACATCGTACTTTAGCTACAAAATGCCTTAGGATTCATAAAACTATGTAAAAAATATTAAAAAATTAAATATAAAATGATTCCTTACAAACAGTCTAAGAAGAGGAGGGGGGTGTTATACAACCATAATATATAGTCAGGCAAATACCACATTAATGTTTGTATATAAAATGTAAAAATTATTAAAAAAATGCTACCTGACATATTCCTGGCATGGGAACAGTTCTGAGCCTGTGTAACAGTACCACCTGCTGGTATAGTTGAGATACCGCAGGTGGGAGACATTGATTAGGTGGTTCAAGTTAGTTAATAAAAGCTAGCGTTATCGATCCTCCAATGAGATGGCAAGCAGAATGGAATATTTGGCAAACACTATGTGGTGATTAAGTTCAACTCAACAAGCTAGTCATAGTTGGGTAATGCTACTTCATGTAGCGCTAGTTAATTAAGATTACAGAAAAGTTTGTTTCTGGAGGGACTAGATAGTTTCTGAGAGGACTAGCTAGTTTCTCGAGGGACTAGTTTGTTTTAGGAGAAAATGGTTGGATTCTTGATGGCCTAGTTAGTGACTGAGAGGACTAGTTAGTTTCTGAGAAGTCTAGTTTGTTTGTGGATGGCCTAGTCTGTTTCTGAGGGGAATATTTTGTTTCTGAGAGGACTAGCTAGTTTCTAAAAGGACTAGTTTGTTTGTGGATGGCCTAGTTCATTTGTGAGAGGATAAGTTTGTTTCTGAGAGAACTAGCTAGTTTCTAAAGGGGCTAGTTTGTTTCTGGATGGCCTAGTTCATTTCTGAGAGGACAAGTTTGTATCTTAGAGGTCTAGCTAGTTTCTAAACAAAGTAGTTTGTTTCTGAGAGCTCTAGCTAGTTTCTGGAGTGACTAGTTAGTTTCCGGAGGAACTAGTTTGTTTACAATATTTCTAGTCTGTTAGCGGGCTTGTTAATTCCAGTTGTCAGTGGCAAGGGATGAAGACAAAGGAACCTTCTAAGAAAATTAAATTGAAAGAGACGGGCTTGGTGATTACAAAATAATCTAGAGGAATCATCTAGTCGCAGACATTTGAATGAAGGCAAAGGTAATCAGCATGTCATTTTACATTTGCTAGTTAGGGTACTTTTAGCTGTGTGGATTAAAGGTGTTATTAAACAGTGGTGAAGGTATGTTATTGAGGAGATTTCTGTCAATATGTCTTGCAAGTCATGGTTAGGTTTGGGGCTAAGGTAAGCAGGGTGTTTTTAAGCATGGAGTAAGTATTTTTTGCAAGGCAGTGTTTAGGGTTAGGGTTGACAGGCTGTTATTACAGCGTTATTAAGCAGGGAGCGCATACATTTTCAAAGGCGTGGTTAATTAAGGATGTTGAGCTTTGTGGTTTCAGAACGATGGATTCAGAAGAGGATCTTGCTACAGAGAGGATTACTGAATCAAGTTTTAGGACAAGGTGGTGATGTTGGATCGCCCACCGGGGGGCGCTACAATCCTCTGCGTGGCGCGACGTGGGATGTGGTCATCAACTTGGGTTCCTAAGGAGAAAAGGATTTAGTTAAGATAGTGGGGGTAAGGATGTGCTGGTGATGATACCACAGAGATGACCAGCATTATCAATACCTGCAAGAGTGAAACCTGATTGGTGGAGGTTTCGGGGGGCGATCATAGTTTTGGGGCAGGGTGCACCTCTAGTGGTAGGAGTTGGTGGGACCGATTTTGTCATGCTGGTTACATCGTGGACTGGACCATCATAGTTCCCACGGGGTACACCACGAGCCTCGGCCATCTGGACAGAAATGAGGGACGAGATGTTGGTCTCTACCAAGATTGGATGAAGAACTTTTTACAAATTATAAAACCAACACCACACACAGTTTACAACATTCTAAACAATTTCCAAAAACGTACAATAACCTACCCAACCCTTGCTAAAAACGCACAAAACATCAGCTTGCTCACTACCATTAACTAGTTGGTATCATTAGCTAGCTCAGTACGGTTCTCCTCACTCTGTACCGATAGCTAGCCAAGTATGGTTAGCTAGCTCAGTTCTGTTAACTCATCTGTAGAATTAGCTAGCTTAGTTACGTTAGCTAGCTCAGTACAATCAGCGCTTCAGTACTGTGAGGTAGCTCAGTACCTTGCTCCTAGCTCGGATCCGTTTGTAGACAAAGTCAGGGAAAGCCTTCCTGGGAACGAAGCGCCCGGTTCCCTCGGCAACGGTGAGTTTTCCGTCCTCGAGAACGATCCGTCCGCCACTGATGACGATGGTGGGGCCGCCGCGCACCTCCATGCCCTCAAAGACGTTGATCTCCACAGTCTAAAGACACAGCAATACACTGGTTTAGCACTACGACGACACACTTTCTTAGCGCAGAGAGACACTGGTTTAGCACAACAACAAACTAGCTTAGCGGCGTGGTTTAGAACTTCACAACACACTAGCTTAGCAGCGCAAGACAAAGCAAGAAAATAGGTAAGCAGCACAATACACTAGCTTTGGGCACAGTTCAGTAGTTATGGTTAGTTAATTAGTTAGTTACCAGATTGTGAGTTTTAGCTGAAAAGGTCTGCAGCTCTTTAGGGTTCCAGATCACAATGTCTGCATCAGAGCCCACAGCAATACGACCTGAACGCAGACACACACACACACACATTTTTTGTACCAATAATATGTTTACATTAGTACTATTAGTCGTATTATGTTACCTTAAGTATAATTAGTAAGTCGTAGTATTATAAGTAATATTAGGTGTATTGTGTTACCTTTGCGTGGGTATATATTGAAGAGTTTAGCAGCATTTGTACTCGTCACGGCAACAAACTCATTCTCATCCATCTTCCCTGTGGACTAGAGTCAGACAGAGAGCAAAAGACAGACAGACAAACACAGAGATGGACAGGCAGACATATGAGATGGCAGCGTTAATGTCTGAAACTTCTAAACACTTTCTTTCACCAAATCAGTTCCATCAAGTTCATGCTTTTATTGTGTCTTAAGCTGTACGATACCGCCAGCATGCAAAACACATACAGTCTGACATTAGAGGTTTCAGGGTCAAAGGTCAGGTCAGAGATAACTCACCACGGCTGCATCCCAGACAATGGCCATCCTCTCCTCCACCCCATTGGTTCCCTCTGGGATCAGTGAGAAGTCGTCCTTCCCAACCGCCTTCTGAGCGGTAGAGAAGCTAGCATGGGCGCTAGCCGTCACCTGGAGATCCCCACTAAGACACAGCAGAAGTGAGCATTAAAGATTGCGTAACCCGCAAATCCCACAATCTCCCAAGAAATACAGCAGATGTTAGCAGGCTAAGCAACATGGTGGCAGCACTGACCAGGCTAGCAGGGAGGTGAGGTACTGGGGGGTGGAAGGGTCGAGGTTGAGGGGTGGGCTCATCACAAAGGCTGCAGCGTGGGCCCAGTCTTTGGACCAATAGTTGCTGCCATCGGTGGCAAGGCCGGCTGCGGTTGGCTCCCCATACACGACCATACCTGGAGGAGAGGTGCGTGATTAACATGGGGTGAGCTCCGCCACACATTTTGGTGTCCCAACAGGAAGTAGCGCTTACCCTTCTTCCTGGCTTTCGCGATGACATCGGCCGCTGCCTTGCTCATCACCTTGGTTACGTAAAGTGGACAGTTGGCTTGCTTGGCGATGGTCAGCGCCCGGAACACCGCCTCGCACTCCACCTGTAGAACAAAGCACACATCTGAGCATACCTATACACCACAACACACACCTGTCGGACACAACTCAGGTGTACACACCTATACAGTACAAGGCACCTGCATACCACGACACAAACCTGTACGGCCCACAGACCAGTACACACCTGTAGACCACAACACAACTCTACACAACACACACATACACTTGTATAGCACCTGTAAAGCCCACACCGTTACATACGACCTTGCACACCTTGAACTGTCTGCAAGTTTGTGTGTGTCTGCGTGTGCGTGTGTGTGTGTGTGTGTGTGTTTGTGTCTACCTCATCAGGGTGGGACAGGGCGTGTCCCTCAGGGCCAGTAATTCCCAGCTCCAGGAGTTTCTTCTGCTCCTGAAATA
This sequence comes from Pollachius pollachius, assembly GCF_949987615.1. Taxonomy (NCBI): domain Eukaryota; kingdom Metazoa; phylum Chordata; class Actinopteri; order Gadiformes; family Gadidae; genus Pollachius; species Pollachius pollachius. The sequence continues at coordinate 5,205,369 of NC_136952.1, forward strand.
AAATCTTGTTATTCATCTCAATAATTAATCTTATTTGTGTCCATGACGACCATTCTTCCTCCTCAGAGACGGGTATTTCCATGTTATATAATATTATAGTCAGAGTGGCTCTTACTTCACTAATGATGTCTCCGTTCTCCGCGTGGACCTGGGCGATTGCTCCCAGATCCCTCAGGGCCTGGAAGGCCTCATAGATCTGGAAGACAGCAGGATACTGTCTGACCCTGGCACAGCATATTGTCTAACCCCAGGACAGAATACTGTCTGACCCTGGCACAGCATATTGTCTAACCCCAGGACAGAATACTGTCTGACCCTGGCACAGCATATTGTCTAACCCCAGGGCAGAATACTGTCTGACCCTGGCACAGCATATTGTCTAACCCCAGGACAGAATACTGTCTGACCCTGGCACAGCATATTGTCTAACCCCAGGGCAGAATACTGTTTAACCCTAGTATATAAAACTGTTTAACCTGAATGTTGCTTAACCCTGGTCCTGGTACTGATTACTTTCTAACCCTAGTACATTTTTCTGTCTAGCCCTCATATAGCATACTGTATAACCACGGTACAGAATACTCTATAACCCTAGTACAGAATACTGTATAAACCTGGTGCAAAAAACAATGTTAAGTTTTCCTACCTGAGAGTCGGAGCTCTGATATTTGTCTTTGTAGCCCATGAAGAGAAGGAAGGAATTCACCCCTGAGACATAAAACACACAATTAATATCATTGAATACAATAGAATATACAGTGACGATGCAACGGTATACAACTCAAACACACACCTTTGTCCTTGACCAGGCTCTCTATCTCCTCGTAGAGTCCTTCATGCCACCGCGTAATATCCATGTGCAGAGAGTAGTCGCAGCACGCCCTGCTGTCCGCTACATCCCTCCACTGGTCGTACGCGGCCATTAAACTAGTCCCCGGCTCGGGAAGCACATGGTCGACTGGGGACAAGAGGTGATGACATCCAGTTGATTTCACGTGGGTAGGTAGGTGGGTTGGAGGACAGTACGTATCCCTCGGTGAGTATGTAGGTGTCAGTAGATGAGTTTGTAGGCGTCAGTTGATGGCTGAAGTTCATCTTACTGATCATGGTGGTCCCTCCAGCCAGGGCAGCTTTAGTCCCGTGGTAGAAGTCATCTGCTGGGTGCATGCCCCCCTGGGGTGCGTGGAGGCTGGTGTTAGCATCCAGCCCTCCTGGGATGACGATGAAACCGTACGCATCCACGGTCCTCACGTCACTGGGAACGATCAACTTCTCGCCGATCTGCCTGCACACAGACACAGCAATCATAACTCACTCACTCATTCACTAAGTAACCGCTCACACACTTCCCGAAGAAACCCATCAACTGACCGGGCATCTGACTAGTATTTACTAATGCTGCCTTTCCATCAGCGCGGGTACAGCTGGAACCTGAGATGTGCCCAAACCCGTGTTCAAAATGCGGTTTTGTATTTCCATGATTTTGGCCAGGTGGTAGTTGATAGTGTTGGGAGACTAACGTTTGGATAAGAAGTTATACGTTCATTATAACTTAGAAGTTAAATGACCCATTCAAGCTGTTGTCTTAACAGGACTCTTTTCACAACATAGAAGGCAGGTTTGTACCAGTACAGTAGTCTTGTAATGGAGCCATCTCACACAATAGATATAGATTTATAGATATGTTCTGCCTACTATATATATAAACTTTGCCCATAAGGCAAACATTACATGACATACAACAATACATTACATAAATATAAATAAAGGAAAATAAATATCTACACGAAGAGTGCCAACATGCACATTTGAGGTTGAGGTTGCCAGTTTAATCAGATTGGAAGAAATGGCCTTTTAACCCAGCGAGCCAGCAGGAACAGAGCCTCTTTCTCTGGGTTTGATCGTGTTACCCCCAGATTAGAATTTGTGTCGAAGACCAGCGGATGCTGGCTGGATAATATTAATCCCGACCCTCACTAATAGAAAACATCAGGGTCATGGTTAAACCTGGATTTTAAGATGTAATGCTGGGATCATCCAGAGATATTGACATGTAATACTTGGATCTATCTGGAGTTATAGATGATGTAATGATTGGATCTATCTGTTGTTATTAATAAGTAATACTTGGATCTATGTGTAGTTATTGATGATGTGATGCTTTCATCTATCTGTAGATATTGATGATGTAAAGCTGGTTGTTACTTGATGACTCCATCCTCGATGTAAATGTCTCCGTAGAAGGACTGGTCGTCGTTGACGATCTTCCCTCCTTTGATGATCATGCGGTCGCCCTGGATACAAAGAAATGTGAGATCAGCAAAAGTCAGTCAGCACTAAAGGGATTTGATTGAAGACTAATTAGACTAGTCAGAGCGATATACTGTGATGGAGGACAGACTAACTGAAGTAAAGAACAGACTAACTGTGATAAAGGACAGACTGTAGCTGGAATAAAGGACATACTGTAGCTGTGATAGAGGACATACTGTGATGAAGAACAGATTGTAGATGTGATCAACCCAAACTGTAACTCGGGTAAAGGGCAGACGGTAAATGTGTTAAGGACTGAGAAAATCAGAACTCTGTTGGTTAGGTTTGAACACAGAGCTGTTTTCATAGGATGGTTGTGTGTTTTAGTCTCCAATCTCTGTGATGTAGGTCACAATCGGACACACACAGACACAATCTAGGCCATGTCAGAGTTATCTTGTCATTACTGTCCTGAAAAAAGAACACCCACCCACACTACCCCCCCTCACCCACTCCCTAGCCCCATCCCTTCCCCCCCCCCCCCCCCCCCCCCCCCCCCCACACACACACACACACACACACACGCACTGAGTATAAAAGAGAGAGTGATGCAGACTGACAAGGAGACTGAAGAAAGGTTCCTTAGCCTAAGGACAAAGAGAGACGGAGAGAGAAAGAGCAAGGGAGAAAGGGCGAGCGGGATGGAGAGCATGAGAGAGAGAGGAAGGGACTTCACCGGTTTATAAATCCCTGTCTGCATCTTGAGATGCAGACAGACAGGGATGTTTAAACCGGTGAAGCGACGCGAAATCGCTAAATAGTATTTTCATCGCAGAGCACACCGGCAACACCCCCCACGGTTCAGCCGGCTACACCCCCTACTCTGGTGGGCTACCGGCCCGGTTTAACTGCACGGAGCCGGCGGCCGAACCGCTCATTGTACCGCCGCCCGGGTTGGAAGGACGCGGTTGCTTTGACGTCGTTGCAGTGATTTCGAGTCGTTCTGTCTGACCTACCGCTGGTTTGTTGCTGGTCTTCTTGGCGGGGAAAGACATGCTTATAGTCCGGTTAAAAAAAGGAGGAGACGGGTAAAGGAAAGGATAGGAGGTGCTACTGGTGGGATGCTGATTGTTCTCTTTTACCGGAGAGACGCGACGTGATCACGCGAGACAATGTGTTCAGCACCAGGCGCGCACGGCCACGCCCCTTCTGGGTATCTAGCCCTGTTTAATATTCAGAGGAGAGGAGAGAGAGACTGAGAGGAGGGAGGAGGAGAGGGGAGAGGGAAGGAGGGGAGGATGGGAGAGGAAATGCTTTTGTGATTGATGAAACTTACTTGCTGTGGTAGAAGGACATCAGGGATTATGAAAATACCATGGTGACGATGATTCAATCCCCATGGCAAAAACATAATTAGAGATTTGACTATTACAACACTTTACATGAGGGTACATTAATAAACCATTAATTAACGTTCGTCATTGCAGGATAAGCATCTTTATATAGCATTAGCAAGGGGTTGGGTTAAGGGTTAGGGTTTGGATTAAATGTCTTATATGTTAACACCCTAGTAAACATTAACACCATTAGTTAGTTAATGCCTACTTCTGCCAGTGTTACCAACTAAATATAGGGACAAGCTTAAGTTTGAATTATACGAGTACCACAGTATTATGGTTGTGATATGAGGTGGGTAGAGGTGTGGTTCGATGTTAGGGTGATGATGTAAGCGGCGAGGTAGGTTAGAATTATAGTAAGGGGTTAGAGGTTATTTCTTGGGCTGGGGTTATGATGTTAGGGGTTGAGTTATGGTTATAGTTAGGGGTTAGAGGTTATTTCTGAGGCTGTGGTTATGATGTTAGGTGTTAGGTGGTTGAGGGTAATAGTGAGGGGTTATAGGTTTGTCTTTGTGGGCTGCAAAGTCTGGAATAAGGGTTGTGATTATGTAAGCGATGAGTTAGGGGTTATTTGTATGGGGTTAGAAGTTATTCCCGCGGATAGGGTTATGATGTACAGGGTTATAGTTAGGGGGTAGAAGGTATTTCTGAGGTTACAGTTCTGATAAGTTAGGGTTAGGGGGTTAATAGTTAGGGTTTAGCGGTTAGCTTACTTGTTTCTTGACGTGGCTCGAACGAGCTTCGCAGCCCGACACCGGCTCTCTCCTCGGGGCGTTGCTGGGGGAGCTGGAGGAGGGTCCGCAGGAGGAGCCGGTGTCGCTGTAGTAGTCGGGGTCCCAGCGCGGGGTCCGGGTGGTGGGAGCTCTGCGCTGGCTGGCCGGGCTGAAGGACTCAAAGTTCAGCGTCTTGTTTTCGAACGCCCCCTCCACGCTGCAGAACATCCCCCCGAACTTGACCCGCGGCCGGGGGGAGTCCGACCCCAGGCGGGAGAGCAGGGAGCACTCATCGTCCTCCCGGGAGAGGACACCCCGGTCAGACATGGGGAGGGACGGAGAGAGAGGAGAGAGAGAGAGAGAGAGAGGGAGAGAGAGATAGATGGAAGAGAGATGGAGGGATACAGAGTGGTGAGGAGACAGAGTAAGATAAATATAGGAGATTGAGAGAGATGTGAAGAGATGGATTATTGAAAGAAAGAGAGAAAGAGTAATGGAGAGAGGTGGAGAGAGAATGAATAAGATGGAGAGAGACTGAGAAATGAAGATGAAGAAGGGGATTGTGCGAATAGCAGAGAGGAGAGAGAGATGGAGAGGTCAGAGTCCTGTGGCTGGAAGGCGGAGCAAATTACCATTTGAGGGAGAGAGAGAGAGAGAGGGAGAGAGAGAGAGAGAGGGAAAGAGAGAGAGAGAGAGAGAGAGAGAATCCCTGCTCGTATAAGACTCGCCTGTCGAGAGGGTTGTAAGGGAGTGCGGAGGAGAAGGGAAGGAGAACTAGGGGTAGGAGGAGGACAGGAGAAGAGATAATGAGAGTAGGAGAGTAGAGAGGATTATAGAGGAAGAAAGGGAGGTGGAGGTGAGGAGAGAGATGTTTAGGAGGAGAGGAATGGAGAAAGAGGCTGCAAGAGATTGTGTTCGAGAATCAGGTCAGCTGTAGATTTCTGTGTGTGTACACGTGCATGTATGTGTGTGCGTGTGAGTGTGTGTTTGTGAGAATCTCCTATTGTCTGTTAAATAACATGTCCTGTCTCTCAACATGTCACCAGAACCCCCGGCTCCCCAACAAACAGACAGACACAGACACAGACAGACACACACACACACACACACACACCCTCTAACAGACAGACACACTCACACACACACTCTCTGCTTGTCTGGGTGTCGGTTAGATTATTTAACAGTTACGATTAAGATATGTCATTGTTATAAAGTTGAGATGTTCATAATATTTAAAAATATAAAAATACAAACCCAGATATCAAGAAGAAACTTGGACCACCAGTCGATCTGTGTTTATTCTCTATACATCCCATAATAAAATACCAGAATCATCTTCATCTATCCCAGACATGATTTCCCACCATCACAGCATCGCCTGGCGTCAGCTTCCATTTAAAACAATGCATTTTCTCACCTCCTTACAGAAGGATAGGAGCACCTTGTTGGAAATCAAACCAAATTAAAAAAAACACCAAACCTAAACTAGTTTGGCTTTTGCAGAAGTCAAGCACCAAGGAGAGAGACATGTGGACTGTGTTGTGGACGCCGTGTGCATCGTCCACAGTATAGAAGACATTGGGAAATGGTGGGGAGGGGGTGGGGAGAGGGAGGGGGAAGGGGAGAGCTCTGGTCTGAGCTCTGAGCGGTTTCCCTTCATACTCCAGTTCCTCCTCCTTTTCCAATAGTGCCGGTCTGTGTCCGTTGGCCTCAATACAAGCTCACATCTGGGGTGGACACGAGTCCACGACGGTTCCTGGATTGGCATGAACTCTAAAAGAGTCCTTCCCTGCCCTGCTCCAAATCCGCTTTGAATCACGGGTTCTGAACACAGAATTTGAAGACAGCTTCTTGAGACTGGATCTGAACAAAGGATCTCAACATGGGTTGGCAGGTCTCGGGTTCCAGATGTACCTATCCTGCACTGATGGAAAAGCAGGAGAGGTTCCTCCTGACCAGAGGTGAGTTATCAGGACCCTGGACTAGCTGTTACCCAGGTAGAAGGTCTATAGTGGTCTATAGTGGTCTGTGGTGTCTCTATGGGTCTCTGGTGGTCCCTGGTTGTCCCTGGTTTGGGACGATCTTGTGGTTCTTCTGCATGCTGTGTGAAGACCCTGACGACGAAGGACGTGGTGTTCTGCTTCAGCTCAGAATTGCCTCCATCAAATTTTGCTCCCGTGAACTTTAACCTCCACCAAAGCCTCTGGCAGGTGGAGAGAGGGCTGCCATTTGAAACCAACCGGGAGGACACAATCCTTGTCTTCCTTCTAAAGTGTGCGTAGTCATTCTCAAAATAAAGGTTGTTAATACTATTATAAGGTTCTCTCTGTGGCTCTTCTTGGATAGAAGACGGAATATAGTCTTTATAAACCAGGCTTTCAATAAACCGGTGTCTTTATGAACTCTGGTTCTTTTGAACTGCTCCAATGCAGAGTTGGCATGGTAACCATGTTTTTACCGCCAAACCCCGCCCACTTCTCGGCAGGCCAACATGTCAGAACCAGCTTGGGATTCTGTCTGTGCTCCGATTGGCTGGGAAGTGACTGGAACAGGAATAGTGTCAGCCACGCTGAGACAGTTTGTGATTGGCCGGTGGTCTTCTCGTCAGGGCTAGTGGGGCGACAGGCGCCTCTCCCAGAGTCTGTAGCCGCTGGTTCAAATACACACTGTCCTCTGGTGGCCTGCAGGCAGCAGATACACAGAGACCATGTCAGCTTATTGTGTATGTTTCTGAACATACATATACACATACAGTATACTGTATGTCATAGACAAAGGTGAGAGGTTTGAGGGAAGAAGTTGAGGTTTAGGGGTTAGAGGTCAGAGGCTAGGGTTCTACAATGTTATGTGTTAAAGGTTAGAGGTCAGAGTGAGAGGTTGGGAGTTTGAAGTTTAGAAGAGGTAAGAAGTTAAGGGGTAGAGTTCAGAGGCAAGGGTTATTAGATGTTATGGGTTAGAGATTGCAGGTAGGATAAGAGGTTATGGTTATTAGAGGTTCTGGGTTGGTAGGGTTAGAGGTTACATGTTGGAGGTCAGGGTTTGGAGTTATGTTTTGGGGTTAGAGGTGACAGGTAGGAGGTCGGGATTTGGGGTTCAGGGTTAGGGGTTAGGTAGCAGTGGGGCTAGGAGTTATGGAGGACTCACCGCTGCTTTAGGACCAGAGGATAAAGGCCAGAGAAAAGAATAAAAATAAAAATAAAAACTGAGAGGGAAAGAAAAAGACAGGTGTTAGTGTCGTCCCAGGTGACAAACATGTTACGAGAATCCTCCTAGAGTAGTGGGACGTCACTGAAGTCATGACGAAACATCTGACTAGATGTTCATACCTTCTCTTCTAGTTGTTTGATCTGTCGTTTCTGTGCTTCTATCCATTCCTCCAACTCCTTGTTCCTCTGGACACACATACACAGATGCAGGGTACCATGAGTGTAATGTTAACGGTAGTGTTGTGTAGCGTTAGAAGTACCATTAATAGCATTAGTGTAGCCTACCTGCTGTGTTGCATAGCATCAGCAGTATAGCATAGCGTAGCCTACCTACTGTGTTGTATAGTGTAGCAGTATAACATAGCGTAGCATACCTGCTGTGTTTTAAAGCATTAGCAGTATAGCGTAGCCTACCTACTGTGTTGTATAGCATTAGCATTATAGCGTAGCGTAGCCTACCTTCTGTGTAGTAAAATGTAACAGCATTAGCAGTATATTGTTTGTGTAGCGTTGGTGTAGCGTTAGCACGGTCTACCTACTGTGATGTACATATTGTTAGCGCAGCGTTAGCATAGCCTACCTGCTGTGCGTGGTGTAGCATGTCCATCCTTTCCCTCAGGATCAGTACGTCCCTCTCTCGTAGCTCCACCATCAGTGCTCTCTTCCACTGCTCCATGGCCCTCTGCAGCCCCTCTCTGTCCTCGTCCGCTAACAACTCTGACAGGCGACACCCCTCCGCCTTCCAGCCCTCCATCCTCCACGCAGCCGACCCCGCGCCCCCCTCCCTCCAACCGCCAAAACCCGCGCCCCCCTCCTGCTGCAGGACGTCAAACAGCATCGCCTCCAGCTCCATTATCCTCTAGACAGGTGGACAGACAGGTAGATACACAGGGAGGTCGGGAGACAGAGAGGGAGATGGGACAGATAGACATCAGCTTGTCAGGAGAACGGTGAATGTTAGCTATTTGGTGAGAGCGTTAGGACACGACAGGTGGAAACGGGTGAAGCCAGGAGAGGACTCACCTTGTGGGCCTGGTCCATAGACTGCTTCCTGTAATCTAGTTCCTCGTCCAGATAGCCCTTCTGTTTACTGAAGAGATCCTTTAACACACACATACACGCACCAGGGATGAATATAAATGTCAGACTACAGAAAATCGTACTAAACATTAATAGTGCACTTGACTTCATGTTGAGTTCTCATGCAACTATGAAGTCCTCAGCAGAACGCCAGTCTTAACTAATCCTTTTTTTAAATGTACACGCAATACTGCTAACACAATCATTGCGCGTACCTTTTCACTCTCGATATCGAACATCTTCTGTTGTAGAGTGGACTTGGTCCCTTCAATGGACTCCAACCACTAAGAATAACAGACAGACCGACTTAGACTCTCACCAGCAGTTTTCTAGGTCAACATTAAGCGAGGCTATCTAGCCATGGTTTGGGTTGCTTTTAGCTTGAGGTGGTTTCTGCTAGCAATGGTTTGGTGGCTAGGCTCAATTGGTTTTAGCAAGCAGCTGTTTGTTGGCTAGGTCAGTGAAGTTGGTTTTACCAGGTCATCTTACCTTCTCAGCCAGCGTGAGAACATTTCTTGCATGGATAACAACCACCTGCTCCTCATTGGAGAGGTTCTGAAACCAAATGTGACACCACCACAAAACAGACATCGCATCACACACATCAAACATTACATAATATGTAACAGACATATCACACATAAAATGCATTAATTAATACATAACACACATAGTATCACACATAACATGAATTATGTCACAAGAACAGACATTAAATCACCACATAACACACATTACATCATATGTAACAGTCATTACATCATCAAATAACAAAGACAACATTAAATAACCAGTCCCTCCAGAAAAACGCGATTATGCGATCTCATAATTTAATGCATAATCAGCCAAAGTCCACATATTCATGCAGGGGCCGCATGTTTTCAAATATGCCGCACTTTCACCGCATAAATTGCCGATTTCCGCGCAAAATATGCGGGGCTTGCATGATTTCATAATCCCCGCATTTTTGTTGCAAAAAAGTCACATATATCTTAGCAGAAGGTTGAAAAATGTTGCGTTTACTTCACACAAGAGCACCCATTTCCCCGTTGCCATGGGAACATTATGAAGTGACGTAATTACGCGACGTGAATGCATCGAAAAGCTGCATTTTTCGCAAATTCCCGCATTTTTTCGCAAGTTCCCGCAATTTTTGCAAGTTCCCACAATTTCATCGCATAAAATTGCATAAATATGCAGCATATTTCATCGCATTTTTTAAGAAAACGTGCCGCATAATCAAGGATGTTTGGCCGCAACAATCACAAAAAAACGCTACATTTTTCTGGAGGGACTGCATAACATTACATAAATACATATATAGATATATTGTAGAGATACACTATAGATACAGGAGAGCTACACAGTGAGAGATATATTAGACACCCATACGAAGGAAATGCAACATACACTTACGGCGTTATCCCCAAGAATATCCAACTTCTTCATCAGTTCACTGATCACAATTTCCTATCAAAGACAATATAATAAAATATTATTATATCAGAAAACATCATATCATATTCGATTATGTTGACCTCAAGTGGCCACGTTGTGTCATTACACGTTAATAATTTGCTTACCGTGACACCTTCCGCCTCGCAGTAGAGCTGAAGTGGACTGATGCCTTCTGGGAAATGTAGTGGATGGAAGTTGATGCCAGGCGACCGCCGTTCCCGCTCCTTAAACATGGATGGTTTTCATTGTTTTCATGGAAACAGTGAAACCAGCATGTAAGGTAGCCAGTAGTGCTAACATGATACTGACCTCTAGTTCTAAAATGCGGAATTCCAGCAGTTCGTTTTGATCCCTGGCGTCCTGGATGTCAATTCTTAGCCGTGTTTCGTCTGATTCCATCTGCCTCAACTTCAGACCGACAGAGGACAAGAAGAAGAAAAAGACCACTTTCAAACGTTAAAGGTCTACTGTGTACGATTCTTTGTTTAAAACATTAAAAAAGGAACAACATTAACAACAAAATGTGGCGGAATAACCGTTTTGAATTCATGTCAGAGACATATTTGTATTGTGGTGCAGAGATATTTACTGAAGTAAGCAGCTAGCCCAGCTAGCACGGGCCGTAACGTCTCGTAATACCACTTTGTACCACAAGAGGTCACCGTTACTGCAGCGTCCAGTCTGCCCTCAGTCCAACATGACAGGATGAGAGTTGTGCTACCCAGAGCGCATATTCTAACCTCTTGTCAATTGCGGCAAAGAAAATTAATGATAGAAATAGAAGCAAAACATGAGTGTACACCGCTGGAGACAGCTCTTGGCGAGTAAAGGTATTAAATTGGACGCTGAATTCGTAACGTACACTGGTGAGGTTGAAAACTGCTGTTACTGCTCATATTGCAAATGTGTCATTAGCTTATGAAGGTAGCTTCGTAACTAACAGTGTTAACTTTTTTCTAAAGATAACTGTTGATAAGCGCTTCATACTACGCTAGAATACAATATATGGTACAATAGAGGTGGACACCCGAACTTTATGGTAACATGCTGCACCCTTATTTGTTGTAGCACGGTGGACTAATTTGGCCATATCTCACATGTTGTACCTTCAACACAACAATATGTTTAACATCAGCAACATTAACAAGACTGGATTACCCCGACTGGGGGATGATGGAATATATTTGCACTGCACTGCCTGGGGACTATCAAGCACAGAGGCTGATTTCCAATTGGCATCTATCACGATTCACATAATGCTCATGACTACATCTCGAGATGTATTCCTCAATCACCACTTCACTTGCTGTTCCAAATATAGATTTTCTCAGGGGTAATAGCATGCCACGTTGATTTCAAATTGAATAGGTTGCAATAACAGAGTTGATGCTGAAGACAAGAAAGATGGAGTGATCAAGCCTTGAGCATTAGGAAAGGAGATTCAGAACGACGCCAGAGAAGTAGTAGCTTACCTTTTCCAGAAGCTCCTGGTTCCTTTGATACAATGCCTGCTTCTCCTCCACCCACTTCAAATCCTGCGAGAGAGAGAGAGAGTGATACATTTAATGGATTTTGTGTGTGTACTGTACAGTGTGTGTGTTTTTGTGTGTGTGTGTACCAGTCCTTGTTGTCTCAGCGATGTCTCCAGGTCCTGAACTCTTCTCTCATAGCGACTAACTTCAGATAACAGCTGCTCCCTGGTCTGGTAGAGAGACACAGAGAAGCAGAAAGAAACACACACACACACACACACACACACACACACACACACACACACACATTAATAGGACCAGAGCGAGAGAGAAATCAAGACAGAGGGGAGAGAGAGGAAAGGAATATTGTAGACCGGTGTTTCTTGATGAAGACATATACACACACACACACACACAGACACACACACACACACACACACACTTTAAGTAGTGGTGAGGACCTTCATCTCGGTCTCAGGGTCGAGACTGCCTCCATTGGTCTCCTGCAGCAGGGCATAGGCCCTCTGAAGGGCCTGGTACTCCTGGGTCAGCTGTCTGAAGCGGACCTCCGCGTCCTCGCGTAGGACCACCTGGTCCTCACGAAGAGCCACCTGGTCATCACGAAACACCGCCTACACCCACACACACACACAAACACACACACACACACACACAATGATGGTTGACTTTTGACCTTGTTTTGACATTGTTTTTTGTTAATATTCAGCCATTCCGAATTTGATGTGTGCAACGCGTTGGTATAAGGGAGACATACGACAGCAACATTTCCATTTTTTATTATTGATACATTTTTGATTTTTGTTTTATATATTGTTTATTTGGGTTAGGATTCGCCACTTTGCAAAAATGTCTGTGAACGAAAAGTCCAGCAGCCTGAGAACAACATTTACTTTCCGTTAGAGTCTAACAGGCAGTAAATGTTGTACCGAGGCCTTTCACCCATCCCATACACATTCTCTATACTAATGATTAGACAGTATTCTTAATACGGTATACTCAATATCAAGTTGTTGTGTTTGCACAGACAAAACAACGCCCAAATCTGAGCAACACATTGGGCTAGATGGCTCTAGTGTGTGCACGGTACTCTAGTATCGGAAGGGAGGGGGAATTACATCATCAGGGTCGGTGTCTGGGGTCCGGTCGGTGTGGAAAGACAGCGACGATCCATCCGAGTCAACGTCCTCATCGTAACCATAGAATGTCTCTATAACCTACAGACACACATACACAGACGCACACACACACACACACACACACACACACACACACACACACACAGACACACACAATCTATTAACTCCTGAAAGACAGATCCTAGCAACCAGACAGACAGAAAGACAGGATGCCTCACCCTGCAGGCTCTGAAACCTCTTTTTCTCCTCAGAGATTCTTGACGTCGGTATTTGATAATCATGTCTCTCTCCTAGGGGTGGAGGAGAAGTCAAGGAGAGGAGAGGAGGAAAGGATGATATTAAAATCATGATCATAATATCCTACAATGTTCATGCACGTATAATGTCTTGTATTTGCTACTTGCTTCTGTGTACGTAAACATTGCAATCAACAACAGCATCCCCGCTGGTGGTTGTTGGTACTGCATCTACTCTTTAAATGATACTGCAGCTCCTGCAGTACTCAGTAATCAGTATTATTAACATTAAGGAAATGCAACACTACTTACTATGACGGTCTTCACATAGCCAGCAGTCTCCAGAGCCTAGGGATACAAACACACACACACACACACACACACAACACACACACACACACACACACACACACACACACACACACACACACACACACACACACACACACACACACACACACACACACACAGTAGTAGTACTTTACTTGGACTGTAGAAGTATTGTAGTAGTACTGTAGTGCATCATACAGATCCTCTATAAGGTACTGCTGTCAGTAGTATTAGTAATATATTTATACTGCAGTACTGCAGTAGTACCTTGGAGAGGTCCTCTATGACGTGCTGCCGTATCAGTAGTATTAGTAATATATTTATACTGCAGTAGTACCTTGGAGAGGTCCTCTATGACGTGCTGCCGTATCAGTAGTATTTGTAATATATTTATACTGCAGTAGTACCTTGGAGAGGTCCTCTATGAAGTGCTGCCGTATCTGTAGTATTAGTAATATATTTATACTGCAGTAGTACCTTGGAGAGATCCTCTATGACGTGCTGCTGCTCCTGCACTTGCAGGTGGAGGAACTGCACCTCCTTCTCCTCGGGGTTCAGCTCCTCCAGGTCGTTCAGAGAGCTGGGCCTCCTCCCACCTCCTCTGTGTCTCTGCCGCTGGAAACAGACCATAATACCGCACTTTAGTTCACTTGGTTACCATTCAAACCCCACTGTAGCCAACATGCTGCAGTCGGCCCGGGGCAATGGCTACACACTCAAAGTGTTGCTAGGGTTTCACAAGCTCATCCCTGCTACCATGGTAACCGCCGTTATCAACAGAAACAAGGGTAAATACTGATTTTGAATCCAATGTTGGTAATCACCACATTTCAAGTGTAAGTAAGGTATTCTTTAGTTACTATGGTAACCATTGTGTCCCTAGTGTAATTGTAACCACCATGTCCCAAGTGTAACTATAGTAACTACCCTGTTCTATAATGACTATGGCAACTACCATGTTTCCCCGCTTAACAAATGTAACCGCTGTGTTCCACAGGATCTACGATAACAACTGTGTTCCTAGTGTAGTCGCGGTGACCTCTCGGTGTTGGACCTCTTTTTTTACTGTCTCACGGTGACAGTAACTCGGTCGTCATGTTTACCATGTCCAGGTTCTCCTGCGTCACGAAGCGTAGCTTGTTGTCAAGGCGACGTACGGCGAGGGCCAGCTCTTCGTTCTTCCGGCTCAGACGTTTGTTTTTGTCCAGAAGCGGAAGGAACTGGCTCTCGGCCTCACGCAGACGCTTCAGCTGGTGTAGAGAAAAGAGGATACAGCCCATTAGTAACACGTTATGAACACGCTAATAACACGTTGACACATTATTGAAACGTTAACACAACACTAACATTGCTCAACATATTTTATTCACATCTTATTGTAAGCGTGTTGTTAAAATGTTCTTAACATCAGGCTACTGCCGTGTTATCATTCAAATGCTGGTAACATGTTATGTTGTTATTAACATGTTATTAATATCTTAAAATACAATGTGATTATTATTATTTTTTATATATATATATATGTGTGTGTGTGTGTGTTTGTTGTGTGTGTTTTTCTTTTACAAGTTCATTGCGCTCTTCAGAGAGCAGTGCGTTGCGGTCCTCCAGTTTCCTCACGATGGCGCTGAGCTCAGCAATCTTTAACTGAAACCTCCGGGTCTCCCTGTCCTCCTGCACCTACACACACACACACACACACACACACACACACACACACACACACACACACACACACACACACACACACACACAGAAACAAACACACACACAAACACACACACACACACTCCACTCACACACAAGTACACACACACACTCGCACATGCACACGTACACACCAGCAACATCAGCAAGACAATTTTCTACATGACCACAGCAGTCCTACTACTATGGTACAGTTATCTTACTACTACAGTTCTACCCAACAACACCTCCTCTTACCCCCGCCCCTCCCCTAGAGAACCAGCCAAGACCAGTTAATATAATTAGTGCTGTTATTTTTGATGATTGATGGCTGGATGACTGAATGCACGGACGGACGAAGGGCATGAAAGGGAGAAAGGCACGAAGGGTTCTAAATGTTCTGTCGACCTACTAGTGTAATGCCAAAGTCCGTCTTTAAGGTCCTCAAGCTACAGACATGCTAATGTGATGCTAAAGTTAACGTATAAGGTCAACATGCTACAGACATGCTCAAGTAATGCAATATGATGCTAATATGGCATTACGAATGCCAAAGTTAAAGGCTTAACATTCTAAAGACATATATGCTAATGTATCTATAAATATGGAGCTGATTCCTGGGTTATAAAATGAGTTATTGGATTTGTCAAGGTATCAGTAAAGCAGCATTGCAGTGGAAGCACTAGTAGTATTAGTAGTGGAGGTTTTAGTAGTAGTAGTAGCAGGACTAGTAATCTTCAATTGGTTGTTAAGAAGCAGCAAAAGCAAAACTGTTAGTAGTTCTAATATTAGTAAAAGTAGTAATTGGCATCGCAACGCCGGTATATCAGAAATGGAAAGGGGGTGGGGTCTTACAGGAAAGGGGGCGTGGTTAGGGGTGGTGTTAGGGGTGGGGTCTGGCTGATTTGGTCCCGCCCCCCGCTGGGCGTCTCGCAGGACGGCTATCTGCTGCTCGGCCGCCTGGGTCTGCAGCTGGAGGCGGTGGGCGTGGCCGGCCTGGAGGCCCAAAGCCTTGTCCAATACACTCACTGCCCTGTCCTTCAGACGGATCTCATCCATCTGGTGGGGGGGCCAGGGAGGGAGGGGCAGAGACAGGGAGAGGGCGGAGGAGGGGACACATATAGACAGAGAGAGGGAGAGAGGCCGGGAGGTAGGGAGGAAGGGCGGAAGGTAGGGTAGGAAGGAGGTAGGGTGGAAGGTTAGAAGGAAGGATGGGAGGGAGGGAGAGAGATGGAGGGTGGCAGAGAGAGAGAGAGAGAGAGAGAGAGAAGAGAGAGAGAGAGATGGAGGGTGGCAGAGAGAGAGAGAGAGAGAAGAGAGAGAGAGAGAGAAGAGAGAGAGAGAGAGAGATGGAGGGTGGCAGAGAGAGAGAGAGAGAGAGAGAGAGAGAGAAGAGAGAGAGAGAGAGAGAGAGAGAGAGAGAACATGTGTGCAGGGGCCTTCGTGATAAGATTACTAGTATAAATGTATTGTGTGTGTATTGTGTGTGTATTTGTACATTTTATTATAGCACCGGTCAACGTTTCTTCCTCTCAGTCTCCCCTGGTGCCTCATGGTATGTGTTTGGTGTGCAGTATATTAAGTGTGTATAAGTGTGTACTATAGTGTGTCCTATCCTTCCAGTCCTCATTTCTCTCGCTCTCAGTCTCTCTTGGGGCCTCATGGTTTGGGTTTAGTGTTTCTTAAGTGTGTATTAGTGTGTATTTCAGTGTGCCCTATCCTACCAGTCCTCTGTTCTCTCGCTCTAAGTCTCTCTTGGTTCCTCATGGTGGGTGTTTTGTGCATATTAAGTGTGTACTAGTGTGCATCTGTGTGTATCGGTGTGTATCTCAGGGTGTCCCCTCCTACCAGTCTGCGTATCTCTCTCTCACAGTCCCTCTTGGTGCGCGTCAGCTCCTCCTGGTGGTGGTGATGAGCGGACCGGAGCTCCGCTGCCCTGGTCAGGCACGCCTGCTGTGACGAGCCCAGAGTCTCCTCCAGACCCTTCTTAGAGCCCCTCAGCTCCAGCACCTCCTGCTGGAGACGGCTCCTCTCCGCCTCCCACCCTCGGCGCGCCTCCTCGCGGGCCTCCGCAAGCAACGCACTCCTCACCTGATGGGGAGACAGTACAGACTCAGAGACAGAACCTGGCTATAGAGGAAGGTACAGACTCAGAGACAGGACCTGGCTATAGAGGAAGGTACAGACTCAGAGACAGGACCTGGCTATAGAGGAAACAGACTCAGAGACAGGACCTGGCTATAGAGGAACCAGTACAGACTCAGAGACAGAACCTGGCTATAGAGGAAGGTACAGACTCAGAGACAGGACCTGGCTATAGAGGAAGGTACAGACTCAGAGACAGAACCTGGCTATAGAGGAAACAGACTCAGAGACAGGACCTGGCTATAGAGGAACCAGTACAGACTCAGAGACAGGACCTGGCTATAGAGGAAGGTACAGACTCAGAGACAGGACCTGGCTATAGAGGAACCAGTACAGACTCAGACACAGGACCTGGTTATAGAAGAACCAGTACAGACTCAGAGACAGGACCTGGCTATAGAGGAAACAGACTCAGAGACAGGACCTGGTTATAGAGGAACCAGTACAGACTCAGAGACAGGACCTGGCTATAGAGGAAACAGACTCAGAGACAGGACCTGGCTATAGAGGAAACAGACTCAGAGACAGGACCTGGCTACAGAGGAAACAGACTCAGAGACAGGACCTGGCTATAGAGGAAACAGTACAGACTCAGAGACAGGACCTGGCTATAGAGGAACCAGTACAGACTCAGAGACAGGACCTGGCTATAGAGGAACCAGTACAGACTCAGAGACAGGACCTGGCTATAGAGGAAGATACAGACTCATAGCTAATGAGAAAGTTACAGACGCTTAGCTATAGAGGAAGGTAGAGACTCATAGCTATAGAGAAAGGTACAGACTCATAGCTATAGAGAAATGTACAGACTCATAGCTATAGAGAAAGGTACAGACTCATAGCTATAGAGGAAGATACAGACTCATAGCCTGGCTAATGAGAGAAGGTGGTCAAACAGGAAGTCAGACCAACAGGTTGTAAGTCTCGCAGGAAGACAGACAGGCAGAAGGACAGGCAGGCTGTCAGCCAGACAGGGAGACAGACAGGCAGGCTGGCTGACAGTTGATCAGACCGTCAGGTTGTCAGACAGACAGGGAAAAAGCAGAAAAACCGGCAGACAGACGGGCAGGTAGTCAGACACCCAGGTGGCCATACCTTGTCGGTGGAGTCATCCCTCAGTGTAAACACCAGGCCGTTTAGTCTCTGGATTTCCCCGTCTTTGATCTTGATCACTCTCATCAGCTCCATCTCATGTTGTCGTAGCAACGTCTCCCTTGTAACGGCCACTTCCTTGACCTTGTCGTCATGGAGCTTAGTACGGAGCTCTGTCAGGGCAACAGTCGCGCGATGATGCTCCGCCTTCAGCTCCTGGGTCCTCTCTCTCTCTATACGGCTCACCTGGGGAATACATACTATAAATATACTATATATATATATAGTATATATATATATATACTATATATTTATACTATGTGTATACTATATATATACAAACACACAACCTGGGTCCTCTCTGTCTCTCTATACGACTCACCTGAGATAAACATATACATTTATTATATATACTATGTATATATATTAACATTAATTGTATATCTACACAGATACACTGTATACAGAAACAGTATTGGCCCTCTCTCCCTCTAGACGACTCTTAATCTATATTACCAACAATGCATGCATCGTATATTACAATTGTGCAAGTAGTTTTGGTACAATGATTATTAGAATAAGTGGGTACTATATGCATAATATAGTACTAGTTTAAGTAATGGGTATTACCTTGGTTTTTTCATTTTGTAGTTCTATCTGAATGTCGGTAAGTTTGGCTCGGAGCTCCTCATTGGCTGCCTGGAGCGTTGCCATGGCGTCAGGTTGGTCGGCCCTTCCTCGCCGCCCCCCTCCCCTCTTGGCCATGCCCCTCCCCCCTCCACTGCACGTACAGTGTCACACCACCTGACGATCACCCATCACTCAGGCTACACACACACACACACACACACACACACACACACACACACACAATTAGTGAGTTGTCGAATCAGACTTAATGAAGAGAACCGTCCTACTTCCTTTCTCAACAGGAAATTGGACCCATTAGTTTCCATGACAACACAATAGAGCATCAGCTATACTTCAAACATTGCGTACACAACACAAGACCGACAGAGAGACAGACGGCATGTTTGCTCATCTAGTTGTCACACGTAAACTTTGTGTACACACACACCCACACATACCGACACACACACACCCACACATACCAACACACACACACACACACACACACACACACACACACACACACACACACACACCCACACACACACACACACACACAGGGGAACTATTAATTAAACTCACCCTTCTCCTCGAGCCCCAAGACACCGGCACCTGATACTCCGACTGTATGTGTGTGTGGGTGTGGGTGTGTGTGTCTGTGTGTGTGTGTGTGTGTGGCTGTGTGTGTCAGTTGCAACCGGAATGTAGCATTGCTAGTCTCCTCTCCAGGGGAAGCAATCTATCGAGCTGCGCTACAGAATGTAACATCACTACCTGTCTCACTTCCCATCTGTCATTCAGATTGACTTTGCTACCTGTCTGTCGTACTGCTGTACTACCTGTCTCTCTGTCTGTCTCTTCCAGGCCAGTTTAGCAGCTAGCTTGTAGCCTGTCAGGCGATGCTAGCAGCAGCAGCTTCTTACTGCAGCCTCCGATAGCGTCATCGCTCTCCTACACCCCCTCCCTTCTGCTCTCCTCCTCCCCTCCCCTCTCCATCCCCTCTCTTCTTCTGCCCTCCCCTCCTGTCTCTCCTCCCCTCTTCCCTGCGAGGGATGGAAGGACGGATGGGTCAGTGTGATTGGGAGATAGAGGGAAGAGGAGAGGAAGATCCCAGACGGAGTGAGAGATGGAGGAGCGGTGACTGGTACTGCTGATGTGAACATGAGGTTAATTCAGGTCTGTCACCCTCTGTTGGACACTGCGTACATAACACC
>NC_136952.1:5230434-5252934 GCF_949987615.1 Pollachius pollachius
TTCGAGGGAAGGGGAGACAGATAGCGAGGCTGGAAGACGGAGGCGAGGAGAGAGAAAAAGCAGCTCGTCCATCGAGACGTCCAGGTAACCTCCAGTGGGCACGCAGAGGATGGGGGGGAATGGCGGTCGTAATTATTGCCTTTTTTTCTCTCTCAGATTCACGTATGAATGCAGAAAGCGGAGGTGACGGCGGACTTTTAACACCGCACATGTAGATTGGCCCTTTTATTAGCCTGCGTTAAAACGACAGGGCATGATACGGCGGGATGTGGTTTCTGTCAAGGTTCCCCAATCGATCGTCGTCGAAATGTGATTGGTTATGTAAGCTTCGCGGTCAGACGCCGTTCCTTGAGTCCTTAAGTCAGACGACGCTACTTATGATGTTATCGGGGTGCAGGAGACTGGGGGGGGGGGGGGGGGGGGACGCAAGCCATTTTGTGATGCTGCTGCTGCCCGTGCAGAGAGGGGCCTGCTCAGGATGGACACGGCGTGCACTAGGTGCGCCGTAGTCGCAGCTGCAGCCATGAATAGGCCGTTCTGTTGTAGAGACACACTGCCACACCGCCACTGCAGCTCTGTCTCCTCATCTTCCTCACACGTTCGAGCACCGATTTTTTTTTTTTTTTCATACCGAGGTAGATCGTCTCCCCTCCCTCCCTCCCTCCCCCCAAAAGGGATGATACTATTGAAACACGTGTTATGGTGCTATTTGGGAAAACAAAAAGGAAGGAAAAAGACTTGGCACCCATTTTGAAGCTAACAGGTTTTTTTTTTTTTTCTGCTGGTGGATTGCGCCTCGCGCTCCCTGATTCCCACGTCCTGAATCCATTCGCTGTTGTCATAGTTACAGTAGCCGACGTTGGCCTCCGCCGCACCTGTGTGTCTTTGTGTGGCGAATGTAAATACACCAGGAGATGCATGTGAAAATGCGTCGGTGTATACACGTAAATAAATCAGGAGATACATGTAGACACAGATGCATGTAAATAAATCAGTTGATAAAAGTCAGCATCAGTAGACGCATGTAGATACTTGTATGAAAAATGTATGTAGGTCTACACCGGTTGATACATATAAATACATCAGAAGATACATCATACATGTAAAAACGTCTGTAGATACATGTAGATACATCAGTAGAAACATGTGTGTACATTAGTTGATAGATTTCAATTTTTGATTTTATTCAGAGGAAACCCGTTGAAATGGATCGTCTAGTTTTCGAGGCGACCTCACAAAAAAGAAAACATACATTACAAACATACAGACAAACATAAGCTCTCCCTCACACCAAAACCACCCATATCCTCCCCATACCAACCATTTGTTATCAGACAATAAACAGCTACAGTTAGGGTCATTCATGTACACATAGACACAGAAAAGGAAAGAAACAAATAAACACACAAAACAAAACAAAAAATCAAGCATGCGGAAAACAGTTGCAGCTTGTATGCAGATGATTGAGAGGAGACCTCTTGAAACTGGTGAAAAGACTTGCTCAACATGTAAATACATCAGTAGAAACATGCACATCCTTTGATACATGTAAACTCTTTAGAAGATACATCAGTAAATAGTACATCAGATGATACATCCATAGATACCAGTATCAGATATAGATATCAGATATCAGTAGATGTATGTCAATACTTCAGTAGATACATGATGCAAATGCATCAGTTACGTGTCAATACATACGCACATGACAATGTAAAACAGCAGCTCTACCACCTACTACATACACATGTAAATACATCAGTAGATTGATACATAGCAATGTAAATACATCAGTAGATAGATACATAGAAATCTAAATACATCAGTAGATTGATACATAGCAATGCAAATACATCAGTATATTGATACATAGCAATGTAAATACATCAGTAGATTGATACATAGCAATGCAAATACATCAGTAGATTGATATATAGCAATGCAAATACATCAGTAGATTGATACATAGCAATGCAAATACATCAGTAGATAGATACATAGAAATCTAAATACATCAGTAGATTGTTACATAGCAATTTAAATATGCATCAGTAGATTGATACATGTAAATACACATCAGTAGATAGATACATAACAATTTCAATACACATCAGTAGATAGATACATAACAACGTAAATACACAAGCAGATAGATACATAACAATGTAAATCCAAAAGCAGATAGATACATAGCAACGTAAATACACCGGCGGGTAGATACATGGCAACGTAGATAAATCACCTGTACAAGAACGTTCTGTAGATGCATTACGTTTATACACCAGCTCCCTAGCTGATCTGTGTATTCATAATGATAATAGATCAGCTTTACCCCAGTCCTCTGTAGATAGGTTATTTAAAATCCAACAATAGATACATAATGTGGACACAGCAGCCCCACTTTCTCTATGGATACAAAGTAAAAGATGGATCAGCTCTCCCGGCTTTGTAGAACCTAACAATGTCCATACATCAGCTCTTAACTATATAGGCACACCGAGAAATGTCAGGGCTGGACCAAAACAAGCCGTTCTGGCTGAAGGCAAAGCATAACGATTAGGCTGTTGGGAATCAAGCGTGTGTGATGGAGGCGAGGGTAATGGGAGCGTGTGCGTTGGACTCGCCGGTCGCTTTGGAGCCATTGGTCAGCAGCTTGCTGCTCATCTGTCTTTTCACGACTGGGCGCTTTCTCCCAGTTGATCGATAATCAATACCCCCCCCCCCCCCCCCGCTGTGATCACCTGAGACATTCAGATAGAGAGAGAAGCTGTAGCCCCTTCCTCACCCATTCACTCCTCACCCCTTCACTCCTCATCCCTTCTCTCCTCACCCCTTCCCTCCTCATCCCTTCTCTCCTCACCCCTTCCCTCCTCACCCCTCCTCTTCTAGCCCACTCCTCACCTATTCATTCCTCAGCCCTTCACTACTCACCCCAACTCCTTACTCCTCACCTTCCACTCCTCACCCCTTCATTCCTCACCCCTCTACTCCTCACCCCAACTCCTCACCTTCAACTCCTCACCCCTTCATTCATCACCTTCCACTCCTCACCCTTCACTTCTCACCCATCCACTCTTCACCTTCCACGCCTCACCCAAACCCCTCACTCCTAACCCTCTATTCCTCACCCCTCCACTCTTCACCCTCCACTCCTCACGCCTCAGTCCCTGAATGGATCTGAGAGCAGGTGGGGGACAGGCTGTCCTGCCCTCAGATCTCTACGTCTCTCTCTCTTTCTTGGTGATCAAACCCATAACCTCTGATAGTTAGACACTCTAGAGCAGCAGTTCTTAAATTATAGCTCGGCCAAAACGGGTCCAGTCGGAGCTGGGTCATGCCTGACATCGCACACAGCAGTTTTGTGAAAAGGGGAACGCCATTTCCATGTGCTCGTAGTTTTCTGAGTGTGCGGTTCAGTGCCACAGACACACTGAAATTGTATGTGTGGGGGGGAGTGTTAGAAACCCTTGTCTGCACTATTCTCATGGTGCTTCACCTCTAGTCCTCCCTCTCCGTAGGACGAGAGAGAGAGAGAGAGAGAGAGAGAGAGAGAGAGAGAGAGAGAGAGAGAGAGGTAGCCAGAAGGTCAATGGGGGTTCGTGTGAAGAGGGGTCAGAGGTCAGGGCTGCATTCAAGGTCTCCTAATCACCTCCTCCCCACAGCATGATGAGATGAGTGTTTGTGTGTATCTGTGGGTGTGTATGTGTATGTTTGTGTGTTTGTTAGTGTATATATGCATGTGCGTGTGTATGAACCAACGTAACACTTGAGATGTGTGTGTAGGGATCAGAGGTCACGTGCCAAGGGAACCACATCTCCATTCTGGAACCGACCAATCGGCACACATCTCAGGCAGAAGCTTGTCTGGGAGGGGACTCTGATTGGAGGAGAGACTATCTGTGGAATCCTCTCAATGAATCAATAGCAATGTTGATTTTTACGGATATTTACATCATAGTAATGTATGGATCCATAAATAATCACATGCAGTATTGAATTCCAGTGTTTCCACATGTTCACATCCCCACCACAACATCCTGGGAATGTTCTGAGGGTCGCTGGCCTTCACCAGGTGTCTGGAAAGAAGATCAGTGTTGTGGGCACGTTGTGTTGTGGACGCGTTGTGTTGTGGACGCGTTGTGGACGTGTTGTGTTGTGGACGTGTTGTGTTGTGGACGTGTTGTGTTGTGAACGTGTTGTGTTGGGGATGTGTTGTGGACGTGTTGTGTTGTGGACGTGTTGTGTTTTGGACTTGTTGTGTTGTGGACGTGTTGTCTTGTGGACGTGTTGTGGACGTGTTGTGGAAATGTCATGGATGTCTTGCGGACGTGTTGTGGACGTGTTGTGTTGTGTTATGGACGTGTTGTGGATGTGTTGTGTTGTGGATGTGTTGTGAAAGTGTTGTGTTGTGTTCGTTTTTTGGACGTGTCATGGATGTCTTGTGGACGTGTTGTGTTGTGGACTTGTTGTGTTGTGTTGTGGACGTGTTGTGGACGTGTTGTGTGTGTGTTGTGTTGTTGACGTTTTGTGTGTGTTGTGTTGTGGACGTGTTGTGTGTGTGTTGTGTTGTGGACGTGTTGTGTGTGTGTTGTGTTGTGGACGTGTTGTGGACTTGTTGTGTTGTGGATGTGTTGTGTTGTGGATGTCTTGTGTGCGTGTTGTGGACGTGTGTCTAGCGGCTGAAGCCTGTGGTCCTGAAGACAGACAGAAAGCCCTGTGTCCTGAAGACAGACAGACAGCCCTGTGTCCTGAAGACAGACAGACAGACAGCCCTGTGGTCCTGAAGACAGACAGACAGACAGCCCCGTGGTCCTGAAGACAGACAGTTGTGGTCCTGAAGACAGACAGACAGACAGCCCTGTGTTCCTGAAGACAGACAGCCCTGTGGTCCTGAAGACAGACAGACAGCCCTGTGGTCCTGAAGACAGACAGCCCCGTGGTCCTGATGACAGACAGACAGCCCTGTGGTCCTGAAGACAGACAGACAGCCCTGTGGTCCTGAAGACAGACAGACAGCCCTCTGGTCCCGAAGACAGACAGGCAGCCCTGTGTTACACTCAGACAAACTCCACTTAGTGGAAATGCTATCGGGCTGTTTATGAACCTTATGATACCTGAGGGACAATTACACAGTCTAGTCTCTGTGTGCGTGTGTGTGTGTGTGTGTCAGGGATAATGTGTGCATTTCATAGCGCGTGTGTGTGTGCGTGTTAATGTGAGCTGCTTTAAGATATTGAATAACCAATCAGAGCCTTCGTTCCAGCTGGAGTATTCATCTCCTGATGGTGGCCCTGTGTTCATGAATACTGCAGTAATACATGTTGATACACGACTACTGCGTGAATGCTACACACGCTACTGCATTAACGCACAAAAACACAATAGCACAAAGACACAACACGGAATATTCCATGAATACAACGCATAATACTTTGTTAATACTGCATACTTCACTACTCGTAGGACACACAATACTTTACTCGCGCTACATTATTCTGAATGCATAATTAACATAGGTTAAGGATAGAGGAGAAGGGAGGAGAGGAGAGAGGCGAAGCGGAGAAGAGGAGAGGAGTAGAGAAGGAGAGAATGGGGAAAGGAGGGAAGAGGGGGGGAGAAGGATGCAGGAGGAGAGGAGATGATGGGGGAAGGGAAAGAGGAGAGGAGGAGAGAATGGGTAGAGGAGAGAGGAGAGGAGGAGAAGAGGAGAAAAGGGGGCAGGAGGAAAGGAGAGAGGAGAGAAGGGGGGGGAGAAAGGGAATGGAGACGCAGGCCAGTCAGCCACAAGATGGTGAGTGAGCCGGTTGTCATAGCGACGGTGTTTCTAGGAGCGCATGCTGCACAGGAGGAGACAGAGTGTAGAACTGCACTATATAGAACCGACCATGTTATATAGAACCCACTGATTGAGCTTGTTATATATCTGTAACCGTGTTATATAGAACTGCATTATAGAATGCTGCTATATAGAACCAACCATTTTACATGTGTTTTATAGAACTACTATATGTATAACCCTATAACATAGAACCATTTGATAGATCGCACATAGAACCCTGTTCTAGAGAACCGTGATTTTATGTAACTGACGTCCATCACAACCTGATCTGAACCAAATGTCAGCTGACTCACCAGCAAGCCCAGAGGCACCATGGGGGAAGTAGTTTGTAGTCTGCCGTCTCTGGTCTCTTGTCCCTAGCCGTTTGTCTCTAGCCTCTAGCCCCTAGCCTCTGGTTTCTGGTCTCTGGTCTCCGATCTCTAGTGTCTCTAATCTCTAGTCTCTGGTCTCTAGACTCTTTGGTCTCTGGTCTCTAGACTCTAGTCTCCTTAATCTCTAGTCTCTGGTCTTTAGACTCTAGACTCTTTGGTCTCTAGACTCTAGACTCTTTGGTCTCTAATCTCTAGACTCTGGTCTCTAGACTCTAGACTCTTTGGTCTCTGGTCTCTGGTCTCTGGTCTCTAGACTCTAGACTCTTTGGTCTCTGGTCTCTTGACTCTAGTCTTTCTAATCTCTAGTGTCTGGTCTCTAGACTCTTTGGTCTCTGGTCTCTGGTCTCTGGTCTGAAGTCAATACAGAATTAGTATAGCTGCACAGAACCAGGCTGTAGTACAGAACCAGTCTAGCTGTTAGAACTGAACCAAGCGGTAGGACTAAACCAGCCTAGCTGTGGGACTGAACCAGGCGGTAGGACAGAACCAGCCAAGCTGGTAGACTGAACCAGGCAGTAGGGCTAAACAAGCCTAGCTGTTAGACTGAACCAGTTGGTAGGACTAAACCAGCCTCGCTGTTAGACTGAACCAGTCTGTAGGACAAAACTAGACCAGCTGTAGGACAGAATCAGCCTAGCTGTGGGACTGAACCAGGCGGTAGGACAGAACCAGCCAAGCTGGTAGACTGAACCAGGCAGTATGGCTAAACCAGCCTAGCTGTTAGACTGAACCAGTTGGTAGGACTAAACCAGCCTCGCTGTTAGACTGAACCAGTCTGTAGGACAAAACCAGACCAGCTGTAGGACAGAATCAGCCTAGCTGTTGGACTGAACCAGTCTGTAGGACAAAACCAGACCAGCTGTAGGACATTATCAGCCTAGCTGTTGGACTGAACCAGGCTGTAGGACAGAGCCAGGCTGCAGAACAGAGCTAGGATGATGATCTAAGGACGTTGCTCCTTTCAGAGTTGAATGACCACACAGCCAGGCGGGTTGTGGAATGTTCTCGGCGTACATCCAATCAAAACAAGGCAAGATAGAAGACAACGTGTAACTGAATTAGGGCCGCAAACGTGTGCTCAAGTAGACGAGTACTCCACAACCGACCGTAAACGATTACAAAAATAATGTAATCGCAAATCGTTTTGTACTCATGTTTCCAACACATAATGAAATTACTGACGATTGCGTTTGTGCAATAAATAATTGCCGCGACCACTTTATCCAGTGCAGTTAGGGAGCAGACACAGACACAGGAACAGTTCTGATTGTTGTTGATACAGAGATTTAACCAATGGTTCATGTAAAACAGAATAAATAAATACGCAATTAACAGGATGGCTAATCAAATAGCTCACCTAGCTTTCCACCCAGCGGACGCCACACATGGGAACACAAAAGAACAGCTAACCAGCTCACAAAACACAAAAAGGTCCCAATGAATCAGGACACAATTTAAATCAAATAGTTGCAGACTACATACATTTGTACCGCACATACATCACAGAAATCCATCTGATGCATTACTCACTTTCCTCATGCACGCATTCACTGTTAAGTAAGGGCGATCAACCGCGACGTTAGGGTTAACCTCACCCTAACCTTTCATCTGAATTCACACTACTGCATACCCCACATTCACCAAGATCAGCACCGGGAATCGAGCGCCACGGTTCACTGCAGAGCTGCCTGCATTTATTCTTTCACGTCACCTTAAAGGAAAATGTTGTCATTTGTCAACCTGGACCCTATTTCCCAATATTTTTTTGGTCCAATTGACTAACGTAGACAACAGTTTGTGTGATCGGTCCAGTAATGAGCGAGGATTCTGCAGTCGTGATCCGCAAATACGGGGTTGCAATGTAATCCTTCGGGGCGGTAGCGCCCTGTCAATGTGTGACCTCTAAAAGTCCTTGTTTTTGGCACTGACAGGCTCCGATTATATTCCAACGTTATGGGAAGGATCCCTCCAGAGGAATGAAACTTGTGTCTTTACCCAACGCTTGATCCCGGTCTGTTAGTTATTGTGTCCAACCAAGTCTCGCTCAATGAGAAGTCGTAATTGCTGTTAGAAAGTGTGTACCGCTAGCTCTACAGCGGTACAAAGCAGGTCTAAAACGGTGCGGCAACTGGGGCTCCAATGAAGGTGTAAGTGTATTTTATAGACTGTATAAAATGCTGGTTTGACTGACCTTCGTTATGTAAACATTGGCGGTCAAACTCCGTGAGATTTGGACTGTATATACTATTTGTTTTTTCTATTTCTTCAATTCCTAAACTGAACATATAGATAGACATACCACAACACGTGTATCTATATGAAGTGCAGTGTATTTGTATGAAAATGTATCTGGATGGAAGGTATTCTAGTGGGGAAAAATTGTATCCAGAAGCCATGCTTAGGTCTGTGTGAGGTGCACTATGTTTATGTGTGTGTGCACTGTGCTAATGTGTGTGTGCACTGTGCTGATATGTGTGCTCACAGTGCTGATGTACGGGCTCGAGGTGCCGATGTGCGTGTGCACACATTTTTTTGCATTTATGTCAGCGCAAACACAGTTTTCAGTCTGGAGCCATCCCACCGTCTGGGTTACATAATACTGTTGCTTCTGTACTTCACAATCAAATATGTAGGCTCCTTTCTATTATTAAGTCACTTGTTGTGTTTTCCTTTTCTTTTGTTGCTTCCTACATTTAGACTAAAGGAGTCCATGAACTAATGCCACTTACAGTATCATCGTCCATTTTTTTTTCTGTCAGTATTTTTCCACAGTATTTCTCCAATGACAATAATGACAATGAATACAGAAATGTCTGATCGCAGTGGCGCAGGTAATCCAGTGGTGGTGCTGAAAAACTTGCTTGACGCATGAAACAGTGGTACCTGTCTCCAAAGTGTACTCATACAACCTTTCTCTCTCCCTCTCTCTGTCTGCCTGTCTGTTTGTCTCTGTGCCTGTCTGTCTGCCTGCCCGTCTCTTTCCCACATCCAGGAACATCACCCCGACCCGTCCCTAGAATCCCGAAATGGTTTCTATCTTAACGACGGTTGCCATGGGAACAGAAGACATGTAGAGGGCAAGCCGTCCAGGAACCTGTTCATCACGTAGAGACCCCCTCCCCCTCCCCCCCCCTCCCCCTCCCCCTCCTCACCCTTCCCCCCCCCCCCCCCCCCACCCCTGTCACGGTAAACAGCTGGTTTCCTGGGTAACCGGGGGACTTTTCCCGTCTTTTCATCGAGAAAGGGGTGTGGGTCATGCCTCAGGTGCCATGCGTGTTGCCATGGTGACCAGGCCCAGTGGCCCCTCCCCCCTCCTCCCGTGGTTGGTCCAACTCTTGTTGTGGTTCCACCACTATGGACCTCAGCTGGCGGCGGCCGCCCCCCCATGCCCCTCCCCCTGCACCTGTTCTAATCAGGCCAGTCGGGTCATCTGCACCAGGAAGACCTTAGACCAGGTGCCGGAGAGCATCTCTGAGAACACACGATACCTCAACCTCCAGGAGAACTCCATTCAGGTACCAATCAATTATCTGTTCTGTGCGTCATATACTGTGTTGGGAATGGCCTAGAATACATTCACATAATATCTGACACTGACGATGAGGATGTCATGGTGTCATGATGTCGTGACGACGTCGAGAAATAATGATGCAATGTGTTTGTGTTTGCACCTGTCAGGTGATCAAGTCGGACACGTTCAAACACCTGCGTCACCTGGAGATCCTCCAGCTCTCCAAGAACCACATCCGGCAGATCGAGGTGGGGGCGTTCAACGGCCTCCCCAACCTCAACACCCTGGAGCTCTTCGACAACCGGCTGACCGTGGTCCCCTCGCAGGCCTTCGAGTACCTGAGCAAGCTGCGGGAGCTCTGGCTGAGGAACAACCCCATCGAGACGCTGCCGGCGTTCGCCTTCCACCGAGTCCCGTCCCTGCGTCGTCTGGACCTGGGGGAACTCAGGAAGTTGGACTTCATCTCGGAGGCGGCCTTCGAAGGGCTGGTCAACCTACGGTTCCTCAACCTGGGCATGTGTGGCCTGAAGGACATCCCCAACCTGACGCCCCTGGTCCGCCTGGAGGAGCTGGAGCTGTCGGGGAACCAGCTGGGCATCGTGAGGCCCGGCTCCTTCCAGGGGCTGGTGTCGCTGCGGAAGCTGTGGCTCATGCACTCCAGGGTGTCTGTGATCGAGCGCAACGCCTTCGACGACCTGAAGAACCTGGAGGAGCTCAACCTGTCCCACAACTCGCTGCACTCGCTGCCCCACGACCTTTTCACGCCGCTGCACCAGCTGGAGCGCGTGCACCTCAACCACAACCCCTGGGTGTGCAACTGCGACGTGCTGTGGCTGAGCTGGTGGCTAAAGGAGACGGTGCCCAGCAACACCACCTGCTGCGCCCGCTGCCACGCCCCGCCGGGGCTGAAGGGGAGGTACATCGGCGAGCTGGACCAGAGCCACTTCACCTGCTACGCCCCCGTCATCGTTGAGGCTCCGACCGACCTCAACGTCACCGAGGGCATGGCCGCCGAGCTCAAGTGTCGCACGGGGACGTCCATGACCTCCGTCAACTGGCTGACGCCCAACGGCACTCTGATGACCCACGGCTCCTACCGCGTCCGCATCTCGGTCCTCCACGACGGCACGCTCAACTTCACCAACGTCACTGTGCAAGACACGGGCCAGTACACCTGCATGGTGACCAACTCGGCCGGGAACACCACCGCCACGGCCGTGCTCAACGTGTCGGCGTCGGACCCCAGCAACAGCTACAGCTACTTCACCACCGTCACCGTAGAGTCCGTGGAGACGGTTCAGGAGGAGAACTCGGCCCGGCAGTACATCAACGAGACCCTGATCGAGTTCCCAGGTCCGACGAGCCAGGGCGGACTGATGGAGGGGGTGACCATCTCCCCCTCACTGTCCTCACGCTCCTCCCTTCCCCCACGGGCCAACATCGGCACAGAGAAGACGGTCACGGACTCCTTTATGGAGGTCACCAACATACCGGGGCTCGACGACGTCATGAAGACCACCAAGATCATCATCGGCTGCTTCGTCGCCATCACCTTCATGGCGGCGGTGATGTTGGTGGTGTTCTACAAGCTGAGGAAGCAGCACCAGATGCACAAGCACCACGGGCCGGCCCGGGCCATAGAGATCATCAACGTGGAGGACGAGATTGGCGCCGGCACGGGCAGCGGCATCTCCGGCGGGTCGACCATGCACTCCGGCGGGGGCGGCGGCGATGGGACCCTGAGGATCCACCACCCGGAGATGGTGAACCTCCCTAACGTGGGACGCTCGGACACGCTCAACCACTACTACAAGACCCACCACTTCAACAACAACGTGATGGGCCTGAGCATCGGCAGCGACGGCGTGGGACACGGCGGGATCCTCAGCAACAAGAACAACCAGCAGATCCAGGAGATCCCCATCTCCTGCACCTCTGTGCCCATCTCCACATCCAACCTGCTCAACACCTCCGGCAACGGCACCAACCCCAGCGCCATGTCCCTGCCCATGCCCACCATGGGCCTGCACGGCTCCATCAAGGGCTTCATGGCCCAGAACCAGAACCCCCAGATGGAACCGCTGCTCTTCAAGGGGAACTCCAAGGAGAACGTCCAGGAGACTCAGATCTAGAAGAGATGGGAACGAGACGGATAGATCGAGAGCGGGGGAGAAGGAGAAAGTGAGAGAGACGGAGACGGAGCGAAGGGGAGCTGGAGTGGAACACAGAGAGGGGTTTGATGCTGTGTTGGAGAATCATTGACATCACACCAAGAGAGGAGAGACGCTGCAATACTCAAACACACAGACTGCTCAGTGTCCCCACAAAACTGTCACAACGGCCCCTTTGTGTTTGTAGTGAAGCTAGTGGCTGTGGAGCTAACGGGACTTTGCTAAAATGTAAATCTGTGCCAAAGCAACTGTCTCAGTTGTACTCTAATAGGGAACATAGCCTTTCCTGTAGCTCCCTGTGTTTAATATTGGCCAGCCCAGACGAAAGACATTCTCCCCAGAGACACTAAGGACATTAGGGTACACTATTGTAGAGAAACTTCTCTTTTCAAGGCCCAATCTGTCTCTAACTCACCTGGTAGGCTCCATGTTCATGGTAATTATGACGTCATAACAGAAGGACAGGCGGGTACAACCTACTGTGAAAAATACACAAATTATATAAATATATTTTCATTTGAATATGTAACATTGCAGGCTCCAATGCAGAGATATTTTGCGGTGGACGTACGCTGGTATCGTTTGTTTCTTTGTGACTAAGCAGGGGCGGCGAGGGGGATGGGAGAATATATGAAACATGTTTTGAGTTTGGCTACTTCTCAGAAACATAAGGGCTCAATCGCAACACTCATCGTGAATCTTTGAATTGGCTTAGTGACATGAACTCCATTTAGGTTGTAGGACGGTAAAAACGCAAATCTCTGTTTGACAAACTTTTGTCTGTTGCTTCAGCTGTAGTCATCACAAACTTTTTGTGTTCTGAGAGTATATTATGTATTTTGTAAAAGCCAGCTTCTTGGTTTTGGAAATGAAAGCTCCGATCCTTCAAAGCCAGCAACTGAAAAAGTTTAAATGATGTTCCACAAGCAGACGCCGTGAGGTCATCTGACGCAGTGACCTATATGGGCAGAGAAAGTGGTGACAGTGTGTTATTGAATCTGACCAGTAGGCAGAACTTTGCTTTTTGAAAGAAATGTGATCTCTTTGCTGTCATAGGATGGACCAGCAGTATTCAAGGAAGGATATGACGTCCTTATTTGGCCGACTGGATTGAACGAATGGAAATGTACAGTATAATAATAATAGTAATGTTTGGTTGTACCACAATTGTAAGATTCACATTTTTACAGTGTAACTTTCATATGTTAAAAAAGACCATTTACGCTTCTTGCGTTCCCGCGATGTATTCCTTTATTTTGGTTAGTTTGATATAATGTGTTTAGTTGTCTAGCCATGTATCATTACGTGTGAAATAAATCAATCATATATTGGGTCGTGACTTGTCGTACTGGGTGCAGGCGTTGACCTGACCTGACAGGAGTAAGGAGTCACTGGAGGTGTTATGCAGAGTTGAGGAGGAGATGGATTCTTAGGGGCCTATGAGTATGTATGATATAAGGTTTCATAGAGATGTATATCTATATACAATATGCCTAATGTCTGGAAATATAGGACCCTATATGTGTGAATGATATCTGGATATCAATGAGCCTATACATTTGTATGATATGAATATATATGACCATATATGTGTGTAGGATGTCTGGATATAATGGAGCGTTTAAGTATGAATGACATCTGATTATACAGGAGCATATACGGTTGTATGATGTCTGGATATATAGGATTATATATATGCATGATTTCTGAATATATAGGAGTGTACATATGTATGGTATCTGAATGTGTATACATATGTTTAATACCTGAATATATAGGAGTGTATTTGTATGTATGGTATCTGAATACATAGGAGCGTATACGTATGTATGGTATCTGAATATATATAGGAGTGTATACGTATGTGTGAGGTCTGGATATGAGGAGCCTATAAGTATCCAAGGCCTGCGTCATGGTGTTATTATGGTCTGTCTCTGCAGTAATGAGCCCTTTCAGTGGCAGGATTTACATCCCAGAATTACCATGGTGACGGTGATGGCTGTGAGTAATAGCATTTAAAGTGTTGTCCTCTGTTAGCTAACCGCCGGTCAGACACGATGTCACCTGGATCCCACTGACCACTGACACACCTGCCTGTTCCCCACTAGGTCCTCATAAAAAGAACACAACAATGACTGAATTTAGATTTGGGTCAGGGTTAGGGTTAGGGTGGAGTGGGTTATGGCTAGGGTTAGGGTGGTAAGAATAAGGGTGGGTTACAGTTAGGGTGGTTAGCATTAGGTAGGGTTAGTGTTAGGTTGGTAATCATTAGGGTGGGTTAGGGTTGTGGGTGTTGGCATTAGGTCGGGTTAGGGTTGTGGGGGTTAGCATTAGGGTGGGTTAGTGTTAGGTTGGTAATCATTTGGGTGGGTTAGGGTTGTGGGGGTTAGCATTAGGGTGGGTTAGTGTTATGGGGGTTAGCATTAGGGTGGGTTAGGGTTGTGGGGGTTAGCATTAGGGTGGTTTAGGGTTGTGGGAGTTAGCATTAGGGTGGGTTAGGGTTGTGGGGGTTAGCATTATGATGGGTTAGGGTTGTGGGGGTTAGCATTAGGGTGGGTTAGGGTTGTGGGGGTTAGCATTATGGTGGGTTAGGGTTGTGGGGGTTAGCATTAGGGTGGTTTAGGGTTGTGGGGGTTAGCATTAGGGTGGGTTAGGGTTGTGGGGGTTAGCATTATGGTGGGTTAGGGTTGTGGGGGTGACCATTAGGGTGGGTTAGGGTGCTTGGGATTTGGGTGTAGTTGGTTAGAGTTATGATGTTTAGGGTCAGGGTGGTTTGCGTTAGGATGGAGCTGGTTAGGGTTATGGCGGTTAGGATTAGGGTGCATGATAAAGGGTTTGATAGTGCCACTGGTTATGATCAGGGTGCTTTGGGTAAGGCCCGGGTTAGGGTTGTTAGGATTATTGTTGAGTGGGTTAGGGTCATGGTAGTTAGGGTCTAGGTATATGATTTATGTGTAGGAGGTGGATGTCAAATCGAATGGATACTGTTCAAACTGTTTCTCTGGTATTGTGCCTTCAAGGGATCAGTAGATGTCTCTTATTTATTTGGAGCAAGAGGCACGATGCCACACTTCGGACACTAATTCTCAGCTATGTTTGACCCTTATATTCCTTTGAAACATCTGTAAAGTCTTTAAAACATCAAAACAAACTATGAGGCACGCATTTGTGCACACACACACACAACACACACACACACACACACACACACACACACACACACACACACACACACACACAGATGGGTCGAGGTTATATGTCAGAGAGGATCAGGTATCGGTGTGTTTCATATGGAGTCAGAACTCACGGTCAGCTGCATAACAAACAAGGAACCCGTGCTAGTACACTCTTCATCACGCTCTTCATCACTCTGTGGTG
The DNA here is from genome assembly GCF_949987615.1 of Pollachius pollachius. NCBI lineage: Eukaryota > Metazoa > Chordata > Actinopteri > Gadiformes > Gadidae > Pollachius > Pollachius pollachius. The sequence goes on from NC_136952.1 coordinate 5,245,705, forward strand.
TTTCCATGGTTCCCATCCTAGCAGTAGTAATGCAATCAGGATAGACATACACAGAGGATCCAACAGAAAGAGGACCTCGATGGGCACATGTTGACCAGAGAGTTATGAGAGTTACGATGAGAGCGAAGGCAAGAGGAAGTGCTTCTGGAAGTGCACTCCAGTTTCCCTGAAGAGGTTTCGGCCGCAAGAGAGAGAGAGAGAGAGAGAGAGAGGGGGGGGGGGGGGGGGGGGGGGGGGGGGCTGCTGCATTGTGATGACCAAGCCACCTACTGGTCTTCAGAGGTAAGCTGTGATGTCCTCCACAACAAGATAAAGATAATTGAATGAGAGAAGAAGACAGGACAAGGACCTTAACACTGTGTGTCCGTGTTTTTGTGTGTGTGTGTGTGTGTGTGTGTGTGTGTGTGTGTGTGTGTGTGTGTGTGTGTGTGTGTGTGATTATCACCAGCCCTGTTTAAAGCGAAGGAAGGGAACTTCGAGTCGTCTTTGTGGTTTAAAATATCTTTCAACAGTCTGCTCCCAAATGAGTCTAAAAATACTCCTAAAGCCGAACAGGAGGCTGTGTGGGCTGTGTGAGTGTGTTCATTTATTATGCATCATAACTATTTCCGACGTTTTAAGACTGGGCCATGGATCTAGAAACCAGGTTATGACCCAAGTTTAGGTTTAAGTTCAGGATAAACGTATGTTTCTGTATGTGGGAGGCAAGGTATGCCTTCACGGCATACATGTGTCTCATGGTTAGCTAGTGTGCTATGCTATGCTAGGCATTTATTTCTCTCTTTATGCTTAACTAGCACGCTATGCTACCTTAGCATGCATGTGTCTATTTAGCGTTAGTAGAAGGAGAGGAAGGAGGAGGATAATGATGAGAAAAGGCTAAAGAGGAGAGGATGGAGGAGCAGGGAAGAGAGAGGAGAGGAGAGAGGGAAAGAGGAGGAGAGTGGAGGAGAGAGAAGAGGGTGAGACAGGAGGAGAAGAGAGGGAAAGAGGAGGAGAGTGGAGGAGAGAGAAGAGGGTGAGACAGGAGGAGAAGAGAGGGAAAGAGGAGGAGAGTGGAGGAGAGAGAAGAGGGGGAGAGAGGAGGAGGGAGAAGAGGAGGCAAGGGGGAGAGAGGAGGAGAGGGGCAGGGGAGAAGCGAGGAGGTGATGGTTGTCATGCACGAGGCAGAGTGGATGGGAACAGCGTGGCCATTCACACGTGGACGTGACTCGCATGGCCAACACCTGCTACGCCGCTACACCTAACTCAGCCCAACACACTTACTCCACCCGACCACCACCTAGCCCACCAGCTAGCCAACCGGACCACTCTCCTCCTCCACTCCTTCTCACTCCTCCAGATCTCTGAGCTCCACGGAATAGAGGAGGGGAAGAGAGAGGAGAGGAGTTGCGATGAGGAGAGAGGAGAGGAGGGAAGGGGTGTGTCCCTTCTGTTAGCTAGCATTAGCGTTAGCATTGTTCCCACACCCTCTAGAAGAAACCTTTCCCCCTCCCTCCCCTCTCTATCGCTCTCTCTCTTCCTATCTCTCTTTCTCTCTCTTTCTCTCTAGCTCTCCCTCAGTCTCTCGCCCGCCCGCCTGCATCCTCTCTCCCCTGTTCCTGCTGCAGTGTTGCTATAGCAACTGAGAAATGTAGAAATACCTCTGTCCTTTAGAGAAACAGAGGAGAGAAGAAGAGAGGAGAGGAGAGGAGAAAATAGGAGAGAGAGTGAGAGAGAGAGCGAGTGAGAGAGAGAGAGCTAGAGAGAGAGGGAGAGAGAAAGAGAGAGAGAGGTGGCATGTGAAAGATGGAGCATCGTAGAGACTGTTAATTAAAACACAGGCCAAGTGTCTGCAACACACACACACACACACACACACACACACACACACACACACACACACACACACACACACACACACACACACACGTTCTAATCAGTTGACAAGATACAACGTTTGGGTTAGGGGCAAAGGTGTTTGAGTGTGTGAGTGTGTATGTTTGTGGGTGTGTGTGTGTGTGTGTGTGTGTGTGTGTGAGAGACTGAGAGAGAATGTGTGTGTGTGGGGGGGGGGGTATCCATGTGTTCTGGATGTCTCCATTTGTAGTGAGGCTGCTGTTTCCATGACAACGGCCATCTTAAAATAGCACTGCACTCTCGCTCTCTCTCCCTCTCTCTCTTGCTCTCTCTTTCTCTCTCTCTCTCTCTCTCTTTCGCTCTCTCGCTCTCTCTCTCCCTTTCTCTTTCTCTCTCTCTCTCTCTCCCCCTCCCCCTCCCCTGCCAACATGCATCAGCCTCAGCGTTGCTATGGTGACCACTGCGAAAATCACTGCAATTATTTCAACAAAGAAAAAACACAACAGCAACCAGAGGGAGAGAGAGGGAGGAAAAGACCACGAGAGGGCGAGAGAGAGAGAGAGAGAGACAGAGAGAGAGAGAGAGAGAGAGAGAGAGAGAGAGACACTTTGAATGAGTCGAAGGATGGAGGAAGGGAGACAGAGGGCCAGGGAAAAGACATCTCTATATGTGTGTGTGAGTGTGACCGGGTGTTCGTGCATGTGTGTGTGTTAATATGATGTAGTGAAAGTATCAAACCACTCAGTACCACAGTAATTCCTTTAAAGTATGGCCCTGCTTCGGTTATGGTACTGCAGTACTTTGCCAGTGACTTGTGTTTTGTGGACATGTATCTCCGTCTTCCCCCGAGTCCCCCCCCCCCTCTGTTTCTGATTGGATCACCTGACCTCCAATCCAAACGATCCTGCCTATAAAACGCCACGACGCCAGGAAGTCTGAATTCAATTCTCAAGAGCTTTATTGGCACGGAAAACAAACATATAAACTGCCAAAGCAGTTTAAAAAAATTACAAAGCACTGTTAAAAAAATTAAAGTGGAATAAAGTAAAGTACAGTAAAATAAAATGAAAGAACCTACATTCACTACGCTGAATTAAGTTGACCAGATTTCCGGTATGAAAAGCTTGGAAAATTGTAACTTGGCGGTCCACATACAAACAAATATCTCATATTATTAATGTTATAATTTACATTTTCAAAAGACATATTTATGTTTTCATTTTAGCACGGTTGTATATTATAGCTATATTAAAATAAACGTGAACAGGCGGTAATAAACAGTGAAAGAAAGTTAATATATTGCATGTAACTGACATGCATTTGCATTTTTGTTTCTGTGGCATCCAATTGAAATCCATTTAATAGACACCAAAAAAATGTGAAGCATTGAGGGCCGGAGATGGAGAAAGATAAATATATTTCTAAATACGACCACTTCAGTCATTTCAGCTGGATTAAAAATAACGTTGACATTTTTGGGTCTGCGTGATGATAAAGGTATATTCTATTATTGTCACAATAATGCAGTTATTGATGAAGATATTTAATTTGACACATGAGCTTAACATTTGATTGCGAAACTTACATCCATTTGGAGGTCACCTTAAATGGATTTGAGAGTAAATCTATTCACACTAAAAGCAGCATAATGCATTTCGATCTACAAGGCATATAACAGATCATGGCAGCATTGCCGAGAAAATGAACTAAAAACGCTGACCTTGAATCAAGGAGAAATGTTTGCAACCACCAAACATATTGCAGTCATCACTGTTCTTTATTTAGTATCAGAATTTCTTTTATGTACAGCAAATGTATCATCCCAAAACGTGTATGGGACTTGTCCAACCTGTTTAGTCTGTGGTCAGGTGATGTCACTGCTGTGTGTATCCCATAATCCTCTCTGGCGGTAACACATACTTAGAGTGTGCCAACTCAGGACTACTACTGCAGGACCTGTAATTCACAAAAACGTGTGTGTGTGTGTGTGTGTGTGTGTGTGTGTGTGTGTGTGTGTGTGTGTGTGTGTGTGTGTGTGTGTGTGTGTGTGTGTGTGTGTGTGTGTGTGTGTGTGTGTGTGAATCTAGGAGAAGTCACAATAGGGAGGGAGGGGTTAAGGGAGGCAGAGTCAGGGGGGTATAAAGGTCAGTGGACTTTTGGAGGTGTAAGCCTTCAGCCAACCAGACCTCACAGTAGGTCTCAGAGGCCGTCACCATCATCATCTTCATCCTCTTCATGTTCATCTTCCTCACCCTGAGTTCAGGACACGTTAAGGACCCTGGAAACACTGGAATATCACGGCACTCGGAACGTCAGGATTCAGGAAGATCATTTTAAATCTCATGATGGAAAGTCTGAATTGATTTTGATTTTTTTACCGATAAAGTTTGTAGGAGTTGCAGGACCGAACTGGATTCAGAGCACAAGGTCATTCATGATAAAAACATTTTTTATGATTTACTTAAGAAAATGTAAAGTAAAAAAATAACATGACCATAAAACCTAAAGGACGTGTTAAATTCAACACACAAGCTTAACAAAGTTTCAGTTTGTGACTGTCGACTGCAATTTATGTTATGATTTGTGTTATGTGTGTGTTTAGTTTAGTTTTTGGTGACTGTCAGTCGACGCCTCTGTCCTGGGCTGTTTTTGGGTTAGGGTTAATTGGTTTGTGTGTGATTGTGTTTGGGCTCAGGAGCGATAGGAAGTAAGACGTGTATTACTTAATGAAGAGTTTGCTTTTACTTGACCAGACTACTCTTTACTTGAGCAGTGGATTTTACTTCTTGGAAGCTTAGACTATCGTAAACATTGTTTTTTGTTTGCTGTCACGTTTGTTTATGTTTGTTTTCACAGCGTTTTTTTTATAATGTTGTTTGTAAACATGTTTGACATGTTGTTGTTTGTAAACATGTTTGTTGACATGTGGTTGTTTGTAAACTTGTTTGACATGTGGTTGTTTGTAAACTTGTTTGTCTACCTGTCGTTTCTAAACAAACATGCTGTCAGTGAACAGGTGTCCTTAACACAGGGGATGGATGGGCGGGTTCTCCTCTTCCTCCTCCTCCTCCTCCCAGACCACCCCCTGGTGGACGGGCGCCAGCTGCGCTTCGTGGTGGCGGTGAGACCATGTGACGCACAACCTCACGCCTCTGACATCACCGCAGTAGTGACACATGGACACCTCATTCACACCAATAAGGATACTGTGTGTGTGTGTGTGTGGGTGCATTTAATCGCATAACGTGTGAGTAAGCATGTGTGTGTTTGTGTGTGTGTCTGTGTTTCTGTGTGTGTCTGTGTCTGTTTGTTTGTGTGTATGGGTGTATGTGACTGTGTGTCTGTTTGTATGTGTGTGTGTGTGTGTCTATTTGTATGTGTGTGTGTGTGTGTGTGTATGTAAATGTGTGTGTGTGTGTGTGTGTGTCTCCACGTGTGTAGTTATCTCGTCATGGGGACCGGTCCCCCATAGAGTCCTACCCCCGGGACCCCCACGGAGAGGAGGTGTGGGCGCACGGCTTCGGACAGCTGACCGAGGTACCCTCATCCACCGCATCTATATTTTCCGCTTTATATATACCTCACATACATATACTATAACTTTACTGTGTGTGTGTGTGTGTGTGTGTGTGTGTGTGTGTGTCTGTCTGTCTGTCAGCTGGGCATGAGGCAGCAGTTTGAGTTAGGTCAGTTTCTACGGCGACGATATGGACGCTTTCTGAAGGACGACTTAGACCCCAGAGAGGTACTTCTCTCTCTCTCTCTCTCTCTCTCTCTCTCTCTCTCTCTCTCTCGGTCTGTCTGTCTGTCTGTCTGTATGTGTGTGTGTATGTGTGTGTGTCTCTCTCTCTCTCTCGGCCTGTCTGTCTATCTGTCTGTATGTGTGTGCGTATGTGTGTCTCTCTCTCTCTCTTGCTCTCTCTCTCTCTCTCTCTTGCTCTCTCTGTCTCTCGCTCTCTCTCTCTGTCTCTCTCTCTCTCTCTCTCTCTCTCTCTCTCTCTCTCTCTCTCTTTCTGTATGTGTGTGTCTTTCTCTCTCTCTCTTTCTTTCTCTCTCTTTCTTGATGTCTGTCTGTGTGTGTGTGCCTCTCTCTCTCTCTCACTCTCTCTCTCTCCCTCTTTCTGTATGTGTGTGTCTCTCTCTCTCTCTCTCACTCTCTCTCTCTCTCTCTCTCTCTCTTTCTCTCTCTATATTGCAGTCTGTCTGCGTCTCTCTCTCTCTCTATAGAGGATCTATGTCTCTCGCCCTCTCTCTCCAGGTGTATGCGCGGAGCACCGACTACGACCGCACGCTGATGAGCGCGCAGGCGTGTCTTGCTGGCATGTTCCCTCCAAGCCGACGCCCCCCTCCCATCAACCCCCAGTTACCGTGGAGACCCGTCCCCGTCCACACCGTCCCCCGAAACCACGACAAGGTGAGCGGTCACAAGGTCACCATGGTCACCACGAGGTCACATGACCCACACCTGGTGTTGGTGCGGTGCCGCGGAGAGATCCCTAGAGGCCGGGAGGGAACCAGTCAGAACTCTACAGGTTCCCAGAAGACCAATCAAAAGGGAGAGAGCAGATGGAAGGGGCCGCCCACCGAGGAGGAGTCCAGACATCGGTGGACAGACGATGGATTGACCCACATTGTTTCACTGCCCGTCTGCGAGCTTTGACCGTGTTCTAATGACGGCGCCCATGTTGTGTGTCCCCAGCTGCTGAAGGCTCCCGGTCCAGACTGCCCTCGCTTCACACAGCTGATGACCGCCACCATGGAGAGCCTGCCCTACCGCAACTTCCTGTCAGCAAACCAGGTCACTTCCTGTTACTTTCACATCTCACTTCCTGACAGCTCACAAACTCACTTCCTGTTACTATTACACCTCACTTCCTGTCACCTCCCCTGGTGACTTCCTGTTACTATCACACCTCACTTCCTGTCACCTCCCCAGGTGACTTCCTGTTACTATCACACCTCACTTCACATAAAATGCAAATCATGAATATTATATATATAAAATATTTACATCATATATATTATATTTAATATATTATATTATTAATTATATTATATTGTTATATTATATAATGGTATTTTTTATCATTATTCTATTTTAATTATAATTATCATTAGTAGTATTATTATATTCAATTATTATGAATATAACGCCCTTCTGTATCTTTGCGTATCTGCATGGGAAAATGTGTTAAACTAGACCAGCGTCACCCTCGGAGGTCTCCTACAGTTGTCAGGTTCTCTCTAATTAACGCTGAGATTAAATTATGTCGAAGTCACAATCAAGAGATTCTAATTAAACGCTCTCCTCTCTGGTAAGGAGCCACCTGACGTCTGCAGCTCTCGGTATTTAGCTCCCCCTAGCGGCCAGTACGCAAACAGCACCTCCTC
>NC_136952.1:5255434-5335434 GCF_949987615.1 Pollachius pollachius
ACACACACACACGGCATACACACAGCATAAAGAGAAATGACCTCATACAAAGCACAACATTAATGACCTCATACACAGCAGAACCTAGCACTGACCTCATAAAAACGTCAAAACTTTAGGAGCGTTCTGAGTTTATTTGAGTTATGGTTGTGTCAGTGTGTCAACATAATAAACAGTTCATTTCAGGTTACGACCATATCGCTTTCATCTTAAAAGGTTTATTTCAGGTTACAGCCATATCACTAACGCAATACATTATTCATTTCAGGCATGTCGATGGCACTTGCAGTGGCGGTGGGTGTTCTTGTGGTGGCACTGTTGGTCAGCATCGGGGTGGCCGTCTACCGAAGACCTGAACGCTCCTGAGTGTGTGTGAGTGTGTTTGTGAGTGCGTATGTGTGTGTATGTGTGTGAGTGTGTGTGCGAGTGTGTGAAAAGGGTGACTGCTTCAATGTTGTACTAACATTGTTGAATATTTAACTCACAGTTTCATAATTGTTCTATTAAATATGAGCTTAACTTAAGCATAATAATGTAAACTAGTTTTTATAACAAAGACGTCATGAAATATGAGATAGTTCATGAGGTAATATTTTAGCGTTAGCGCTGAATAAATATTGATTTCCACAACCTTTGATAGTTGATGAATTTGTTTTAGATTTCCTGACAGAAGGAAATTAAATGATTCTTTCTGTTATGTGATTCTTTTGCCTCCTGAATAAGTTACAACCTGTAACTTCCGCACACTTCCTGTAACCTCCGGTCACTTCCTGTTGCTTCCTGTTGCTTCCTACTACTTGACCTCAGTAGGGTCTGTTGGAACTGCAAGAGAAGACATAGAGCGTTAACAATCACATTACAAACCTCCTCTGCAGCTCGTTAATATTATAAGATCATATTTCTCGTCCAGTGTTCTGGTCAAATCCGACCCACTTAACATGTAACCCTTTTCATAAATCATAAATATTGGGTTTTTCATCTGAATGCCTCAAGTAGCTGGAAAACCTCCCCATACCCTCAGCCACTAACCCACTCACCCATTCATCCACAGACCCACTCACTCACTCATCCACAGACACACTCACCCACTCACCCACAGACACACTCACCCACTCACCCACAGACACACTCACCGACACACTCACCCAATCACCCACTCACCCACTCCCCCAATCACCCACTCACCCACAGACACACTCACCCACTCACCCACAGACACACTCACCCACTCACCCACAGACACACTCACCCACTCACCCACAGACAGTCACCGACACACTCACCCACTCACCCACTCCCCCAATAACCCACTCACCCACAGACACACTCACCCACTCACCCACAGACACACTCACCCACTCACCCACTCACCCACTCCCCCAATCACCCACTCACCCACAGACACACTCACCCACTCACCCACTCACCCACTCACCCACTCACCCACAGACACAATCACCCACTCACCCACAGACACACTCACCCACTCACCCAGACACACTCACCGACCCACTCACCCACTCACCCACAGACACACTCACCCACTCACCCACTCACCCACTCACCCACTGCTCCCTAACCCCTCACCCATCAGCCCCCCCACCCTCTCATCCACTCTTGTACAGTCAGCACAAATCCCCAAAATGGAATCAAAAAAACGTATCAACGTACCAATTAAATAATCGACCAACCAACACCGACCTAAATAACAAACGGAAATTGTGCTGCACCAGTTTCCACTGGTCTTACTTCGGATCTCCAGCTTGCACTCGACCAGTGCCTGGCCCAGGTCGTTGACGGCCATGCAGGAGTAACGCCCCCCGTCGAAGCTGCTGGGCTTGCGGATGTTAAGGGTCAGGACCCCCTGGTTGTTCAGCATGATGTACTTTGGGTCTCCCCCCAGGATCATCTTGTTCTTCATCCACACGATCTTAGGCTGCCAAGGGAGCAGGGGTTAGCATGCTGGGGGTGACTAGTTGAGTCTGGTGGGTTGAACTGGTTTAGTCTGGTAGGGTGAACTGGTTTAGTCTGGTGGGAGTGACTGGTTTAGTCTGGTTGGATGAACTGGTTCAGTCCGACTCTGGTAGGATGCACTGGTTGGATGAACTGGTTAGGTCTGGTAAGTTGAACTTGTTTGGTCTGGTAGGATGTACTGGTTTAGTTTGGTTGGATGACCTGGCTTAGGTTGAAAGGATGTACTGGTTTAGTTAGGGTGGATGGACTGGTTAAGTCTGACTCTGGTAGGATTAACTGGTTGGATGACCTGGTTACGTCTGGTAGGATGATTAGATTAGATAAGATTAGAAAAACTTTATTTATCCCAAGATGGGCAATTTCTTTCACAGTTTCTAGTCTCACATAATAAATTACTTAATAAATACAATAAATAGCAATAGGAGGTAGACAAAAACATATATCAAAGGCAGTCAAACCCACACATTTAACTCACAATTAATTTCAGCCTGTCAGTAACAACCTCCCTGCCCCCGGAAACACCCAGCAACACTGGGGTGCTCGCCACCTTCTCCTGACTTTTGTCCTCATTTAGTATCCTGATGGTTGCAGGGATACAGAGTGGGAGTACCTCATTGTTCTTGTCCTGATTGACCAATAGCGCCGCCCTGAGGGCATTAGTGTCAATTCATTACTGAGGACATGGTCAGGCTGACTGACCATGGACTTCTGGACTGCGCGTTTGTTCCACAATGATGAACTGGTTTGGTCTGTTAGGATGTACTGGTTTAGTTTGGTAGGATGAACTGGTTTCTTCTAGTTGGATGAACTGGTTTAGTCTGGTAGGATGAACTGGTGCAGTCTGGTAGGATGAACTGGTTTAGACTGGTAGGATGAACTGGTTTGGTCTGGTGGGATGGACTGGTTTAGTCTGGGTGGAGGAACTGGTTTAGTCTGGGTGGAGGAACTGGTTTAGTCTGGTGGGATGAACTGGTTTAGTCTGGTATGATGAACTGGTTTAGTTTGGAAGGATGAACTGCATTATTCTGGAAAAATGAACTGCTTCAGTCTGGAAGGATAAATTGATTGGATGAACTGCATCAGTCTTTTAGGATGAACTGGTTTAGTCTGGTTGGATGAACTAGTTTAGTCTGGTATGATGAACTAGTTTAGTCTGGTATGATGAACTGGTTCAGTCTGGTTGGATGAACTAGTTTAGCCTGGTATGATGAACTAGTTTAGTCTGGTATGATGAACTGGTTCAGTCTGGTATGATCCGGTACCTTGGGGAACCCTTTGACGGAGCAGCTCATGGCGGTGCTGTAGCCCGCCACCACCGAGCGGTCCAGGAGAGGCTGGGTGAACGTCGGGACGCACGACACGTCCTTCTCCTTGAACCCTGGGGGGTTGTAGTCCAGGCCTGAGGGGAGGGGAGGGCAAGGGTGAGGGGCCCGGCTGGGGCACATACGATATACGATACGGTCCGATAGCACTTTATCGTTGGAGCAAGTCTGACATTCGTTTTGTATCCCATCAGCCCTATTGATAAACATCACACACAAGACATCAGTACAGGACATCGAAAATAGGACATCAAGACAGGACCCAAAAATACATACATAAAATACATACATTCGTCATAACATTATAACAACAGACGACAACCTTTATGGCCCATCAGCGTGCATTTGGTCTGGGATTAAGTGCCCGATTGAGTTCGAGGATTGACTGGGGATTTAAAGAGTTCTTCAGTCTAACCTTTCTGAAGGTTGGAACCCTATATCATGTGTATGCATACGGCCAGTATACAGCGCGACATACGAAGGCCTAAATGCTGTCAGATCGGCAGCTGTTTGTATGTTCGATCATACATAAATAACCCTGGGAGTTGAGCTGGAAGGCAGTAGGTCAAGTAAGTGTTCAGGGACACTAGGACTCAATACAAGAGGTACCATCAATATTTAACACACTACACAGGAGAATTGTATGGATACAGAAAACAACAGAGAAACACGCGCACGCATACGCAAATGGACACGCACACACACACACACACACACACGCATGCATGCACTCACGCACACAATCACCCAGACAAACAGATATATTTGTGTTTCACTTGTTGTTTTTGATAAATATATATATTTTTCTCTTATGTTATTATAATAAATGTTCTTTATGAGCAATGACTTTTATTCTATTATTGGATAACTGCTTTTGGATGTATACGCTCTTCCACTAATTGAGTACTTCAAGATCCATGTTGGCACTTAAGTAAGATTCACCCTGGGTGTCTGCTGGGGAAGGAGCCAGACTTTATGTTCAGATTCGATCTGAACAGATGCTCTCATATGAAAAAGAATTAGTTTATGGCTGTATTCTGAAAGTGGCTTCCTTTTAGAGTAATTTGAAAGGCCCGTTATAAGATATACATACACACACACACGCAGATGTACACACACACACCAACACACACACAAACACACACACACACACACACTTACAGATGTACATCCCTCCCCCACACACACACACACAGATGTACACACATATACTCGTGTACACACATACACATACACAAACACAGATACAATTGTACGCAAACCTTCTCCCCCTCACCTGTCTTTGCGATGACGGCTGTGTTCTTGCTCTGGCCGGGATCTTCACTCAGACCAACCAGGTTCTCGCTGTACACGCGGAACATGTACTCGTTCCCCATGATGAGGTCAGAAGAGGTGCAGCTGGGACGCCTGTTGCGTTCATAGATAGTGTACCACTCCTGGTAGAGAGACATAGAGACACACAGGGAGAGAGAGTGAGGACGTCTGTTGTGTTGTTTTCATTGATAGTACTCCTGGTAGGAGACATAGACACACACAGGGAGAGAGAGTTAGGACGTCTGTTGTGTCGTGTTCATCAATAGTACTCCTGGTTGAGAGACATAGAGACACACAGGGAGAGAGAGTTAGGACGTCTGTTGTGTTGTGTTCATTGATAGTACTCCTGGTAGAGAGACATAGAGACACACGGAGAGAGAGAGTTAGGACGTCTGTTGTGTTGTTTTCATTGATAGTACTCCCGGTAGAGAGACATAGAGACACACAGGGAGAGAGAGTTAGGACGTCTGTTGTGTTGTGTTCATTGATAGTACTGCTGGTAGAGAGACATAGAGACACACAGGGAGAGAGAGTTAGGACGTCTGTTGTGTTGTGTTCATTGATAGTACTCCTGGTAGAGAGACATAGAGACACACGGAGAGAGAGAGTTAGGACGTCTGTTGTGTTGTGTTCATTGATAGTACTCCTGGTAGAGAGACATAGAGACACACAGGGAGAGAGAGCTAGGACGTCTGTTGTGGTCATGGAGAGAGTGAGAGAGTGACACCGACACAATGCGGACACCACGAGAGAGAGAGACATGAAGATAGAGAGAGCTGGTTGGACCACGGCTTCCTCACCATTGTCTTCTTGTCAGCCTTCTGGATGGTGTAACCGGTGATCTCACTGTTGCCGTCATCCTTGGGGGCTTCCCACTCTAGCGCCGCGTTGAAGCCCCACACCTCCGTCACCTTCACCTTGGTGGGGGGGCCGGGTCTCTCTAGGGGGGGGCGACATACAGGTCAGGTGCTGGACACCTCATACCCTCGGGTCAATCGCTATTAGTAGTAGTTGTGTCACAGCAGTAGTAGTAGCGTTGCTGGTAGTAATAGCGGTGCGTTGTGTTGAAGCCTAGAATTCAAGCATTTCAAGGTTATTTAAATCCACATGATGGATAAAGTAGATTGTAGCACTAGTGGTGGTGGAAGCGTTGTAGGGATTACACATTATTTTTGAACAACAACCAACGCTGAAGGAGTTTTAGGGTCCGTGGGGGACATCAGAGTCAGAGGGTTTCGTCATGGGCATGAGCTCAAGGGCACTCCGGTCACGGCGTTCGTACCGACAATCCTGATGTCGATGGTGGCGCGGTCCTCCATGTTCTCTATCTGGACCACCAGCTCGTACTTCCCAGAGTGGTCTCTCTCTGCCGAGCGGATGAACAGGATGGAGTCCACGGTCGAGTTCCTCACGCCCACTATCTTCTCGTCCACTGGCGCGCCGTCCTTGTACCATTTGACCACGGGGCGGGGCTTACCCTGTGATGGACATCAGCCGGTCAGGGGACCTCGCCTGGTCACCTCACCTGGTCTACCATCACTTGGTGTACCCTCAACTGGTTAACAATCACCTGGTCAGTTAATCTGAGGCCGACCTACCGCCAACTAGTCTGCCCTCACCTGGTTTACCGCCACCTGGTTGGTCAACCTCACCTGGCTTACTATGAACTAGCCAAAACTACCTGGATCTTCCATAACCTGGCCTACCCCGACAGGCAGAGGTAACCTGGTCACCTGGCTGCCCTTGACTGGTCAGGTAACCTGGCCTACCATCACATGGCCAGGTAATCTGATCTACCATCACCTGGTCGTGTTCCAATTATTGGAACACAACTTGTGCACTATAAAATGCATTTTGAATTTAAATCGTCAAGATTTTAGTTCCCTATATAGATCATGCATAACAGTTTTCATTGTCATCAGTCACCCGACAGACGGTCAGCCTACATGGGTTCATCACACAATTCAGCAGTCATGGGGTTCAGCTGGCACACATATTATTTGCAACTATTTCCTGCCTTAGCTATTCCCTATAAGGTGTAATACATAGTGTTCACAATCTAGGGAATAGGGAATGAGGAAGCAAGAAATCAACCAAATCAAACAAGTTAGAAGTGGGGTGTAAAGGACAAAGATGACGAAAATGATCGATAATGTGTGTTAATAAAATACATAGTTGGTTGGCTACTGAAGGATAGTGATTGATGAGTATTGGTCTCACCTGGAAGGGGATGACCAGGTTAATCTTGTCCCCGACCTTCCTGATGTATTTGGTTCTGAGTTCGCGAGGGAGTCGGATCTTAGGGAGATCTGGAAGATGGGAGATTCTGGTTAACTGTTGCTAGGATACTGACACAGGTCAGCGCACTAGTTAACGTGTTTGAATGTTCTGTTCAGATCTTGCATCAGAAAATGCAAATTGATGGAATCTAATGTACTGTATGTTATAGATAAGCTTAGCTTGATTATATCTAGATATTTTAGATGTGTCATGGATCATGTTAACTATATAATATATAAATTATATAGTTATTATTGCTCTCATTGTGTATATGGATGGTTTTATTCTATTGAAAACAGGTTTTTATTTATTTTTAAACTGTCTGGACTACCAAACCTCCCATGCAGGTTGAATGAAGTACATAGTATCTTCACATTAACCACCATGAAGCCATCGACTCCCTATAGGTCCGGTAACCTCCAGAGGCCCCAGAGCCTAGGACTCAACCTTCAGAGCCCCCCATAACCTGGGACTCAACCTACAGTGACCCCCAGAACCCGGTTCCTAACCCACCGACGATCTCCCGGACGGTGACGGGCTGGGCGAGGGTTGCGGGGCGGCTGACGCCCGCCATGTTCTTGGCGAAGACCCGGAAATTGATCTTCTCCCCAACAGGAAGTCCTCGCACCACGTAGCCCTGGCGTTCACAGAGTTCCTTGTTGGCTACCACCCACTCAGTCTCTGAGGAGAGAGGGGGGTCCAGACACCTGGTTACACACCGGTCGACAAGCAACCGTTTTAAATAATTGAGTACGTTGACAAATAAAAAAATATGAATTTATTCTCATTGATTACTGTTATCTCAATAAGCGGATGCTTTTATCGAAAGGGGGATACAGTTATTATTTTTTGTCTGTTTCGTTATGAGAAGGTATGGCTCTTGCTAGGAAGGCAGGTTAGGCTTTGGACATGGGGGATCGAACCCAGAACCTTCTGATGGGAGTTAAACACCCAAACCCCAGGACTACCCGGGCCCCTCAGACAGTATGGTTTATAAAAAAATTCCCTTTCATCTCATTGTTCTCTCAAGATTACTCATCGTAAAGGCTCAGTTATGGTTCCACATTGACGCAACGCAATGACCACGCAGACGCTTCGACGTAGTCGGGAACCTGATTCGGTTCAGCGTCGAGTTTTAGTGAGCGGACCAATCACAGCCCTTGCTGCTGCGCATCTCAATGCAAGGTTACAATTTGTGGGAGACCCACGTCCGGCCCTTGCGGGGGACGCAAGTAGGGTCCGCAAGGACATAATGGGTCCGTATACCCCCCTTACCCCCGTAGCGTCGACGACGAACCACAACTAAGCCTTAACCCGACCTAGTCAACCAGGTCAGGGGTCAGAGGTCAGGTGAGACTGACCTCCCTCTTTGCAGTACTCGATGATGTAGCCGTCCAGGCCACCCGCGCCGATCCTCTCGGGCGCCATCCACTTGAGCGTGCACGTTCCGTCTGTGACGTCGTGCACCATGAGGCGAGTCGGCTCGCTGGTCGGAGCTGGTGCGTCCGAAACGACGCAGAGTCAAAGGTTAGCGCAAACCAAACGTTTCACTTCCGACGGCTCTTGCCGTGGAATTACCGTTTTTATTTTGAAAAGTAACTAGAGGAACCCACCCAAGGGCATGAAGGGTTTGGAAGTGATGCTGGGCTGTGACATGCCGATGCTGTTGATCGCAAACACCCTCATCTCGTAGCACACTCCCTCAATCATCCTCTTAGCCTCGTAGGTCGTGGCCTCGTACACGTCGAAGTTCAGCTTGGTCCACCTGGACGACCCCTTCTTCTTCCTCTCCATCAGGTATCCTGACAGAGAGTATGACAGAGTATACGTCATACTTCCTGACAAAGTGTATTTCGCTCAGAGCGCGAGGGAGAGACAGGGGGACTGACGGACAGAGGACGCCACATTGTAGACGTGTGACTCTTACCTTTGAGTGGCGCTCCGCCGTCAAACGCAGGGGGGTCCCAGGCCATGCTGGAGCAGTCCTCGCCAACCGACAGGCACTTCACGTTTTCAGGAGGGTCAGGTACGTCTGGACACCGCAAGTTATAAGTATGTAGGTTATTTTAATCATATAAAAACATATTCGCAGAGATGAACCCTTACCCACCTACGATCTTGATGAACAGCTTGGCTTTGTCCTCTCCGGCAGGGTTGGTCACACAGATGGTGTAGTTGGCCTCGTCCTCTCTCTCCGCCCCCTCAATCACGAAGCTGCTCAGGGTCTTCCGGGTCTCAACCCGGATGCGGCCCTCCGTGGCCGTGATAACCTGGCATTGAGAGAACCTCCTGAGTGAGTTGGATGAACCTGGTCACTCTCTGGTCTATCTGGTGCTCTCTGGTTGGAAACCTTATGTTGCATTTCACAAGCACACCGTTTAGCCGATTCTTTGCTTGAACTCTGGTGCGGTTTAACCGCTGGTGTGGTTCAGCTGGGTGCTCGTGAACGCCGCAATCAAACTCAAATGAGGACCGAAAGATCTGGTTCTTGATTGCAGTAAGAACACAATTTGACCCAATGCAGGAACTAAATTAAAACAAAATGAATTATGGGCTACCCACGCTTGCATCTGTTAATGTGTAAAGAGATAGGTAAACGACAGGTAACGGTAGAGAGGACTGACTTGGACTTCAGCAGAATGTCCAATGTTTGACTGAACCTCATCCGGGCGATGTGCTGATCGAAGTCCACAATGATAATGTCCCCAAACTCATTAGCTGTCTCGCTAGCGTTGATACCTTTAGAACAGACTAGTGTAGGTACCTTGTATCATTTAGACTAGAGCAGCCTGGTGTAAGTACCTCTTCTCCTTTAGACCACACCACAGTTGGTGCTGGTTCTCCAGTAATCTCCACGTCCAGACGAAGCTTGTTTCCTGCCACCACGATGATGGTGTTCTGGGAGACCATGTTCCCTGTGGTGTCCAGGTGAATCTTTGGGGGGTCTGAGGAAGGGTGTTGAAGACTATGAAGATTAACAAGACAGTGGATAGGTTCAAACATCTTTTGAAATGGTGTTTAACATACCCTGTCGGGGCACGTAGTCGATCTTGATTTCTATTTAGAGGGAAAGAGTTGTGTCAGTGGGGTCATACAGGGAAATATTGAGGATGTAATATATTCTATATTTAGTACACACACGTTTTTGAGACCAAAGGAGACAGATAGTTCATGAGCTTCTCGGGTGAAGGGGTCAGAGGTTCCTTACCGAGGAAGTTGAGTTTTGCAGACAGCGACAGGGCGTACCCGTCGGGGATAAAGGTGTAGTCTCCAGCATCTTGTGGCTTCACATTGTCGATAAGCAATTTATGGAACCTGACAGATGTACCGCAGTGTCAAAATGTGCTTCAGCATGACTCCTCACCCCCATCGGACCAGCTAGACCAGCCTTTCCCAAAGACTGGGTCGCGACCCACATGTTTTTATTTATTTTTACCTTTTTTACACAGTAGCAAGAAGCAAAAAAGAACAAGAAGCATGTTTTTGATAGTACTGAATGTTTGTATTGTTCTGATAATTTCACTTATAACATTGAATCTAGTTGAAAGGCTAACGTACATTGTGTTTGTTTTACTGATGAGAAGAAATAAAAACAAAACAATGAGATAGCCAAAACAAGGGGATGTCAACTCCGCCTAAATGCATTTATTTGGTCTCATTTATAAAGTATTGAATACGTGTATTGTGCTTTCAATAACAAGTGCATAAAACAAAGTTGTGATTTATCTCTTTGAAATGGCTGGTTTAAGTTAATATATAATGGGATGCTGAATTGGCAGTTAAAATGTTCAGGAATGTTCATTTATGCACAAATTTGTTCTTCTCATGTTTTTTATAGATAAGGCTTATTGTGAATTGGGTCGCGATGGTTTGCAATTGAAAAAAAATGGGTAATGGGAAACACTGAGCAAGACTACACCTAACCCCTTGCTCAGTGTTTCAGGTTGAGGTTGGAGGACCACAAGAATTATCTGCCACAACAATGGGGAAATGGGGACCACGCTGTCCTCGCTGCTCCTGACTCTCTTGATGCTTGTGTGTTATTCTCACCGTCCATTGTGGGTCATCTTGTGGCGTTCGTCCGGCAGGACCTCTACGCCGTCCTTGAACCACTTCCCGGTCACCTTGTCGTCCGAGACCTCACACCTAAACACGGCCTGATCGGTAGCCTTCACCGTGAGATCAGCAATGTCCTGCAACACCAGCAGTTCCTTCTCTGGAGAGAGGTGAAGGAGATGTAAACCCTCAGGAATAGGCCATTTCTGTGCATTCAACATAATCCTTATCATCCCTATTATCAATACAGTTACATTTTGCGTGGTTCATGTTAGCCACGACTCTGAATCCCGCATTCCAATCTATCATTGGTTGGTACCTTCCACCTCCAGCTCTCCCTTGGTGTGACCCCCGTTGGTCCAGCAGTGGTACATGCCAATGTCCTCCAGGCCGGCCTCCAGGATGATCAGCGTGTGTTTCCTACCGTCCTTCTTTATGCGGTACTTGGCTGGGTTGGTGTCCTTGTGGAGCTCATTGTCCTCGAAGAACCTGTCAATGTAGACAGTCCCATCAACACTGTCCTCACCCCCTCTCTCACACAGGTAGTGTCTCTGATCACTGACTAACCTAAACCTAAAGGTATGTCATCCTTGAGCAAGACACCCCTTAAATCCCTACCTGCTCCTTCACGAAATATATCGGAACTTGCTGTAAGTCACTTGATGAAGGCATCTGCTATCAAGGTATGCTCAAGACTCAAAGAAACGCAATTTCGGTCCTCTATGTAACTTGTTGCATGGTCGGTCTGACAATGAAGTTCACTTTGACTTGACCTTGCTAAATAGGTGAATGGTAACAATGAATAGAGAGGTATTCAATACAGAAGAGCTTTCCCATATTAAATCATCATCTATTAAAGCGATGAAAATATGTGAATGTCTACTGACCACATGGCGTTGGCACCTTCCTCAGACACCTCCACTTCAAACTCCACCCTCTCCCCCACCACAACGTGGTAGTCATCCATCAGCTTGGTGATGGTCACTGGGGGCTCTGGGGGTACAAAATAAAGATACTTTATATGCATACAATATACATGAAATAGATCATTGGTTCTCAATCTATGGTACGCGTACCACTGAGGGTACGCGATGTGCCATCTAGTGGTACGCCGTTTTTTATTTGTTTGTTTTTTGATTTAAAACAATAATATCAAAATACTAGTACAAATGGAAATATATTTACTATGAGGTCATTTTCTCACTTGCTGTGTGTGTATGTGTTTGTGTGTTTGTTCTAGTGCTAACACTTTGTACAGCTGACAATGCTTGCAATAAATAATATTATTTCTAAGAATAAATGTGCGTCCTGCATGAGCTGTGCAATGCTGGAGTTTCAGGCCTACTCTACTGGATTTTGTTAGATTTTATAACATTGGTCATAATGTTGGTACTTCGGGAGACAAATATTTCCTGTGGTGGTACGTGGTATAAAAAGTTTGAGAACCACTGCAATAGATAATATAACCCTAACCCTATCACTACTGGTACACATCATACAAATAAGCCAATGGTTTATAGTCTGTAGAAGGTAGACTAAGTCACCTGGAGATGGCTGCTGGTGTGATTGTACCCTTGGCAGAGGTGGGTCATGCGAGCAGATCTCCACTGTTCAAACTACTCATGGCCATTGGGGGGGCTTGAATGTTGCTGTTCAATATACTTTTCTGCCATTGGTCAACTTTAGAAGCTTCCATTGAGCGTACCTTTGACAAACACCTCTGTGAAGCACTTGTCCTCCCCGACCACACACTCATAGGCTGCGTCATCAGCCAGTGTCGTCTTCATGATGGTCAGTTTCCGGATGTTTCCGATAGACTCCATGATATACCTGTGGAACAAGAAGATAAGAGAAGAAGGCAATTTTAAATGGGACATACTTTATCCAAGATGGGACATTTGAGAAAAAACTAAAGGGAGGTGTGCTTTTAGAGATCCAAACTAAAGCTTGTTGTTGTCTTAAACCTAAAGACATTTTCTAAACGTGCCTCAGGCAGGTCATATTCAATGCATTATGTAGTACTAAGTATTTAATATCACTAATCATGAGCATATTGTTATGATTTGAGCACTCATTGTCATATGGATTTAGAGCTCTACTGAATCCTCTGTGTAGCCCCTTACTAGATCTGTGGAGCTATTATCTATTAATACACCCCGGGATGGGGTGTAGTAATTCAAGATGTTATGTGTGACAGTGTACTCCCGTGAGCAGCTGGGTAAATAACACTGAGCGCCTGACCAAATACCTTGTAAATAAATAATGGTGAAAACATACTCTATAAATGTCAGTTTGCACGGTGGGCTGAACACATCTGCTCTGCTCTTACTTGGCAGACCCCTTGATCTCCTGGCCGTTCTTCAACCATTTCACCTGGACGTTGGGGTCAAAGACCTCACAGGTCAGCACGATCTTCTTGCCCTTCTCCACAGAGTAGCAGGACTCCATGCGCTTCAGGAAGGCTGCGGAGAGGAGGGAGGTTTGGACACTACAGCCGTCATCCACACAACTCAACGTGGATATGTGTTCTAGAAGAGTATGTTAACATCTACACAACCCCGCGAGTATGGTCCTATTTCCCTACCTTCACCTCTCCTCCCCCATTTCCCCTACCATCACCCCCTCTCTCTCCCCCCCAAATCACCTCCCCCCCCCATCATATCACCTCTCCTCACCCACCTCCCCTCCCCTCAACCCCAACACCTCCCCCCTCCCCCATCATATCACCTCTCCTCACCCACCTCCCCTCCCCTCAACCCCAACACCTCCCCCCCCATCATATCACCTCTCCTCACCCACCTCCCCTCCCCTCAACCCCAACACCTCCCCCCTCCCCCATCATATCACCTCTCCTCACCCACCTCCCCTCAACCCCAACACCTCCCCCCTCCCCCATCATATCACCTCTCCTCACCCACCTCCCCTCAACCCCAACACCTCCCCCCTCCCCCATCATATCACCTCTCCTCACCCACCTTACCTCCCCTCAACCCCAACACCTCCCCCCCCCTCTCCCCATCACATCCCTTCCCCCGTACCTTCGCTGTGTTTGGGCTCTGCCTTCATCTTCTTCAGGCGTTTGAGCATGCCCCGGAGGTCGGTGATGCCGTACTCAAAGGCAATCTTCTCGTACTCGCTGGGGTGGGCACTCTTCAACAGCTCCCACACGTCGATCACGGGCTTCTCCTCCTCGGGTCTCTTCTTCCTGGGACCAGGATACGTATCATTTACAAAAAATAATACTATGAAGACTATTTCTTTATACATCCAAAATCCAATAATGAACACTTGTCTATATGGGCCCTCACAAAGGTTCCACAAAAGTGAACCTTTGTGAGACCAGATGGACACCTGGGGGCCAAGGGAACCCCTGTGAAGCATGAGATCCCCTGTGGACCAGGCGAACACCTGTGGCCAAGGTAGACAGACACCTGTGGACCAGGTAGAGAGACACCTGTGGACCAGGTAGACAGACAGCTGTGGCCCAGGTAGACAGACACCTGTGGCCCAGGTAGACAGACACCTGTGGACTAGGTAGACAGACAGCTGTTGCCCAGGTAGACAGACACCTGTGGCCCAGGTAGAGAGACACCTGTGGACCAGGTAGACAGACAGCTGTGGACCAGGTAGAGAGACACCTGTGGACTAGGTAGACAGACAGCTATGGACCAGGTAGAGAGACACCTGTGGACTAGGTAGACAGACAGCTGTGGCCCAGGTAGACAGACAGCTGTGGCCAGGTAGACAGACAGCTGTGGGCCAGGTAGACAGACACCTGTGGAACAGGTGAAACCCTGTAGACCAGGTGAACACATGTAGAACAGGAGATCCCCTGTGGACCAGGTGAACACCTGTAGACCAGGTGAGCACCGGAAGACCAGGAGATCTCCTGTGGACCTGGTAGACAGACAGCTGTGGACCAGGTGAAACCCTTTTTCCGTCCTTACTTCTTAGCTGCCTTCAGGAGGGCGCTGAAGTCCAGACTTCCATCATCTTCCCCGGCATCGCTGTGGTCACCAGATACAGAGACAGAGAGAGGTGAGACACAGTGTGGGTGGCCCAGGGACATGCCTTAAGTGTACTCTAAGCTCTCTAAGTGTCTGCAAGTAGTTCTAAGTGTCTGCAAAAAGCTCTACGTGTCTGCAAGGAGCTCTACGTGTCTGCAAGGAGCTCTACGTGTCTGCATCTCTGCATAGATATCTGAAGACGTGCTGAATGACAGAATAGACCACATGCTCTCAAAGACCATTACTACAAAATGTCTGTCCATCAACGCCCGCATGTTCACACAGGCACACACACACGTGCGCAAGCACACGCACACACAGGAAAGTTACTCACGCTCTCTTGAAACTGGAGAGGATATCTACATCCTCTGTCTGCTGTGCAGCTGTGAGGGGAGAGGAACAGGTGAGAGGGGGAAGAGAGGAGGGGAGAGGATGAGGAGAGAGGGGTAGGAGAGAGGGGGCGAAGAGTAGGATTAGGAGGAGGAGAGGAGGGGGGATAGGAAGGAGGTGAGTGCAGAGAGGAGTGGAGGAGGAGGGGAGAGGAGGAGGAGGGGAGGAGGTGAGAGGAGGAGGAGAGAGGGGGAGGAGAGGAGAGGAGAGGCGTTGAGAAGGAGGAGAGGAGGTGGACGAGAGGGGGGGATAGGAAGGTGAGAAGGAGAGGAGAAGAAGAGAGTGAGAGGAGGTGTGATGGTAGTTAGAACCGGGATGTCTGACTCCATAGAGAGTGAGGGGTGATGACAGGTCAGGGGTTCTAGATGGTGAGGGGGAGACACATTATGAAGTAGCGCTGAGGGGCGAGTGAGGTTTAGGGGTTGGAGGGTGATAGAGCTGAGGAGTGATGGAGGGGGAGAGAGGATTGGGGCTGAGAGGGGGTGCTTGGTGTCACTCACCCTCTATAGTGATCTCGAAGGAGGAGCTGTCAAACTTGTCCTTGGCGGTGACCTCACACCTATAGCCCCCAGCATCCCCCGCCACGGCCTTGATCACCTTCATCTCATAGGTGTAGATCTACGCACACACATAAACACACCCACGCAGACACATATACACACGCACGCACACACATTGACACACGCATGCATGCAAATATACACACACACGCACACACATTAGCACAAACACGCAAAAACATTATCATACCCACGCGTGCACATATGCACACACATTAAAACACACACGCACACAAACACACGCACGCAAGCACACATAAACACACCCACGCACGCACATTAACGCACGCATGCACATATACACACACACACATAAGCACACACACGCAAACACATAAACACACACTCACAGACATAAACAAAGGCACGCACGCACACAAACAGAAATGAGACAAATGTGCATGTTGAGTTTCTATTAAGGTGCATCCGTCCCTCTCCGCCTGTCTGTCCGTCTGTGTGTGTTTGTGTACCTTGGTTTCACGGTCGTACGTCTCTTTAAACTGCAGGTGCTTCCCGGCCTTGCTGCCGAGGTCCAGCCACTTCCCCTTCAGCCATTTCATGGTGGGCTTCCTCGTCAGCGTGGTGGAGTCCACCTTCGCCGTGAGAACCATGTCCATGCCTGCCAATCACACACTGGCATTAGCATCAACCAATCATCAGCCAACCACAGGCAAATATAACTGCCACTGTGGGTTTCTCTGTCTACTCGTCCTTTGTTTGTCGTCCGTCTGTCTGCCTGTTTTTCCTACCTGCGATGATGACAACATTCTCTTGCGGGCGCTCGACGAAGAGCCCGGTCAACTCCGTCCCTTGGCCCTCTGAGAGAGGGAGAGGGAGAGAGGGAGAGAGACACGGGTGTTTGAACACGGGACAGACATAGAGGTGCCGTGAAAAAACAGACACAGGAGAGACAGTCAGCCCTCGGGAAATATCAGTATTAAGGCTGAATACATCTGTAACTTAACGAGTGTCTATTCGAACACAACACATATGTACCTTAATACATCTGTAACTTAACGAGTGTCTATTCGAACACAACACAAATGTACCTTGATACATATGTAACTTAACGAGTGTCTATTCGAACACAACACATATGTACCTTGCTACATATGTTACTTAACAAGTGTCTATTCAAACACAACACATATGTACCTTAATACACATGCAACTCAACGAGTATCTATTCAAACACATCACATATGTACCATAATACATATGTACCTCAACGAGCATCTATTCAAACACAACACATATGTACCTTAATACATATGTACCTCAACGAGCATCTATTCAAACACAACACATATGTACCTTCATACATTTGTACCTCAACAAGTATCTATTCAAACACAACACATATTTACCTCAAGACAAGAGACAACAAGTCTCTAACTCCTAAGTATCTGACTTGGCACATATGTGACCTAGGATTCAAAAACAACGTACGCCCCTCATGCTGGGAAATGTCCTCAGAGTGGGGCTCAGGGGTCACTTATGGAAGTATAACAACCCATTGTTACACTGTACCATAGGTCCGATTTCAGAAGTCAATGTTAACACAGCAGATCAAACACGGACAGAGATGGAGAATTAAAACATGTCGGGAAGAAACCTTTCGGGGTAAAAGGCTTCGTTATCAGACCGGAACATTGGATTTGAAATCACCAGGACTACCTTGACTTGGTTACAGAACTGAACTGCATGACCCAGTAAAGAGCAGCAGAAGATAAAAGATAGCCTAGCCTACATCTCAGAGCAGAAGACTAGGGTAGGAGCGGGTGCCTCTGAGCTAGCTAGCATGGAAGGAAAGAAGAAAGCAGTGGACGGAAAGAAGTTCTCCATTCTTTGTCCGAATATTTGCCAGAGGGTAAGGTCGCCAGGGCATTCAGAGGGAACTGAGAGCGTTGATGTGTGACAGATTAGCTCCACCACAGCTCATGTCGGGCGTGCTTTTCCTTTGTTGTTGCTGTCTTCCCGAGGATTGTTCACACCACACATACTGGGGATGGCTTTTACTTTGGCACCCCGGAGGTATGTAGCGACGAGTAATCTGTCCTAAGCGATGATAACTGAGAGTGTTTATTTGTATAGCCTACCCTGTAGTCGCCGATATTTCAAATTCAAATGTACCAGAGTCTGTGAAGACGGTGACTGTTTGACATATTATGTGGCGTCCGCACGTAATACCGGGAGTAGACATGGGATGGTATGTTATTGTCACACCAGTACACACTATTACAGAGTAGTCTAAACCTGTACAGACCAGTCCAGACCATGTACCGGTCTGGCTCTTACCCTCATCTCCAGAGTCTGTGGTGGACGAAGCAAAACACAACTCAAAGGCTGGACATATGAAACACCTTTACTCTACTATGCACACACAATATAATACACAACTCAACCAGTAGCATATACAGTATGGCAATACACACTCATATACTGTACTACACGCTTGTATACTGTAAAAATACATTCATACTTATGCTCAAGTATGTGCATCCACGCATACATCACTCAGTAGTCATGCCTCATCAACATTTAATACCTTTTCAGGTGATTTAAATGGATGCCGCTCCCTGAATTAAGAAACCCAATAGCATATACATTCAAATGGGAACGGAAGGAATCATCAATCGTAAACAAATAAGGACCACAGAGGCAACCCATTCAGTTTGAAAATATTGTTATTCTAAAAGTCATTCCAGTAACACTGACATTTCTGGGTGTGAACATATATATGAATATATGAGAAGATGAAAACGTTAGAAAAGGGGAAAGGAATAAAACAATGCATTTTTTTAACTATTATTCCAATGAAACCCGGTGTCATTTATTTTGTTACAGACGACAAAACATATTTCTTAATGGTTTTATAAATATTAACATTCATATGCATGAATGTTATATATTATATATGGTATATATATATATATATATATATATATATATATGGTGTATACATATATATAGTATCAATTTAAACACAAAGGCACATGTATGACGTGTACGAATACATGGGAGTTAAATTCAGTCCTGAAACAAAATCCTCCTTACCTTCATCAGCTGTGGGCAATTCCCCTGGAGAGAACGACAGCAGTTAGCCTAGCCTAGCTCAATGTTAAGAATACTTAATCAAATACATTTGGCTCTATATTGAGAATACCATACGTTAGGCCTGTTGCTGGGAATACTGAATCAGGTACACTGTTAGCTTGTGGCTAAGAATAGTACTGCATCAGATACTGTTGACCCTTAGATATACCTCCTTAACTTTATTTAAAGAAGTGGAATATTTAAAAGAAAGGAGACACGGTTCCTCTTTGATCATACACACACATTTTCGGCACACGTGAAGCCAAAATATAATCCCCTTGGAAACAGGTGTGAATGCAGTCAGACATGTGAAACTGTCACCACAGCTTTAGAAATTAAATTGTACTTGGTTAATGTACAATGGGTATTATATAATTACCCAAGTAACTAAAATACAAATAAATACATACAAATATACCAAAATATATGTATATAACGTATTTATCCATACACACTATTTGCAGCGGAAATAAAATGTAACATTATTGAATTTTGCATTCAGAGCATTACATTTCTTGGATGTGGTTTTGTTACCGAGACATATTCTAATCGTAATAAGCACAACACCATTCACCACGCTGGGTCACGCCCACTAAGCTGCAGCGCCTCATAAAAGGCTCTGCAGCTAAAAGTAACACTAAATGACGCCAGTAAGCAGAATAATGGATGCCATCTGAACAGCTGAACAAACACATCACGCATCACATGATCTACACACACTCTCCTGTTACGCGAGAGAGAGAGAGAGAGAGAGAGAGAGAATTACACACATTCACACTTGCATCCACACACAAATGGAAGAGGTCACATCCCACTGTGATTGCACAAAACGGAAATGGATGACGCGGCAGCTAGCCATGTGACCTGTACAGGTAACCAATGACCATGTGACCTGTACAGGTAACCATGTGACCTGCAATGGAAACCATGTAATTACTACCTGAACCAATGTGACCACTACCTTAACAGCTAACCATGTCACTACTACATGTACAGGTAAACATGATACTACTGCCTTCACAGGTAATGAGGCAACGCCACCTGTAACGGTAAGCCAGTGACCATGGCCTGTCCAGGTAGAAGTACAGGTAACCATTTGACAACTACCTCTACAGGAAACCATGTGACCACTACCGACACAGAATACCATGTGATTACTACCTGTACATGTAACCAGGCATCACCGGTATGTACCTGTGACTACAGGTAACAACATAACTGTTTTCCAGGTATGTTTATAGGTATCCTACAAATGTTCCTTGGTAATCTAGAACTGAGACAGTATAACAGGCCTGTAGCCTGCTGTATAGGAACAATATATATATAAAAAAAAATTATACCATAATAATGAATAATGTAGTTACTCTAATGTTTTACTTAAAAGCTATGCTAGATAGCTAGCAATGTCATCTATTCTTCTCATAACAGATCCATTTATTATTATTAAACACATGAGTTTAGTTGATGTATCAGCCATTTTGTATTAAAATAAAAGGGTTGGTGAGAGAAGGGTATGCAGGATCCTCGTAACCGGACAAATTTTGGCCAAGTTGCCAAACAAAGATTTGACAACTCGCCAACAAGAAACGTAATCCGACAAAAGCAAACCTTCCGGTATGGCGCCCTGATCAACTGCCTTCAACCATGGAGTAGCAGAGAAAGTCCCCTGACGCTTAAACTTATTACCAAAGTGGACCTCAACATTTGTGTCGGTTCTTTACACGCTGTTTGTTTAGTGTAGGTTCTCTACAGATAGTTTGATTAGTGTTGGTTCTTTACAGACTGACTCTCTAAAGACTGTTTAGTGTTGGCTCTCTAAAGACTGTTTAGCGTAGATTCTCTAAAGACTGTTTAGTGTTGGTTCTTTTAAGACAGTTTAGTGTAGGTTCTCTAGAGACTTTTGTTTGGGGTAGGTTTATTTCTGCATAAATGAAGAACCTAACACCATCACTATTTCCAAGGTATTGCCGACCCCCCTAAAAGTGTCCGAGGCCAGTCGGCAAAATTTCTCCATGGAACTGATATCTTCAAATATCTTGACACTGACCTCTTGGTCAGTTTATCAGACAGAATGTGGAGAAAGACATGCGCTGTCCCTGCACATCGGCCTTAGGATGGATGGAGAGCTCAGGGAACGCTGCCGTTCTTATGTTTGCGGAAAATTCTTAAATAGATTGGCGCTTCGCAGCCAAGCTCCCCAGAGAGCACCTCAGAGGAGGTGGGTGTGACGGCTTTACTGGGGTGGCGAGGAAAGGCCATGGTCGGTGTCTTATAGCCCTGCTGAAGTCCTGCCAGATGGCCCGAGATGTTCATATTACCTTTAATAGCCATCTTGGACCCCCGGCCCGGCCCTTCACCCCTCCTCCATCACCCTGCAGTCCTCTGGTATTTCACCCTTCACATCCACATCCTTGGGAGATTTATCGGACCTATCTGATGGCCGAAATAAATCTAATTATGAAATAGCAACTGTAAAAAAAAAAAAAAATTAAACTATATTTATCGAAAGCAAACACGACCGGGAAATGGTAGCACAGTAATGATAAAATGATAAGGCCATGGTCGCACAGTCATGCAAACACTACCAGGTTACACAGAGCACTGCCAGGTTATGATAATACAGTGAAGCTATCACTGCCAGGCTATGATAATACAGTGAAGCTATCACTGCCAGGCTATTATAATACAGTGAAGCTTTCACTACCAGGCTATGATAATACAGTGAAGCTCTCACTACCAGCCTATGCTATGTTGGTCCTCTACGTCCCTACAGATGGCCTATGGCCATTCTGTTCCTCATGTTGGGTGTCACCCTGTTGGTAATGATGATAGCACTTTAGGCAAGTAAGCTAGCATAAAACGTAAATGTGTTTTAGGAGGTATCGCCTAGTCACCGCCATTAGCCGGTTTTAGGCACACAAGTGATAACTTTGCGTGCTAAACACGATCCACTTAGTGCAGCCACAAAGCAATGAGTGCATACTGTCAATGCACTCCCGTCCCTGCTCCCTAGGGAGAACGTGAGCGGATCAGGTTATGGAAGGTCTATAAAAAGCTCATACTGCCACCGACAGCACCAAACACAGCTACAGAAAAGGGATGTGTGGTGCTCTCACTGAGGAAATAGATTATACAATACACCACCTCCTCACAGGAAATCACCTGACGACTTGTGGCATCCATTACTGAAGGAATTCCGTGCAGACAGGGCAGATTCAACGGTCTAACCCTCCTGAATGCTGCAGAGAGCTGGGAGAATGCTGTCAACAGGGTTGCTAATATATCACAGCATTCAGCTTCAGGTTCAGATCCAATACATGTTTATTGTCTCTGCCTCAAGATAAAGCAACAAGGAACAAACTACACACTTGATGTAGACACACGTCTACATATCCATGTTGCACTCTCCGTTTCCTAAGACCATAAATTATGAAGATGTAAACTTAACCCGATCAGTCTGTCTCACCGCCCTGTGACTTTAAATAGACCCATATCTTGGAGGCAAGATGGTGACAACTATATATTTCATTGTTCCTCTGATGAAAGGAATTGGGGCACATGCTTTGCAGACAAGTTCTGCTGAACAGAATTGATGAGGCCAGGCTGTCAAAATGTCTTGGCGGTTCAGGGCAGGGAGGGATGATTCATTTGTTCCAAGTAAGGTTCTGGGACGATGCGATAAAACCTGATATAGCAGTGCAGCTTGTGATCTCTGAGATAAGTGTCAAAAGAAAAAAGAAATGGAGTTCATAGATAATGAATGTATTCGTAACGCATCTCTACCCTCACACCAACCCTAATTAAAACCCAAACCCTTTAACCAAATGCTAACAAAACCCAAACTCTAGGCTGACCAAACCCTAACCCCAGGCTAACCCTAACTCCTACCCAAACCCCTGACTTTCCCAACCTAACCCTAGCCCCCTCATACCTCTATTAATGTCACAGTGATGCGACTTTACTTGACCACCCATGGACATGGCATTTATTGTCACCAATTTGGCTTTAACATTGGTGTAGACGCACATCTCCAATATCCGTTCCGTGCTTGTGAAATTCAGAGGTTTATGAACTGCCGCAATGGTCCTTTTTGGTTCACGCTGCAGTGGCAGTTCACACAGGGCGAATATGTATTAGATTGAACACCACCCTAAGTGTTATGCACAGCCGCTGGAAGACTTTTAGCAAGTCTGGGGCCCACATTATTCATTATGTAACAACCAACACAGGCTCCACAGGTAATCACGCCAGTATAGGCCACTGTTGTATTCCCAAGCATCGCAGAAAATTGTCCTTTCATGCATTTTAATTAAATGATCGTAGGACGACTACCCCTAACCCAACCCTAATCCCAACCTAAAACATTTGTTGATTCCAATACAAGGGTATGTGCCTGTGCTTTTCCCCAGCCCTCCAGGTTCCCCATGGGCATCCTAACCCTATCAATCAACTCATACCCCAAAAGCTAAAACCTTCCCTTACCCTTAAAGGCAACTCTAATGATCAGCCCAACCGCTTACCAAAGTACTATCCAAACCCTTACCCCACCCCTAGCCAAATACTTCCTAAGCCCAGAGTTTAGCCATAAACCCCCTGTGATCTTTGCTTTCCCACAGGTGTAAGGTGTGACCTAAACATCTGAAGAAACATGAAAGCTAGGTCATTGATGTGATATCATCTAGGTCATTGGGTATTCGGCATCTTACTTTGCTGCCTAATTGATCATCACATGATGCGTGTGGATGACATGTGACCGTTGCATCATGCCAGTTACCCCTGGGAAATCATCTCTTCTAATCAGTAGAGGGATGGCGTTACCACACGCTTGCTACTTTAAACATTCTGCTAGAGCTTCAATGTTTTCCCGTGGCGCTACATGACATCCATCTCAGCTCGGCAGGCAAACACAAGGTCATGCCAGGCCACTAGAGACCCTCTGATCCTCCCAGGGGATAAAGGACCCTGGCCAAGATACCAACTACAAACCCACTGACCCTCCACCCCTTTAGACCACAGCTGCCTCTGAAACCGGACGTATTGTTGAGGACTTTTCCACCACTGCAAGGTTTCAATATATATAATTTAAAACATTATGAAATTAAAACAAGATACAAAATGACACATGCAGGATTCACTGAATGACCTTCATTCACACGGCTCCCTTCTTCCTCTCTAGGTCAGGCCTGGTATTAGATTTACATATTGCATTGAATTCAGAGGACGGGAGAGCATTGTAGCGTAAACGTAATCTTCTGTCCCTATGGTGCGCCCACCATCCTCAAAACCCCTTGCACACCAGAGACCTCCCTGCCTCTCAGACCGGGGGAACCATGAGGATCCTAGGGGAGGAGGAGGAGGAGGAGCAGGAGGAGCAGGAGGAGAAAGGTGGTGTTCATACCTGCGTCTGCAGCCTCCGGCATGATTCTGTGGATCCAAAGGTTTTCTGCGTTGAAACGAATGAAGACTGCTGGGTACCTACCCTTTTATCAAGACCCCC
Organism: Pollachius pollachius; assembly: GCF_949987615.1. Taxonomy (NCBI): domain Eukaryota; kingdom Metazoa; phylum Chordata; class Actinopteri; order Gadiformes; family Gadidae; genus Pollachius; species Pollachius pollachius. Next base: position 5,279,931 of record NC_136952.1, read on the forward strand.
TCCCCCTCACCCTCACGCCCCTCTCCCACATGCACTCTGTTATTCAAGGCACCACCCCACACACACACACAGACACACACACACACACACACACACACACACACACACACACACACACACACACACACACACACACACACACACACACACACACACACACAGCAGGGATTAGGGGTCACTTGAAACTTGAAAGAGAGAGAGAGAGAGAGAGAGTTAGGGAGAGAGAGAGACAGAGAGAGAGAGAGCGAGAGAGAGAGAGAGAGTTAGGGAGACAGAGAGAGAGAGCGAGAGAGAGAGAGAGAGAGAGAGAGCGAGGGAAAGAAAGACTCAGAGGGCGAGAGAGAGAGAAGCTGGGAAAGAGACACAGAGATAGGAAAACAAATCACCTATAATGTACCCTATTAATCACCCATACATTGATAGATCATTAGTTATACTGTTTTTAGTCAGTAGGGTAAAACGGTTTAAAGCTAATACAGCTTGCCACTACTACATCTCTATTAGAGTTTAGTTAACTCTAGATTCCGTGTGTAGGGGTAATTCCATAAAGCGAGGCTGCCAGGATCAGGGGCTTGATTCCCATATTTCTCCGAAGGTACCTACACTAAATGGTTAGGAGTTACATTCCCTGTGTAGCTCAGCTGGTAAAGCAAGACACTAACACTGCAAGGTTAGGGGTTCTATTTTCTGTGTGGCTCAGTTGGTAGAGCAAGGCACCAACACTGCCAGGATAAGGGCGTCCATTCCCACCGGGGTTACCCCATAATTAGTACCCACTCTTGGTATATGTCAAAAATCTTTGAAGGAATACCAAACACGCTGCTGAGCTAGTCCCCACTGGCCGCCCGCTGCCAACATTTAACCAATGCCTTCTCGCCGCCATCTGGTCGACACTTTTTATATTAGGGGCGGAGCTGTATGGCTTTTCAGGCTTCTCCATTTGCTCCAATCAGACTTGGGGGTATATCCAGAACATTTGATTGGCATTACCTGGCCCCCCAAAGCGGCAAATCACAGGTAGCTCTTGCGAAAGCTTGCGTTTAACCTCCTAGACCGCAATTTGAAATCATTTTGGAGTTTTTAATTGCATTTAAGACCGGATTTGAACCAGCTTCGATCCATGTCACCCACAACATCACTTTACACACATTTGGTTATCCTTTGAGCCCAAGGCTCAAAGGATAACGGCACATCTCAAGTTCAAGTTCATGTATAAGAAAGACTAGTGTTAGTGCCTATAATAAATAATATTGTTTAAACTGTAAAGGGACAAAAGGAAAAACGAAATTCAACTATTTTGACTCTCTCCCAACACTAAATATCTGCATGATTGATTGATGCATTGATTGATTCAGTAATTGTGCAGCATTAAGATAACAGCGGAGCAAAGGATCACACGTCGAGCAACAGTGCCCTTGTGGCCCCCGGCGGCATTACAACAACTGGGAGCTGCACTGGGGTGACATCATGTCTCCAGGAGGTCAGGGTGTTAAATGTCTGGGAATCATCCTCCTCCCCCTCCTCCTCCTCTCCCTCCTCCTCCTCTCCCTCCTACGGCTCCTCTCATCTATTCTGGTAGACGGTGGGAGCTCCTGCTATAAATGCCTAAACAATGACTTCAGCCCTGCTTGGCACCTTGAGGGACTCCGCCCGTCCTTCTCCTCCCCCTCCTCCTCCCCCCAACCCTCCCCCTCCTCCTCCTCCTCCTCCTCCTCCTCCAACTTCTCCTCCTCCTGCTCCCTTTGCTCCAAATCCTCCTTATTTATGAGGAGGTGTGTGTGTGTGTGTGTGTGTGTGTGTGCGTGCGTGCGTGCGTGCGTGCGTGCGTGCGTGCGTGTAAGTGTGTGTGTGTGTGGGTGTGTGTGTGTGTGTTCCATCTGGAAGTGTTAATCATAGAAGAGCCCTACACAGATCTTTTCTATATATAGTGTTCTATCAAAACAAATCAACGTTATTTACGGAGTGCGCTTCGTGCTAACAGCAGCAATAAAAAGTGCTTCACAAGGGAAACAGCACAACAGGAACAGGAAATGAGTTTAAAAGAACTGCAAAAAATCGGGATCACAGAGCATGAGAGGCAAAGAATCAAACAAAGAAGAGGATAAAGCTTGTTGTGTTATGGTTTCTCAGTTCTTCTGGCGGAGGCAGGGGAAAGACTCTATAGGCCTTGGTCGGTGGGTCGTGGGTCCCAGCTTGAAGGTTTGAGGCCAGAGGAGATGAGGAAGGAACCAACGTTTAGTTCCTGTTGAGTGAGACAGATGTAGTGTAGGGCTTGTAGGTACAGAGAAAATCGCCAAATCGACTTACTTACTTGTTTTTACATCTTGCCTGGCCTACATTTGTAAATGTTTCTTTTGTTGAATATGACATTAAAGTGCTACCCAAGACCAATAACAAACTGCAACTGTAAAGTTGTCAAGAGCTGGGTTAGAACAGCATGCATAAGAAATGTAGCTTTCCTTTTGGTTTCCAGCCCAGGCTCTGTGTCGTCTCCCCCCAGAAGTTCTGCTTCTATGTAGTAGGACTGACCTGTCCAGGATTGATTGAATGCCAAAACTAATATTAGATTACAGCCGCCTCTCCTTAGAGTTACAGTGTAGTTCAAGCGTTGACAGTTATATTATTTGGCGCTTGTAGGCAGTGGGGGCGTATGTTTATTTAGGAAACATTTAGTATGTATATATATATATATATATATATATATATATATATATATATATTATTTCAAAGTTTTTTATTTCAATACAGTCCCATGTACCAACTGCAGTACCCTCGTCCTCAACACTTTTTGTGTAGGATTGCTGTAGCATTATTCAATGGCTGATCAGTATGATTTTGTCATTAAACTTGACAAACGACTGAGTGAGCATATTTTCTTGTATCGCAGCGTCATCTTGTGGAAAGAACAGGAACTGCTGCTGCTGTTGCGCCAGTGTCGTCAGCTGTTGCATCAAGTAATGTTGTAAAGTTCCGTTTGGTTTTTTTAATGGTAATAGCAAAAAGGTAAAATACGTTATTTTAATTAGAATATAAATAGGATTATTACAATAATTGATACAAATACAGATATACCTTTTCTTCAAAATAGCTAAATCAGTTATTAATCTTGAAATGTATTCAGTCACGTGTAAGGTTGTTATTCTATAATGAATACATTGTGCTGGCTGGCCTATTTATTAATTGGCAATAATCGACATTAACCGTTCCAGTTGCAATTCCAAAACTGTCCGCAACTTGTCAGCAATGTTCCATTTTAGTCCCTAGTTTGAGCTCATTACGTCAGATGTGTTAATTGGTACTTGGTGCACTTTTTTGAACGTTAGTTACCGGTTTCATCCTTGCAAGCTGGAACGTCTGGAAGTCTAGACATCATAATCCTCCTCTTAACAAGATTACTAGTTTCATGTGTTTTCTAATGGGATGGCGCTGCATTTAATGAGAAGCCCGGGTTCGATTCCCGAATCCATCTTCTTCCGTCTCTACTCTAACCTAACCCATACCTAACCCTAATTTACTAGACTGGTAAAGAAGTTGGTTTTATATTTATATAGTGGTGAGACCTCGTGGTAACACCATTCATGTGGAGTATTGATGATAGGTGACACTCTTACCTTCTTTATGTTATGGTGGATTTGAACGTAATCTGCTCGGTATGTGATGTAATGGCAACAAGCAGCCACACGGGGGAGGAAAAGACATTCTCTTAGCCCAGATGAGGGGTCTCTAGGCCTACTCTGCATCAAAAGAGCCGTTTTTGGTCCCTCCTCCACCAAATCAAATAAATCTGGAGCCACAAAATTTGACACCTAAATTGAAGACACAGCGTATCAAGTTTGATATCTATATATATATATATATATATATATATATATGTTATACTATGTATAAAAAAAGTAATAACCTATAGTTTGTTGCAATCATGCAATTTGTAGTTGTAGAATGTGAGGTTTATCTTGGTTTACAAAAATATTAAAACACTTTTTTATTATTTTTGTGTCACAGTATCAACTTGATCTCCAAAATAAGAGAAGTCCCCTTTGAAAGAAAAATAAAAAAGGCCACTATTTATTTCCATTTTCTTCAAAGCTCCAGGGAGCCCCTGCAGAGGGGTGGAGGTTTGCTGACCCCTAGCCCTGACAGTGGTCTTGTACTCTCGTGAGACCATCCCGATATTGAAGTTCACGTTTCGCCGTGAAACGTAAAGTGATGGTCTCATGGGGCTTGTGAACTTGAATGTGAACAGTTGTTTTGGAAAGTTCTTTCTGATCCGAAGGTGGGGTTGTAATATAGAGTATAAGGTTAGAGTTGAGATGTTGTAGGGTAGTAGTCTTCCAGTAGCCTATTTTGGAAATGTACTTCTATTTTACTTTAGTGTTGTTATATTGTTATTATCCCCGACATAACAATTTTTTTTTTTACTTTTTATTGTATGTAAACTACTACCAAACATTACCATGCAAGTAATGTTATTAACCTTGTTGAACCACCATGAAAATCGATTGTTCAACCTACAATACTCCACTTGTGATATAGTTATTCTGGCAGTGTTTTTTGAAGTGTCCTCACCCTGTCGTGTTAAGGCGTTTAAGTGTTTTTATGTGTATTTCTAGACACATGGTACAGACTAACCTCCACTACTGTAGTTAGTCCAAAACATCAGAGAAATGATCAGAATGCATGTGTCTCCGGCTCCATATTGGTCTGTCTACTCTGACCTTCTGGCATGCAGGGGCACACACACACACACACACACACACACACACACACACACACACACACACACACACACACACACACAGCACCGCACAGATTTGCACTCAGACATACACATATACATGCACACGCATAGCACACTTACACACACACACTTACACACACACGCACAGACGCATGCACTTACAAACCCACACACACACACACACACACACACACACACACACACACACACACGCTAACACATTCAGGTTGTGTTGCAGGATGAGTGACTGTAGGATGAGGCACTGCACACATACACATATGGGACCTCAGAGAAACACACACAAACACAAACACACACACACACTCACGCACGCACGCGCGCGCACGCACGCACACGCACGCACGCACGCACGCACACACACACACACAGACACCCACACACTCAGGTTCTGTTGCAGGATGAGTAACTGTGTCGTCCACCCAACCCTGAGCGATGTTGTCTTGCCGTGACACGGCGCTAACAGCACTGGCAGCTGCTGAGGAGCCCAGCGGCTCAAATGCGTCTCTCTGTGTATCACCTGCACACAGGGAGATTATATATACACACCCTGAGCCATGAGACGGGGCTTCACGTGCTGCTCTCTTTGGGCTGTGTTCCCGTTCAGCTTCCCCAGCGCTCCGTCCTAAGGCGCTATCCCTTGCGCTTTGAGCAGTAGGAGACGAGGAGCCCTAGTGTTGGAACGTGAGAACACCGGCATGGGGAGGGGAACGAACAGGGGGCAGCGGAGTGGCCCGAGCGCTGACAGTTGAGGATTTGCGATACAGTTTGATGCGGTTTTGAAGGTTTGATTGCTCTGTGGATCTCATCACCCTCAACACCCAACTGGTGCTGAGCTTTTCTGTCCCGGCTACCTCTGTGGATGGAGGCTTGGACAAGGACCAGACGGTCCCTGCAGCACAGAACGGTGCTACTAGTGCTGCTGGTGTTGTGTTAAATGCAGGGACAAAATAGTATATTCTAATAATAGTTTGGGTGACCGCGCTCTCTCCCTCAGAGCTCTGAAGCCCTGGAGAGGTCAGGGTCTTGCTGCAAGTTCAAGTTCAAACTTTGAATCTATCTCCAGGGGAAATTCTTTCTGCATCAGTAACACACAACAGCATACACCAAACCAAAATACACATCACTTCATCAAACATACACAGTCAACAAGTCAGTCTCTCCACAGGAGTCCCAACAACAACTTGGCCAAACCAGTGACTAAAGAGATGAAGACGTCCGGTCTGTGTTTTATAATGGAAGGCGTGACGAATTTTGGCTAATGCCACTTTTCCATTTGGTCTTTTCAGGCTCATGTCTGCTGACCCCCGCTCACGGCTGCTTAGCGTGTTAGCCCTGTCTTCCACTAACAGCTGGTAACCGTGTGAGCTGTCCCGTGCTAACAGCTAGACGCGTGTTAGCCCGGTTCCCTGAGAGGCACGCTACAGCCAATAAACACGACGCAAATCGGAGCTTTTACGACGTGGGGCTTCAGGGTTGCTGTGGCCCCCCACAGACATCAAGGCGTTACAATGCTAAATAGCTCAGCGTTAATGCAGGTCGGGGACACGGTATGACCTTGTTTAGTCCACTCTGTGACTCTCTGCTTTTCGCAGCTCAGGATTCCGCAGGCTGAGGGAAGCAAGTGGGTCAAGGATTCCTCCTATGGTCAGAGTCGGTCTAATCGTTTTCTACAGCACTGCATGCATGTTGCGTTCATTACTGGGTGTTTGTGTGGGTGTACCTGCCACGGTGTTGGCTATGAACCAACAGGGCTGGGTGGTGAGAGGATTGATGGGCTCTGGTCGGTTCAGGTGTTTCGGTGACATTCTCCCTGTCATGCCAACGAGTACGGCACTAGGACCCCGCCTCACGCACACCGGCCTCACAGCAGTATGTCACCTCACCCTGGATGCATGTGGACATCTGAACATGCAGTCACATGAATGTGTGCATATGCACAGGCGACCACACACATACACGCACACACACACACACACACGCACGCATGCACGCACGCTCACGGATACAAGAACTTACACACAAATGCATACAGGCACGTACACACACACACAAATGCATACAAGCACGTACAAACACAGGTTTGCATGCATGCTAACGCGTACATACCCACACACACACACACACACACACACACACACACACACGTGGAGTCACGCCAAGTGGTGGTCCGTCCATCATTGTGTACGTCCCCTCTTTCATCCTGACTCTCATCAGACTTTTTATGGACAGACCCTGCAGAGACAGGTCCAGTTACACCGCCAGCCCTCCTATCTCCCTCCTGTCCTATGCGTACCTTTGTCTCAGCGTCGCTCCTCCCAGTGGGCATATAAGACCAGTGCCAGGAGTACCCAGGAGTAACCACAAGTGACCCGGCATAACCAGCAGTGACCAGGAGTAACCAGGAGCGACCAGGACTTACCAGGAGAAACAACATCTTGAAGCAGGAGGGAATCGAACCTGTGACCAGTCTGGATAATGCCCGCCAACACCAGGATCCTTGGTCCCGACAGGAAACACAGTGAGAAATACTAATAACTACTATAATTACATATAAAGTAAACGTATTTACAACATATTAATTACATATTGATCACAATACCATTAAATACATACTGGGGTTAATATTCTGAAACGTCAATGTACATATTTTTCAGTTTTTTAACTGTGTGCAAAAACAACTACTTTAACATTCGATCTACTATAGATATTGACTAAGGTTGTTACATTTTTAATTGAAGTTGATGTCCTCAAGGTTGTTTCTGATTGGATGGAGACAGGTGATATGTAGCCGTGCTGTTAAGTGACCGGTCAATCACAGCGCTCAAGGGACCTACTAATAAAGGTTTCATGTTTAACGTTAGGGTCAGAAGAACTGTAAAACAGCTAAATGACTTCATCTGTTTTTAACGGTTTAATAATCACAAACATTTACATTAATATTCAGGCTATTTGGTCGACGCTTTTATCCAAAGGTACTGACAATAAGTCCATTTGTCACAAGAAAGAGAAACAACGATACAACATACGAGAATACCAATAAACCACCATGCATGCACATGCATGTTTGTTTTGGTCTTTCAGTGTCGTGTTTTCGCGTTTATTTATCTGTTCTTTACCAGTAACCGTGAACAAGGTGGTCTGGGGTGAATCAAGGATGCTGGCGCAGTAGCGCTTCTGCCGTCTGGCAAATGTAATTAGTAGACTGAACGAGAGTGAGACCCGCCAGAGCGCTCTCCCGGAGCTCTTTAACGGCCTCCGATAAGTCACCCGCCAAGTCTCAAAGGGGCGCTTGTTTTCACCACCTGCTATATTCAAACACCAGCTTAACATTCCCCGTGCTGCCCATCCGGCCCTCTTATGTAAATAATATCTCTGAGCCCAGTATTATATACCTTTTAAACCCAATTACAACTATTCAGATAACACCTTTAAACCTATCCATAATGTTATTATGTAATACTTTGAAACCCTAACATGGTTATTAATATGTTATATCTGAACAACGTGAACTCGAACATAAGCACTATAATTCCTCCATACGTAACCCTTACTATTAATACAAACCCTCTGAACAAGTATTGTAATGCCTCCCTTAATCCAACCATAACTCTAATATAATACCTTTAGACTAAAGAATAACTCTTATATATTACCTCATAACTATTATTATAATTCCTCTTAACAAAACCATAACTTTTATAATAGTTCTAAAATATAAAGATTACTACTAATATTTCACTGAAACATAACCATAAGTATACATATGATAGCTCTAAACCCCACCACGATAATTTATTTAATAGCTCTAAACATAACAATGACTAATAATTTTATCGGTAAAACATAACCATAACTATTAATATAACGGCTCTCAACATGAACATTACTATTAACATGATAGCTCCAAATACAACCAAAACTATTAATAAAATGACTTTAAACTTCGCCATAACTATTATATAGTAACTCTTAACATCACCATAACTGTAAACATAACAGCTCCAAAAATCAGACGTAACCAGCCTACTTCTACATTCCACTTTAACTACTAATAGAATCTCCGATCCGGCAGCGCCCTGACCTTTGCCCTGGGTTCCTGGAGGTTTACTGGAGTGTGAGATTCATCACATGTTTCCACAACACAAGACATAAATCAGTTCCATAGTCCATCCATCTTACCATTATTTCCATGGTCCATTCAACTAACCATTCTTTATTTTTGATCAATACTTTAGTATATCAAATCTAAGAAATTAGAGTAAATGCCTATCATGCATTACAAGAATGCAACTAGAATTTGCTTGTTTTCTCTGACAAGCAGCTGAGGAAAAAAAAACGAAAGCATTCATTTCATAATGGACCGTGAACACATAAAACAGCACAAGACGTTTTAGTTTTGACACATGCCCACTAATCAACGCAGCCTTGCACTTGACTGCACACGCAGTCAAGTTATGACAGCCGTGGGCTGTCCTAATGTGAGGACGAGTGCTGGTGGCAGTAGATCCTGGATGTAACAGATAGTGTGTTTTAGTAACGAGAGCTACTTGATGCCTGTCCCTTGCTGTGGTTTTAGCTGGCTGATGACTGGCGTTGTAATGCAGAGAATTCAGCTTCTCAACCTGAGCACAGAGGAACAAACCACAGAATAGCCCCAGAGGAAACCAAAGGGCTGCTACAGTATACTCAATAACACAAACCAGTACAGTATTTACTACACACTTAATAAGAACATCACACGATATGTAAAACCAGACAGTTGTGGCCATATGGGTTTAAGTGTGACGACGTCAAAGAACCGTTAACACACTTCCTGTCGGGGTAAACTGTTGATCCACAAGACGACCCGTCAGTAATTTAATCCACGTCTCTGCAGAGTCAATGGTGTGCAATGGTGAGAAGATAACTATTGATGCAGCCATGTCAGGCATGGGTCTGGGCTAATGTACCTCCTGGTCTGGAAGGTGGACCTCCTGCTGAATGACTTAGTCCTGGGAGGAGGAGAACCTGGGCAGTAATTCTATCCTTGCTACTTCAGTTACTCCATGTTTACGTTGCTTTGAGTGGACACCACGGAGTGAATACAGGAGACACGGCTAGCGATATAAAGATGGCATCTCCCCTTACATCTCCTGTAGCATGGACGCCCGAATGTGCCGTCTAAGTGGGAATCTATCTGTAGCCTGTGCTCTAGATAGAGCCCATCCTTTTTCTCCTACACATCCATCTACGTTTGCTCTAACACCTGCTGTTCTCTCTCCTCAGCCAAGAGGTCTAAAGATGGGAGCCCCCCAGCAGGTACCGCCCCATGCGAGCTCATCCCCTCTTTAGTCTGAATGCTCTGTGGAATCCGTCTTAAATGTCTTTTGGTTGGATTTACCTTACATGACCCTCTTCTACTGCCATCCTTTAGTTAGGTTATTATCCTCTACAAGTTGAGTCTTTAAATTAGTTTGTTTAACTCTATCTATTAGTTAGTTAGTCATCTATTTATTGTTCTGTTAAATATCTATAAGTTGGTCTATTGAGTTCAATTCCTTTACTGTGTTCTCCTGTCTGTTCTCTAGAGAAAATCCCAGAATATGAAGCCAACATACCAGAACCCAAGTGCCGAGCAGACCTCCTCAAATGTAAACGTACATCAATACATCAACGTACATAATCTGTTCCTACAATCTTCCCCTTAACAATTTTGCTTCAACAGTTAGCCAACTGACAAAATGTCCTGTCTCTTCGCATTGCATTATGATGCATAGTAATATCATGCTGTACTTTTCGCCAACAGACACCAATCCCTGTCTCATCTCGTTGCGTTATGATTGAACAGTAACTTCATATCAAACTATTATAGACCTTCCCGTTAACAAGCCAAATAGATATGAGCAGAATAATAAAATATACAACTATGGATATTCTGCAAATTCTGGAGAACTACGGGAGAATGTTTTCTCTGCGTGACTTACAGGGCGTGTACAATGAAAATCAGGAGGGGTAGCAAGAATTGCGTGCTGTTTTGGCAAATTGTGCCTTTCACACACATAACAAAACTGCTAAATGTATCTTAAGCTATCTTTAGGTGTGTGATCTCTCCTCTTCTACAACATCTGTGCAAGGTGTAATGCCTATAAGAGTGACATCATCTTTCCAGATTCGATGAAGCTGACCATGGACGATAAGACAGCCAATAAGACTCTTTGGGTCACAGAGGCCGGAGCCAAGGTGGCGCGTATGACGGACACCTCCACCTGTCCCGTCCTGGATCGCCCTGAGCGATACGAGCACGCACCCCAGGTACGACAAGTACACAACGAATACATAATCTCTCAAAATATACATACCAAAAATACACCACAGGTAGGGCTCCACATGGCGTAGAGCTCTTTTTCCTGGGGAGATGTTCTATTCTGTATGGGCGTGGTCAACAGGAGAGGGTCGTGGTCTAATCAAGAGGGGACGTGATTTGAACATACTCCTTTTTGGGGTTACTGCAATCGAAAAAATGGAGTAGGTTTGAATCACAGGTTCATAAAATGGTGTTCAGAATACATCTTTGGTTCTAAGTCTACCAGTGCTGATGGAGAAGAAGCATAACGAGCGTAGAACCTTGGTCAAGATGTAGAACCAGCCCCCCCCCCCCAAACATCCTCCTCCATCGTTGTGTTGTGTTGCAGATTCTCTGCAAGGAGGGCATCGCCGGTTTCCGTGGTTACTGGGAGGTGGAGTACTCGGGCTGGGTGGTGGTGGGCTTGGCCTACGAGGGTGCAGCGAGGAGGAACGGCCAGGGCCCCTGCGGCCTGGGAGAGAACGAGGGCTCCTGGGGTCTGGGCTGGGCCGGCTCCAGCTACCACTACTGGCACGACGGGCAGGATCAGGAGATCTCCCACCCCCAGTGCCCTCTCCTGGGGCTGTACCTGGACCAGCCAGCTGGGCTGCTCAACTTCTACGCTGTGGAGGAGGTGGGGGAGGAGCAGAAGGAGGTGCATCTGCTAAAGCAGGTCAGGGCCACCTTCAAGCAGAAGATGATGCCTGGTTTCTGGGTGGGAACCCAGTCTTACTGCATTCTCCGCAGCTAGGAAGGGAACCGGCCAGTCAACTAGAGAACCGCTAGTCAGACCCCTAGAACCAGTCCAACAATGAGAGCACCTGTTAGACCCCCTAGAAACAGTGATCACACTAGAATCGACCTGGCCATTAGAACCAATCAAACGACTAGAACTAGCAAAACCCCTAGAACCAGTCAGTCCACTAAAGAAAGAGGCAGACCACTAGAGCCAGTGCAGGAGAGAACCAGTCAGACCAATAAATCTAACCAGTAATAAATCTAGTCAGTCCACTAGAACGACTATAAACGAGATAGCACTCCTGTTTAGAAGTAGTTATATTTTCATAATGTGCATTGTATATGAATGGCTGTTTTGTTAATGTACATTGTACATGGTAATAAGTTGTGATTATATACATGATTATAGAGACTGAAACCTGTAAAGTCTACTATTTACAACTATATAACTAGTATTTAAAATAAGTATTTAATGATATAACTATTAACATTCTGCTTATTATAATTTAAAACATGTATTTACTGTATTTGATGTACTACTGTATTGTCTCTCATTGGGCATGCGTATACGTATTACTATAGTTTTAATGAACTGAGGTGTGTATGTATTTGTATCTTTTATTAATAATTATATGTTCAAGGCCAGTGTTGAATAAAAGGTCAAACAAAGTCAGTGTTGGTCTCTAGTTGTTAAACTGGCATACACTACCTCCAGCCACAACTGTTACTGACTGCTTATACAGCTGAGACGTCTCTCAATCTCAATTTGCATCTCAATCTCAGCACCGTTTTCGAAATCGTGATCCAATGGGTCTGACGACGCAGCCTCACATTTCCAAGAGGCTGAAGACGTCCTGCTGGTTTTCCACGATGTCATACGATCTCCCCAGGAGAATACATCCCCCAGCGCCCACTCCCTCTCTCTTAGAAGAGCCCACCTTGAAGCCGATGCCGTATATGTTCTCAGGGGACGCTCTCCGGAAGATTCACACCTATCCCCATGCCGACAAGACCAAACACTGGCATAGTAAGCACCAAGTCAAGTGATGAACGTTATATTACAATGTCTCCTAGTCAACGCTATGTCTCTATGTTTTGGATCGACCAGTAGCTGATGTTTTCCAGGTCATTGTTATTTATTGTGAGGAGTCTGTAATGTTGGACTGTGATCAAAGTGGTTCTTTGGGGTCCAGCATGTATTTTTTTATCTCTGCTTTATGTATCATATTTATTTATTCATCGATTGCATTCTCCTTCGATACCCATCCTTGAGAGTGCAACATCTGAGAGTTCATTTTCTAATTCAGGCGATAATATAAATGTAAAACTCTGTTGTACAAACCTCCAGCCATCCACCAGTACTTTACATCTGCCATTGGCAAAAAGCCACGGCTGATCACATACTGCACACACAAACGTGGAAACGAAGATTTCCCCGGCTTGTGCTCAAGAACGTACTACATTTTGTCACAGTTCCGTATAGCTGGACAAGGATAGATGAGCCCTGTGTTTACCCTTGACCCTGGGACTGGGAGGCGGAATGTTCCGGCCGGAGGAGAAGCAGGACCCCTGGGGTCTGTGCTGGGGTATCAGTTCCTACCAGGTATGGTACGACGGGGCGTAGAAGGACCTCAGGGACGTGGCTTTTCTTGCCCACGCTGGGCATGTCGATCGACAAGCCCGCCGGGGTCATCTGCTTCTACTCCGTCCGCAGAGAGTGTCCGGATGGCCGCCCGACCGTCCTGCTGCACAGGCTCACAGGGCCAACCGGTCTGCCCGGCGTTTGGGACCTCCTGGGGAGGAACCAGGTGTAGGGTCTGGTCGGTGCCCACTCTTCTCTCTAGAGGAGAACCAGATCCACATCTGTCGATGGCTCCAGAATGAGAAAAAGTATTTTTTAAAGCCGTGGTCAGGAGGTATGACTTTCCCTCTACCGATGCTACAGAATAATATGTCTATTGAGAGTGTGTTTATATATATATATATATATATATATATATATATATATATATATATATACATATATATATAGATATGAATACAAGTCTTGAATTTTAACTGATGAACACACTTAATGACCGATAATTTTAAATAAATTGATATTATTGTTTGTACAATTGATTTATAATGTCTTCTCAAATCCGTCTCAAAATCCTGACCGCCACTTTGAGGTGTAGTTACCAGTGTCCTTCGTGTACAATTACAATACCAGCAATGTCTGCACTGTCTCAAACCTTAAAGAGCTGTGGTCTCCGGTTCCATGTCGTCTTCAGGGACGTGAGCGTGTTTAAGGCATCTTACTAACTTACATCTGCTGCTTCCTCACACCTTGTTGAACCCCATCCCTATCTCACAAGTAGCCATGTCACAGCGCGGCAGCGAGAAGTGCTTCACACGTGGCTAAATATCAAAGTTTGATCATGTCTGGGGCACCTCAACCCTTCAAAATATAGAAATCGAATATCTATAAGCCGGCCACCCCATGTGATCCCATAAACAAACCCAGCCTTGGGACGCCCTCATCAACGGGACTCTTTCCAGAGTAGCGCCTAAGGAATAAAATTTGGCATCCACGCCTGACATAATAAATTCTAAGGCCATTACGTAAGGATCGCGAAGCTATAAATAATCACTGTTAATCACTAACCCGAACCAACCTGTTTGACCAATAGTTCTCACGTCGTCAAACTGAAAGATGTCCTGTCCAGCTCTTCTGTGTGTGTGTGTCTGAAAATTAACGATGAAAGCTTAAACCTTCCGTGTGGGTTGTGGGTGTGGTGTGTGTGTGTGTGTGTGTGTGTGTGTGTGTGTGCGCGCGTATGTGTTGTTCTGTAGGTTATCTTAGGATGTCGGATTCCTCCAACAGGTGGGAACAAAATCATGTCTCATTAATCTGTCAGAGCCCAGCTGTTTTATTATAGTACATTCAAGTTCATACTGGATCCTTTCCTAATGCAGACGTATTACCTATTACCACTGCACCTCTCAACCTACTATTACTACTGCCCGACTCTACCTATTATTAATCATGCCCTGCTGTACCTATCATTCTTCATGTACTGCATTAATCTGTATTGCTGCTGCCCTACTCTAGCTACAAGCTGAGTCATTAACTCTCTTAAATTATAGTAACTTCATTAAACTGTGTTACCCATACCTATGTTAAGGATAATAAACTCTATCAATTATGTAAGGCCTACACTCAATTAACTAAATGAAACTGCATTGACTATATTACCGTAATAACTATATTCAACTACATTTATTGTTATTATTTAACTCTTTAATAAACTACAGAACTATAGAACTATAGCACTTTGTTATATTCCAGCCATGATTCCCTGGAAGCTGCGTTCCGCTTGCTGCTATATATCTTCCTTGAACTTGTACTACAAATACATAAATGGACTCATCACTCCTGCAGTTGTCCAACTAAACCATGAAGTGATGTATAGCCTAGCGTAGCATAGAATAGCATCAGGTGGCTTCTCAATGCTGTGATTGATGGTCCGGAGAACATATGGTCTGAACAACAAGTACAAAACAAAGTCTTCATGGATAAGAAATTCAAAATTAGAGGTGTTGATCATCAGAAAGCTATGTATAACTCATATATATGGCTCTAATATATATAACTCATGCGCAAGCTGGTCTATATTTGTTGGCTTACGCTTGGCATGTGAGGGTAACTGTATGCTCATGTCATTGGCAAAGCTCCGAAAGTAACACTATACACACACAGGCACACATATACGCATGCATGCATGCACGCATGTACGCATGCACGCATGTACGCATGCATGAAAGGTGTGCATTATTGATCCTGGACTGTAAATGTGGGGGTCCCAGCAGAATGAACAGGAAAATACATTAATTAAAAAGAGATAAAAATGAAATATTATCTAATATATAGAAATGACTAGTAGCAATGTAGATACAAATAAGTTATTAAAGACATTATGGACAGGTAAGGTTGACACAAACTAAACTACCGGCCAAAGCACCAATAATATGTGCTAAAGGTGTGTGTGTGTGTGTGTGTGTGTGTGTGTGTGTGTGTGTGTGTGTGTGTGTGTGTGTGTGTGTGTGTGTGTGTGTGTATGTGATGCTTCTGTACTGTTAGATCCTGTAGTTGTTTCTAGCCCATATGCTCCGGTACTGTTAGATCTTGTTATTGGTTCTGGTCCTGATGCTCTGGTACTGTTAGATCCTGTTGTTGGTTCTAGTCTTGATGCTGTACAGTACAGTACCAAACTGTAACAGAGTGAAGAGTGTGTGGCAGTTGCGGCTGAGCTCCTTGATGATACGCTGGGCTGTCCTCTTGCAGCGCTGGGTGGGGAGGTGCTGGTTCTAGAGCTGCTGGTTCTAGAGCTGCTGGGTCTAGAGCTGCTGGTTCTAGAGCTGCTGGTTCTAGAGCTGCTGGTTCTAGAGCTGCTGGTTCTAGAGCTGCTGGGTCTAGAGCTGCTGGGTCTAGAGCTGCTGGGTGTAGAGCTGCTGGTTCTAGAGCTGCTGGTTCTAGAGCTGCTGGGTCTAGAGCTGCTGTGTCTAGAGCTGCTGGTTCTAGAGCTATTGGGTCTAGACCTGCTGGGTGTAGAGCTGCTGGGTCTAGAGCTGCTGGGTGTAGAGCTGCTGGTTCTAGAGCTGCTGGTTCTAGAGCTGCTGGGTCTAGAGCTGCTGGTTCTAGAGCTGCTGGGCGTAGAGCTGCTGGGCGTAGAGCTGCTGCACCACTGGCAGCTCAGAGCTGATGCTCCGCTGGCAGCTCAGAACTGATGCTCCGCTGTCTCCTCCACCCACCTATGGAATATCTTGCATTCGAGGGTGGTGCAGAAGGACAGGACTCCCCGAGTTACTGCTGTAGGAGCTGGACAGTGCCCATGAGGCCACGCCCACCCCTGTAGCCATCAGCGTGCGTTGCCTTGACAACCCTGGTGTGGTGTGACCAGGTTAGTTCACCCCCTCTCCACCGTCTCAATCCTCCTGCTTGTTTCCTGAGGGACACTGGCGCACTCTGCTGCATGGATGAAGCATCACAGGGCAGGAAGGGTACACAACTACATCCCCCATGATCCCCTGGGGTTCCCATTCCTGGGCATCTAGTGGCAGTGGGCTCTGGGACTGGGAGTCAGTAACATGAGATGATACAGTTGCCACGCACCTGTCAGCCTCCACAGCTGATTGGCTTGTTGAGCTTGAGCCGGCAGCGTGTGGGGTAAGGAGGGAGGAGGGGAGGGAAAAGGGAGGGAAGGAGGTAGGGAGGTTTGTAAAGTACTTTGCCCCCTGTGAGTGGAGCTCATCCGGGGTGCTGGAGGTCACGACCTGGCAGTCGAAGGAAATAACTGAGACATGTGCGCTGCTAAGTATAGGGTCCCTAGGGAACCACCTGGTTCCAGACCCTCCACTCTCCCTAGACCAGAGGACCCCAGCCCTCAACCTGGACCTGTCTTAAGAGAGCCTGGACCCTAGACATGGAACTGGACCTGTCTTAAGAGGGTCTGTTGGTGGGAATGGGAGCAAGTCGATGGATTATATATATCAGCCTCAGTCCCACTCCCTTCTTTCCTATCTCACTGGCTGTGCTAATAATACCACTGGTATCTCTGAACAGTAATACACACACACACACAAACACACACACGGACACTCACACACTACAGTAATAGTCTGGCGGGTAGCTATCACTACTTTGGAAGTACTACTCTGGCTTCTCTTTCCTGCCCGATGGGAAGCCTCCTCTCAATGTGTCTTGAAGACACCCCTTTCTCCGGCAGCAGCAGCTCCAGGAAACAACAAGGACTATTTGAGTATTTTGAGTATTGAGTTTGACCGAATTTTCAGAAACATTGCTATGTATCGCACCAGTGTTTATCTTCCTGTGTTCATGACAACACAGCTTCTGTCTGGGTGAGGAGGGCGGGAGGGTGAGACGGATGAGGAGGTTGAGAAGGGTGAGGAGGGTGAGGAGGGCGAGGAGGGTGAGAGGGTGAGGAGGGAACATTTTTCTCCGGAAAAATAATATCCCACGCTCTGCAGACAGCGAGAGAGAGAGAGAGAGAGAGAGAGAGAGAGAGAGAGAGGCAACACAGGGACTGTACTGTTCTACAAGAGGTAGAGAGAGCTCTACAGAAGAGAGGAGGAGAGAGAGAGAGAGAGAGAGAGAGACAGAGAGAGAGAGAGAGAGAGAGAGAGAGAGAGAGAGAGAGAAGAGAGAGGGAGCTCGACCAAAGGGGGAGGGAGGGAGGGAGGGAGGAGAGTGTCAGGGTGTTGGCAGTGTTCAGCTGGGGCAGGAAGTTTGACAATCGGACGGACAGGGTTAAAAGAACTGCTGTCTCCAAGACAACCGGTGTCAACGACAACGGGACAACTGGTCTCTCGGAGCAGCGGACCAGAGGACAGACGGACAGACAGGACGGAGAGGACGGGAAGCAGGCTTGTGTATCCCAGGGACAGACAGCACGTTGCGCCCAGGGGGACAGCAGCCAAATCGGGTCGGGCTGAGAGGAAGAAGCTGAGAGGGAACCGGCAGCCAGACCAAGGTACTGTGATATGGCTCCTACCTATAAATGTCTACCTATGCATTACCCTACACACTGGATTACTTATATGGTTCTTGGT
The DNA here is from genome assembly GCF_949987615.1 of Pollachius pollachius. Taxonomy (NCBI): domain Eukaryota; kingdom Metazoa; phylum Chordata; class Actinopteri; order Gadiformes; family Gadidae; genus Pollachius; species Pollachius pollachius. The sequence continues at coordinate 5,298,362 of NC_136952.1, forward strand.
CTGTATATACCATTATACACTACTAGACACAAGTTCATTTAGATGGCTCCTGGTCTACCTGTGACATTACACTACACACTAGATCACTTAAATGGCTCCCAGTCTACCTACGACATTATACAACACACTAGATCACTTACAGTATATGGATCTTGGTCTACCTATGACATTACCCGGCCTACACACTAGTGAACTTAAGTGGCTCATTCGTAAGTAATATACCAAGATAAAGAGATTTAGGAAGTACAGGTAACAAATTAGGATGAAAAGAATCTCAGAATAAACTTCAGATTGTATCACTTTCTTTCTGTGTATTATTGTTACTGTAATGCTGTTGATTACTATTGCGCAGTCTGCCTGGGTTGAGATGAATCTGTTGATGAAGTCTTTGTTTACACAGTCCTTTGTTTTATTGATGAATTAGCATGCTCTTTATCTGCAATGAGTTCAGCTCTTCTACTAGCTATATCTTATGTATCTTTCCAAACTAAATGTCTCTGACCCATATATCTGCTATATCTCAGTTATATCTACAGATATTGATCTAGCTCACCTATAGCTTGTCTATATAAAAGACCTATACCTCATGCATGTCTGTCATCTATCTCTCATCTATTCATATTATAGAAGATATATCTCATATATGTCTCATCTTGTCTATCTCTATAGCAAATATCTCCCCAAAATCTTGTCTATGAGCTGAACAATCAAGAACTGACTTGAGAACTTCTCCGATTTATGTTTTGTGATAATCTAGCTCTCCTAGTCTACAATGCACTTAGTTGAGTTGTAACGCTGTTGTTAATCCTTAGAAAAGTAGAAACAGTTTGGAAAGCATTTTGCTATTTTCTATCTATTTTAACAGTAGCAACTCCCAATAATACCAAAAATACAACCACAAAGTTTGATGTTTCGAAAAACATATTCAGCATCACCAATAAATAGTGTGTTAGATGTAAATATTCATACCATATCCCATGTATATCTCTAAGCTGTGTTCGTGTCATCACTACGGGAGGTTAAACACACTCTGTTGATGTGGTGACTCCGCGAGGAGCGGTGTGGATGCTAATGTTGTGGTAGCGACAATTAGCATCCCTGTGTTCCGGGAGGTACTCTACATGCTAGTTTGGTGTGAACCTCCAGACCGCCACAAAGCACCCTGTGTGCATGGAGGACAGAGCTGGTGTTCATCCGCCCTCCACGCGTCTCTAGCATGTCAAATCCTCTGCCCACACACACTTTGACCCCACGAATCAGCAGGATTCTCCAAATATTTCCCTACACCCACAGACCGCTTGTGGGCTGGAAGGTCGCGGTGGCGGCTGTGTTCTTCTGTTGTTCTGTGTCCGGGGGGCCTTGGGGGGGGGTGTGCAGGAGCAGATGGAGGTGAAGAGCGCTGATCATGGGGTCGGGTGGTTGGCCTGCGTCATCACAACATCCCTCGCTCGCTGGCTCCTGTGTGGGAGAACGTCCACACAAAGACTCCTCTGGATGTCTCCACCGTCTTCATGTTTATTTCATGTTGGGGGGGGGACGTGTGCTGGATTGTTAAGCCTGCTAGACCGTCAAGTGTGTAGGTAGAATGCGTTAGATTGATATGTGTGTAGGTGAAGTATGTGACATTGTTAAGTGTGCAACCTGGTATCACACATTTTTGTTTCTTTGCATGTAAAGGGTGTTAGATTTTTTGGTGTGTAGGCTAAGTGTGTTGTTGTAAAAGAGAAACTTGCAGATTGGTAATGCTGGCAAATTAATGTGGGGAAGGTATCTTATGAATAGATTCTAAAGTGATGTTCATGATTTTAGATGATTTTCCCCGTTGCTAATGGCGTTATGTCTCATTGGACTGTGTGTCTTTTGTGCTGCACATGCACGTTCTATTACAAAAACGAGTCCAGTTGTAATTCTTGTGAAAAAAAACCTTTTTGAACTATCCTTGCTGTACTTTCCCATCACTGGGCGGCCCATAGCCCTTTTCGGTTGTTCGATTGTTAAGTATGTTTAAGTGTGTTAGAACAGCGCTTCCCAACCTTTCCTGGTGTTTTGCATGGCTTCATTGACACCAGAAATCTTGCCAACGAATCCCTTCCTTTCACCTGATATAATACAACCATCACTTAGCATCATTATCAATATTAGAGTGGCCTAGGCGTTAAAAATGGAAGACGCTGAGGAGAAGTTATGCATGGGGGGGGGGGGGGGGGCAAGGTTGGTCCCGTGGTTTCAGAGAGTCACAGTGAATTCCTCTACCCTTCCTCCCACATGTCCAAGGCTCTCCCCCTATCTCACGGCCCGCCCCCTACGTTATTCAGACACGCCCCATTCTCACTGGCCGCACCCCTAGCATGTCCCTCATTCCTGTGCGGTTGCCAGGTTGGCTTTCACACACTCCCCGCCTGTTACCACGGCGATGCAGCTGTCACCTGTCACATGACACAGCGGGGGGGGGGGGGGAGAGAGCGGCCGAGAATAGAACGCAGAGAAGGAGAGGAGGAGAGGAGATGAGGAGAGAGGATGAGGAGGAGGGAGGTGAGGAGGAGATAGGGGATGAGAGAGAGAGGGAAGGGGAGGAGAAAAGAGAGGAGGAGAGGGGAGGGGAAAAGAGGTGAGGAGTGGAGAGGACATGAGGGGGGAGGGAGAGGAGAGGAGCGAGCGGAGGGGGTGGGGGGGAGAGGCCATATGTCACCTGGTTGTGTTGTTGGTCCAACTAAGTCTAATAGGGTCATATCTCTGCTATCTTTTCTATAGCTCAGCAATATCTCATCTATATATCATCTATATCTCATCGATATCTCATATATCACTGCACTAATTTGAAAAACGATCTTCCACTATTCTCTAATTATTTTGTTTTTCCTCTCTTCTCCTCTCCTCCTCCTCTCCCCCTCTTTCTCCACTCTCCTCTACTGCCCTCTGTTCGGCTCCTCCTTTTCCTCTTCTCCCCTCCTCTTTCTACTCTCCCTTTCTACTCTCTCCTCCTCTTCTCTCCTCTTCCTCCTCTCTCCTCCTCTACTGTCATCCTCTACTCTCTACTCCTCTCCTTTCCTCTTCCTCCTCCCTCCTCCTGTCTCCTCTCTCCTCCTCTCATCCTCCTCCCTCCTCCTGTCTCCTCTCTCCTCCTCTCTCCTCTCCTCTCCCCTCCTCCCCTCTCCTCTCCCCTCCTCCTCTCTCCTCCTCTCATCCTCCTCCCTCCTCCTGTCTCCTCTCGCCTCCTCTCTCCTCTTCTCTCCTCCTCCCCTCCTCCTCCCTCCTCCTGTCTCCTCTCTCCTCCTCTCTCCTCCTCTCATCCTCCTCCCTCCTCCTGTCTCCTCTCAACCCCTCTCTCCTCCTCTTTCCTCTCCCCTCCTACCCTCTCCTCTCCCCTCCTCCTCTCTCCTCTCTCCTCTCTCCTCCTCTCTCCTCTCCCCTCCTCCCCTCTCCTCTCCCCTCCTCCTCTCTCCTCCTCTCTTCCTCCTCTCTCCTCCTCTCTCCTCCCCTAGGATGGACGACCAGGACAGAGTAAGCCAAGCATCCAGCATGGCCACCGTCTCCTCCCTGCCCGTCCACAAAGTTTGTTTGCTTGCTTGCATTGCTTCATATGATGTCATTGGATAGCACTGCCACCGGAGGCTAGAATCATGTGTCATCATGTATGGCTTACACCTGTCGCCACACGCCCCCTCTATGGCCGCATGCTCACACACGCATGTGCTGCATGGAAAATATGATGATGACGGTGACAATGAAGAATGCTGTTATGTGATGGTGATAATGATGATGATGATGATGATAATGAAGAATGTTGTTATGTGATGATGATGATGATGATGATGATGATTGTCACAGTGACGGTGATGTTGATGGTTGTCATGGTTTCCCCAGTCCGGTGGAGGTGAGAAGCTCCAGTCGTTTGGGAAGAGGTACAGGTCGTCGAGAAGAGACCCAAACTGTCCTGTGGTCATCAGAGGCTGGCTCAACAAGAAGGTGCCTCAGCTCCGACCTCCTACACACACACACACACACACACACACAAACACACACCTCCTACCCTCACCTTCTAGCTCCTATACACACACCTCCTACGTAAAAGACGACAAAAAAAACGACTTCTTACACACACACCTCCTACATGGCTACGACCTCCTACACATACCTCCTACCTCTCCTACACAAAACTTCTTTCGACATAGACACACACACACACACACACACAAACGCACACACACACACACACACACACACACACACACACACACACACACACACACACACTCCAACCTCCAGCACACTTCCTCCGGCAAAAACCTATTTTCTTATTGTTCTTCTGTTATCTTGCGCCAACAGTTTAAATATAATTTAAAAAACATTGAATGATTTAACCCATATGACTTTAGCTGTTAACTGTATGATTTTGACAATTTTGACATTCTGCTTGTGTTATAAAGGACAGTGCAGGGTTGAAACTGTGGAAGAGAAGATGGTTTGTGCTGTCAAACTACTGTTTGTTCTACTATAAAGGTAAGTTAGCCCACAGCGCACACACTCCAGCGGACAGTAGTGCCAGCATGCTATCACACTAGCCTATTATCACACTAGTATACTGTACTACCATACTACTATCCTGTCATACTAGCACCCAAGTGTACTATCACACGCGCTGCCACCCTAGCAGACTAGCATACTGTCATTCTAGCGCACTAGTTAACTAACATGCTATCAGAATAGCACACTTGTGAACTAGCATGCTGAAAGATTGCTTTAGTCAACAGTACTGGAAAAGAACGACTTGGTCAGCACACATCTGGTACTTTGTGCCTGAGTGATTTGACTGAGTTCTGTGAGTTTTGTGTGTGTTTTCTTGCAGACAGCAGAGAGGAGTGTGTGCTGGGCAGTATTCCCCTACCCAGCTACAACATCCTGTTCTGCTCAACGAGGGAATGCAAGAACAGGAAGTATACATTCAAGGTGCTCTTCTTCAACCTTTGACTCACTCTTTGGCTGTAACCTGCCTGGCTGATAAGATTAATTGACTACTAATGAAGACTAATTAATAGTTTTAAATACAAAATAATGAAGTGTTGATTAAGACTAAATAATACCGTTTTTTAATAAAGACTAGATAATATAGTGTTTAATAATAAAGGATCAATACTATTTTTAATAAAGTAAATTAAAAAAAACTAAATAAATAAGTTTTAAATAAGGATTTAAGAACATACATTTTAATAACAAATACGAAATAACAAAGAGCTTTAATAAACACTAAATACGGGAGTCATACTGAAGAGCATAATGGAGTTCCAATAATGAATAGTGCTGTTGGTGCTGTGCTGGGAGCCAGGTGGTGCACCAGGGCATGCGGTCGTACTACTTCAGCGCAGACACCCAGGAGGACATGCTGGGCTGGGTCCGAGCTCTGGGCCAGGCCGCCGCCATGGAGCAGGAGGGCACGCTAAACAGGTGTGGAACCAGCAACCACCTGGCACGGCTCGATCCGAACCTGAACTGTACTCTTAATGCATATGCCAAACATTCAGCAAATATACAAAACAATCACACACAGCAAATATATAACCAACACATATACCAGCCATACAACAGGCCATTACCATACACACGCCGCAAATAAACACCTGACAACCACACCAAATATGCACCAAACGCACACAGACAATATACACCAAACACGCACACCAATCTTAGACCTAACATACACCAAACAAAGACCAAACACACCACACACCATCACACACTAAACACACACTAAAAAAATATCCAACACACCACCAGACACACACTAACACAAACCACCAAATCAATATTGTAACACAGATTTAACCGTTTTTCAACATATTTAACAGTATTTCTACAGACTTTCGCCATTACGTCAACAGCATTGTAACAGTATCGCGGCTTATATCTGTGCCTTTAGACGCTGCTGCAGCTACCAGGACTTCTCTCAGCTAGGGGGCAGCAGTGAGTCGGTGGCCAGCCCGTCCTCTGAGGGAGACTGTTTCCTCCAGAAGCCCCGACACGTCAGCCGAACGCTGAGCGAACCCAGCCACCTAACGGGGGCGCGGGGCCCGCATTCCCACGCAGAGCAGCGGGCGAGACGACCAAGGTACTAGTCATACACTAAAAACGTAATAAAACATAAATAATAATAAAATACATCCATACAGAAGAAAACAAGGAAAATACAGAAATACAGAAACAATTATAACGATACAGCTAATGTACATTGAAAGTTATTTTAAGTTACATTATTCAGTTTACAATGTACACCGTTCAACAGATGCTACTACCGTGCGTCAGGCGTAACGTTCGGTACTCTTTCTGCGTGTCTCCTCCCCCCTCAGCCCCTCCCCCAGTAGGGATCGCTGTGGTCTAGAGGACTCCGCCCCCTGCGGAGGATCCTTGACCCCTAGAGGTCAGCTGGGCTCGCGACCTCACACTCCAGTGGGGAGGGTGGACATCCGGCCCCAGACCGACCCCTTCATGACCCAACAGCCCCTCTTCTACACCCCTCCCTCCCCCAAGCACCAGTTCAGACCACACCCCCCCACCCCCGTCCTGGAGCGATGGCTCAACAAGGTAAATATTAGAATACTAGTACTACTACTCATACTGCTACTATTAATACGTAGCTACTAATACTGATGATACTATTACTACTATTACAATACTACTACGAATACTAACTAAAACAGACCCCAGTCCCCCAACCCTAGTACTGGTCAACCAGGTAAATACAATACTTGCGATACTATTCATACTAATCTAATACTACTATTTGCATTACTAATACTAACTACAAGGGACCTCAACCAGGTCAACACAACAAAAGTAATACTATTCATACTTATCTAATACTACTATTTACATTATTAAAACTAACTACAGGAGACCTCAACAAGGCAAATACAATACTAGTAATACCTTTACTTCTGTTATAGTACCAGTTTTTGATTGAGTGTGTGTGTGTGTGTGTGTGGGGGGGGGGGGTGTGTGTGGGTGTGTGTGGGTGTGTGTGTGTGTTTAGCCCGTAGCAACATACGGTTCTGTCCACCACGGCTCCAGCGGACGGAGACCACTAGCAAAGGTAACAAATTATCAGTTTAACTGTTTTTACATCTCCTCAATCAGTCAACACACTATTCATATAAGAATATATACTGTCAATTAAAACAAGGTAGGAGTTAAGGTAGGAGTAAAACATCGGAATATATGTAGGTGTAAACACAGTAGTATTATAGTAGTATTACAGTAGTATTACAGTAGAATTACAGTAGAATCAGAGTATTGTTGCAGTATTACTTTCTCTCTCCTCAGTCTCACTCCACGGGGGGGTTCCCGGAGGCCCTCCCCCCGTTGCCGCGGACGACCCGGCTTGGACACGTCCCCCACCCCACCCATCACCATCACCACCATCACCACGGCAACCATGTGTCCGTGTGTGTGGTTCCCACGACAACGGTAACGAGGGTTGCTCTCCTCTTCATGTCTGCTCTCTGGCTCTGCTCTCTCTGGTTGTGTCGTAACATCTGATGCGTACTTCAAAATCAACAGTACACGTTTTACATAAAATACATTCATACTAGATTACACCAAAGTATCTTTGGACTACTTCTGCATAAATATACTTCAACTGTTTTTCAGCCTGTGAAGCCGGAGCTGAGAGACACTCCGCCCCTCCGCCCACTGGAGAGCGATGCAGACGTGAGTTAAAACAATCAGACGATTGGCAAAAATCTGCCATGGATGCATAAAAGAAGAAGAAAAACCAACAGCACCATGCATCAAAATAACACTAACACCATGTCTTCCAAATAGCGTTTCTGTCTACAAATAGTTGTGTTTGTCTACAGGCTGTACTGACCAGGTTGTGTGGGTGTGACAAGCTGCTGCAGGCTCTGTCCATGGAGCTGGCTCAGCTGCAGGTGGACAAGGTTAGACACAGTCTGAGACCCAACTGTTTGATAACCTGTCAACAAGTTGATAAAAGGGAAATAGCATGTTAACAAGCGATAAAGAGATAACAAGGGATTTCCTCTGTTCTGTTTCTGTTATAAACTGTTTGATAACATGTTATTAACATGGTAACATGTGATAAAGAACTCTTGTGTACACTCTGATTTCTGGTTGTGTTTCTAACAGTTTAATAACATGTGATAAAGAGCCCTCCTGTAGGCTCAGATCTCTGTGTCTGTTATAAACCGTTTAATAACATGTTATCAATCTGGTAACATGGCGGTAACATGGGATCTCTGGTTGTGTTTCTAACAGTTTAACAACGTGTTGATAACCTGCCAACAGGTGATAAAGAGCTCTCGTGTCCTCTCAGATCTCTGTGGCCGTGTTGCAGGACAGTGTCCAGGTTGCCATGGAGATGGGCAGGATGCAGGTTGCGATGGAGACCAGCAGGATGCAGCTGGAGGAGTGGAGGACCCAGGATGCGGCCCTTTCCCAGAAGGCCTTGCTGCAGGAAGAGCTGGTCACCATCCGTGCTAGGATGTGTGACGTTTCTCTGGTAGGCTTTGAGGACCTGAAGGAGAGCAGGTGGACCACGCTCTGCTCCTCCTTGTCTTGTATGGCCTCCATGTGTTTGAGGTTGGAGAGAGTGTACGTTAATGTGTGTGTGTGTTTGTGCGTGTGCGTGTGTGCGTGTGTGTGCGTGTGCATGTGTAGGAGATGGAGAGGGTGTGGGCTCAGTACGAGAGGATGGAGAGTGAGCTGTCAATCATCAGATCTCACCTGCAGCACATCACAGACTTTGGATCTCCTCAGGTAACAGAACTACAGTACACATTATTTATTTGTGCCAATAAAACACAATAACATTCTCTATCTTTTAATTAATGTGTGTACATTGTCTGTATTTTGTGTATAGTGTGTATATAACGTGTGTATATTGTCTGTATTGTGTGTGCATATATAGTGTGTATGTAATGGTTTATATTGTCTATATTGTGTGCATATAATGTGTGTGTATGTATACAATGTGTGTATATTGCCTGTATTGTGTGTGCATGTATTGTGTGTATATTGTCTGTATTGTGTGTGTAAGGTGTGTATATAATGCGTGTTTATTATCTGTATTGTGTGTGTGTGTGTGTGTGTGTGTGTGTGTGTGTGTGTGTGTAGCATCAGTCCCAGGCTCAGAGGGACCTCTGGATGATGGAGGACGTCCTGTCTGCTCTGAAACCCAACAGGGACCATCATTCTGCACTGTTGAGACTACACACACTAGGTAAACACACACACACGCACACACACACATGCACAAACAGAGACCCGCATACTGCCATGCTGAGACAACACACACTAGGCACACACACACTTGGACCACACATACACACACACTAGGTAGGCACCCACACACACACACACACACAGACAAACACACACACACACATACACACACACACACACACACACACACACACACAACCATGCTGCCTCCAGTTGATGATGACGCAGGTGACAAACCAATCATGTACTTCATGCCATCTTCACATACCAGCACAGTGTGTGTGTGTGTGTGTGTGTGTTTGTGTGTGTGTGTGTGCGCATGTGTGTGTGTGTGTGTGTGTGTTTGTGTGTGTGTGTGTTTATGTGTTTGTTATGATGTAAATCTTGTGATATTTCTACATAATACATATTGTCGACTGATCATTATATTGTTCTAGTAGCAATACCAATGTTAACACTTAATTAACTGCTGTTTCAGTGCCCCCCGCGGTGAGAGACCATCACACACACTCAACCTCCCTTCCTTCTCCATCACAGACCCTGCAGAACACAGCTCACATGGTAGGACTGGAACCTCTTCACTTGTGTTGGTGTTGTTGTTGTTGTTGTTGATGTTGTTGTGGTATTTCTTATGTGTTTGACCTGCCATTTTGGGTTATCGTCTAGTTTCTTTAAACTATTACTAAACTGTTATAACTGCTTTAATGCTACAGGGGGCGGAGCTAATGGCCCCGACCCGCCCACCTCTACCTCAGGAACTGCAGGAAGCCAATCAGATGAGGGCTCCACAGTACGACTGGACAGATCCGTCCTATGAGGTGAGAGCTGCCTATTCTGGCCAACCCCAACCCCCTTATGTTCATTTGTTACTGAGTGTGTATTTTATATTTGAGGGAAGTTGATGTAGCATTGTTTTTTATGTGTTTATTTACTGTGTCATCTAGATATTGACTATGCATTTCATGTAGTATAGTTTTGCATGGTATTGACTGCGCATGTTGTTCGATAAATGTTGTGTACTGTGTCTGATAAATTGGTGTTTCTTTGGTGTGTCCCAACAGAGGAATGATGGACGTGGTGATGGACGGACTGATGGACGGGGTGATGGGAGGAGCCAGGCAGGTGAGAGGACACAACCTGTCAGAGTTTGGTTATCATTATGTATCTCTGTGGTGGAATTTTCCAACCGTTCGGTTATTTGAAACTCTAACCCAGAAACTTCCACTCGAGTTTCTTTGTAAATCAACTGAAAAACTGCCAAACTCTGAGATGAAAACACATTATCTGTGTTTGGCCTTGTGATTTCGACCAACATTTCCAAGGCTTGTGGTTTCGTTTAGATTCTTCTATTCTTCACTGCTTTGGCGGCAAACCAAAACCAGGCTACCATAATACCATGATGAATACATGAACAGACGGAAACGCAAATAGTGTTATTACTTAACTGTGTTAATACACAAACATTGTGAATCCCTGAACCCTGTGATAACACAATTACAGTGAATACATAAATAGTGTGAATAAATGAACTCTTTGAAGTCAGTGCATGGAAATTGTGAACCCATGAATACTCTGAGTACATGAACATTCCCTCCTGCTATGTTTCCAGGGCCGGTAGGGGGGTGGAGGCGGACACCAGACCCTACCATCCCGTCACACAAGGTATGCTCCACACACACACCCCCCCCCCCCGTCCCAGGTCCACATATAGCAGCAGATCTCTTGTTCTGCAGCCAAACTCCACGTCTCTCATCTTCTACACAACTAGGCCAGGATGCAGTACTACCTGCAGGCAACAGGGGGCGGTGGAGGCTCACTGCTGCCTGCTACCCTCTCTGCCTGCCGTCTTTATCTGTGTCAGTCTTTCCCCACCTTACATCTTCTCTACCCCCACGTCCCAATCGTTAAAGCTCCAGAAACCCTACATCCACACCAAACCACCAATGTTGTCCCCCCAACTGATTCATTAATTGTATCACTGATAACATAATCATTCTGCGTCATTATGATTTTTGTAGTGTCCAAGGAACTAATATCGTAGTGTTATAATTACATCGTTGTGAGTAATGATTGATAGTGTTTAGTAATGATTCATTATTATTCACAATGATTCACAGAGTGGATTGATGTTCTCCTGCAGGGAGCGAGGATGGGGGGGGAGGAGCAAATGAGGACCAAGGAGAAGCCAGCCAGCCAGAAGAAACCTCCCATCATGCCATGCGGCCCTCGACGCAGCCGGAGCTCCGAACCCGGAGACGAGGTGTCTAGACCAGCCCAGACTAAACGACCAGACCAGACCCTACTAATCAAGACCAGAGACCAGACTATAAACAAGACCAGAGACCAGACTAGACCAGACCAGCCCTGACTAGTCTAGACAAGCCAAGCCAGACCAGACCCTACTAATCAAGACCAGAGACCAGACTAGACCAGAACAGAACCGTAGACCAGACTGAACCAGAACAGAGACTAGACTAGACCAGACCAGCCCTGACTAGTCTAGACAAGCCAAGCCAGACCAGACCCTACTAATCAAGACCAGAGACTAGACTAGAACAGACCAGCCCTGACTAGTCTAGACAAGCCAAGCCAGACCAGACCCTACTAATCAAGACCAGAGACTAGACTAGAACAGACCAGCCCTGACTAGTCTAGACAAGCCAAGCCAGACCAGACCCTACTAATCAAGACCAGACTAGACCAGCCCTGACTAGTCAAGACAAGCCAAGCTAGACCAGACCCTGCTAATCAAGACCAGACTAGACCAGACCAGCCCTGACTAGTCTAGACAAGCCAAGCCAGACCAGACCCTACTAATCAAGACCAGACTAGACCAGACTAGACCAGCCCAGCCCTGACTAGTCTAGACAAGCCAAGCCAGACCAGACCCTACTAATCAAGACCAGAGACCAGACTAGACCAGAACAGAACCGTAGACCAGACTGAACCAGAACAGAGACTAGACTAAACTAGACTAGACCAAACAGACCAGACTAGACTAGCCCAGACCAGGTTAGACCAGAACAAACTAGTCTTGACCAGTCTAGACCTTGTCAGGCTAGACCAGATCAGAGTGGGTCTGAGTGGGTATATGGGCAGGCACTCGTACCAGGCACTGTCGCTGACCGTCACCCATCGTTCCCCCAGACTCCGTTTCCGCTGCGCGTGACGCGGGTCGTCACGGCAACACTGCCCTCCTCCCTGGTGGCGCGCAGAGTGGCCGTGGACGACCCCCCCCCAGAGCTCAGCCCCCCCCTGCCCGAGCAGATCCTGGACCCCCGCCCGGCCCCGAGAACCCCCTCCGGGCTGGACTACGTACCTGCCCGCCACCGCATGGTGAGCTGGGAGTCGCCCCCGCGGCAGACAGAGAACGGGGCCCGGGATGGGGGTCCGACCGCCGACACACTGGTGAGACCCCAACCCTTCCTGGTTGTGGCGCGCTGGGTTTTGTTCTCCGTTTTGATCTGGTTCTGTTGTCAGGCTGCACATCTAACAGAACCCAGACCCATTTTGGTCTAGACTAATTATCAGTCTGATATCCGAAAATAATAATTACCACTTTCCCAACTGAATTAAATAAATTGAGTTCATGAAATGAATACAACTTTCGTAATGAGGTTTTATGCCCTTATGACAACTTCCTGAACAGGCTCAAGAGCCGCCCTCCCGACCTTTGAACCCCGATCAGACTCATGACCGCGCTTTGACCCCTGAGCAGAGAGAGGCCAAACTCAGAAGAGTTCAGCGAATCAGAGAAAGGGTCGTCCGCAGGTCTGTGTATGTGTGTGTGTTTGTGTGGGTGTGTGTGTTTGTGTGTGCGTCTGCCTGTCCGAGTGTGTGCTTGTGTGTGTGTGTGTTTGTGAAATTAATTAATTAATAAATACACAAATTAACACATTTTGATATGTTGTCCTCAATCTCTTGTCTATCTCTCCCCTCCCTCGCTTCCTTCCTCTCTATTTCTCTGTCTCTGTCTCTCTCTCTCTCTCTCCTCTCTCTCCTCTCTATCGGCCCCCACCCTCTCTATTTCTCTCTCTCTCCCTCTCTCTCTCTCTCTCTCTCTCTCTCTCTCTCTCTCTCAGTGCAGTAAGAGAGAGCTCTACCACTCCTGTTCACCTGTCCTCCGCGTCAGACAAAGAAGTTCCTCTCCTGACTGATGACGGGAAGCTGGCCAGCCAGACGCCAGGTACTTCCTGTGACATCGCCGTGTTCCCAGTTGCCATGGTGACTGGGTCTCGGCATTCAAACCTTTCTCTATGACACACTGAACAGTGGCAATGGGATTCAGAAGTAGATATAGAAAATTCTAACAAATAATTGTATGGTGCATGAGGATGCTTCCTGTACCATTATAGTGTGGTGAGTGTTTGTCCAAATTCAAACTCAATTTGAACTGCATCAATTCTAGCAGATGTACAAACTGAACTTTTAAAATAAAACTTCCTGCTTCCAAAATACAGGCTAGCTCAGCTAAAAGAAGAACATAGTTTGGCTAACAGAACATAGCTAGGCTCAAGGCAAATAGCTAAGCTAACAATTCAAGGCTAGTTCACAGAATATAGTCAGGCTAAAACAACAGCAAAATATACCGAGGCAAACAAACTAAACCTAGGCTTACAAAAGATAGCGAGGCTAACAGATCATAGCTAGGCTAACAGAACATAGCTAGGCTAACAGAACAGAGTTGAGCTAAGAGAACTGAATGAGTTCTGGTGAATGGGCGGCAGCGGGTGTGGGGGGTCATGAAGTTCATGCTTTCATCCCTCCATCCTCTTGCTGGTCCAGGGGTCCGTTACCATAGCGATGGGTCAGCCGAGCGCCAGGGCGGTGCGGCGGCGGAGGAGGCGGAGCCGAGGAGCCACCTCCAGCCTCCTGCAGGGGGCGAGCGGCCGGAGCCCCGCGGGACGAACGGCTCCGTCAAACACTCCAGCTCCGTGACCTGGTACCAGCGGGAGGACGGCCGCCAGGTCACCCCGGACCGTCGCCATGGAGACGACCGGTCCCAGTCCAGCCGGGCCCAGTGGTTCCTCTCCACCAATCAGTGGCAGGGGTTCATCCCGCTGCAGAGCCAGGGGGTGGAGCCACTCTGTGACCAGGAGGTCGCTGACATCATCAGCCGGCCGGAAAATCCGGAGGAGCCAGTGTCCGATGCCGGCGATGCCGGCGACGCCTCCTCCTCTTCCTCCTCTTCGTCCTCCCACGTCAGCCACCTCAGTCCGGAGCAGATGAAGGAGAACCACGCGCTGTTCTACCAGATTGCGTGCGACGTCAGCATCTCGGACACGGACGTCACACCGGGCGATCATAACGGAAACGACGTCAACGGCCGAAGCAACCAAAATGTCCGAAGCGACAGGGACAACAACAACGACGCTGAACGCTCGGAGGAGCAGCCCGGGGAGGGGGTCCCGGTCTCCGAGGGTCAGAGTGGTACCAGTCGGAGGGCGTGGGACGCCCTGTTCCAAGGCATCAGCCTTCCAGCACCTTCTGATTGGTTCAGCAGCTCTCCTTCCCTGTGCAAACAAGGTGGCGACCCAGAGGAGCTCAGTATCCAGGAGGAACTGGAAGCTTTAGCTCCTGAAGTCCTGCCAGAGGTCTCCTCCTCCTCCTCCTCCTCCACCTCCTCCTCCTCCACTTCCTCCTCCTCCTCTCAGCAGGACATCATCCACCACATCAAAGGGGAGGGGAGGAGAGATGGGGCAGAGAAGGAGAAGGAGGAAGAGGCCTACCGACTTGGGGATGAACCAGGGGGATTGACGAAGACCTCAGAGGAGGCGGTGATCTTGGAGGAGGTGAAGAGGGAGCAGGAGGCCGTGAAGAGGGACCAAGAGGAGGGGAAGAAGGGCCAGGAGGGAAGGAAGAGGAACCAGGAGCAGACCAGGGTGTTTAGGAAGAGCAGCAGTCTGAGTGACAGTAGAGAGGCCATCCCTGGCGACTCCAGGTTCGGTGATGTCACAACGGTGTTAAGAGGAGCTGGTTTTGGCAACACCAGGGTGACCGTCCTGCGGACGAGTTTGTAGAGAGAGAGAGACAATGTCTCGTGAACCTAAAGTACAGAAGGGAAAAGAAGAGGTGAAGGGGAGGAGGTGGGGAAGAGGAGAGGAAGAATGTGGCTTAGAAAGACTTTGAGAATGTGGACATCAATTGATATTTGGAATATCAAAATGGAAACAAATGACGGATGAAAATTATTCCAATGAAAATGTTTGAATAATAATGTACTGCTAATTAGTCGTCAGCGATATATGGCGATTTAAAAAAATATGCCTAATGTGGAGAAATAAACTTACATATTTTATATATACAGGGAGGTAAACCTATACTGTATAGGGGTGCTTAACCATTGGTCCATTCCGTCCCGTGACTGACTGTTACTGATGGGTTGTGACTGATACTGTTGAGTTGTGACTAACTGTTGGGTTGCGAATTAGTTAATGTTTTAATCTCTAACATCTCAACGTGTTCCTGATTGTCCTAATTAATAAACGTGGCGTATGTGTTGCTACAGCTCTCGCATAAGTGATCCGTATATTTATAGCTTTCAGGGGGTTGCATCTATAATTCGGGACCGTCCTCTCCCGTAGCTCGTGCAGAAGACTCATTAACCCTCGCTCGCCCGGTTCCGGTTAAAAAAAAAAGCCTTTGTCACTTTAAATGCTCCCCGTGTCTCAGTGCATGACATCATTGTCTGAGAACACATTACATCATCTGTTCCAGCCTTGCTCTCTTAAAGTGAGAAGCACCTTGTGTGGACTGGACCCACAGAGAGGAGTGAGGTTGCAGAGATCCAGGGACCACACACACACAAATGACGTCATGCACAGCGGCTAATGAATGATTACAAGTTTGAACTATACCTGATCATGTGTCCATCTGTTGTGGGCCAATATGTCACCGAGTCCATTTCCTACATCGTTCAGAAGTGTTTTCCTCCCATTTTCCTCCCGTGGACTTTGTCATGTAAATGTTCATTTATGATGACTTGTCAAGAAGGTCTAACCCGATCTCGATGACGTCATACATCTTCAACTCCCAGTGATGGAGACAAAGCGGGACCGTCTATTATAATAAAGCTCAGAGTCGACTCAGCTGCCTGTCACGTGATCCGCACCCTTAACTAAATGTTACCAATTCTACATATGGCCACGCGCTTGATTATAAATCAATTGTATGATTGCCCTGCACCCGTGTGTGAGTGTGTGTTTGTACATGTGTGAGTGTGAGTGTGTGTCTGTGTGTCTGTGTGTGGGTATGCGCGTGCGTGCGAGTGAGCGTGCGTGTAAATCACGGAGTAGAGAGATCGGTGCGCGTCGCGAGAGGAGAGAGTGTTCCTTTAAGAAGAGGCTTCGGAGGGGAGGAAGAGGAGAGAAAACACATAGGCGGCTCGGCTCGAGGGGAGCGGACACACCACCGGAATATCTCCCGGTAAACACGGAGGGACGGGATGGGCTCCGCGCGTGGATGACCGAGGTAAGGGATGGACCCTTCGCGCCCTCCGCCATGCAGCCTCGTTTCCTCTGAACGGAATTAGACGTCAAATATGCACGGAGCGGGCTGCAAACGGAACAGTCTCGTGCGTGCGTGCAGGCGCGTGCATAGTGTGTGTGTGTGTGTGTGTGTGTGTGTGTGTGTGTGAATAAAAGGCTATTTAAATGGATAATAATGTCACGGTTTGACGTGCACCTCAGCGATACAGCGCGATGTATTGAGGGCGCGCTCTACCGTCGTACCTGCACGGTGAGGATGGTAGGGTGTAGGGTGGTAGGGTGGAGGGTGGAGGATGGTAGATTGGAGGAAGGTATGGCTTAGGGTGGTATGGTGAGGGCTACGGCGCCCGTACATTGGGACTAACGGCGCGCCGGAGCAGCCGTGTGTGTGATTGGCTGTATAGTGGAACATCTGGGCCTGGCTGTCAGCCTCAGCAGATCCATCCCAGAATACTTTCATCCGGACCCGCTATAACCGCTCCCCGGCGCGAGCCTCACATCATCAGTGCTCACATCTTAGGATCCGGATTCATAGAAAGATCTACTATAGCACGACGGGTGTACCGCGCCGCGCGTGCACGAGCACACGCGTGTGCGTGAGTGTGTGTGTGCGTGTGTGTGTGTGTGTGTGTGTGTGTGTGTGTGAGGAGCGCTCGAGTCTCGGAATCTCTCGAGCTGTCATCTCGTCTCGCGGTCTCTCCTGTAGGATTATTACTTATTGATCACAGCGGTGCGTCTAGTGCTCGTTGCTCTGAGACGTTCAGCTACGCCATTTCAAATACTGCCTGATGTCAAATGTTTAAGAATCTTTTTATAGCTACATTGCCTCTCTCTCTCTCTCTCTCTCTCTCTCTCTCTCAGCTCTCGCTCGCTCTCTCTCACGCAAGCACACACGTCTTTATACTCGTGCTAATGCACACACACATACAGTGCCATAGAGATACACATAAACCAACAGAGACACGAACACACACACACACACACACACACACACACACACACACACACACACACACACACACACACACACACACACACACACTCAGAGCCTGCAAAAGAGAAGCCCAGGCACCTCATGGTTCACCCTAGCGTCACATGACGCTATGACGTCATGTGCAGATAACAAATATAAATATAAATAAATAAATATGTACTCATATCCTTTATTCGATGTAGGCCAACATTTTCAATGCAGATATCACAGAGTGGTCTTAGTAAAGCGCCGCACGTAGTCCTACTGCCAGCTTATATAGTCTAACGTCACACTATAGACGTTATCACATGCGTGCCTACAGCCACACCAAATACAGTGTTATCACACGGAGATCTACCATTGCATGTAGCCACATGTAGGCTTATCACACAGCTTCACATGTAGGCCTTATGTCCCACAGCTTTACATGTAGACCTACGATCAAATTATGATCACATGCAAGCCTGTTAGAAGATACAGTCACATGAATACCTGCTATCAAACTGGATTATTATCACATGCAGCCCTACTATCATACTGGATAACATAAAATGTATACATACTATCACATTACATATTTGCACATGTAGGCCTACTGTCATATATCATCACATGCAGAATGCTTCCAACCTCCATCTTGGTTCTTGAGGACCTGGGTTAACCAAAATGCACGGGTGATTCTTTGGGCCCCCTAGTTGAACACCTATCCTCATCTGTTGCCGTAGAAACACTACGATCAAAGCTGTGTTGTGATGGGGTGTTTGCTCTTCCTTTCAGCTATTCCAACCCCTGTGTTGAGGATTCCAGCGTCACACCCACCTCTTCCCTTCCCTACCCCACCCACCGCCATCGACCGCCACCACCACCCAGCCCAGACACCTTCTCCATCAGCTCACCTTCTTGATCCCCTGCCCCCGGGGGACGAGGAGCTCTTGGGAAGGAGAAGCCATGCGTTGAAGGAGTAGGCCAGGTTTTTTTTCTTTTTTCCATGGCACGTTGTGGCACCGCTCACAGAAGACCCACGACCCTAACACACCAAGGGAGTTTGGAACCGAGCAGAACCTAAGAACCTGGAACCTGGGCCCGGGACCAGAGGCTAGCCGCTGTTAGGAACCTCCGTCACCAGCCAGCGTCTCATGATGATGTGCGAGGTGATGCCCACCATTTCTGAGGACGGCCGCGGGGGTCCGGGAGGGGGTCTCTCGTCCCCAGCGGGGACCGTGGGGGCCGGCGGGGCCACCGGGGGAGGGGGCTACGGTGGCCGGGAGCCCAGAGGAGGAGGCGACGAGGGCGGCAGCACGGGGAACCTCGAGTCCCTGATGGTGAACATGCTGACGGAGAGAGAGAGGCTGCTGGAGAGTCTGAGGGAAACCCAGGACTGCCTGGGGACGGCCCAGCTCCGGCTCAGAGAACTGGGCCACGAGAAGGACTCCCTGCAGAGACAGCTGTCCATCGCCCTGCCGCAGGTAGGGGGCATGGTTAGTATGACGGGGTTCTGGAGGGTTGGGGGCATGGATGATGGAAGTATTGTATGGATAATGCTAGTATTGCATGGATAACGGTATGCCATCACCCCTACATCGCTACCATTAACCATGGAATAGCATTGCATGGACAATGGTATTGTTGCATGATTAATGGCAGAATTGTATTGATAATGGTAGTATTGTATGGATATTGGTATTATTGTATGGATAATGTTAGTATTGTATGGATAATGGAAGTATTGTAAGGATAATGGTAGAATTGTATGGATATTGGTATTATTGTATGGATAATGTTAGTATTGTATGGATAATGGAAGTATTGTAAGGATAATGGTTGTATTGTATGGATAATGGTTGAATTGTATGGATAAAGGTACTTTTGTATGGATAATGGTAGTAATGTATGGATAATGGTAGTAATGTATGGATAATGGTAGTATTATATGGATAATGGTAGCAGAGTATGGATAATGGTAGAATTGTAAGGATAATGGTAGTATTATACGGATAATGGTAGTAATGTATGGATCATGGTAGTATTGTATGGATCATGGTATATTCTAAGGATAATGGTAGTATTGTATGGATAATGGTAGTTTTGTATGGATAATGGTTGCATTTTGTGTGCAATAAAATAAGTATGGTGAAAAGATATCCCTGTATTTCGGGGACAGTCCCTGTTCCTGGTGGCCTGTCAGCGGCTGGAGCTGGCCCCAGAAATATCGCTGTTTCTAAAAAATATATTAATAGATTTGGTAATGGCAAAAGGTTCTAGCTTCCTCATAAATATTCATTTTGGGACACTTGGTAATTAGTCTCGTGTCTATCTGAAAGACTATGACGCAACCCTGCTATGCTTGGTCTATCTACCGGCTTTACACCATAAGCAGTCACGACCGATCAGAAACAGTATGCTATTGATCCAATATAGAATCATCCCCTTTTTGGGTAGCCTACTTTGGCTTGGCTTGGCTTGGACATCTTCTCGTAGACTCAGAGTAATACATGTACCATTATAATAATGGTACTAATCAAAATGTGTCCCATTTATTTTTATTCCAGAAATAATAACGTCAGACTATAAATGTCCCTGTTTTTCATATGGTAGCATCGTATGCGTAATAGTAGTATTATATGGGTAAAGATAGTATCAGAGGGGTAATTGTTGCATCCTATAGGTAACGGCAGGGTTGTGTATGAATGGACAGATAGGAGGACTAGAATAGAACAGTGCAGGGAAGAGGAGAAGCAAAGCCTTCAGCCGTCCGCTCTGCTAAGCCAACAGTCCCACTGTGTCACCATCTGTAAAGTTCTCTTTTGATTTCCTTCTCTACCAGCCCTTCCCCTGTAGTCGTTCTCTTGTTTGCTCTTTCTAATAGGCTCTGTCAGTGTTGCTAGATTCTGTTAAGGTGGTGCTAGGTTCGGCCAAGGTGTTGCTAGGTTAAGTGAGTGTTGCTAGGTTCTGTTAGGGTCTTTGCTAGGTTCTGAAGGTGATACTTGGTCCTGTTGGGGTGTTTTTAGATTATGTTAGGGGCGTTGCTATGCTAACATTGCTGGGTTTCTGTCTGTGTTGATCTGTCTGTAAAGGTGTTGCTAGGTTCTGTTAACGTGATGCTATGTTCTGTTAGTGTTGCTATGTTATGTTCATGTTGCTAGGTTGGGTCATTCCTATGTTCCAAGGGTCCTATATATTCCCATTTTAACATGTGCTCTCCCAAGGTCTGATCTTCTCAGTCCCGTGTTTCCCAGCTCTATGTAGCACAGGATTGGAACCTGATAAAGATCTTTGCTGGCTTAATAGGATATGGGCTATTGTCAGAAACTCGTCAAATAGGGTTTCTGTTCCCAGAGTACTGCCATATGGCCCTCACTGTAACAGGCCTACACTCGAGGGAACAAATCTATCAAATAGTTGGAGTCTTCGAGTCACCGAAGGACAGTTTAATGCTTCCCTTGGTGTAAACTAGCCTAGCATCCATGCTTTTGAATCAAACTCTCGCACTTCACATCAGGCTTCTATTGATATACAAAAAAATCACATAGTACTTAAATAATAAATCCAGTATTATTTTTTCTTTGTTATTCTAAATTTAGCTATAGTGGATTTTGAACATCTTCTATTTTAAGCTGTGACTGACAGCCTAGGAACATGGCCGTGGGAACCTAGGTACCTACCTAGTTGTCTATCCCTCCACTGGCTTCTTGTCCAGTACAGGATCGAATTCAAGGTTTCCCCTTGTGTCCCACCAGTGCCTCCATGGCACTGCCCCCCTATACCTCAAAGAACTCATCATCCCCCATTCCTCCTCACGCCATCTCCGCTCTGGACAGGCCAACCTCCTCCAGCTTCCGAGGACAAGGCTCCGAACTATGGGCGCACTTTGAGGTCATTGAGTTGATGTACAGTGCGTTATAAATAAAATTTATTGTTATTATTATTATTACCAAAATAGACCTTCGGAACATAGATACGATCCCTGCTAGGTCCCGTTAGTGTTGCTAGTGTCTGTTAGCGTGTTGCTATGTTCTGTTAGTGCTGTTATGTTCTGTTAGTGTTGCTTGGCTCTGTTAGTGTGGTGCTATGTTCTGTGAGTATGATGTTATGTTCTGGTAGTGTTACTAGGTTGTGTCAGTATTGCTAGGCTCTGTTAGTATTGTTAGATTCTATTAGTATCGATAGGTAATGTAAGTGTGGTGCTATATTCTGTTAGGGTTGCTAGTTTCGGTAAGTGTTGCTAGGTTCTGTTAGTATTGTTAGGTTCTGTTAGTATTATTAGGTTCTGTTAGTATTGTTAGGTTATGATAGTATTATTAGGTTCTGTTAGTATTATTAGGTTCTGTTAGTATTGTTAGGCTCTGTTAAGGTGTTGCTAGGCTCGGCCAGGTTGTTGAAAGAACTGCTCCCCAGACCAAAAAACAAGCATTTGATTGATCTACAGTGTTTATCTCTATACGTCTCTAACCGTACGATTTGTCTAGACCAGGGTTTTAATATAAGGACCCATAAGACAATTACAGTAGGACTCGACCGCCAACTCAGAAAGCGCCCCAACCAGGCTCCCACCGACCCATCTTTAGGTCCAGGCCCATAGTTTAACGAACGCCGGTCATTATCTTCTCCTCCATGTATCAGAGTGTCTGATTAGTGGTCTTTGCAGGAGTTTGCTGTGTTGACAAAGGAGCTGAACGTGTGTCGGGAGCAGCTCCTGGAGAGAGAGGAGGAGATCTCTGAGCTGAAAGCGGAGCGCAACAACACGCGGGTAAGACCTTGCTCTTTTTAACACAGACTCAATAAAATTACATTTTCAATAGCAATGCTGTTGGACCTCAGTGCTGTTGGTCACCAGTCTATACTTTTCAACGGATTTAAAAAATTGGGTCGGGCTTTCCTGCACAGTCTCAAACTGGTTCATATCTACAAGACAGGAACTAGTTAGTCTCCATAGGTAACTCTGCATCTGAAATAACTAACATGACATGTGGAGTCCCCAACGTTCAAATACTAATACTTATGTGAAATAACAACAATGATAACCATTGTTATGTAGATGATACAAAAACGAATATCACTCTATCACCAACTGACTATTGCCCTATAGATCTGCCCTGGCAGTGTATTGAGCTGGTACAGGACTTGATTTGCCAGAATGTCCTACAACTAAATATGGACTAATCTGAGATCATTGTTTTCGGTGCCAAAGATCAGAGACTGAATGTTAGCCTACACCTTGAGTCCCTTTCCTTAAAAAACAAGATTCATGCCAGAAATCTTGAGCCTTCAACAGCCACATCAAGGCAGTGATACAACCGGCCTACTATAACCTAAAAAACATAACAAAACTTAGAGGACTCATGTCAAAACAAGACTTGGAAAAGCCACATCCATGCTTTTATTGCTAGAAGGTTTGATTAACTTTACAGGCCTTCCCCAGAAAGCTCTTAGGCAGCTAAAGCTTGCTCAGAATGCAGCTGCTTGAGTTCTAACAAAAAAAAGCGAAATCGGAACACATTTCAACAATTCTCAAATCCCTGCATCGGCTACCGGTATGTCAAGGGGTTTATTTTAAAATACTGCTGCTCACCTACAAACTAACCACTCTGCGCTTTAGGGCCATCCGCTATATGAACCCTCATGATCTTTAAGATCAACTGGGACCAGTCAGCTTATTGTTCCCAGAGTCAAAACAAAATATGGAAAAGCATTATTCAGCTGCTATGCAACACGAAGCTTGAGTATTCTTGCAGAAGATCTGAGACTTGCTCCGACGCTGACTGCATTTAAATCAATGTAGACTCAATGTGAAGCACACTGATTCTGCCTTGTGTATGGAATGTGTTACGTAAATAAAGTTGACTTGACTTGACTTGACAACTTACCTCCTTCCTCATCTATTTACCTCCTCCACCCTTCTCCTACTCCTGTTCTCCACTCTTCTCCTCCTGTTCTCCACTCTTCTCCTCCTCCTGTCCTCCACTCTTCTCCTCCCCTGTCTTCTCTCCTCCTCTGTCCACTCTTCTCCTCCTCTGTCCTCTCTCCTTCTCCTCTATTCTCTCCTCCCCTCATCCCACTCCTTCCCCTCTTGTCCTCCACTCTCCTCCTCCCCCTCTCCTCTCTCCTCATCCTCCTCCCCCTCTCACCTCCTCCTCACCAGCTGCTGCTGGAGCACCTGGAGTGTCTGGTGTCTCGCCACGAGCGTTCCCTGAGGATGACGGTGGTGAAGCGGCAGGCCCAGTCTCCTGCTGGGATCTCCAGCGAGGTGGAGGTGCTCAAGGCCCTCAAGTCCCTGTTTGAGCACCACAAGGCCCTGGACGAGAAGGTGGGTTCCTACTGTACAAGCTCGCCGGCCAATCAGGTGGGTTCTTCTGTGGACCGTCAAGCTCGCCAGCCAATGAAGTGGGAACTTCTGTGGACCTTCAGGCAGTCCAGCCCATCAGAAGATGTGACTATCGTTTCTGAGAGGTTTCAGAACGAGCCATTGTGTATGAACTCTTTGACTTATGGTTAGGGCTAGGGTTAGAATTTAATTTGTCGTTCAGCATTTGTTGGTCATACGACCCTGGGTGCACTGGCACACATTACCTTCTCCCATTCCCTTAATTTAGTTTTATTCAAGTTAGACTTATGGTTAGGGGTTAGGGTTTGGGGTTAGGGTTAGCCTAGCATATTGGACCATATCACTATGTCTATATCTATCCATTCCACCTTAATCCATATATAAATACATTTATCTATATAATCTATAACTCAAATGTATTTGTGCGGCCAGGTCCGAGAGAGGCTTCGCGTGGCTCTGGAACGAGTGTCCGTGTTGGAGGACCAGCTAGCGTCATCTTCTCAAGAGGTACGAGACCATGCCCGCCAGGTCAGTTTTGCTAATTAGAAGGGTAGCCATGTCGGCTATTACAGCTAGCCATGTCGGCTATTCCAGCTAGCCTATGCTAACAAGCCATGTCAGGTGTGGTAACTAACCGTGTCAGCTATACTAGCTATCCTCTGTATTGACCCGTCAGGATTGGGGGTGGGGTGTGAGGTGCTAACATTGTGCTTGTAACGTTGTGTTTGTTCAGGTGATTTCTCTCCGAGACCAAATCAAGAGACGACAGCAAGGCCTTGAACCTGGGAAAGATGTAAGGATATTGTGTGTGTGTGTGTGTGTGTGTGTGTGTTTGTGTGACTGTGTGAGTATGAGTTTGTGTGTGTGTGTGTGCGTGTGTGTGCGTGCATGTGTGTGTGTGTGTGTGTCTGTGTGTGGTGTGTGTGTGTCTTTTATTTTGATTCCATTTCACTGACTTCTCCATTGTGACATGAACTCCTACTCTGAATGGTGCGGCCGTCCTCCTCTCGTTTCCGGTCTTCGTTGTGCCAGCGGCTCCCAAATGGCCCGTCGACAACCCTGGACGAGGGAGAGCTGGAACGTCAGAGAGAGGGCGAGATAGAGCGACAGAGAGAGGGCGAGATAGAGCGACAGAGAGCTGAGCTGTCCCAGCTTAAGGAGAGGCTGGCCCTCATGTGTCGACAGGTCAGTGTGTTTCGGAAAAACCTTCATGTTATTAGTTATTATTGCATTAGTGGTGGCCTTTAGTCCGTACCAGTTCCAGGCCAGTACCAGGCCAGTTCCACACCAGTACTCTGTGGTTAATATTATTCCACTATGTTTTCTGGCTCGGTCAGCTGCCCAGTCGAACTGGTTTCCAGCTCCCCCTGGTTGTCGGTCAACATCACTGCAGCTTGGGCTCATAGTCGAGTTATCTGAAGTTTATTCACCACACAACACAGGAACAATACTGCAATCCTAGTGTCATAGTGTAATACTATTGCTATACTAGTCTAATACTTGCCGAGTTATAGTGCCATACCAGTGGAAACACTAGTTTTATACTAGTGTAAGTACAAGCGGACATAGGAGTAGAAATACCAGTGGAAGGTATTAGCAGTAGTACTGTAGTATTAATACTAGTAGTATTAACAATACTGTGTCCTCAGGTGGGAGAGATCGAAACTCACTAGCAGTGCTGTAGTAGTACTGTAGTATTATTAGTAGTAGTATTAACAATACTTTGTCCTCAGGTGGGAGAGATCGAAACTCACTAGCAGTGCTGCAGTAGTATTGTAGTATTATTAGTAGTTGTATTAACAATACTGTGTTCTCAGGTGGGAGAGATCGAGGAGCAGCTGGCTGCCGCAAGGAGGGAGGTGACCAAGTCAGAAGAAGCCAATCAGAAGCTGCAGAGGGACGTGAAGGAGGTGAGCTCAGCCAATCAAACACTAGAGGGCATTAGATAGTGTATAGCATAGAGAAAAGTAAATACTTTACAGTAGATATAATAAATAGCATGCCTATAGATGTGCTTACATTGTGCTCGTGTGTTATTCAGGCACTGTGTCAGAGAGAGGATATGGAGGAGAGGATTACTACGCTGGAGCGCAGGTAATGTTCTCATCTTAACAGTCAGTTCAAACCACACACCAACATGTGATGACTGACGGACTCACGGGATGTGCGCAGGTACCTGAGCGCCCAGCGAGAGGCCACCTCCCTCCATGACATCAAGGACAAGCTGGAGAACGACCTGGCAAGCAAGGAGTCCCTCTACAGACAGGTATCCCACCTTGGACCCCCCACTCACTGTACATAAAGCTCCAGATGTGTGCTTCATGACTGTGTTATAACAGTATAATATAGTGTGTTTCATGACTGTTATAACAGTATGATATAGTGTGTTTCATGACTGTTATAACAGTATGATATAGTGTGCTTCATGACTGTTATAACAGTATGATATAGTGTGCTTCATGACTGTTATAACAGTATGATATAGTGTGCTTCATGACTGTTATAAAAGTATGATATAGTGTGTTTTATGACTGTTATAACAGTATGATATAGTGTGCTTTATGACTGTGTTATAACAGTATGATGTAGTGTGATTCATGACTGTTATAACAGTATGATGTAGTGTGCTTCATGACTGTGTTATAAAAGTATAATATAGTGTGCTTCATGACTGTGTTATAACAGTGTGATGTAGTGTGGTTTATGACTGCTCCGCTGTGCGTCTCCAGAGCGAGGAGAAGAACCGGCAGCTCCAGGAGCGTCTGGACGACGCCAAGCAGAAGCTCCAGCAGACCCTCCAGAGGGCCGAGACCCTGCCCGAGATCGAGGCCCAGCTGGCCCAGAGGGTGGCAGCGCTCAACAAGGTACACCCCTCCAGGCCGGGATGGGATGGGCCATGGTAGAGCAAGTGAAGCCCGTTTAGACTGGGATGGGCCATTTTAGAAGGGGCTGGACCAGATGCTTCATCAACTTGGAGAGCAAGGCATTAAGACTGCCGGGGATGGGGGTTGGATCCCGTCATGTTTGTTCAGAATATATGCACTCACTATCACTCGCCCACACTTTCTTTGAAACATTGTCTTTGTGTGTGTGTGCGTGTGTGTGCGTGTGTGTGTGTTTGCAGGCAGAGGAGCGTCATGGTAACTTCGAGGAGAGGCTGAGGCAGATGGAGGCTCAACTAGAGGAGAAGAACCAGGAACTACAGCGGGTGACTATACCTCTCTCTCTCGCTCTCTCTCTCTCTCTCTCTGTCTCTCTCTGTCTCTCTCTCTCCTGTCTTTCTAGCACTTCCTTCCCCCCCCCCACCCTGTGTGTCCTGGTTAGTCTTTTCAATCAACTCTTAGGAGCAGAAACAAATATAGAATGCCATAATTACATGAGAATAATTGGAAGATCACCTTACATGTGACTAGACCTTGATTAGAAAGACGGTATTACATTTGATGTAATATAATCTCTCTCTCTCTCTCTCTCTCTCTCTCTCTCCACCTCCCAGGCGAGGCAGAGGGAGAAGATGAACGATGAACATAACAAACGTCTGTCCGACACGGTGGACAAGCTGCTGTCCGAGTCCAACGAGAGGCTGCAGCTCCACCTCAAGGAGAGGATGGCTGCGCTCGAGGAGAAGGTGGGGAGAGACGTCACGTGATCACAGAAGACCCCAGCAGAACACATGATCAAAAGAGAGCCCAGCAGATCACATGATCACAAGAGAGCCCAACAGATCACATGATCAAAAGAGAGACCAGCAGATCACATGATCACAAAAGAGCCCAGCACATGATCACAAGAGAGCCCAGCAGAT
The DNA here is from genome assembly GCF_949987615.1 of Pollachius pollachius. Classification (NCBI taxonomy): domain Eukaryota; kingdom Metazoa; phylum Chordata; class Actinopteri; order Gadiformes; family Gadidae; genus Pollachius; species Pollachius pollachius. The sequence goes on from NC_136952.1 coordinate 5,326,183, forward strand.
CACATTCTCACAAGAGAGCCCAAAAGATCCCAATGCATGTCAATAGATCAGAATATATTCCAATAGATCCCAAAAATCAAATTAGACTATACCCCTATAGATCCTGGAAGATCCCAGTAGAGCATTGAGGTCCTGAGTGTGTGTGTGTGTGTGTGTGTGTGTGTGTGTGTGTGTGTGTGTGTGTGTGTGTGTGTGTGTGTGTGTGTGTGTGTGTGTGTGTGTGTGTGTGTGTGTGTGTGTGTGTGTCTGTGTGTGTGTGGTACAACACTCACCTATCTGCGTTGCTGTGCTCCAACAGAACTCTCTGTCTGAGGAACTGGCAAATATGAAGAAGATCCAGGATGACCTCCTCGCTAACAAGGTACCGATTGGTCAGAAGCTACAAGCATTCTCATTGGTTGAATGGTTTTATTTTGTACCATGGTGTCATCACTCCATTGCCTTTCAGTGACATTTCCTGACAGAGTAACGCGTTGTAAAGGGTTATTAGGGGCTGCGTTCAGCAACGTCTTGTCTCTGTCTCCCCAGGACCAGCTGCTGGCGGAGCTGGAGAGGATCCAGGTGGAACTGGATCAGCTGAGGGGTCGCTCTGGCTCCTCCTACTCCAGGTCAGCCACACCACCTTTAACCTTTGACCTGCTACTCACATAGCTGATTCAGTTTAGGCTGCCAACTCATGTTTTAGCCTTAGCTCATAGCTTGTGAGTTTGACCTCCATTGGTGTCAATCCATCATTTCCACTTTTGTGAGTAGATGTCGATTCAAATACTGTATAGCATCAGATGGTCGTGCGTTTACATGACACTCGAGAAAACCAAATTATTGGGTTAGTCCGACTGTGACTGTATTTTTAAGATGCATGTAAACACCTTAGTCTGACTAAAATCGGACCGAATCGGGTTTCTCATAGTCTGATTAAGACCCCTAGATTATTCGATTGATAGTCGCATTAATCGTGCATGTATACGTTCAATCGGTTTTGAATCGGATTTTGCCATCTGCGCATGCTCGAGATTTTGTTCCCGGGAAAGTAATCCGGAAGTAGAAGGAGACGATAGCTCTATTACCACTAGTTGAAACGGATAAAGCGCCACCTATCGTACCAGGGTATGACATGCTTTGGCCAATGAATCGATTTTCCCACCGCCATGTATACACCGACAATTGCAGTTGTCCAATTGAGGAGCATAGTCAAACTTTGGCTGTAATCGGATTAAGCGGTGCATCTCAGCGAGTGTTAGCGGTAGTGATTGTGGAGAGCTGACAGGTGTGACCTCCCCCAGGGCGGGCAGTGTGAGTTCCCTCCCCTCCACCCTCTTCAGGCGGTCCCTCCCGGGCAGTGCCTCGGAGCTCCGCTACCCGCAGGGCGGATCCCTGCCATCGGGGGGCGCTGTGGTCCGACGCACCCACCGCGGGCGCTGGGGACCGCGCGATGACAACAACAAGGTGAGGGTGATGGTGGAGGTGGTGATGCTGGTGGTGGTGATGATGATGATGATGATGATGATGATGATGGTGTTGTTGCTGCTAATGATGGGGATGATGATTTTAATGATGGTGGTGATGATGATGATGATGATGATTTTAATGGTGGTGATAGTGAAGATGATGATGATGATGATGATGATGATGATGTTAATCCTAACTGTAATAGCATCTAACCTTTCCCTCCCTCCCGCCCAGTATGGGGAGTGGGACAACCCGTCCATGCTTGCTCCCGGGTACGACGGGGGGGTGGAAGGGAGCTGCTCCGACGACGAGGAAGACCGGGAGACGATGTTCGGCTCGGAGCTCCTCTCCCCCAGCGGACAGACGGACGTCCAGACACTCGCCATCATGCTGCAGGAGCAGCTGGAGGCCATCAACAAGGAGATCAAGTAGGTCCTATTAATAATCAGAATATTATCATTGTTCATATTATTAGTAGTATAACTATGGGCAGCTGAAGGCATGAAGAAGGAGATCGGGTCTAATTAATCATAACAATAATAAAATTGTTAATATTATCAGGAGATTAAGACACAAAGTCACCCTGGAAATCTAGAGCCATCGCGAGAGTACAATTTGAATTTGCTCAGCGAGTCACTCTGGGAACGAGCGATATACTCACTCCCCGATTCCCCTGGCCCAGAACATTAACCAATCACATCGGTGTATCTGATATAGGCGGGCCAATAGCGTTGCTGTTTTACCGACCGGATACGGCAGGAGTCTTATCTATTGGTTAGCTCCGCTGGTCTGGATACGCCACCCCTTGTATTCTTCTGATTGGTCGTAGTGTTATCCAATTGCGTGCAGTGATATTTTCAAATGCGTGCTTGGTGCCGCCCCCTCGAGTCGGGCCGTTTTCATGACTTGTTGCCCGACCCCTACAGCTTTCTGGATGTGGGTCTGGATGTCCAGGCTAGCGTTAAGTATGATTACCCTCCTCCAGGCTGATCCAGGAGGAGAAGGAGAGCACAGAGCTGAGGGCGGAGCAGATCGAGAGCCGGGTCAGCAGTGTGGCGATGGACGCCCCCTCCCTCCCCCCCAACTCCCTCGGGTCGCGGGGCTACATGACCCCCTCCCTCACCTCCTCCACCCTCGCCTCCCCCTCGCCCCCGAGCTCTGGACACTCCACCCCACGCCTCCCCCACTCCCCCGCCAGGGACAGCGACAGACAGGTACAACCTCCACCCTCCTCCTCACCTGGCCCCTTCTCCTCCTCTTCCTCCCCCTGCCCCGCCTCACCCCCCTCCTCCTCCTCCTCCTCCTCCTCTACCCTCTGCCTCTCCTCCTTCCCTGCTCCACGATCCTGCAGTCATGTATGGATGGATGGATTGAAGGATGACAACTAAAGTAAATGCCCTATATCTTGTGCCTGGCGGGTCGGAGAACGTTTATCTGGTTTCTCTTCCCGATGCAGAACAGCAAAGATGGAGAGGAGTGCCGAGCTCTGGCCCTCATAGACAACAACCCATCTGTTCCCCGGGCGCTGCGATTGGATAGAATGACCCACACACACCCCGGGGCAGGGCTGGACGACCACCGTGAATACCGCAGGTACCAAACTTTTAAAACGCGCTTACTAGCCTCTCACTAGAGAAGTGCCCTCACAAGACATGTAGACACTGTAGCTCTCCTTTAGCTCTTTATGTTTCTCTCAGTGTACTGGCCTTTCAGTCAACTAGCCTCAGTGGGCTAGCTTTAACATGCTAGCTTCAACCTGCTAACTCTAGTTAGCACCAGTTAGCTCAATGCTCTTCTCTGTCCAGTCTGTCTGCAGACGGAGCCATCACAGCTAGCCAGGACTCGCTCCACAAGGCCAGTAAGAAGAAGAGTATCAAGTCGTCCATCGGCCGTCTCTTCGGCAAGAAGGAGAAGGGAAGGATGCCCGGGAGCGGCCGGGAGTCTCCCTCACTAGGTCAGTCTTCACCTGGTCCCGCACAGGTGTTCACACACCTGGTTGCACACCTGGTCACACACACAGTCTCAATCCTGGTTCACACATGGTCTCACACCTGGTCTCACACACCTGGCCTCACACCTGGTCACACACACAGTCTCAATCCTGGTTCACACCTGGTCTCACACACCTGGTCTTAAACCTGGTCTCATACCTGGTCTCACACATCTGGTCCCAAACCTGGTATCACACCTGGTCTGACACCTGGGGCCTGATGAATAAACGGTGCTGTGCAGAGAAATGCCCCCAGAGACATGTGTATTCTAGTTTCCAAGCAGAATTACAGATGTATAAAGAAACCTGTGAGGTGAAGACGTGCGATGTAACTACACAATGTAGGAACGTCTCGGAGAATCTCTGCGTTTCCAGATTTCCCAACTCCTCATTAAGCATTTATTTGAGCCGACACACCTAGTTCCGCAGCTGGTCTCGCACCTGCTTACCTGTAACATGATTTCCATGGTAACAGAGTTTCCATGGTAACAGGGTTCACACATCTATTCACACACCTACAAGCTACCCGCATTGAGTCTCGGTCTAGCAATGGTGTGGTTCCATCGATACAGTCTTTCCAAGGTAACGGCATTCCCAAAGTTACCGTGTTTCCATAGCAACAGTGTTTCCACTGTCATAGTGTTACCATAGTAACAGCGTTTCCGTAGTCACCGTTTTTTTAGTACCCCTTTTAACATGTTATGTCTGTATGTATGTCTGTCTGTCTGCCTGCCATGATAGTGATATGGGAGACTTGTTTTTATATACTATAATTTGAATCTTATCTCCCCAGCCTCCACCCCCTCCGATGAGCTGGGTTCTGCTGACCCTCTGAGTCTCAAGATGGGAACAGGAACTGTGGAGAAGGACCGCCGGAGCAAGAAGAAGTAGGAACTCCTTCTTATGATCTAGTGTATAGAAATACAAATGGGCTACATTGGACAGAAAAATAAGACAGGCGCAGCATGAAGAGAAAACACGTCATAATTATGTATACTACATAAATAGAGTACTAAAGTATATATATTGTTTCATTTATCTCTGTGTAGGTAAACAATATAATTGTAAATTCTCCTCCTCCTCTTTCCCTCATCTCTCCTCCTCCTGCTCCACCCCCTCCTCCTCTCTCCTCTTTTCTCCTCCTCCCTCCAGACATGACCTACTGGAGGAGGCGTGTCGTCAGGGTCTCCCCTTCGCCTCCTGGGACGGTCCCACCGTGGTCACATGGCTAGAGGTACGCCCAGTCTGGCCTGATGGTCTGGTTTGGTCTAGTCTGAACTAGTCTGGTCTGGTCTGGTCTGGTCCTGATGGTCTGGTTTTCTCTAGTCTGAACTAGTCTGGTCTGGTCTGGTCTGGTCCTGATGGTCTGGTTTTCTCTAGTCTGAACTAGTCTGGTCTGGTCTGGTCTGATCCTGCTGGCCTGGTCTATTCTTGTCCGCACCAGTCTGGTCTAGTTTAGTCTCGTTCCGATGGTCTGGTCTGGTCTAGGCTGCACTAGTCTGGTCTACTCTAGTCTGCACTAGTCTGGTCTAGTCAAGTCTGCACTAATCTGGTATAGTCTGGTCTGGTGCTGATAGTCTGTATAACAATATGTTTCTTGTTGATCTTATTTTACTTATTCTGGTTAATCTGGGTATGGTTATCTGGTCAATATGGTTCATCTGGCTATTTTAGTTAATCTGGCTGTGGTAAATCTGGTTATCTAGTCAATCTGGTTAATCTGGCTTTTATGATTTTGTTAATCCGGTTAATCTGGTGTTTCCCAGCTGTGGGTGGGCATGCCGGCCTGGTACGTGGCGGCGTGCCGGGCCAACGTGAAGAGCGGAGCCATCATGGCCAACCTGTCGGACACGGAGATCCAGAGAGAGATTGGCATCAGCAACCCCCTGCACCGCCTCAAGCTACGCCTCGCCATACAGGAGATGGTGTCCCTGACCAGCCCTTCTGCTCCAGCCAGCACACGATCTGTAAGCATACCTTATACCTGCACTTATTACACCGCCTTTGAATACTCCATTCTGGTAAAACATAGCATTCAGCGTTCAGCATTATATATCATTTATAATTTACAACTGTAGAATCGAACCGACAATTGCTTGAATCTATACAAAATAAGTGTGATAATCACTCTAACTCTCTACATTACATATACTATACTGTATGTTCATATTATTACTATTAGTACTACTACTATTAATATACATGCACACTCACACACACACAGTTCTGACTGTAGCCTTTTGTTTTTATTGTTTGTTGTTTACAGTCTACCAGTAATATTTGGATGACCCACGCAGAGATGGAGTCTCTCACCACGGCAACCAAACCAGTAAGCCTTCCTCCTCCCCCTCATCCTCCTCTTCCTCCTCCTCATTCCTCTCCTCTTGCTGGACCAGTATCTTTAAATATCCATGACCAGTAGCGATGTGGAGGAGCATACATGTGATGACGGCCCAGACAGAAGGCCTTTTTTTGGTTTGCTGATATTGATGATGTCATGTTTTCTTCTCCTTGTGTTGGATTAGGAATCTGTCTCTCCCCTCCTTTTCCTTCAGATCTGTAGTAACTGCTTCCAACTAACTACCTCACTAACCACACTCTGCCACCTCCTTCCCTGTTTCCTACTCTCCCTCTCTTCCTCCTTCTCCCCCCCCTCCTCCTCCTCCTCCTCCTCCTCCTCCATACTGCTCCTCATGGGTAAATTCTCTTCCTTCCTCTTCCTCTTCCTTCCTTCGTTTCAACCCCGCCTTTCCAAATATTCCCTTTCTCCTCTCCTTTCTTTCCTCCCCCCCCTCCTCTCTCTCTCTCCACCTCCGCTGCTTTGACCAATAGGAGCAGAAGGAGTTCAGCTGGGATCAGGTGAGCTTCCTGTTCTATTATTAGCGTGTAGTATTTCCCATGTAGTCTCGCCAGCATGCAGTATCCACTTAGTAGCCCTATATAGTGTAGTATTTAGCATGTGGCCGTGATAGCGTGCAGTATCCACCTATTATCCAGAAGCCCTCTAAAGACCACCCCCCCCCCTCTTCCCACCAGATCCTGGCCTACGGGGACATGAACCACGAGTGGGTGGGCAACGAGTGGCTGCCCAGCCTGGGCCTGCCCCAGTACCGCTCCTACTTCATGGAGTCTCTGGTGGACGCCCGCATGCTGGACCACCTCACCAAGAAGGAGCTGAGGGGGCAGCTCAAGATGGTGGACAGCTTCCACAGGTCCGACCCTCACCCCACACACACGCACGCAGACGCACACACAGCCTCAACCCACGTTTTTGCGGTTTGTTGCCGTGGTCGTCGAGTTGTGGTTTGTTGTCATGGTAACCCTGTTGTCGCCGTGTGTTGTCATGGTAACAGCGCGAGTCTCTGCTACAGCCTAGTGTCCAATTTCTGGTAACAGTGTTGTTGTTGTTGTTGTTGTTGTTGTCATGGTAACCCTGTTGTCGCGGTGTGCTGTCACAGTAACAGCGTGAGTCTCAGCATAGCTACAGCATAGTGTCCACTTTCTAGTAACAGTGTTGTTGTTGTCATGGCATCAGGGTGAGCCTCCACTACAGCATAGTGATAGTGTTGTTGTTGTTGTCATGGCATCAGGGTGAGTCTCCACTACGGCATAGTGATAGTGTTGTTGTTGTTGTCATGGCATCAGGGTGAGTCTCCACTACGGCATAGTGATAGTGTTGTTGTTGTCATGGCATCAGGGTGAGTCTCCACTACGGCATAGTGATAGTGTTGTTGTTGTCATGGCATCAGGGTGAGTCTCCACTACGGCATAGTGATAGTGTTGTTGTTGTCATGGCATCAGGGTGAGTCTCCACTACGGCATAGTGATAGTGTTGTTGTTGTCATGGCATCAGGGTGAGTCTCCACTACGGCATAGTGATAGTGTTGTTGTTGTCATGGCATCAGGGTGAGTCTCCACTACGGCATAGTGATAGTGTTGTTGTTGTCATGGCATCAGGGTGAGTCTCCACTACGGCATCATGTGTCTGAAACGCCTGAACTACGACCGCAAGGAGCTGGAGAGGAGACGCGACGAGAGCCAGCACCAGAACCACGGTGAGACTACGGATAATGGATTGTTGATTATAGATCAGATGTTATGGATCATGGAAATTTTATCCCTCTTCCTTTCCCCCCCCGCCCCCTACCCACTCTCCAGATGTGATGGTTTGGTCCAACGAGCGCGTGATGTGCTGGGTGCAGACCATCGGTCTGAAGGAGTTTGCGGACAACCTAACAGAGAGCGGCGTCCACGGAGCCCTCCTGGCTCTGGACGACACCTTCGACTACACTGACCTCGCCCTCCTCCTCCAAATACCCAATCAGAGCACACAGGTGGGCCATTGGTCTGAAGCAGCTAAACCGGCTCCAAACGATGCCACGCAATTTGAGTGTGTTTTACGTGTAACCGAAACCCCTAAATTAACATTGCACATTCTTGTAGCTTTGCTTTTACTTTACTGGTTCTGTATTACGTCGTTTGGCCTGCCATGCGAGTCACGCTGCTTTATAAAAGAAAAAAATTCAACTCATAATATGAATCTAATAACGAGCTAATGGATGTGTTAACGGTGATGTCAGTTACCATTCTTTGAGATGTGAGGATGTCATGGTTTAAACTATGATGTCATTGTTTGATTTTTATTATTTCTCCTTCAGGCTCGGCAGCTCTTGGAGAAGGAGTACAACGCCCTCATCTCCATGGCAACCGAGAGGAGGCCAGACGAGGTAAGAAGCAGGAGCTGGCGGCGGCACCAAACGCTGAAGCGCTATGTGTGACCATGCTAAACCTGTGCTATATGATCACGCTCAATGCTATGTGTGTTGTACTCAGCGTTACATGTCCGTGCTTAGCGCTATGTACGCTCAACGGTACGTGACTGTGCCAGGCTCTACATGACTGTGCTAAGCGCTACTTGACTGTGCTAAGCGCTACTTGACTGTGCTAAGCACTACGTGCGTTGGGCTAAGCGCTACGTGCGTTGGGCTAGGCTCTACATGACTGTGCTAAGCGCTACTTGACTGTGCTAAGCGCTACGTGCGTTGGGCTAAGCGCTATGTGCGTTGGGCTAGGCGCTACGTGACTGTGTTGGGGGCTACATGTGTGGGGCTAAGCGCTACCTGCGTTGTGACAGGACGGGACCAAGACGTTCACGCGTTCGCCATCCTGGAGGAAGATGTTCCGGGAGAAGGATCTGAGGGGCGTGGCCTCCGACTCAGAGACACTCCCCGCTAACTTCCGTGCCTCCGCCATTGCCACGTCCTCCGTCACCCTGAGGAAGGTCCAGAGTGAAGGTCAGCCGCTGAGCAAGGCACTTTTACCTATCGCACTCTTTTCTATTCATTTACATTTACATTTAGGGCATTTAGCAGACGCTTTTATCCAAAGCGACTTACAATAAGTACATTCGTCCTAAGAAAGTGAAACAATGTATCGTGATACAATAAGGATAGAACCAAGTGCAGAGCACCAACAATCGCTAGGCTAACCCATTCACCGTATACAACAAAGATAGCTAGGATAAGATGTTACATAACTTAGTATTATAACTAAATACGACGTACAATAAGTGCGTACATTAAGTGCCAGGACGTACAACATACAGCAAGTAGGATGGGAGGGACGGGGTGTCTATGCCGAGTCCAGGTGAACTCTGAACAGGTGAGTCTTGAGTCTATTCGTTGCGTAGCTGCGTAGCTGCGTAACTACGGCTGCCGGGTTTTGGGGTTGCGTTTGAATGCCTGTCTCGTGTCTATCAGCCAACTCGGGTGCCAGGGGGGAGTCGGCCTCAATCCGAACCTACTCCTGCTAGA
>NC_136952.1:5340434-5380434 GCF_949987615.1 Pollachius pollachius
CAGGTGACAGGAAGTGCTGCTCAGACGCCGCTCGGTAAGTTGGTTAAGCTCCGCCCCCCCCATCCCAGTTGGGAGGGCCTAAAAGCATCTACAGGATGGAAGTGGACCCAGCTGACACAGGGTGTGTGTGTCTGCGTGTGTGTTGCAGGTGTTCTGGAGCTGAGGTCGGTCAGACCAGGAGATACGGTCATCAAAGCGCGCCTCTCATCTCTCTACCTATGTGTGGACAGGGCAGGTCACCTCACAGGACAGGTGAGTCTAACCCCTAAGTGCTCCTTGACGACTTCTCTCTGTATTCACTGCCTAACCCCAACCTGCTCCTTAATGTCCTGTCTCTATATACACTGTCTTACCCCAACCTGTTCCTTAATGTCCTGTCTCTATATACACTGCCTAACCCCTACCTGCTTGTTAATGACCTGTCTCTATATACACTGCCTAACCCCAACCTGCTCCTTAATGTCCTGTCTCTATATACACTGTCTTACCCCAACCTGCTGCTTAATGACCTGTCTCTATATACACTGCCTAACCCCAACCTGCTCCTTAATGTCCTGTCTCTATATACACTGCCTAACCCCAACCTGCTCCTTAATGACCTGTCTCTATATACGCTGCCTAACCCCAACCTGCTCCTTAATGTCCTGTCTCTATATACACTGCCTAACCCCAACCTGCTCCTTGACGACTTGTCTCTGTGTTCACTATCCAACCCCAACCTGCTCCTTAATGCCCTGTTTCTATTTACACTGTCTTACCCCTACCTACTCTTTACTGACCGGTCAATGCGTTCACTAACCAACCCCAACCTTTATCTCCAGAGACAGTACACAGAGTCCGACTGCACCTTCAGAGAGGTCATCCTTGAGGATGGCTATACCCACTTCCTGTCCGTGCACCATGGGCTTCCTATTTCGCTGGCACCGAGACACTCCCCGGGGAGACAGGGGCTTCGCTTCAGCAGGTTCCTCCCGCTGAGGAGCAGTGTGTCAGAGGAGAGGGCCGCGGATGCACCGCAGACAGCACAGAACCTGGACCTAGACTCTGGAGACCCACTGGGGATGGGTCTGGGTCCGCTCCTCAGCCCGGCCTTCTCTATGGACACTTGAACACCAAAGCTAGGCCCCCAACTCTTTGAAAAGTCGTTTTTTTTGTGTTCGATGCTGACATTGGTACAGGACCTACTTCCTAATACTTGAATTAAATTATTCATATTTTTTTTATGAGAAATAATTTATATAATTACACATATTTATGTTTATTTTGGTATTTTTCTATTTTTCTATTCTACATTATTGGTGATTGATTGTATTTCTGATTTTGTAAGAAATGTTGTTTTCTCTGTTTGCTTTTGTTTTTGTTTTTAAAGATAATACATGTGAACAAATGCTTTTAAATTGTGTATTTGTGTGTGACATCTCAATAATAATTTAAAAGCTTTCTGGTGTACACTTCGCGGTTTAAAAACATAATACTACTATTATATTATTATATAGTGTGGACAATATAATTGTATTTAAAGGAGATTACCATAAGGACATAACAGCCGGCCCGACAACATCGCGAGTTCTTGCAGCCTGTCTATTTAGGAGAAGAGGCGGGAATGGGGGTTGTAACGCCCTCTGGCGGAAAAAAGTCCTGTTTTTAATTCTAGTATCACTGCTGCCACTGGGGAGCTCTAAACCCCACGGGGCAGATCATACCGTGATATTACCTCATTTAGAATAGTTTAAATAAATGGGTTAATGTGATTGGCTATAAGCTCAAAGAGACGCCTGTCCTTATTAACAGAGGAAAATACACACTTTTACCACTTCTGACCTAGTGAGTGAGTTGTGTAATTTAAATATGTAAATGAATGGATGATGAATGTTGAAGGAGACAAGCGTTTTTCTTTTCTTTTTATTTGGTGCATGAATGTTGAAGGATACAGATTTATTTTTATTTTATGTAGGATTATGCGCGATCCAGTAGGAGATGCCGCGATCCAAGAAAATTGTAAGTCTTTATCTATGGGGGACATTTGTTGGCTAATTCACTAGCTGTAAATGTGTGTGTGTGTGTGTGTGTGTGTGTGTGTGTGTGTGTGTGTGTGTGTGTGTGTGTGTGTGTGTGTGTCATGTACGTTATGTTTACATTTCAAGGCATTTTTTCTACTAGCTTTTGTTGTAGTATCTAATTGTTTAGTTTTACTTGCCTGCTTTCTGGTACAGTGCAATGTCTGCATCCTCACACGCTGTGAGCAGCATTGCACTGATTTAATAACGACTGAAACTGTTGGGATTCAACACTGTTATCAGTTCCATTATAAAAACATACCTTTTTTTTGGAGGTAACCTCACTTCTCTTTTCACAACCAGGCTTCATAGAGAGAGAGATAGTAATAATGACATATTTTACTCTATATCCTATCCAATAATCTACACCTTTATCTATATATTTATGTAGGAATGGAGTATACAATTAGAACTGTTTTATTTATTAAAAGATTAAAGCTTGAAACATATAATACATGGTTTCAAATACTTTAAACAAACATTTTGATATTCATATGATATGATATACAATGATATATGATTTAAAACCTGATAAACATTTTGGCTTTGTGTTATTGAATGTGGCGAAAACTTCGAACTTCAAAAGTTCAAAATAAACATCGAACTATGGTTAAGTAAAAAAGCGAGTGGTAAGGTGAGTTTAGTAAATTACTAAAATAAAATCTTTATTACAAATGTTGATTTCAACAATCAAACATACAGATTTCATGTTTTAACAGTGCACTGAGCAGTGCTACGGTGCAAAATATTAAGACCACTTCTCAGTTTGCATGAGCTTAATATGTACTTAATATGCCGATAGCTATATGTTCACATCTCACACATAATGAAGAATGCTGAGGTTGTTTAAGTTATCCGGCAGAAGGCTTATGGTGGTATTGGTCGACCAGCCAATGTTATGTACGCTCAAAACGTTGAGCTAACTTTTCTAAGACATTTGTCAACGCGCAGGAATTCAATAAGCCTTTTTGGTTTCACACACACTCACACACCAACAATCACACGCACTATTTAGTAGTGTATTTGTCTCGCAGTTTCCCAATTTACCGCACACAATTTATTCACATTTATTCAAAAGAGGAACTCTTGTCCGACAGTTTATTTGAAGTCCCTTTTCAATGGCCATCCATTTTGAGCCATACATGCAAAAGTAAAAAGTCTTGGAGTCTGGATATATATGCATGTCGGTCTCCTTCTCCTCACCCTGTTAGCTTTCCTTTAGCTGGTCAGGCCTGATGCATTGTGGGTAACCCTGTAACTCAGACTTGGTTTGCTAGTGGCTCACCGGCGTTCCCCTGACAGATGGCCTCCATGGCGTGGTAGTCTCCTTCTCCTTCCTTGGGCTCCTCCAGCCCTTCCTCCTCCTCCTCCTCCCATGGGGAGGGGCTGATGTGGTTGTACTCTGTGTTGTCCTCGGACTCTGTCTCGCGGTGGTAGAAGTAGCTGAAGTTGGACACGATCACGGGCACCGGCAGCGAGATGGTGAGCACGCCGGCGATGGCACACATTGAGCCCACCAGCTTGCCCCACATCGTCTCGGGGGTCATGTCCCCGTAGCCCACGGTCGTCATGGTGACCACCGCCCACCAAAAGGCGTGCGGGATGCTGACGAAAGTGGTCTCGGTGTAGTCGGCCTCGGCGAAGTAGATGGCGCTGGAGAAAAGGATCACTCCAATGAAGAGGAAGAAGATGAGCAGGCCAAGCTCCCTCATGCTTGCCCGGAGGGTCTGGCCCAGGATCTGGAGACCCTTGGAGTGCCGGGAAAGCTTGAAGATCCTAAAGACCCGTACCAGACGGATGACCCTGATGATGGCCAGCGAGCCCGCGGGCGTAGCGTCATTGTCCTTGGCGAGCTCCGTGCACAGGGTGACAAAGTAGGGCAGGATGGCGCTGAAGTCGATGATGTTCATCACGTCCTTGAAGAAGAGCGTCTTGCTGGGCGCAGAAGCGAAGCGCATGAGGAGTTCGAAGGAGAACCAGCAGATGCACATGGACTCCACCAGGAAAAAGGGGTCGTGGAACACACTTGAGGGCAGGGGCATGCTCTCTGAGATGTTCTTTGGTAGAGAGTGGTACTTGTAGAAGTATTCCTGCAGGTCAAAGGTCAGGGAGAGGGTGTTCTTCAGTTACAGGTCAACAATTACAACAATGTTTGTTCATTACAAGGGTGTTAATCCTTTTCAGTTTAAAGTGCAACTGATCTTAGAATAATATTTTTTATTTGATTGACTGTTCTACCTATTCCGTTTTTTTAACATTCTGCTCTATGTGGTGAAGGCCTAGGTCTGGTAAAACAGCAGGTGTCTATGTGTTGATCAGTTTCCTGGTCTCTCCCCTACTATGAATAGCCCCGTGAGAGAGATCTCTCCCGCTCTCTTACTCTCTCGTGCCCTCCCTCCCTTCCAGGAGAAACATGAGTGTCTCTTGCCCATTTTTACTCTCATCTCTCTCTCCCAACAGTAATGTGACTTGTCTCTCGTCAATCTCAACTCTTTCACGCTCTCTCCTAGCAGAAACATGAGTGTCTCGTGCCAATCACGAACCTCATCTCAATCCTTCCTCTCACCCATCTATCAATCTCTTCATGACTATCCCATCTATTTATCTATTTCTGGCTGTCTATTTAAGCTATCTCTTACTCTACTCCTTGCAGCAGCTAGGTACCTCAGTTCAGTAGCTTGCAGTTGTATTTAGGTAGCTCTGTCTAGTAGCTAGGTAGCTTTGTTTAGTAGCTAGGACTGTAGCTATATGTTATGAGCTAGGTAAAGTTTCTAGATAGCTTGATACGGTAGCTTGGTGCTTAGCTTAGCTAGGTAGCTTGGTGTAGTATCTAGGAAGCCTTTTGCCATAGCTATGTTTTTTGATTTGGTAGTTAGCTTGGTGTAGAAGATATGTGCAGGAGCTGGTTGCAGTAGGTGTTAACAAGACACAAGACCGCTACTCATCCCACAAACACTACTTAAGACCCACAGAGCTTCTGACTGCACTAATAGCCGACCTGCTCTACACTTTCACTCATACTGACCTTTACTCATTTTAGGATCTCTCTCTCTCTCTCTCTCTCTCTCTCTCTCTCTCTCTCTCTCTCTCTCTCTCTCGCTTTCTCTTTATTTGTAGTCTGATCCCTGTGCTGCCTTCCCTTACCATATCCCAGCAGATCACATTTAACAGCTGACTAAAATTATCTGGCCATACGTACAGCCTGTGTCCACCTCCAATGACATCCATTTTAACCTCGTGGTTAATGCCCGTGACTACTGTAGTCAAAGGCACAGATCTCATTACAACAAACATGGAATTCATTCAAGAGTATTTTCTGGAGGAGACATCTGCAATATCACCAACGTATATATGAAATGATCTGCTGTAACAGACACACAGCCATTAATATTAGCCTAAAATACATATGAACAAATCACTTTTAGGCCATCACTAAACATATTTATCTATCTTACAGACCACACATCCACAAATACTGCACCATTCACTCTGCGAAAATAGGCGTAGAGATATAACGCGCTAATCATGTTTGCAACGGTTCAGACCGCTGGGCAGGACACATAAGGGGGTACATAAACAAAACCTTTAAAAAGCGTTGTGTTTATATGGGAATTGTTTTGTGGAGTCGGCTTCTATTTAATAATAATTTAAATTCCATAAATTTAGGAATCATTTTTATTTGGGAAGACAACTTTATGTTTTTCAGAAGTTGACCTGTCTTGTAGTCACCCATGTTGTCAAGTTGTCAAGTACAAACACGGCCAGGTAAAACAAGAGTTTCCCAACATGATGGGCTGTTTCTATTCTGAGTTGGCTGTTTGGTCTTGCTATGGCCTGACAGTAGATCTACAACATGCTTCCTCCTGTAAACACTGTATCCTATACACAGTTGGAATGCCTTGCCAACAGGCAGTGATGCGCTGGCTAGGTAGTGTAGACATTGTACCTCCCTCGCCTCCTTCTCGTTCCTAAATTCCGGCAGCGTCTCCAGGCAGAAGATGAGGATGGACACCACAATCACCAGCACGCTAATGATGGCAATGATGCGAGCCCCCGAGGAGGACTCTGGGTGCTCAAACAGCATCCAAAGCCTCCTCTGGATCTGGTTGGTGGGCAGGGGCCTCTCAACCACCCGGGGGAAGCCCTCGTCCGCCTTGAACCGGATCATGACCTCCTCTCCAAGCTCGTAGAACCTCACCTCTTCCAGGAAGATGTCCAGAGGCACGTTCGCGGGCCTGCGGAGCCGCCCTCCCGACTGGTAGAAGTAGAGGATTGCGTCGAAGCAGGAGCGGTTGCGGTCCAGGAAAAGCTCATTGCGGAGCGGGTCGAAGTAGCGCAGGCGGCGGCAGGGATCTCCCAGCAGCGAGTCTGGGAACTGGGCTAGAGTCCGTAGCTGGGTCTCGTAGCGCATCCCCGACACGTTGATGGCCAACCTCTCACTCAGCGTCAAGCCGCTCCGCCACATAGAGCCAGGAGAGCTCCTCTCCTTCTGGCACACTTTGATCTCCTGCTCGCCCTTCTCCTGGCTGTTGAGCTTCTCCTTCAGCTGCTTGTGCTTCTCCGCCTCGCTGTCTTTAGCAGCTCCTCCCGTGTCCTGGCCTCCGCCTGCATCTCCTCTCTCGCTGTTCTCCATGCCTGTCCTCGCTCTGGGAGGGTCTCCTCGCTCCTTTCCCCTTGTTCTTTTGAACCCCTGGGTCTAGCTACACAGGAAGTCTGCAAGCCCAGCAAAAGACGTGTAAGAGAACCTTCCGGTCCGTTAGACGAACCAGAACCTTTCCCAGAGTAACACATTAGACCTATCAGATTCATTCCTAACAAATTGAACAGATTTTCTCCTTATAGCAGAGTGGGTCGGAGATAAACGGAATTTCGATTCCTCTGTTTGTCTGGCACATATTTTGGAATTGACAATAAGCAGTGTTTCCCCCAGAAAATGTATTATTCAAGGTGGTCAAAGAGCTGGGGGGGGTTGTCTCGTGGCCCTGCGGCCGTGGCCACTATTGTTTTGAACAGTACCACCGATACTGCATTATTTATTTATTTATTTTTGTACCTGATGGAAGTATGTTTTCTTTCCCTACGGGAGTTTTGTACTTTGTTGATGCATAATAATTCAAAAATATATATTAAAAAAATTGGGTTATAATTATATTATTATATTTTTATAGATTGGTAGTCAAGGCGGGCCCTATTGTTGTTAAGGCAGCCGCCTTAACCATTCAGTGCCGGGGGAAATACTGAGCTGACTTTGACTTTGAGATCAAAGACTTTCCTCGGGTTTGACAAGTTTCCCTGAATATATGCAGATGTTTTAAGGAGAGGTGACGGGAGGTTACTATGAATGATTTATATACATTTTTATGATAATCAGATATAATGAATGTTGAGTATAGCTTAAGTATTATCTTGATTTTTATGCAAGTCTAGTTCTTGGTAAAGAATATTGCTCATTAAACTTGAGAAAAGCTCAACAGTTTGTTGTAGTGAATTTAAAGCCTTAATACTGAAACTACTCGACTAAAACTTTAGAGGAACACTCACTTGCACTCAAACGTCAGGTGGACGAGGCACATTGTGCTGTTTGCTCCAGGGTTGTCGTTCTTTCTCTCTGTCAGTCTGTCATCATGTTGTACGTCCCAAAGACTCTCTTCTCCCAGCGTTGCTCTTTCGCTCTCTGTATCACGTATGTCTTGAAAAATATTTGAGAATGCTGTCTTGTTGAAATTCAATCTAAAGAAGACCCCTCCCTCCATGGCTGTTGGTCATGAGCTGGTAGAACCTTCCCTCAGCCTATCAAATGTCCGGCTTCCCCAACTCGCTCTAGCATGGGGACGGAGAGCTATCCATGGGGGTGTCCACCTTCCCCAGACCTAGCCCTATCCAGGGCCTGCCCTTAACCAGAGGCCAACCTTACTCAACTTTACCAAGCCTTACCTAACCTTACTTTGCCATAACAAGCCTTACTCAACCTTACCAAATCTTCCTCAACCATACCAAGCCTTACCCAACCTTAGTCAACCATACCTACCTAACCTAGCCTAAGTCAACCACACCTCGCCTTATCCAGCCTTGGCCAACAACACATAGCCCTACCCATCCTTAGTCAACCATACCTAGCATTTCCAAGCCATACCCAATCATTTACAACCAAAGTCAAAAAGCAAGATACATGATGGATGATGAGCAACGGTACACTTTCAATAACCAGTTAGAATCAGACCCTATCTCTCTGAGCAGTAGACACTCCCACTATGCTCTGTCAGTCCCAGCAACGCCTCTGATGGCGTGTGTGTTTGTGCGTGTGTGCGTATGTGTGCGTGTGTGTGTGTGTGTGTGTGTGTGTGTGTGTGTATGTGTGAGAGAGTGTGCCTGTCGTACGTCTGTCTGTCTGTCTGTCTGACTGACAGTGAGTAGGTGAGCGTTGCACTTTCTGTAAGGCTTCAGTACTCATGAAGTGTAAACCAACCAACTGGGAATTTGAGAACAAGGAAATAAACAAACACATGAATTAAATATAAAAAACCATCTTGAATCCACCTATTTCCTGTATGGGGACACAGCAACAACATATGTATGTTCATGATGATGGAAAACAAAACTGGCAATGATCGAAAAGTATTACCAAATGGGGAACGATTTCAGGTGGCAAATGAAGAAAGAGGGAACAGAAATTGTTTGCTTTGCAATTATTACAGTATCAGTCTAGCTCAGGGCATACATTCTCACGGAAACGTATCCAATCATCGGTAAGCATACACAGTTCACTTGCCCTGCGTAAAGTTATTCTCCGGACAGCCAACGATGACTTTATCAACTCCCTGTGTGAAATGGCCTAAGGTCCTTTTTTTGTTTCCGCAATATTTTGTGTTGACTGGGGGTCAACGGTATCTTGCCTTGTAAAATGTTCAAGGCTATTTCACACAGGGAGTTGATAAAGTCATCGTCGGCTGTCCGGAGAATAACTTTACGCAGGGCAAATATCCCTTCCAAATACAGAGTAATATTGACGTTAAGCAATGGATAATATATAAACAGCCAGTCATTATCGGGAAAATAACCCCCGACAGGGCGAACCGGACACCGGAGCGAGGCGGAGGTGGCTTATTTTCGATAATGACCGGCGTTCTATACATTATCCCGCTTATTACACGGCTACTTGCCAAAACGAAAGAATAACTTCACACGGTATGTCTTTTTACAATTTATTTGTTACCATTCGTAGTGTTGATCAGCAGAGAAATAGTTCGCCAAAGACGTTGACGTCGCTTAGCAACCGAGATACGCTGGGATTGATAAATTACCGGACTACTTGCGGAGTGATACGAAAGACGTGAATCAGAGGCAAAAAATCCAATTTCCTTGACAGCAGTCAATTACGAAAAAAATTAAATACAGCTTGAGAATCACTTTACCGTATGTTAATGGAATGTTTGTATTCTGGTCGGACTGTAGATCAATTTAAATATCACCAAGAGGGTCTCGGGACACATGAACGTAGTGCGGCTTGTCAAACATAAGAATGCAGTGGCTCTTGCTAATGTCGGTTATATTAATACTCCTTAACAGGGGCACATAACTCTCTCATACCAACTGATGGTCAACAATGTCACTATAAATAAACATGTTGTAACATCCCCCAGTTATCGGCTCGGTGGGGGGCATATTTTGCCCCGGCCTTATCCACGGGGTGGCTTTCACCCTTTTTGATACCCAGGATAGCGGCCAGTTTTCCTTTAAAGCCTAATAGCTTAATGGTGGAGCCCAATGCTACCAAAAGAAACATGTTTGGCAATAGTCCTATTGATTGGCTGTAATAACGTTGCGATACTGTCGTAGAAGCCCAGTTATTAGAAAGATAGTCCTCTGTCCTGTTTTACCAATAGTTACCTAACCTAGCCTTAGACAACCATACCTCGCCTTATCCAGCCTTATGGCGCGTTTCCATCGGAGGGCGCGGGTCGGTTATCCCTAATAATAACAAACAAACACATTATCCGCGAGTTATTTCTGGACAACGGCGAAAGCTTTGTTTATTGAAGAAAATGTTGCGCAAAGGTTTGCCGTCCGTCTTGTTGGTCTTTGTTCATTGTGCGCGTTCTTCTTTATCCTTGGATTTATTAGCAGGCTACACTGTGTAGGGCTGCTATGAGGTCACGATGCTAACATAGCTGCCGCGGCTATCGCCATCCGGCTAACCCCCCCCACACACACACCCACACCATAAGGGTACTGCCGGCGGTGGAAACGCGAGCCGTAACTGAGCTGCGCCGAACCGCACCTTCACTACTCCACCAAGCCGCACCGAACCGACCCGCCCCCTCCGGTGGAAATGCGCCATTAGCACAACAATACCTAGCCCTTGCCAACCTTAGTCAACTATACCTGGCAATACCAAGCCATACCCAACCATATACAACCGTACAGGACCCAGCCTTGAGTTATGTAATTACTATTTAAAAACAGATGGTGTTTTAATAATTACTGACTAATTCCTGGACACTGCACAGAAACAAAATACAGTTTGACAAATCAGCACGCCATTTACTTTTCATTTATTTAAAGTTCATTTTGATGATTTTAAGGAATAATGTCTTTGTAAAAACATCTGAATACAGCTGCTATTCAGCTTCACATTAGATAGTTTTGACATTCATACATTATAAGTCTCTTCAGTCCAGATCTGTTCAGTTGTGACACTTTATTGATATGTTTCAGTTTTTTTCTCTTCAAAATATAAAAAGATAGATCATGAACATTCCGTTGAAATATACTTTATACAGTTTAGATGAGTCATCTTTGTGATCCAACATTTCAAAAATAAAATCCGGCATAAGTCTCGTTCGGACACACCAGTGACCACTTACCCCCCTCCCCCCAACACACACACACATACACTCATATATATTCTCCATGGCAACAGTAAAATGGACCAATCACTAAGTCTGTTTTACATCAGGTTACAGCATGTGAGTTAACAAGAACACATTGTATCTTTGGAATGCTTACGATAACAAATGCATGTGAATAATAGCACTTTTAGTTTCACTATTACCATTTGGAATGTTTATCTATGCGGGAATGTAACCTTTACATCCAGTGTATTCCATTTTCTTAAAAACGCAAAACACATTCATAACCAAAACAACTACCTCATGATCAATTTTGGTGGAAATGGAATTAGTAATAGTCTCTAGGGCACATGGTTCCACATAAACAATTAAAACCGGGGCCCCTAAGCGCACACGGGGCCCACACTGGCAGTGTGTCGGTGGAAACAAGGTGGTGATTGTACATTCATACAAAAGTAAATCACACTATGAACAAATTGGTTTAAAAAACCAGGCACACTAATCAAAGGGTAAGGAACCAATCTGAGATTATACATCACAACTGTGTTAGACCCCTCGTCGTGAAAAACAGACTTAGCATTTAGCCACTGTCGGTCATTCAAATCAATGGCAGTATCACGCATAGAACAAGAGCCAGTTTGTGGCATGGGCACAATGACATGATGGCCGACTCAACAACAGACTAGTGGTGAGATGGTAGCTTCACTTTGCCATGCGGATCTCAGGCTGCCGAGAGACCGTAGACCTCCAAGATATCCACCTCTCACTGAGAGTGCCTTCTACGTCGGAACTGATATCCTAGTTTTAATCTGAAAGGGAACAGAAAATACCATGGTCCATTTTTTTTATCCCAAGTAAAAGCAAAAAACGAGAGCCTGTACAACCAGCGAAGACCCGGCTAAATCCTTCAGTAGCTGCTACCGTGCCTACACCCCACCCTCTGTAGCTTGGATCCTAGCAACTCTCTGGACCAGCAGGGACAGGTCCGGACCAGCCGGAACCTGACGGCCGGACCTGAAACAAGGGGAACCACTGATCCGAGCTGAAGCAGCCTGGGCCAAGTGGACACCGGTGGCAGCCTTTATAAAGTACCTCAGTGACATCAGTTTGGAAGCTCTTGGTCGCTATGGCGGGTGCTTGCATGATTGTGTCATGTGACGCGGGGAGCTGCCAGCTCGCAAGACGACAGACAAGACGATGGGATTGGATGCAGGACCGAACCACCTAACGTACGACGGGGGTTGGATGCGGGACCTTACCACCTAACGTACGAACACGGCACAAGACGAGCTACCTTCACACACTCTCGCCCACCCTCCCTCCCCCCCCCCCCCCCCCCCCCCCCCAGGGTATCGGGGTGGCAGTTAGCCCACCACGGAAGACGGATGTGCTCTAGGACACAGTGTTCTCTTAACGAGTCCCTGGGGGGCGATGGGAACTACTTCCCCCTACAGAGGTCAACAATCAAGTCACAATGCATGCATCACTGTGAGGTGTTCACGTTATCATTATATACTAGAATTGATGAGTAAGAAAAATACCAGCCAACCAGCGACGTCCACAGCAATCACTACAACACCTGAGTCCTTTCAACACACGATAGGAACAACAGTGGGTTCCATGCAAACCGAAAGTCTCTCTTGACTATTGACCAATAAGTTATCACCTGTGACCAGACACTGGCCAGTGATTGGATACGTTCACCTCTTCTCCCAACTTCTCGGGAAAGGGGAAGGGGCCAGGGACAAAGCCCTCCCCCCACTGGTTGGTGCTAAGATGACTAGCGTACCTCCTCTGGCCGTGCTACAATCAAATGACAACGCTTGTTTATTATTGCCAAAGGAAAAAGCAGATAGAGTAAAGGATGAAGTAGCTGCTGCTGCTACGCCAGGTGTCCTCCCCAGCTATAGGATGCTATGGTGCGCTAAAGGGTTGACGATCCTTTTGATTGAATGAGCACAACTCGGAACACAGTCTACATGAGAACATGAGGGGCAGTAATAGCAGAGATTTCATTAAACAAAACATTGTTTAAACATACATGTTTCAATATTCACATTGTTTACTTTTCAAAACAAAATATAGCTCTTCTCTTTCTTTATAATCTTTTTTTTAACATTAATTGCATATAACATTTTTTTAAATTCATTTTGTATATATTTTTTGTGTCTCTAGCACCCCTTGTGTTCAACTAAGGGCTTGCAGGAAAGACAGGCATGCAGTGTAGTCATGCTGGTTACCAAAGTTAGAAAAATGCATTATCTTTTGTTCTTTTAATCGTTTGTTTTGTGTCAGGGTCTTGTTCATACTCAGGAGTGTTGAAACTTCCACTTTCCAGGGAACTTCTTACTATGCCTTCAACATCCACCTCCTCACATGTTACTTGCCAACTTAGTTAATCACTAAAGTAAGCATATTTTTCTTTGTTTTGTTTTTTTCTTTCTCATGTGCTGCTGTCAATCTTCCTCAGATATCCCAGCCTTTAGTTTATTAAAATATAAATGTTCTCTTTGTACACATCCTTTATCCTGTTAAGCTCTGTTCTTGGTCCCATTGGTCTCCGGATCCTCTCCCTAGAGGTTTTCCCTTGGTCATCCATCATCTCCTCACCATAGGCTGGACTAGCTCTGGGAGCAGCCACTGGCAGCTAGGGGGCAAGAGAGAGACAGGGGCAGTAGGTGTCTCAGGGTTTCTTGTGCCTCATTGGCAGTGTAGGCTTCCTGTCAAGGTGAATCATCTCTCATGATTGGCCCATTTGAGAAGATTGACTCCTAGGTAGGACGTGGCAGTGTCCTTCTTGCCGTGTGGTCTGGGATCTATGAGCTTTGTCTCCTTCATCTCTTCTCCTGTGATTGATGTGAGCGATGCTGTCGGACATTGTCTATCATGTGCGTATTTCTGGGGAAGGGGAGGGTGGAGCAAAAACATTAAGACTCCCGTGTCCACCACCAGGCAGTTAGGTAGGATACCCATCGCCACATGAGGGACAGAGAATGCCAGGCTTATCCTCTAGTTGCATATGTTGTGATAAATTAGGCGCGGTCAGGGCTGTGTTTGGTGCAGATGCTACATGAGGGTTGGTGCGTAGTGCAGTTGAGCGCTATGTTTCTGGACGGTAGTGTATCGGAAGCGGATGGAAGACTTGGTTTTTACCAGCAGGAGGAATCTCCTCGCTGGTAATTGAATGTAAATGTGGGGCATCGCGATGGCATTTCCACATCATACACACACACATATATATATATATATATATATATATATATATATATACATATAAATATATATACATACATATTTTTGTGTAAGTTGTGTCTGTTTTGTTTTTACCAAGTTGATGGATAAATACCTTATGGGACATTGAAAGTTCTGAGAGTTAAGACTGTTTCTCTGTCACTCACGCACGATTCGACATGTGAATGAAATAGTTTAGGTGGAGAATACCATCTCCAACATCTCCCAATGCATAAAATCCTCCCGCCAAGCTGTTGAGGACAACGAACAAGAGTTCCCAGTCAACAATTGCTACAGTTTGTTAGCGGAGATGCTACAATGATGGGGGGGAAGTTGCTCAGTGGGTCAGTCCGTCATTCTGCTGCAAGATGGAGCACGGAACTGCGCGTGATGTCTTTTGAAATGTTTCATGTGACAGGAAGTCTCTTTCTCCCAAAGTGAGTGAGTGCAAAGTCTGTCAGGATGTCCTGGGGAACGTTGGAGAAGGTCGAAAGTGAGGGTGAAGATTCTCCGTTCTGATGATAGGTTGGTTGATTGGTTTTGGTAAGAAGGTGGCGTGCAGATGGTCTCTTGTCTCCAGCCAGGGGTCTGGTCCCTTGGCTCTGGCCCCGCGAGGACCCTCCATCCCACTCCCCTCGTTAGAAGGAACCACTAGAAACTCAACACTGTGGACACAGGGAGGACACAGCAATTAGCCTTCAACTCACCCCTGCCATCATCACAGTCTCCCTCTCGTTTGTCAGATGTTATTACGCAGTTAATAATCAGCGTGACCTTGGTGTGAACGTATTTGTTTTAAACTTTTAATACATGTGGATCAGCAAATTACTTAGTTGTTCAGTTGTGGAGTGTTCAGTTCAGATTGATTAGTTATTGGCTTTGTTACTGACATGAACGGTAAACCATGCATGCGTCTGGAGTTGTATTTGTGGAGTATGACATAGTTGGGGTAGTGTTTGGTATGGTGAAGTGGAGTGTTTGGTGTGCTATGTGTAGTTTTAAGTATAATTTGAACAATGTAATTGAGCAGTACTGTGTAGTTGTTGAGCGTGTGCCTGTAGTGGTTCTGTAGTGGTTTAAAGTGAGTATTGTGGATCATGTGATAGTGCAGGGTAACCATTACCTGCAGACTGCTGGGTGACTGGGCTTATGAGAGTCAAACACACATCTCAACAACAAGGAAAGTTGGAGTGGACATTACAGAGACAAGACACACAATGAGACAATATTCATCCGTCAACAGTATTCATTCATCCCTCCATCGACAGTACTCATCCATCCATCCAGCATCACTTCATCCATCCATCCATGAACATCACATAACACAAACACCATCCACCCGTCTATCTTAACAGCTCTTCCCCCTTCATCACGAGTACAGAAGTCTTGAAGAATTTGAACAGTTCCAAAATATAAATAATTGGTAACAAGGCAGGACAGTGGCTCCAAGTGTCGGTAACCTGCAAGTTATCTGAGGTGATCCACCTGGTGTGGATGATCTACGCAGGAGATGTCACCATGGCAACCAGGACGGTGGCAAAATATATTTAGATCACCTTAGCGGTACAGATTTACAATGACTGATGTAAGTTATAATTGCCGAAATGGTGAAACACTAGCAGCATTAACAAGGTCACGTCACATGAAGCGTGTGCTAGCCGTCCATTTGTATATGTTTAGAAACATTTTACCAACACTCAGAGAAGTGATGTCAGCAATACTTGAAAACGAATATGTAAAAACACTGAATACAAACAAATTCAACTATATATTGTATAGGATTTTAATATATCGATCATTAACGTGTAGAATTATACATTCTAGTTAGAACCAGCCATCTAGCAAGAATTGCTAGCTGAGTCTAGCCGGTTACTCTGGATTCTTCATATTGACATCAGTGCCTACGTGGGCCTCATAGAGGTCTTTTAACAGCTTTCAGAATTCCCAGGGTGACTTAAACTCACTCTAACCATTATCTTGCAATGCACTCTATTTGAAGTACAATCCGTTGCTAATATGAACACTTTACATTACAAATCACAGATGTTCAATGCTCAAATGAAGGGGGTGGCTGTGTGATAAAACAAGTTAGGAACATTGTACAGTGACCACTGCGAAATCATTCCCTTACAGACAAATTAATTTAAAAAAAAGTCCCTGTAGCAGGCTCATTTGAAGATCTACAAGTGTTGACATTCTAAACATATTTTACAGTTACCTAGTATTTCAATATCAACAATATTTTAAGGATGAGATCTGAATCCTTATTGGAAGAGATAGCCAATGGCATTTGTGCGTTTTTTTATAAGATGAGTTCACCACTTGATATCATGTGTATATGAGAGCATGGCGATGTAGCACTATTGTGCATTAAATATCTACATATTTAGGTAGCTCTCAAAAAATACATCCATTCAACTTAAGGGAAATTCTCTTTGTGTCTTGACTATTGAAAGACTGAAGGCCTCAACATGCTTCTGCGTGAAATGTGTGAATCGTTGTTGCAAACTGTCTGCGCAACCTACTCAAAAGGTGTCATTACACCAAATGTGCACTAATGGCCAATCAAACAACAAATGCATCTGTAGATGATAGATCATGGCATGTAAGTAACACATTGTCTCCAGATGTGTAATATAGGGATGGTTTGTTGCCAGATGTGTAACTAGTGTTGTTTTGTCTCCAGATGTGTAATCTGGTGATGTTTTGTCTCAAGATATGTGATATAGTGATTTTTTGTCTCCAGATGTGTAATATAGTGTTGTTTGGTTGCCAGATGCGTTATATTGTGATGGTTTTTCTCCAGATGCTAGTCATGTTTGGTTCTCAAAAATGACTTCTACACACTATACAAACATTACATGTTGTTGTCAGTAAAGGATTCACACATCAAGCTTGCATACAAGATGGAAACACTCTCCACATAAGAGGAGCTCATTATCTTGGAAGCACATATATGTCTTTAAACAAAAGAGCTTCAACTAAAAACCCCAACTCTCCATACAGCTCAGATTTAACAGATCATTATGCATTAGTACAAAAAAAAGGAAAACAGTAAGAACAAGAAAACTGAAGAACAAACATTTGCTATAAAGATCCAAAGAACAGAGAAGTACACACGGACAACACAAGTCAAATACTTACAGAACTTTTGCAAAAATCAAAATCACTTTTGTAAAACATACTATCAAGAAGTCTCGATCATGCTGATCGTGTGGCTCATGACATTGAAACCCGTCAATACATTTAGATGGCAACACAGAAAGCAGACATTACAAGTCAACTGCCTATTAGGTCTGTGCACTCTTAAGGTTAAAAATAGATCTGGTTATTTACATATATGGGCACAGTGCGTTTCCAGCATCAATGTATATTGCATGTATATTGCATATATGAATGTATGTATTTCTTTTCTTTTTTTTTGCTTAATCATTTGATATCATGGGATTTGAATGATATCTGTTACATGGAGGTTGCAAGAGGAATATAAATTATTATATGATCAAACTACTATAATTTGAAATTGCTTGATTTTAGGAGGTTGCTTTTTTTATTCATAAATTTATATATTATTACATTATAAACAAAATAGAACAATTCAAAAATAAGAAAGTTTTGGTAAAACAAACTCATGTGGATAGAATTAATTATAATACTATTGTATGTAACACCTACCTAATAGTACATACTTTTTATAATAATTTAGTTTTATAATAATAGTAGTTAGTGGGAATTTGATATCAAATAACATTTTAGACTTGGATGAAAAAATAAACAGCAATGTGTGTGGGTTAATTTTATACAGAAACATTTTCTTTATTTCTGTGGTGAATAGAAACATATGCTAAAAGCGAACGTCAAATCTAAGGCTGATGAATGTTTTTCGGAGGTAAGCCAATTAACAACTACAGGATCATAAACAAGAAGGATGCAAAAGCACAGATACCTTCTGGGATGTTACCTTCAGAGACTTGGTCATTTGCTCTATGATATCACGGCGCGTCACAAGACCTATGAAGCAACCCTCATAGTCATAATACCTATGATACCATTTCACATGAAATGTACCTTAATGCTCAAAGGGTTTTCGTGTGATAGAATGAGACCTAACTTCAATCAATCTATCTATGGACAAGGTCTGGAGTCACTGGTCATGGACTTGTTCCAGAAAGCACAACACACTTATTTAAAAAACACATCACAGCACATGTTTTACTGTGGGTTTTACCATTGGTAGCCTTTTGAGGTTCTATCCAAATCAGATCTTTTTTTCATACATTTCTTACGAGAATTAAAAAAAAACATGTATTCCTAGCTAGAGCTAAACCTGCTAATATGTTCATCAGCTAGCCTTATGCATGCATGGCACACCATCGTTTTTGTCTTTCTTCAGAGTCACGTTGTCTTATTGCTGCTTGTTTTTGTGGCCTCCTCCTCAACTGTACTAGTGACGGGAACCCACGGCTCCACTCGACATTTAATCAATTCCCCAACTGCTAAACTCCTCTGTCAAGCGAACAACCCACTCCTCAAATCCTTGAGCAATCAGGGACCAGATAACCCACTGCTAAGCTCCTCATCCAACCGCTTTAGACCTTGTCCAATCAGCTAACCCTCCAGTGCGCTTGGTCCAACGGGAGGCGGGGCTACAGGATGGAGGGGATGGGGGAACGGCAGCGATGCAGGGGGGCGGGGGTCTGGTAGGGCTCGTAGGAGGGGCTGCTGATGGGGGCCAGACGCAGGGAGGATCCCCCTGAGATGTTGGTCAGACTACGAGACTTGTCGTAGTCAGCGCTCGCTAAACCAAAACATCAGATTGCGTGTTGAGGGGTTTCATATTATATTCATATATTCATATTCATATTTCATGTTGTATCATTTATTTATTTACATATTCATTTTTGGTTGGTTAATTTAAAGCGTTTTAGGGTGTTTAGAGGTTTCATATCATATATTCACCGTTTAGTTCGTTTACAATGTTTAAAGGTTTGATATTGTTGGATGTTATTATATGAGTTAAGTTCAGTTCATTTAAAATGTTTAAGGGTGTTTACAGGTTCCATGTAACGTTTATTACGTTATATTATGTAGGGTTATTATATGATATTATATTGGGTGAGAAACATTAGAAATTCAACATATCAATGACAATAAGGAAAATAAGAATAGAATAGAAAAGAGAATATTGAGAAAATGAAGTCATTAAAATATTAAAATGCAAAAGTTCGACATACAGGACAGACACAGACAGAGACAAACAGGACAAAACAAGAAAATGGATTTTAATAAGGAGTTAAACTTTTAAAGCTTTAAAATGTGACAGTCGGCAAGTTGTACTAATAACCATGTCAAGGTGTTTTGGATCACATCCCTAGTTGAAAATCGGCATCCCTGACAACTTCACCTGGCCAACAGAACAACGGCATCACGTCCTTCCCCATGACACCATCTCCTTCCCCAGGGAGAGGATGTTTGAGGAGAGTGCTGTCGTCCTCTGGTGAAAGCCACAGGGAACATATCTATATATATATATATATATATATATATATATATTATAATATATATAAATTATTTAACGCTGTTCTCCCATAGTTCCCCTTTTTAACCTGGTTAGGGTAGCTAACCAGTCAGAAGGTTAACTTGGTTAAGATAGCTAACTGAAGAACCAGAAGGTTCATCTAGTTAACTAGCCAGATCACAGTTCCCTGGGACTTGACCGGACAGGTGGGTGCTCCGACGCTCGTTATTGGAGAACTCCCAACCAATAACAGACACTCCAATGATGGCTGGAGCCCTGTCTGTCTGCCTGCCTGGCTGTTTCGGTCTGACTGTCTAACAGGGTACATTTACAGCTCACTCCAGCTATCATCGGGTCGACACTATGTAATATATCCATGTGTAATGTCATGAAAATAAGGAATCATAGAATTATCATTCACGTAAAAAAAACCTCCTTATTTTTATTCTTATACTATCCTGTCCTATTGTGGCTTGGTCCCATTCAGAAGGCAGCTGGGTGAAATATTACGATTTGAATGCTTAAGTTCATTATAACGGTCTTTGTTTGGTCTCTAGATAAATGTTTATAAGTCATTAAGGGTTTTTCCATGGCTGTTAACGATCGTCGTAATCCTGTTTTAAATGCTTCATTTAATCACTGTGCAAAGAAGACAACTTAAAATGGTTCCTTTCTTTAAGCAGACTGAGCGATGGAAGCTTAACGTCCACCTCTAGGGGGAGGCAGAACACAGGTGTTGTGCTGGTGGTTGATCGCTACATAGTTATACACGAGACATGTACATATGTATGCTGGATGGTTAATTATAGACACTGTAAATGTGGGTGTTAACTTTAACTACTGAGCAGCAGACAAGTCACTTTATACGTCTCGACCCATCAAAACATCAAACTAAATTATTCTCGGAAGAGATTAATGGATATAGATAGATATGTAGGAATATAGAAATGTGGGAGGACGGATAGATGATATCTATATAGATGGATGAATAGATAGATGGATATATGTGGATAGATAGATATGGTGGAAGATAGATGGATATATGGGAGGTTGGAAATATATATATATATATATATATATATATATATATATATATATATATATATATATGGGAGATGGATAGAGAGTTGGAGAGATATGAATAAAGTATGGGTGCACACTCTAGCCAGAGTTCATCCTGCGACTGTCTTTAAGATGTGACCAACTGTTCCTGAAAGACTTTGTCAATGAACTGCTGACTATCTGGAAAGTCAGGGGAGTGGCTTCCTGCTCCTTCCTGTTCCTACAGGAAATCGATGGTGTGATGAGGATGCTACGTCTCCTCTTTCTCATCTTCATATGTATTGATCTCCACTGACCACCACACACCGCTAAGCTATATGACTAGAACCTCCTCCAACAATGCTGGTTAACGTCCTCTCTAGCTGGTTAACCCAACCCACCCCTATATCTGGTTAACACCTCCCCTAGGTGTTCAACGCCCTCCACCTGGTTCGTCATAGCTGGAAAATCGCTTATCCTATATTTGCTTACACACCTCTCCTATATATCTGGTTAACCCCTCCCCCGTATCTTTACCACTTCAAAACTCTATCCCAGCAACATTGCGATGCAGGATCGCTTGTAATAGCCTACGGGCAGTAGCTAGCCAGCTTCAATTTAGATGTGACGAATGAGTCAAGAAACATGAAAAAGTCGGAAAAGCAAACCATTTTTGTTGACTGCCTTAAATCAAGTGATTTTTTAACGCATATATATATATAAATTAGTTATGTATTAATTTATTTTATGTTTGTTAGCCTGTTTAATTCATTGGGGATTGTTAGCTAGTATTATGATTATAAAACATCAGTAAAAAAAATAGAAATAAAACAAGAAAAGCACAAAAGATAATTACAATAATAGATATCGAAAGAACTTAACCAAACTGTCGTACAGGCACATATAACAACAGTACTGAGAACACAGATAAACTCACGATCACATACAACACAAAAAAACTCCACAAACACAGAACTGGAAATAATAAACTAAACCATCGGTTTACCAAAACTAAATGAGAACGAGACGGTTAGAGAGAGGGAAGGAGGGCGAGAAAGCAAAGAGCGAGAGACAGTCAAAGAGAGTGGAGGGAGAGACAGAGGAAGAAGATGAGAGATAGAGGGGTAAGGGAATGGAAGAGAGAGAGAGGTAGAGACAGAAGCAGAGGAGAACAATCAAAGAGGTTTACCAGGGTTGACCTTTGCGAGCCATGCAAGGAGCATTTGGTGGGTCATAGGTCAAACAGAATGTCTCGCAAACGCCAATTAAAGTTCCAACTCAAACAGAAACGAAAGCACACAGATACCAGTTACACAAAGCTGGACCTTCCCTCTTTAAAACTCAGGAGAACTGGATCCAAATCCAGCCTTTACCCATCACCACTAAGTGGACAGCTGTAGAGAGGTTCTTTTTTCAGCCAATAGGGTGGAAATGTTTGAAGGGGGGGTAGCTCTAGCTTTGGCCCTGGTCTAGCTTTTAAAGAGGGATGGATTGGAGAGGAGGTTACCCCTAGTGTCTTACCTGTTACAGACCGCTCTACCTTTCTGTCTCTTTCTCTCTCCGCTTGTCTCTGTTTATTTGCGTGGTCAGCATGTAAATGCTTCACCACCGCAACTGCTTATTTAATATTATTCTGTGGTTGTGTGTACAGCTTTTCAAAGTGCTGAGCTATTTACAGTCAAAGCACTGGGCTGAACTCAGTACCATCTCTGGACTGTGATTCTACCCTAGGCACTGGAAGCACAGCTTAGTGGTTTGGGTAATGGTACGTCACTCTCCTATGCTACAGGATTGGCGGCTCAGTGACTAGCTCAGTGCTACAGAGCCAGCTGCTCAGACTAGCTCAGCGCTACAGGGCTAGCTCTAGTCAGATTAGCGAAGCGCTTCAGGGCTACCTCTGCTCAGACTATCCCAGCAGGACTGGGCTAGCTGCTCAGGCTAGCTCAGCGCTACAGGGCTAGCTCTAGTCAGATTAGCGAAGCGCTTCAGGGCTACCTCTGCTCAGACTATCCCAGCAGGACTGGGCTAGCTGCTCAGGCTAGCTCAGCGCTACAGGGATAGCTCTGTCCATACCAGCTTCAGGCAGCTGCAGCGATTCTAGTTTCAGGAAGTTAGTCCTGGAGTGGTGATGTACCATCCCAAGACCTCTCCAGCGCTGCTGACCCCTGTGACCTCTAATCTGGGACCTCCGTTAGCTTTGGTTGAACCACTGCAACATGTTCCTGCCAGTATACCCGGGATCATATCCCTTCCAGCATACCCTGGTCTGCTGGGGTTCACAGTCAGCGGCTGTGACCCTGACCTGATCCTGACCTGAACCGCTTTCAGGAGGGTTCACCTGCACCAGAGGTCAGCCTGGGGTCAGCAGGGGGTGGAGCCACACAGAAGGAGGGGGGGAGGATGAGGAGGAGGAGTAAGCTACACAGACGAAACAACACAACATCAGGCGGCTGAGGTAACAGTGATATATATAGTAATATAGAAGATATAGAAGACATACAGACGCGTGAGAGCACACAACCTGAAGAGAGAAATGACAACAACAACAACAACGACAACAACAACGACAACATCAGACAACAACAGACAACAAGACTCCTCCCAGACTCCCAGTATCTGACCTGTCAATCATCCACACACACCATCAACCAGTCGCAGCGCCATTCACACACACACACACACACACACACACACACACACACACAACACACACACACACACACACACTCACACACTCTTAAACATATATCAATATAGCTAATGTGATGGAAATGACACATGTAGCAGAAATCCCTCATAAGACATTTCAAACACTGAAACAGTGTGCTGGGGAGGTGAGGTTTCACCACATGGATTACAAACAAAGAATACTAATTGTTTAAAATCAAGTTTGAGTTGAATACTAGTGCAGTACATCTCTACCTTATGTCACATTGTGGTTTAAACGCTTCAGGGTTAACACTGTATGGCACATGTGGTGCGCACACAACATGGACCGTGTGTGTGTGCGCGTGTGTGTGTGTGTGTGTGTGCGTGCGTGTGTGTGTGTGTGCGTGTGTGTGTGTGAGTCAGTGTGTGTGTGCATGTGTGTTCTCCTGTGCCTCCTCCGGGGTTCCCATATGGACCTTGTTTGCGTGTGGCATGCTCGGTGTGCTAGCATGTGGATAGTGTGTTAGCAGCATGTTACCTCTGCTCCTCTTAGGGTTTGATCCAGGAGGAGGTGGCGTTAGCATTGAGGTCCTGCTGTAGCAGAGACCCCTCCATCTTATACCAGTCCTCCGTCAGAGGGGAGACTGGGCTCATCTCTAGCCAGTGGCAACGCGGCCAGTTACGGGGTGTAGGAGTGTTTTAGATCAGGGACGTGGAAGCAGAGGTGGAGGTGGTGGAGGAGGAGGTGGTGGAGGTGATGGAGGAGGAGGTGGTCATGGTGGAGGTGGAGGAGGAGGTGGTGGAGGTGATAGAGGAGGAGGTGGTCATGATGGAGGTGGAGGAGGAGGTGGTGGAGGTGGAGGAGGAGGTGGTAGTGGAGGTGGAGGAGGAGGTGGTGGAGGTGATGGAGGAGGAGGTGGTGGAGGTGATAGAGGAGGAGGTGGTCATGGTGGAGGTGGAGAAGGAGGTGGTGGAGGTGATAGAGGAGGAGGTGGTCATGATGGAGGTGGAGGAGGAGGTGGTGGAGGTGATAGAGGAGGAGGTGGTCATGATGGAGGTGGAGGAGGAGGTGGTGGAGGTGATAGAGGAGGAGGTGGTCATGATGGAGGTGGAGGAGGAGGTGGTGGGGGTGATAGAGGAGGGGGTGGTCATGATGGAGGTGGAGGAGGAGGTGGTGGAGGTGATAGAAGAGGTGGTCATGATGGAGGTGGAGGAGGAGGTGGTGGAGGTGATAGAGGAGGGGGTGGTCATGATGGAGGTGGAGGAGGAGGTGGTGGAGGTGATAGAGGAGGAGGTGGTGGAGGTGATGGAGTTCGAGGAGGTGGTGGAGGTGGAGGAGGAGGTGGTCATGATGGAGGTGGAGGAGGAGGTGGTGGAGGTGGAGGAGGAGGTGGTCATGATGGAGGTGGAGGAGGAGGTGTTGGAGGAGGTGGTCATGATGGA
The DNA here is from genome assembly GCF_949987615.1 of Pollachius pollachius. Taxonomy (NCBI): domain Eukaryota; kingdom Metazoa; phylum Chordata; class Actinopteri; order Gadiformes; family Gadidae; genus Pollachius; species Pollachius pollachius. The sequence goes on from NC_136952.1 coordinate 5,365,223, forward strand.
GGTGGTGGAGGTGGAGGTGGTCATGATGGAGGTGGAGGAGGAGGTGATGGAGAAGGAGGTGGTCAAGATGCAGGTGGAGGAGGAGGAGGTGGTGGAGGTGATGGAGGAGGCGGTGATTGAGAAGAAGGTGGAGGAGATAGGGGTGGTTAAGGTGAGGGTGTGGATAATGAATTTGGAGGTGGAGGTGGGGACAATCGAGGAGGTAGGAGGTAATGGAGGAAGATGTGTGACGTGGAGGTGGAGAGGAAGGAGGTGGTGGTGGTGGTGATGGAGGTTGAGCCATAAATAAATAAAGGAGTGTTAGAGGATGAGACCCAGGAAAGGAGCAACAGAAAGAGGAGGAGAAGGGGGTATGGACCCAAACATGGTTAGGGGTCAGGGGATAAGGGGCAGGAATAGGGGGGTGAGGAAGGAGGAGGAAAGGGGGGGGGGGAGAGAAAGACAAGTGACAAGAAGTAAATTAATGCATGGTTCACTATCTGAGTCCTGAAGACAGAGAGAGATTATATATGGGCATGATGGAGAGAGAGAAAAGGAGAGAGAGAGAGAGAGAGAGAGAGAGAGAGAGAGAGAGAGAGAGAGAGAAGAAGGGATAGAAGTAGAGAGAGGCAAACGTAGAAAGGGAAACACAGAGAGAGTAATAGAGAGCCTGAGAGAGAACCAGTGTTAGCGTGAGATAAGAGAGGGATGGATAATGAGCATGGTGAGGTGGAGACACAGAGTAAACATGTCGCATGTGACGGACAGATGGCTCGGCCAATAAGAGGAACTGAAATCATGGAGTGGAGCAGAAGAGCTGTGTGTGTTTGGACAAGTTGTACTGTATGCGTGTGTGTGTGTGTTTGTGACCAGTGTGTGTGTGTGCATGTGTGTCCGTTCTCATTGCACTCTTACCTGCTGCATCACCGAGTGCGTGTGTTAATGAGGTCGCCCTGTTCTCGTCTACGTTCGCTCTACGTGCCGTCTACACGCACCCTGGTGTGTGTGTGTGTGTGTGTGTGTGTTCGTTTGTTGCTGTTGTCGCGACCCACCTTTGCGAACGTTGCCGTCTGTGGTGCGGAACTCCCTGGTGTTGAGGAGGAAGCAGGCGCGGTCCTGCTGGTAGCGCTCCCGGCTGTTCCCCAGACCCCCCCTCACGGCGGGGCTCCTCTCGTCGGGGCTCAGCACCTGGTCGATGTTGGGGCAGTCCTCGTTGGCCAGGGCGGCCGAGGCAGCGTCCCCGTTCTGCTTGGAGTCTGGGAGGAGAAGCGAGAGACCACAGGTTCCTCCTCCACACTGCGTGACACCTGTTACCCCAGCACACCTGGACGTGCTCACAGGTGCTGCCGGGAAGATTTAAGAGCTGTCCTTTCATTTGTGGTCTCGTTAGGAATGTGTTGTAGTCTTCCGTCAGCTGTTAGTGAATGAAGTGCTCAGTGAGAAGTTAACGCCTCTGTGTGAAACCGTTGAGATTTCGGATTAATTATTTCTGACCAATCAGGGCATCTCTTCTCATCTTTTCACATCATGAAGTGTGTGAGTGAAACTCTTCTCAATGGCAGAGAAATGTAGAGAGGCTGAGAGCAGAGAGGGAGGGGGTGTTTTTCTCCGGCTGTTTATTTTCTAAATGTAGCTCTCAAATGTTACCTGCAGCAGATGTAACCTCCAGCAAACATCCTAACCTCCATCACATCTGAAGAGATCTGAATCATGTTAACCTGCCGAATGCGGCTGTAATTCTCAAGGAAGTTGATTTTACAAAGTGACTCACCTCTGTTGATCTCTATAATCTCCTCCTGAGCCAGGGGGCAGTCTCCCGCCAATCCTCCAGATCCTATGACGCCACCTAGCACATTTCCCAGGAGCCTTTGCGGCGATGCGGTTGCCATGGCGAGGGCGTCAGGCTTGCAGTAGTTGGGGGATCCGGGTTGTGGCGCGCGGGGGATGTGCTTGTTCTTCTTCTTGGGCAGCTTCTGCTTGGCCATGGCCAGGGAGTAGTACATCCCAAAGTTGTTGACGATGACGGGCACCGGCATGGCGATGGTCAGCACGCCGGCCAGAGCGCACAGCGCCCCCACCAGCATGCCCGACCAGGTCTCGGGGTACATGTCCCCGTAGCCCAGCGTGGTCATGGTGACCACGGCCCACCAGAAGCCGATGGGGATGTTCTTGAAGTTTGTGTGCTTGGCGGCGGTGGGGTCATCCGGCGAGGCGCCGATGCGCTCGGCGTAGTAGATCATGGTGGCGAAGATCAGCACGCCGAGGGCCAGGAAGATGATGAGCAGCAGGAACTCGTTGGTGCTGGCCCTCAGCGTGTGGCCCAGCACACGCAGCCCCACGAAGTGACGCGTCAGCTTGAAGATGCGCAGGATGCGCACGAAGCGCACCACGCGCAGGAAGCCCAGCACGTCCTTGGCGGCCTTGGAGGACAGGCCGCTGAGGCCCACCTCCAGGTAGAAGGGCAGGATGGCCACGAAGTCGATGATGTTCAGGGTGCTCTTGAAGAACTCGGCCTTGTCCGGGCAGAAGGTCACCCGGAGGAGGACCTCGATGGTGAACCAGATCACACACATGCCCTCTACGTAGGTCAGCCAGCTGTCGGTCACCACCTCATAGACGATCTCCTCGTGCGTGGTGTTGCCCACCGTGACGTTCTCCGTCCGGTTGTAGATGGTGTTGAAGGCCTCGTGCGTCTCCATGCAGAAAGTGGAGATGGAGATGAGGATGAAGAGTAGGGATCCAAACGCCACGTACTGGAGAGAAGAGAAAGGGGCGGACGAGGTTAGGGGCCACATGGAAACACGTGAGGAGAACGAGAGCATTGCAGGGGGATTCAATCCAAAGACAAACTCCAGTCACTCCAGAATTGTATTTTCTTTCTTGCGGAACATGGAAGCCAGCGATCTCCTATTGAACAACATCTCCTGAGCATGATATGCTGATCCTTAGACCTGATGATGGTTTCCTCAGAGCTATGACTCCATAAAGCAGGGAGCACACAATGAGCTTTCAGCCTCGGCATTGCCAATATTTCCAATGGAGTTGAGCATCGAAGCCCAACCAACTGTCTACTATACCCTAGACATAGTTGACAGAACAAATTCACGACCTCCCAGTTGAGTTGCCTCTCAGAGCCTGTCCATCCAAACATGGAGGCAATACTAATTGTCAGCAGAAGCTTCCTGAGCTGCATAATGTATGTCCTCGTCGGTACATAATTCAAACCCCAGACCTAGCATCCAGTGCTCGCTGAAAGCTCATCATGTGCTTGTGCCTCACTCCTTACACCACTGTGCTGCTCACGAGGCCTGGCGTTAAAACGCATCTGTGACGTTCTACCGTCGAGTTGTGTGATAAGCCATGTGAAGAGCTAGAGATGCTGTGGGATGGACACATGAGGACAAGGTACAGAGAGGGGAAGTAGATGAATTATAGATAATGTTCAGTGGCTGATGCTGCTGGAGTATTCTGGAGCAGAACAGTGTTGGAACGGAACAATGGTAGGAGAGTGCTGGTACAGAGGAATGTTGGAACAGAGCACTATTGGAACCGTACAACAACAGTGTTGGAACCACGGTACGACAGAATTAGAAGAACAGTGTTAGAACAGTGTTGGAACTGGTTGGAACATTGGTAGAAAAGTAAAGTGTTCGAACACTGTTAGAACAGTGTTGGAACCATGGTAAATCAGTTGTAGAACTACTAGAACAGTTGTAGAGCAAACATCTACTGTGTCAGAACCTTGAACCCTGTCAACGTCCGGGGTCTGAACATTGATAATTATGCGTGTCTCTGCAACTCTTTACAGTTAGTGGCTGTAAGATGCACTCACTTTCTAAGTGGTGATTAGATGTAAAGGTTGGCATTAGTGCTTTATACATAAGTGGAGGTATACTGTTTTTGATGGCTATTTCTATACCTAATGATACTGTGATCGTTATACATCTCGCATTACCATCATATAGTAGAGCCATTGATTTAGCATTTAGTTTCCTGTCAGCTCTTTAAAATCCTCGTCTCTCTCATATATATCCTCACATCCGAGACTCTTGGCTCCTCCACTTCCCCTCTTTCCTTCCTCCTCTCTTCCTCTCCCCCTCCTCCCCTTCTCTTCCTCCTCACTTCCTCTCCCCCTCCGCTTGCCCTCCTCCTGCTTTTCCTGCCCCTCTCATCCTATTCTCCCTTGCATTCTCTCCTCCTGCCTTTCTCTTCCTCCCCTCATTCTCTATCCCTGTCTCCCTCACCCCCCCCCCCCCCCCCCCCCCCCCCCCCCCCTCCTCCCTGCTCCTCAGTGGGAGGTGTGTTCACCCGGTGTCTCCTCTGGTCACGCTGGTGTAGCTTGATCCATTAGAGCTGGCGCGTGCTGCTGCCAGCCGCGGTCGCGTGCCGCGCCGCCTGCTGTCTATTTATAAGCTGCACTCTGCATTACCGGATGAATAATACAACACAGATATACGTTGGAGCCTCCAGCACCTCCCCGCCTTTTTACATAACGCCGAGGCCAACCAAGAGCACGGTTTCTGAGGCACGGCCAAGGGAATCCAAGGGGAGAGCGATTTAGTGGGAGGGCTGCGAGTGTGTCTTTCCCCTGAAGGCAGCCGCTCCGCTTGGCTTCAGACGTCTCCCCCTCTGATGGTCTGACCGGGCTGCTGAAGGCCCAGGGTGTATTTATAGAGGAGCACATTGGCTGGGGAGGGAGAGGGCATCACTGGGAAGCCTTCTGTCAAAACCACTCCTCGAAATACGGAGACGGGTCATTAGGGAGCAGGTAGTGGTTGGAGGGTGAACACAGAGGCGGGTCGTTGAGGAGCAGGTAGGGGTTAGACAGTGAACACAGAGACAGGTCATTAAGGAGCAGGTAGGGGTTAGACAGTGAACACAGAGACGGGTCGTTGAGGAGCAGGTAGGGGTTAGACAGTGAACACAGAGACAGGTCATTAAGGAGCAGGTAGGGGTTAGACAGTGAACACAGAGACGGGTCGGTGAGGAGCAGGTAGGGGTTGGACAGTGAACACAGAGACGGGTATTTGAGGAGCAGGTAGTGGTTAGACAGTGAACACAGAGATGGGTCGGTGAGGAGCAGGTAGGGGTTAGACAGTGAACACAGAGACGGGTCGGTGAGGAGCAGGTAGGGGTTAGACAGTGAACACAGAGACGGGTCGGTGAGGAGCAGGTAGGGGTTAGACAGTGAACACAGAGACGGGTCGGTGAGGAGCAGGTAGGGGTTAGACAGTGAACACAGAGGCGGTTGAGGAGCAAGTAGGGGTTGAACAGTGGTTACAGAGACAGGTCATTAAGGAGCAGGTAGGGGTTGGACAATGGTTACAGAGACAGGTCATTAAGGAGCAGGTAGGGGTTGAACAGTGGTTACAGAGACAGGTCATTAAGGAGAAGGTAGGGGTTGAACAGTGGTTACAGAGACAGGTCATCATAACATCCGCAAAGGAGGTTATGTTTCCTGCTCGTCTGTGAGTCTGTTAACAGGGTATCTACAAAATGCGGAGCATGATTTTCTCCAAATTGGGTGGGTAGGTTGGTTATGGTCACAGCCAACAAACTAACTACCCTGAAAGGTTGTCAGGGGTTCATGATGATTGTTGGGTAACCTCCTCCATCCCCATCCACAAGTTTTCTTGAGAATCTCTAAACAGGGCCTTGTTGGGTGTCATCGGACTCGGAGCAGCCAATTGGCTGCCTCTGAGCCAGGCTCACTTATACCAAGCTGATGCCTTGGCACTAGTGATTGCCAAGGAACACGTCTGTGCTCTAGTGAGCAGAGTTTATATAATAAGTATAGGTTAATGGTGTAGGGGTTGTTGCTCAAGGGTTTTTCAAGGGTTGACATTGGGAATCAAACCAAGTATATTCAACCTGTAATAGAACAATCCAGCCACGACACAATCCTACCAAACACAATTCAAGATATAAGCATGCCAGCAGATAAGAATGGATATATGTAGAACGACTGAGGTGTGTGTGTGTGTGCTTGTGTGATAGTGTTTGTGAACGGACATGTGCATGTACGTGTGAATAAAGGTGTGTGTACTTGGAATGAAGATTGAACACAAGGGAAACAATTTTTGTTTTCAGTCCAAGTTTAGGATCTCACCCTCTATCTCTGTTCCTCCCTTGTTCCAACTTTCTCTCTTTTCATCTGCTGTGCTCATCACTATCTGACCTACTTTGCTACTTACACAAACACCTGTTTACAAACACATACACACCGACAGACACTCCTGTTCACACACACACACGCAAAAGTTAATGCTTGGGAGACATAGTGGTGACGTTCTGATTGGCTGCAACCCAGCCAATGGGTTGCAGCCCAGTGTTCTGTCCTTCCTCCTGATTTTAATATTATCCCAGTGTTGAAGAGGAGGAGGAAACAACAAAGATGCCTACATCACATGTGTTAGAGGGTTGTGCTAGACTGCTGCTTTTAGACACGATATCACTCTTCCTCCTTTCCTCTACCTCCCAATCTCTCTCCCTCGCTTATTCCTCTCTCTCTCTCTCTCTCTCTCTCTCTCTCTTTCTCTCTCTCTTTCTCTCTCTCTCTCTCTCTCTCTCTCATCCTCCCTCTCTCCCTCCATCTGCAAGTGGGCCAGCAACAGTCTTTGAAGACCCAACATGCGGGCTCAGCCCCCCCCCCCCCCCCCCCCCCCCCCCCCCCCCGTCTAGCCCCTCCCCCCGCCCTCACTACTGTCTGGATCTGGGAGGCAGACCAGCTGCCGCCGGCACCTGAGAGGCCTGGAGCGACACCATCGCAGAGCTGCACAGAGGATCCCGACGCCCCCTTCACAACTCAGAGATTGCGTTTGACAGTTCATTTGTGGTTGACGGAATCCCAGAGCTAGCTCACCAGAACCGCACGTCAAGTAACGTAGTTTGCAGCGTGATACATTTGCCCAAAAACAAATGATGGCGTGAATCCTTTTGTGTTGACGTTGGAACTTGCTGTGGTTTATTGAAATTTGGCTAAACCACGAATGTATCGACTTTTTTCTTATTGTAGGCTAAGATATACAGGAAGGACTGGGAGATAGAGGGGAAGACATGCAGCAAAGGACCATGGGCAGGAATCGGACCCCGGCCACTGCGGTAAGGTCTGGGCCTTAATGGAACTCGCTCTAGCCAGTTCTTTACCCTAACCACCGGGGCGCTCCAAATGTATCGACGTTGCAAGTTCCGGCATATCGCCTGAGTCTGAGAGACTCCCAACTTCTCCGACATACCGCTTTAACGATACGGTGACAGCAAGGGGTAGCAGGGAGTGCTATACCAACCCTGACCCTAACCCAAATACTAACCCTCATCCTAACCCAAACCCAAATACTAACCCTCATCCTAACCCAAACCCAAATACTAACCCTAACCCTAACCCAAACCCAAATACTAACCCTCATCCTAACCCAAACCCAAATACTAACCCTCATCCTAACCCAAACCCAAATACTAACCCTCATCCTAACCCAAACCCAAATACTAACCCGAACCCTAACCCGAACCCTAACCCGATCCCTAACACCAACCCAGTGAAGATTGGCTGGAAAGACACCCCAACATCAATGTTCTACACCACCCCCACCATCAGCCCCACCACTTCCACTCACCTCACATCACCACCAGCCCCACCCCCACCACAAACACCAGCATATGTGGATCACGGATCTGCCTCCACAGCCATCTGAGGGGCTGTCACGCTTTGAGTAGGACCAGCGATGACGAGTGTGTGTGTGTGCGTGTGTGTGTGCGTGCGTGGTGTATGGAATGTTTTTACCACTTCAAATATATATAGGAGGATCTAGAATAGAAGAGGGTGGAAGAGAGAGAGAGGGCAGACAAGAGGAACGGAGAGAGAGAGAGAGAGGATATAAGAGAGATAGAATAGATGATAGTAGAGCGAGCTGGAGGACAGGAGTGAGAGGAAAGGAAAAAGGGCGAGAGGGAGGATAGGGGCGAGAGAGTATAGGAGAAAGCAAGGACATGAGAGCGAGAGAGGACAAGAGAAAGGGAGGACATGGGCGAGAGAGAGAGGACATAAGATAGAGGATAGGAGAGAGAGGATAGGAAGGTTGCTCTACTGCGGCAGAGCTCCTCTGGTTATTACAGCATCACCACAGCCTGCCTGACTCCCTGTCACCATGGCAACCACTGCCTTCTCCTCTTCAGCACCAAGGACAGGGCTCAGCCAAATACTGCTCCCACACCGTAACGCATGGCTGGACCACTACATGCCAAATGGTGAGCATGGAGGTACAAGTTTGGTGTGAAAATTATGTGACCTTGAGGGACCAACCAGAACCTTCGAACCAGATACTGCTAGTAGCTAGGCAACACTTGTATTATTTAAGTTGTAGAAAGACTAGCAGTACTTAAGTAGAAACACGAGATGTACTTAAGTTGTACAAACACTGGTATTTAAGGCGAAGGAACATCCATAGTATTAAAAGTGTAGAAACATGAGAAGTATTTAAGGTGAAGAAACACCTACAGTATTAAATGTGTAGAAAACGAGTAGTATTTAAGGACTAGAAACACTGGTATTTAAGAAGTAGAAAAAATACCCATAGAATTAAACGTGTAGACACGCTAGAAGCATTAAAGCAGTGTAAACAGTAGAAATGCTTGTAGTAAAATAATGAGGACAATTATTTTCTTTCTATGTCCAGGGTGCTCTGCCAAAAACATGCTGCGCTCAGCAAAGCAAAAACAGCAAGCAAAACGCTTGCTTCCTATTCATAAGCACTACAAAATAGCCGCCAGAGTTTTAAAGAGTTCAGTGGGATCCAAGCCAAACCCTTTTTGTGGAATACCAAACTATATATAAAATCTCTAACCTTACACCTAAACCTAACCTTCTCTAGCTTAACATCTAAACTTAACCTCTTACCATAAACCTTACCATCGCTAGCCTAATACCTAAACCTAATCATATCTACCCTAATATCTAAACTGAACTAAATCTATCTTAATACCTAAACTTCAAATGTTTTAACCCTACACCTATCTCTAACCATCTTCAACCAAATACATAACATAACCATATCTAACCCAATACCAAAAATGTAGCATCTCTTGCTTGATACCTAACGTTAACCATGTTTGTCCTCAGATCTAAAGTTAAGCAGAAATACATTAATGCCTCAACTTAACTATATCTATCCTAATACCTCAACTTAATATGTTTTAACCCTACACCCGACCCCATCTTTAACCCAATACATATACCCAACTATATCTAGCCTAATACCTAAACTTAACAATCTCTAACATTTACATTTACATTTAGGGCATTTAGCAGACGCTTTTATCCAAAGCGACTTACAATAAGTGCATTTGTTACAATAAGTACATTTGTCATAAGAAGTGATGACAAATGTACTCTAACCTCATAGCCTACAGCCGCTCGCCTATAGCAGCTAGCCTGGGGCTAATAGCAGCTCTCCCTGTCAGCTGGGCTGATGGATGCTCATGGGCTGAGTGTGAGTGGTTAGCGTGATGTTTTATGGACAGACAGACACACAGAGTAAAGGCCAATGTGTTGTGGTGCGCGACACGCCAGAGATTTATCCTCAACGCTTAGCAGCATGAAGACCCCTACCTCCAGACCCTCCCCCCCCCCTCCCCCCCTCTCGCTGGGTCTTCCACACCTCTACAGGTACAGCAACACGATGGGTACTTGATGCGCGTGTGTGTTTGTGCGTGTGTGTATGTTTGTGTGGTTCTATTTGCGTGTCTGTGTGTCTGTGTGTCTGCTTGTGTGTTTACGTGTGTGAACAGGAAGGATCCCTGTAGGAAGCCAGAGTGCTGCCCAGTTTTGTCCATTTGGCTGACAGAGCTGATTCAGCACAAAGACAGTCTGCTAGGAGAGAGGGGGGGAGAGAAGAGAGAGGGGAGAGGAGGGGAGAGAGAAAAGGGGAGAGGAGGAATGGAGGGAAGGAGAGAGAAGAGGAGGGAAGGAGATGAGAAAGGGAGTGAAAGGAGTGTAATAGAGGAGGGAGGAAAGAGAGAGGAGAAAGAGAGGGAGAGAAGGAAGGGAGTGAAAGGAGTGTAATAGAGGAGGGAGGGGAGAGAGTGAAAAGAGTAGAGGAGGGAGGGAGAGAAGGAGGGAGGGAGGGAGGGAAGGTACTGAAATGAGTGTTATAGAGGAAGGAGGGGAGAGAGGGGCTGGAGGGAGGGGAGGAACCGAGTGAATGGAGTAAAATAGAGAAGGGGGAGTTGAGAGAGGAGGGAGGGAAAGGAGGGAAATGAGTCAATGGAGTGTAATAGAGGAGGCAGGGGAGAGAGAGGGGGGAGGGAGGGGAGGGAGGGAGGGAGGGGAGGGAGTGAAAGGAGCGTAATAAAGGAGGGAGGGGAAAGAGAGGAGGGAGGGGGGAAGGGAGTGAAAGGAGTGTAGTAGAGGAGGCGTTCTTGCAGCAGAGTTATTTTACACCTTATGCGTCTTTCTGCTGCAGCAGGTTAAAGATGTTTTACTGGTTTCTACTGTCTGGTTCTAGAGGTTCCTCCTGCTGGTTAATGCAGTTCTGACTGGTTTGTACTGGTTTCTGGATGCACTGGGTTGTCCTCTGCGTTGATCTTTTAATGTGATCATAATTCATCACAGTTGACTGCCAGCCCAGCTTGACCTTCCCACGTGGAGAGAATAATAGTCTCTCTCGATCCACTTTCACTATCGTGCCCCTCCTTCTCCTCCTCTCTCCTCCCATTCCTCCTCTATCCTACCCTTCCTATCTCTCCTCTCCTCTCCCCCCCTCCTCTCTCCCTGTCCTCTCCTCTCCTCTCCCCCCTCCTCTCTTCTCTCTACTCCCCATCTTCTCTCCCCCTCCTCTCCTCCCCTTCTTCTATCCCCCTCTCCCCATTCCCCTCTCTCAGTGTAAAAGAGGCCGTGTGTAAAACAAGGGCAAATGGTGACTTCTATCTTTCAAGCGTCGTTTTGTTTTCAAGTCCACCTCTCTGAACGACCCCCGGTGATGTCACCGTGACGTCACCGATGACCTTGGGGACGTTCTCCAATCAGGGAACAGGGAGAAGCAGCCGCTGTCACTGGCGTAGCCGGAGTGGAACTACAGACCGTACCCCAGGCCTCATGGACAGGTTGGTATCGACTGTGGGTTAGAGTAGGGTGTGATGGATTAATTAACGCAGTAAACACACAGAAACAAAGATACTGGGATGCCTTGTCCCAGCGCAGCCGCACATTGTATTATCCTCATTTACTGAAATGTAATATGATGTAATGTAAGGACAATATAAGTATTATCTTAATGTATTGTAATGTGTGGTTTTATTATGTATAGAGAACTCACAAATCCAATGCTGCCCCCAGTGCACCCAGAACAGGGAGTGGAGTTGAACGTTAACAAACAGATATTCATCTTCAAATGAAACACTCATGTGTTCCTCGATAGGATGTGTTTATAGACACTTTGAGATGTGATGTGATGTTGAAATGATTGTTTGGAGTCTCCCAGGGACCCGGAACTGTGCTGGGGATTCAGCGCAACAGTATGGTTTAGAGAGACTGTTTAGGGAACCAAGCAGAGACGCCTTGTTACCAAGAGGTCAGAGGTGAAGGTTCGGACTGGTCCTCGCTGACAGAAAAGAGATGGTTACTCTTGTAGCCAGTAGGAACCCCCAACGCATCTATCCCTGGAGAGGACAGAACCTCAAAACATCGCGCTGGGCTACAGCGGCCTCAGAGCTACTGAACAGATGACTGGAGAAACATAGCCTAGATACAAGTAGAGAGTCACTTAAATGCCACAGCCTGCCGGAGTATGGCTGCTGACCATTCCTTTATGGCCACAGCCCAAGCATCTTCCAATGGCTTCTTCCTGAAAGATAACGCGCCATCCTTTCTGCATGGAGCAGGATATATATGAAATGTGTCCAACACCTTGATGAGCCACCAGACCCCTGGGGTAATTTGGAAGTCCCACCTAGTATTAGGAAGGTGTTTCTGATGAAGAAGCCACTCTGTGTATATAAGTTTCAGGAGCTGAGGTGTTTGAAGGACGTTGTGTTTCAGGTATTATCTCAGACACAGCAACAGGTGGGGAAGAAGCTTGTGTTTCGGAAGGACGCTATGTGGATACAGGGAGGACATGCTCACTCCACAGACAGACAGAACCCAGCACCCCAGAGGAACCCAGGATCTCCTGGGAGGATTTAGGCTAACTGCCTTACTGCCACAAACCTCAGCGAGTGTGTGTGTGTGTGTGTGGGGGGGGGGGGGGGGAGAGAGAGAGAAAGTGGAGAGAGAGCATGAGAGAAAAACAGCAGACCTCATGGGTGATCATCAATATGAGATCAATGGGCGGACTGGGAATAAGTCCTACACACTGGTGGGCGATTCGAAGGAACCCTCCCCTTCTCGCTCTCTTTCATCCCTCACTATTGAGGCAGAACTACCACTGTGTGTGTGTGTATGTGTGTGTGTGTGTGTGTGCGCGCCTGCACCAGAATATGTGAATGAGATCAAAGTATTGATCACCTGTGTGTCTGACTCTATCATTCTCTCTCTTGCTCTCTCTCCATCTCTCTCAATCTATCCAGCTCTCTCTCTTTCACGCTCTCTCGCTCTCTCTCTCTGTCTCTCTCCCTCTCTGTCTTAGTATAACAGGCCATTAACACACAAACGCTGTTAGAACAAACAGAAAGAAACTAAAACACGCACACAGCGATAACAGATGCACTGCTAAATATAATTGTTCTATAACGGTAGATTCAGTGGCTATAGGTTCTGAAGGCCATCTGGAAAACACACCACCTATATCCTATATCAACAATATCATACCATGACATGAAAATCAAATGGAAATCACACCATCACACCAACATCACACTTGAATTAAACCAACGTCACAGTAACATCACACCATCATAATAACATCACACTTACAACATCAAAACGAATATCACACAACACCAATGTAACATAATCTCAACACCAGACTAACTCTTTCACATTAACATTAGGCAAGGCAAACTTCACAAATGCACCATCACACTAACAGCACACACACAATCCAGTGACATCACTCCACATCACATTAAAATCACACTACCACATTAACCTCACGTTCACATCACCTTACAAAAAAAAGACAAACATCAGACAAGCACCAAATCACATCACATCACACAGACATCACTGTGCAATCCCAACCCCATCATATTAACATCACATCACGAGACCTGCAGTGTGTGTCTGTGTCTGTGTGTCAGTGAACGTGTGTCTGTGAACGTGTGTCTGTGAATATGAGATTCACTGCCTTCTGCCTCGTTGTTAATCTGTTAAAAAAGGCTCGTCTGGCGTCGCGAAGGAGCGAGCGGCGGTCCAGTGCGGGGCCAAGCATCGGTGCGGTCGGTGCGTAAAGACGGAGAGCCGCCGGACCAATGGCTCGACGCTCCGATAAATCACACACTATAACACTGATATGATACGTGGTCGCTGATGTGCGTCGTAAAACGGACACGCGCGTCCTGACTTACAATATTAAAATGCTTATGACTGGAAGACGTCGGGGGGGGGAAATAACACAATGACTCGGTGGGGAAACGTCGCATATTTTCCAGAGCGGTAAAGCAGAGGATCGAAACCCAGGTTTTATATCAGACATCGGACCGTGCTCCATTCTACCTGCGCTACCAGCATTAATTATTCACCTCCTGAGTGTGCAGCACCTGTCATCCAATACAAGACGTCTCCACCGAGACCAGATCTGCCCTTGGTAAGAACATTCGTCTGTAATCAAGGAAGGACGGCGCCTGCTGAACTTCATTCAAATAAACTTCTCGTGTTGCCACGACGCCCGCTGGTGCAGCACAGCACAGCACAGTATCCCCACATGATCCTATACTAATAACACACACACACACACACACACGACCAGACGGGCGGCCGGCACCGTGGCACACTCACCCGGGCGTATTTGGAGGAGTATGGGTCCTCGAACAGAGCCCATATCTTGGGTTGCCAGGTCTTCCACCAACCCGCCCTCCGCGCGTCCTCCTGCATGCACAGCCGCTTCAGGTCCCCGTCCGCCCCGCACAGCGCCGGGTCGTCCTCCGGCGCCTCGGGCTCGGGGTTCTCGAAGCTGTCCAGCGCCTCCTCAGCGTCCCGGTGCTGGCGGTAGTTCATCCAGCAGCAAGCCTCCACGTCGGTCTCGTCGATGCCCCAGAAGGCCAGCTCCTCCTCGAAGAGCGGTCCGCACACGTCGTTGGGGCAGTGGAGCTTGCCCGTGCGGTAGTAGTTGAGGATGAAGGAGAAAACGGACGGGTGGCGATCGAAGAAGAACTCGTCCAGTTTAGGGTCGTAGTCGAAGTTATTGTAGGCGTCCGGCTCGGTGAGGAACGACAGGCGGGTGCCCGGTAACGTTTTTAGGGTGCTCCGGTATGTCTCGTGCCGCACCCCGCCACAGTTGATCACGATTTTCTCGCTTTCCGACGGACAAGTCATGTCTGCGCTGTAACATGCTTTGTTGGACGACTTATTCCCACCCTTGCGCCCTTTGAAAGAGGAGACACAGACTGAGCTGAGCATGAGGAGGAGGAGGGGAGAGGAGCGGCGAGCAGAGAGGGGAGGAGGGAGGAGGAGGAGGAGGAGGACTCTGCGGAAAGAGAAAGGGCAGAATTAAAACATCAACATTCACACGCTGAAGACGCTCTCGTCGCGGGGACACAGTCACTCCGTGGGCAGATTGTTCATTTAATTACGGTTGAAATACACATCGCGGCTGTGTTGTGCGTGATCATGGGGGACGAGGTTGTAAAGATTCATCCTAAAGGTTGGTTCAGTGTTAACTCGAAGCACCGGAGAACAGGTGCACGGTGATCTTCATTAAACTGCTAATTGTCAACACCAACCGGAGCGATCTCCAGTACAGTGATCCACACACTGCTGTAGCTGATGTAGAGGACAAATACGCACACGCACACGCACGCACACACATACATACATGCTGTGCATCTTACAGCGTGGGGCAGTGTTACAGCGTAGTGCAGTTTAACATTCCATTGTCATGCCAGCTTAAATCGGTGATGTTGGTGATGTACTGATAGTCAAATAAAGCATGGAGATATACAGTGAGCGTATACTGTTACATTGTAGCGGAACAGTGTGGAGCTACACTACCATTTATAGTGCCATGTTACAATGTGTAGCTACAGTGTAATTAACAATATAGTGTTACAGTGAATTGTTAGAATGTGTAACTAAAGTGTATCGT
>NC_136952.1:5381772-5461772 GCF_949987615.1 Pollachius pollachius
TTGCTTCATCAGTTAGTACAGTTGGTAGTACTTACAGTTAGTACTGACTGAGTACTTACAGTTAGCACTATGTATACTCTATATACAATGTGTGAATACAAGTATTGTCTGTACCGTATATACTGAACCGGCAAATACAAGTCATGTTTAGGCTCTGTATATACTATAGTGATGAATACAAGTACTGTATAAACTGTAAATACTGGTCAGTATACACTCAGTAGTACTGTATAGTGTAGACTTGCTTTACTTACAGTATAACCATTATCTATATCTCTACAGTCTATCTATTACCTGTATCTATCATTTTATCTATCTACTTAATATATAGATATTTAACTATATATATATATATATATATATATATATATATATATATATATATATATATATATACTGTACTGATGAATACAAGTATTAACAAGTACCATAGATACTGTAGGAGATAGGAGAAGTACTGAGAGTCCTGAGTACTGCTCACTACCTAGGGTAAGACGCAGGGTCTAGAGAACCATGCAGCTCCTCCAGCTGCTTTATACAAAGATCAGCACCACGGAGAGCACCAACACACTCCAAGGGCACTGCGCGAGGCTGTTTTATACTATACTGTTCTATACTCAATGTGCGAGGCTGTTTCATACTATACTGTTCTATACTCAATGTGCTATGCTGTTTCATACTATACTGTTCTATACTCAATGTGCTATGCTGTTTCATACTATACTGTTCTATACTGTGCTGTTCAACGCTGTTTTATATACTGTTCTATGCTTTTTTATACCATAATGTTTGACGCTGTTTTATACTATACTATACTGTTCTATACTATGCTGTTTTATACTATACTATACTGTTCTATGCTATGCTGTGCTATGCTGTTTTATATACTGTTCTATACTTATGCTGTTTTATACTATGCTGTTCTATGCTGTTTTATACTAAACTCTTCTATACTATGCTTTTCTTTACAGTTTTATACAATACTTTGTACTATACTGTGCTATGCCGTTCTAACCTGATGTATATTATGCTGTTCTATACGGTTTTAAACATTATACTTTCCTATACTGTTTTATACTTTTCTACACTTAACTCTTCTATGCTGTTCTGCTCTGCTCAATATTAAATTGTTCTATAATGTTTAATACTAAAATATTCTAAAGTATACTGTTTATACTAACTGTTTTATACCATACTGTTATAGACTAAACTATTCTCTACCGAACTGTTTTAAACTCTTTATACAAACTGTTCTACACTGTTTTATTCTGTTCTATACCGTTCTGTTCTAAATTATTGTATTGTTCTATTCTTTACTGTTCTAAACATTTACCTATGTGTATCTATAGGCATTATATGATATATTATATGTATACTAGATCACCTGGTACATGGTGCACAAGGATACATCCACATTTATGTTACAATTAACATAAATGTTACATACAGAGTACACAATACAGAGTACATATATACTACATCCATATAATTTAAAGGTGACAATGTGGCATGTAGTTTAGAGGTGGGCAGTGTAGGGTTTTAGGTCGAGGGACAGTTAAGTTTGGATGTCCCTTTTAGCGCTATGGGGAGGGGGAAGGAAACCAGGAGGAAAGGCAAATAACAAGACGAGAAAACAGGAAATATTTTCTCTCCTTCCCTCACCCAGTCTCTGTCTTTAGCCCCCCCCCCCCCCCCCCCCCCCCCCCCCACCTTCCTCTCTCCTTCCCTTGCCCTCTCTCTCTCTCTCTCTCCATAGCTCAGCTCCCTCCCTCTCTCTTTACCCCCATTTCTAACTCTCTTTAGTTCCCTCTCTCTTTGTCTCTCTAGCTCGCTCTCTCTCCTGCAGTATTTCCTGGCTTGGCTGCCTGGCTCGGCTGCCTCTCTCTCTACCTCTATCTCTCTCTCTCTCTCCCCAGCATCTCTCTACCTCTCTCTCTCTCTCTCCCTGATATCAATCTCTCTCTCACTCTCTCTTTCTCTCACCTGCATACAAGCAGAATGAGAAATCCTTTCAAAAACAACCTGCAGTTTGACCAGCGGCGAAGAGAGGGAGGAGAGAGGAGGAGAGGAGAGAGCGGGAGGAGAGGAGAGAGGGGGAGGAGGCAGAGGGAGCGAGAGGATAAGATGAGAAAGGAGAGGTGGAGGAGCAGGAGGAGGAAAGAGGAGCAGAGGAGGAGAGACGGCTGCACAGAGCGGGTGCATGGCTGCACTGACACTAATATATATTAGCAGAAACACTGCAGAGAGAGGGGGAGGGGGAGGGTTCGTATTATGGGATGCTGTGAGGTACCAGCAGTTACCACGGAAACGGGAGGGGGAGGGGAGGAGGAAGGTAGGGAGAAGATGGGGAAGGGGAGAGAGATGAGGAGGAGAGAGAAAGTGAGGAGGGGGAGATAGAGAGAAAGAGAGGGTACACACACAATAAAAGGTGTGTTTGCGTGTGTGTGTGTGTGGGGGGGGGGGGGGGGGTGTGCATGTTTGTGTGCGTATATATTTTACCATCCCTACCTCATCAAAGGATGTAACCACATGGTTTCATGCAGCTCTCTTCGCAGCTCTCTCTCTCTCACTCTCACTCTTTCTCTCACTCGCTCTCTCGCTCCCTCTCTCTCTCTCCCTCTCACACACATACCTCTGGAGACCCCTGCAGGCCATGAGAAGCAGTGGCGAAATGTGAACATGCTGCAGGAGTGTGTGTGTGCGTGTGTGTGTGTTTGTGTGTGTGTGCGTGTGTGTGTGTGCATGTTTGTGTGTGTGTGTGTGTGTGTCACAAATACTAACCCCGACATGCCTTTCACACGGGAAGCTGTCCCACTGTTATTACAGACCTGTCTCTGTCTATACTGTCCAACCCATAGCTGCTCCTTTAATGACCTGTCTCTATATTCTTAGTATACCCCTAACTGCTCCTTTAATGACCTGCCTCTGTAGTCTTGGTCTTACCCCTACCTGCCCCCTAAATGACCTGTCTCTGTATGCGCTGTCTAGCCCCTACCTGCTCCTTAATAACCTGTCCCTGGATTCACTGTCCAACCCCTACCAGTTACTTAATATCCTGTCTCTTTATTTACTGTGTCACCCCTACCTGCTCCTTAAAGAGCAATTTGCAGAGTGCCATCCCAGTTAATTAATGTTGGGAAAGTAGCAAATTGATTTTTACATTATTTAAAGATAATCTAGACTTTGAATTACAGGAGATGTTCGAGAACCTGAGAGCATCGCTATGTTGAATCCCTTGTTGCTCCAGCTAGCGAGTAGGTTCAGAACCTGAAGCGGCTGACCTTAATGGATACCTCAGCTTAGCTAACCCCGCGGGCCCACCAAGAGTTCGGTACCGAGCTACCTGCTTACTGCAGGTCGGAGCTTAGAGCAGACCCGCTGAGCTGGGTAGCAATTAGACTGAGGAGGGGGTCAGCTAGCGTAGCGCTAAGACCTTGCTAATGCACTCGCTAACCGAGCGCTCACGCACTGCTGACACAGCGCTCAAAAAGGAGCACCAAGAAAGCTCTCACGCAATGCTGAGACAGGTTAAAGGCAAGATGGAGGATGGAGAGGGACTCTGGGAAGAGGAGGAGAGAGGGGATGGGGTAGAGGAGGAGAGGGATGATGAGGGAGAGGAAGAGAGGGAGGGTGGGTTAGAGCTGGAGGAGAAGGGAGATGGGGAGCAAGGAGAGAGAAGGGAAGGAAGAGAGTCTAGGGGAGAGGAACATGGAGGTTGGAGGTGAGAGGAGAGGAGGGTGGGGGTGTGAGAATGGGAGGGTGGAGGTGCTGCAAAGGAGGAAGAACAAACAGTAGCGCCTCTTTCACGCGGCAAGGCACGACACCATCTCCACACACAGACACATGACGACACCGTTTCAACACACACACACACACGTGCACGACAGCGTTTCCAAACACACACACGCACACACAGGCACGCACGACAGTGTTTACACACGCACACACAAACACACGGCAGCTCATCCACACACACACACACACACACACACACACACACACACACACACAAACACACACACACACACACAGTAGCGTATCCACGACCACAGATGAGAGGGAGGGAGGTGATTCCGAAGGTCAAACGATGGGATGCACGGGATTGGCCGGATCAGCTAATTCTTATTCAACTTCGCCATCAACTGTTTTGACGTGAACACTCTTTAGAGAACAAAAGAGCCTGGGCCAATCACAACAAGCTGTTTTTTAGGAAAACAGCCAATCAGAACCTTGGCCACCGTCTCTAGAGGACGATTCCGTCAACTCAGAGTGTTCAGGGTAACCCACGGTCTAAAAATAACCCCCCTGATTTATAATGTAGGCTGAGAGGGGGGCAGACGGCTGGAGACACAAAGATTCCATTAAGAGAACTGTTAGCCTGCCAGGGTGTGTGCCTGCTTGTGTGCTAGGCTAGCAGCTGTGCTAAAGACAGATGTTGAATGGGAGCTCGAGACTCCTGCACTGCCAGAGGCAACCATGACAACATGTTGAGACACTGACAGAAAAACAAAGGCTCTTTAATACATATAAAATCGTTACTTTGCATCTATACATATATATACATACATACAGTATATGACCAAAATAAATATTTTGATTTTATATTGCATTCAAATACTTTACTATAAAAGACAATACAATATCTAAATATCTACCTATACACAATTAAACACACATACTTGCACACACACACAAACACACACTTGAAAATAATTTACATATTTACATCCCTCTCTGTGCAGGTGCATGGACGCGGGAAACACCCAATACACGCGCATGTCGGAGTGCAGTGTGATGGAAGAGTGAGTGTGAAGGATGAGTGTGAAAGGGTGAATCCATTATTTACCGCCACACAGATTTAGAATATCGACGGCATGACTCATTCTGTCACAATCCAGCTGTGATTAGTTATAAAATATCGATTAACAGACCCTAACGGCCGTCAACGGCTTGGAGAGGGTGCTCGCGCCTATTGTTGAAGAATCGGTACTTGTTGAATGTCCGCGAGACTCTCCGTTAAAACCGGTTGTATAATGAGACGAACACGTCACCAGAACACACACACATACAAACACACACGCTCGCATACTACACTTCAATCACACGATGTTACTCACTCGCTTTGGGTTGTCCTTGACTTCGTAGTATCGATCCCGGATCAATTAATCGGTGGGTTTTGAGGTGTGGTCTCGGACGGTGTTCAGCTCCTCGCGCGCATTCAGACCCTATGATGTGCCGCTCCAGACTCACGTGCCGACCCCGTCGCGAGCCGTCTGAACCTCAGGTCCGCTCGAGGGTTGCCTCCCGCGTCATGTGATCACTCAAACCGATTCAAAGCTTGAGACTACGTCATACGGGGGTCACACCTGATGATTGATCGGACTTTTAAAACCGTTTCATAAAAATCACTTCAAAGCATCTCATAAAAAACGCTTCAAGTCGTTTTGTTGTGTATTGAGGTTAGCCTACTCCATTCTCCAATGTTTACTGATTACTAGTTCATTTCATGATTTTGTATTTGTACCTAGGCCTAATCTCAATTATTTTTCAATGTATTGAATTGTATGCTGGTTTTATTGGCCTAATTAGGTTAAGTGATTTCTAACTTCATGTTACCATTCAGTTGCTTAATTAAGGCCTATATTGTTCCAATGTCGACAGCCCTCTAATCTCTAGAATTGACAACCTCATTATTGTATCTGTTGAAAGTGTTTTACCTGTTGATGTGTGAAGACACACATCAACAGGTAAAACCGTCCCATTAAACATTCTAAACAAATAAAATGTTTCTATGGTGGTTATGTTTTACTGAATCATTTATTGCACTATTGGACCATTTTAATTTACTAACATGTCAACGATGCTGTAAGTGAGCCTTTATTAGCCTACAAACGGTAATTTCTCATTGGCGCTGGTTAAAATGT
Organism: Pollachius pollachius; assembly: GCF_949987615.1. Classification (NCBI taxonomy): domain Eukaryota; kingdom Metazoa; phylum Chordata; class Actinopteri; order Gadiformes; family Gadidae; genus Pollachius; species Pollachius pollachius. The sequence continues at coordinate 5,387,697 of NC_136952.1, forward strand.
ACAAGGATGGCATAACATTTCGTACGACACATAAACGTAACGTCATGAATATGCTTTGATGCGTATCTTTCTATAGCAGCTGACTCATAATCAGTTAGTCTAATTGAGTGGGCCACCTTTCTGCTAGTAGTCAAACACACCAGCCCAAGCAGGCAATAGACTGTCTGTACTGCCTCAGGGGTCTAATCAGTCTGACTCGGGCCAGGTGAGGCTGCTTTATCCAGCTATCGTCCACAAACTCCAGTCATCTCAGCTTGTCACTTCTGCTGAGAACAGCACAGATTTCTCTCCTTCAGTCTATTAGATAAAGGTAGACAACTCCCAGGGTCTTCAAAGTCAAACACACTGTTGTAGTGGCTTACGTCTGATTAGTCTTCCATTTGATTTATGACGTCTTCTCCTACAGCTAGACTCATCAACATCAAACCAATGTCAGACGCATAACAACATTTTTTTTTGGTAGATTCAGCAATTCTCAAAGGATCTTGAAAAATCTGCATGTTCAATAGATAGCAAGATACAGGGTCCGAGATCACCGAATTGGGCCCTCTTGTGCCATATGTAATACACGATTTAGGAGGTTTCAGACACATTGTTTAAAATCATCTTTATTGAGAACACAAACACAGAACACAACCTTTTACAGGGGAACTAATCAAACAACAGCTGCTCGGTGTAGATAGGATCTACTGTTAACGTATATTGTCTGTTATATACATGTTAGTTTTAAAACTCAGTGACCTGAAGTAATAAAGCTACATATATAATAATACAGCTATACATTATAATAACACAACAAACTTTTTTACTGGACTTTTTCTTTGAAAGTTTCTCTTGTTTGTTGTACTTTTTCCGGTTCCGTTTCGTGTTCATCTTGTCTTTTTCTTTCACAATAAAAGTCCATTTGCTGCGATGGCGTCACGACCAATTGTTTGTCAATGGGGTTCCAGGGGTTGTGGGGTCACTTGTCTTTGAAGGGGTGGGGCTTGAGGGCCGAGGGGCGGGGCTTCCTGGCCTCGGCCTTATCGGCCCGACTGGCTTTGATCTCTGCCTCCCAGTTTTTCTTCACCATCGTGTAGAGCCTCATCGTAGCCTGGGCGTCCTGCACCTGGAGAGAGAGAGAGAGACAGAGAGAGGATGAACGCCTATACCGACCACTACCTCTGTGCATACTGTACACTGTTTGGATATTACTGCACTATTTATTTGTGTATGCTACTTATTTTTGCATATTATTTTACTTTATGTGCTGTGGCAATGTTTACGTGCATTTTCTATGTCAGTAAAAACCCTTTGATTCTTGAGGGAGCGAATAATGTGTACCAGTATGAATGTGTAGAGTGTGGATCGACTGAATGTATTGTGTAGTTGAAGTTATTTGTATACAGAGTATATAGCATAATTAAGTATAGGGTATATAGTATATAAGATATAGGATATTGTACATACTGAGGAGTGTTCTCCCTGCTGAACCTTGACGTTCAGCACCTCTCTGCTGAGAACTTTGAGGGATGGTCGGGAGCTCTGTAAGGAAACATAACATGGTGACCCTCCATGCATTGACCAGCAGGGGGTGCTGCCGAGTACAACCCGGCTCAGAGATGTGCACTGTGACTGTAGATGTCCATCTACTAAAGACTGATCGGTTCGAGTACTTGGTCCAAATTATGTCATTGGTCCAACTGTTGTTTCAGACAGCGCATTGTGTATGAGGCAGTAATTAATTTAGAAAAAAGCAAACATCACAGTTCTGCCTAAACTCTAACCAATGCATCATGGGAAATCATAATTAAAATATTAATTATTATTATTATTATGGGATGTCTGAGGAGGACCAGGACTTTACCTTAACTCTCACTCTGAAGGGTTTGTACTTCTGGGTGTCACGGATCTTCTTCTTGGGATGGTCCAGGAAGAGGACCTGAGGGAAGACGGGGACGATGTTATAATTAGGTTATTAATTCATCTTAAGTCATAATGTATTGTATGGGCGGTACCATAAAGACATATTGTATTGCGTGAACTCTACCTTTAAGTCATTGTGTATTGCGTGTCCGACCAGTATCCTTCCCTCCATGATCTCTCCTACCTCCTTCTGAACGGTCTTCATATCCTCACCTGAAACACAACAACCACCACCATCATCATCATCATCATCATCATCACCACCACCACCACCACCACCACAGTCCTCATTACCAGGTCTTGGATAGGTTAGAGGTTTAAGGGGACTACATCATGGGTCTGGGTCTACAGCGGTCTGGGTCACGGATCTGGGCCTTGGGTATGGGGTCTAGGTGTGTTCAGGACCCACCGTCTTTGATGTCCTCGGGTCGGATGCCGCTGAAGGCCGTGCGGTAGTCGGTCACCTCCTCGGTAGGCTTGACGAAGCGGTCGTAGATCAGCTTCCCGAAGTGGTTGACGATGGAGACCCGGGCCAGGATGCTGTGCTCCCCGTCGGGCCCCACCCCCACCATCTCACAGTCTATCGCCACCGCACGCGTCAGCCTGCCGTCGCCACGGGAACCACGGAGAGGAGGAGGGGGAGGAGACTCAGTTATAGGACAGGCCACTTATGACTGATGACCACTTCTATGCATTCCAACATGCAGTACTTATAGACAGGAACACTCAGGAGGTAGAGCAGTAGCTGAGTGTTGATGTGTCCCTGAGCAGACACTTAACCCTAACTTCTCCTGACGAGCTGGCTGTCACCTTGAATGGTTGACTCTGCCGTCGGTGTGTCAATGTGTGTATTAACCGATGTAAGTTGCTTTGGATAAAGCCGTCTGCTAAATGGCCTAATTGTAATTGTTGTCAACGCTGTGGCATGATTTTCTCTCACATCTATAATGTATATATTTTGTGAACGCCTTCTTTATGATTTGATTTAAATAAAATGCGGTGATGGTCTGATGTGAATACACACGTTTGTATTTGACTGGAAACAATGGTAGGTTCTGCGGGGGTCCCAGGAGGCGTGTGTGCTTGTCTCACCCGGTGAAGGCATGGCTCTTGACCAGGCCGTCCTCAGTGTTCTGGGGGGCCTTCTTCTGGACCGTCCTCCTCCTCACCACGTCAGCCGCCTCCTTCCCCACCGCCGCCTCGATGTCATCCGGGTCCACGTCGTCAAACCACAGGTCGGCGCTGCAGAGGACCCGGGGCAACCGGTTAACAACCCGCTGCTAACGCGAACATTAACGCTAAAACCTAATCGAAATCACGACAGTTTTGCAACCAAATCAATTGTTCAGGGTTCTTAGCCAGATTAACTAGTTGAATTTCTTCCTACACACCGGACTTTACATCATTGGTTAACTATTCCACATGAATGATTACGTCATTAAATAACATATCGCAGTGACTAGAGTCAAACACCCTAACCAATACTAGGGTTTCATTTCCCCTTCAGTCCCTTATCATAACTCATTTGATAGTACAGCTGGCCTTACTCAGTTGGGGGTCCTGGCTCCCGGGCCCCCTTCTCCTTCTTGGCTGGCTGGTGTCCGTCTTTCCCTCCCTTGTATTTCTTCTTGGCTGGCTGCTGGTCGTCTCTCCCTTCCTTCGCTTTCCTCTTGGATTGCTGCTGTTCGTCTTTTCCTCCAATCTCTTTCCTCTTGGCTGGTTTCTTTTCGTCTTTCCCTCCGGTCTCTTTCCTCTTCTTGGTTGATTTATTCCCCCGTTTCTCTGCCGGTGAAACCGTTTCTTTGCTACTCAGTGTTTTGGGTTTGGCTGCTTTTCCTCCGTTTGTCAAAGAGGATGCGGGAAGAGGTTTGGTAGTACCGTTAACCTCTTTGGGAGAGGGTTTCTTGGGCACATCCTTCTTCTGCGTCTTCGGCTCTGGGTTAGCCTTCATGATCTGTAACGCATCAATCACATTAGAAAGACTTCATAGATATGACACATTCATCAGTTGGCAGCCAGTTAAACTTGATGACAGTAATATAGTCCTAATAAACCTACCTCTAATAAAGCCTTCCAGTTGGCAGAGAACTGCTTGGGGTCTGAGGGGGGTGCGAGGGGGGCATGGACGGGTTGAGGTCCTCCTTGCTTCTTCCTGCGTGTATCTTTAAAAAAAATCTTCATTTTTTTCTTCTGAGCTGGTGCAGCCGTGCCTGGGGTTTTAGCTGTAGCAGCTTTAGCGCTGTTATCTCTAAAAACCACCTTCATTATGGACGACTGGTGAGTTTGCGTCAAGTTGTTCGAAACCACGCCGCGTCCTGGAAAGTTTCACTTGAGCGACGGCCTGTCTAAAGCAAATGTGTTGCTATCCAGACAGACGGAATATTATTAGTTTAATATATTAATGAAGCCCAGACGAACTGTTAACCTTATCTCATCCGTTTTCATGAGCGATCCTTTACGGGTTAGCGGCAGCTCATTCTGCCATGCTGTTCTGTGTACGTCTGCGTGTGTCACAACATAATGTGTCCGGAGTTAATAACACACACAAAATACAACTGATATAATTCAGCATAACATGTTATAAAAATGATACTCCTATACCAAAAAAGAAATTATTGTATTATTATTATTCTAAAATAACTTTTACGTTGACATTATATTTACATATTGGGATACAATATTGTTTATATAGTTTTTCCCAACATACTCCGGAACTATTATTTTGAACATCCTGAGATCTCGGTCTCTTACTGCGTTGCACGCTTCTTACCAACCGGAAGTGTAATCGTTTTCCAAAAGAAAGCTTCCAACAAGGAAGTCAAGTATGTATAATTACGACTTTTTCTGTATTCAACAATTTAAACGTTTATACCGTGAATGTGTCCCATATTGGGCTCCGTCAATAAAATCTTTATCATTGGATTAATTTGTGCGGTTTCTTGGTTAAAAGACAATGCTGCAGTAGTCTGAGGTTAGATCTGTCAGATATGAGGAGTGAAGGAATCCAAGTAGAATCAATGAACAACTAGAACTTATTCACTTTTCACTTGTGTGTGCAGTGATGGTGGAGAATTCTCCTAATTCCCCTTCTCCTCTCCCTGAGAGAGCAATCTACGGCTTTGTGCTTTTCCTCGCCTCACAGTTTGGATTCTGTAAGTACATCATTACTCTTATTCCCTTATCCAGAACTACAAGTTATTAAGTCCCCTATATAAAGCTACAAGCCCCTAACTCTATGTAGAGCTTCAAGTCCTTTTTGTCCCCTTCATATAATTACTTGTCTTCTAGTCCCCTTTAATGAACTACAAGTCCCTTTGCTCTATATATAACTATATATACACTTAAGATATCTATAAAGCACTACAACTCCTGTAGCTCTGTATATAATTATAGATACTTTAGAAGGCCTACATTTAACTGCAAGTCCCTAAGCTCTATATAGAACTACATGTCTTATCCCTCATAGCTCACTTTAGGAAACAGACCCTGACATATGCCGCCTTCAAAACAGTGAGTTTCCGGGGGGTTCGGACCTTAAGCTCGGAGCAAAGTGCTTTGAACACTCTGTTGGGTCTGAGTTCTCGCTCGAAGTAAAGCAACCCGAGTCCTCCAAGTTCACGTCACAACAATGGCCGCCCATTTCATTGATAGACTAAAGTGAACATGCAGCAAGCACTAAGAGGCGAACTTAACGCCCATTCTAACATTTGCATTACGATACATTATAGCTTAAAATGATAAACATCACCTAATGAATTCTCGCTCATGTTCAACCATCGCAAGCAGTTCTAATTACTGATTCATCTGATTCAGTAAAGAAGCCCAAAGAGGTCCCTGTGGGCATCCTGCTTGTTGTTGTTATGAAGTCTAGTCTCCAGAATGATCCGTTTTCCGGTTTTACGTCATAACCTACGCAATTCTGAGGGGCGTTTCCTGAACGCTCTTATTTTGGAAGAAGGGAAGGTTTACGTAAAGACACGTAAGAGCTTCCGAACCTCCGAGCTGTATTGAAGGCGGCAATCTTGACTTCCAAGCAAAGCAGTTTTTGTCAGTAAATCCAAATCATGTGAATGATTTTCGAATGTGTTGGTTCTATCCCCAGTTCTGTTCTGTTTGTGGGCTTACGTCCCGGCTGAGTGGCTTGCCCTGCTGGGTCTCACCTACTGGCCCCAGAAGTAAGTGAGGGGTTTCTGAGTTTGGGCCCCTACAGTCAACCTGTAGGCATACGAGAGCAATATGACAAACTATCCCGAACTGTTTCTTAATGACACAAATCTGAATTCAATGCAAGTTACTTTGAATAAAAGTGTTTTCTACATTACTACATAGTAAATTATAATAGTTATTAGGTTTAAAAGTCATGGCAGCTCTTGTTGCATCCTTTTGGTACAAAGCATAGTGGATCTTTATAGATAAGCCCTACAACCGAAGGGAGTTAGTGAACACCTGGTTAGGGTGACGTTGAAATGTGACATCACCATGACCTCACCACCTCACCCCTGGGAAGGTACTGGGTGCTGGCGGTGCCGGTGTACCTGCTGGTGGCCCTCGTCGTGTGTGTTGTGGTTCTGTTCGGAGTCAACATGATGGCCACCGCCCCCCTTGACTCCCTGGACAACATCACAGGTTTGTACTGCACTACGATAGTACTATAATACTAATGATACAACTACATGATGTCCATCGCTCTCTCGGCTACCTGGACACTATCACAGATGTGTTTATCCTAGATGTAATCCTGCAATACTACAGGGTCCACTTTAAAGGTGTAGTGTGTAGAATTTAGTGTCATCTAGCAAAACAGACTAGGCAGAAGTTAAATATTATATTACTATACTAAGTATGTTTTAATTAGTGTATAATCCGATGAAATAAGAGTGTAATTACGTGTTGTAATTACCTTACAATACAGCCTTTATGTATGTATTTATTTTTAATTATGTATCAGCAACAAAAAGGCCATTCATGCAGGACAAGACCATTAGTTACTGCTGATGCTGCAATATAATTCTAATTGTGTGTGTGTGTGTGTGTGTGTGTGTGTGTGTGTGTGTGTGTGTGTGTGTGTGTGTGTGTGTGTGTGTGTGTGTGTGTCGGTGTGTCGGTGTCGGTGTCGATGTGTGTCGGTGTGTCTGTGTGTGTCAGACCCATACGCCAGACGCCAGCCGCGGCATGAGGGTCCGGAGGGGGGGATCCCTCGACTGGAAGATGTTCCCATCAGTGAGGTCAACAGGAAGTTCTTCCTATGACCCAAAGGTCAGCATTGTTCTTAATTTCTCTCTGGACAAACCAAAGGCACACACATGATACACAAATAATAACACACACAAAATACTAACACGAATTTCACTTTTAATATATCGGTTTCCCATTGGTTTTCCCGCCTATCAGGCGAGGAAACCGATATGTTAAGCGTGAAATTCATTGTTTGTATTACTCCTCTACGCCCAAACAGCGTCTGTTGTTGATGTATGACATGTGGTTACCACCATCATCCACCAACAGGCGCTGTTTGGGCGTTATGTCGCTTAGCAGAAAGATTCCGCTTAAGGTACTTCCTGTTGACTTCCTTGGATTTGATTGTAACAGTTCATCGGATCGGTCGGGGTCTTACAACGTGTCCATGGGTTATCCATGCAAGGACTTTATATCATCTTACGAGGAAGAATATCTGTAAAAAATATTTATTTAGAAGACGATGGCTTTTGCGGCACCGGTGTGGCTCGCTGTCCAGGAAGAGTTCCTTGGATACGAAGTTGAGCCCGTTAAACCATACCCGTCTCCCGTTCATCCAACCGTGCTACCTATACAACCAGACGCGCTGTCGAGGACTTTATTAGACGAGATGGATGACCAGAGCTTGTTTGAAAGCTTTCACCTTACCAGACCATGCATCTCCTTCCTCCTGGACCTCCTCGAACGGCAGATAGACCGGGTCAGACAACCGGAGCACACAGCGGAAGGCATGATCCTGCTCGCCTTGAACTTTTACGCCATGGGAACCGTGTCCGCTCATCTCCTGGTCAAAACCGGGGTCCGTAGTTTAGAGTCGTCTGGTGTGATTGCTCTAGTCTCCAAGCGTCTTTCAGACATGGCGGACCAGTTGATCGCATTCCCGGAGACCCGCAAGGACCAGTGGGATCTCGCCACGGTCAACAAGCGATGCTGCGGGATCCCCCGGGTACTCGGAGTTCTCGGCACCGCCCACTTCAGGACCCAGGACCATAGCGAGGTGTTCCGCTCCCCGCTCTTCCTCAATACGCACGGCTACACGTCGGTGGTTTGCCAGGTGGTGTGCGACCTGGCCGGGTACCTATTGAACGTGGAGCGGTGTCAGATTGGGAGCAAACCCAACCACGAGCTGTGGATGTCCTCCTCGCTCAAACTCAAGGACTCCATAGACCCGGAATTCTGGCTCGTCGGTAAGCCCTAGAAGAAAGCCTTGGCTTGACTACGCTGTTTATAATGTGTACACTTTATCCGGGGAGAGTGGCAAGCGAGGCTGGGAGCAGTCGAAGTATCAAAAATCGAGTACCTAAAAATAATGTATGCTGTGGTTTATCTCTGTTGTGTTATTGTTCTAAGTCCGTCTGTGTTTATTTGAGTTCAAGTCAGGAACCAATGCAAATAACTGTAGAGCAGAAAGGGTGGCCGTGGTCTCCTTCCTCACCATCATCCCCTTCCTCTTCCTCCTCCAGTAGGGAGGGGCTACGAGCAGAACCCCAACCTCCTCCCAGTGTTCCCCAAGCCAGCGAATCAGCACCAGGCGAGCTTCAACGCGGCCCACGGCCGGGCGCGGGCCGTTCTGTCATGCACTCTGGGCCGTCTGAAGCGGCGGTTCCGGGTTCTGCAGCTGCTGGGTTCCGTGGACGAGCGGCTGGACGGCAAGCAGCGCGTCATCGAGGCGTGCTGCGTCCTCCACAACCTCGCCAACCAGTTCTCCGTCCCTGCGGCCCCGGGGACCGCCAGGGACCTCCAGCACCCGGCCAAGACCAGCTGGTATCCCCAGGAGCGGATCGGCGTCAACAGGTCGAGGCTGCTGCTGGATAGGCTGCAGCTGCTGGCGGACTTCTCGCCGCCGCCCGGGGGACACGCTGCTGTGGCGGCGGAGAGTGAGGAGGAGGACCCTAGTAGTACACACTAGTAGGACACATGCAGACTGACTGACTGACTGACTGACTGACAAGGCCGTGTAGACAGGCAAACGGACAGACACAAGGATGTGTCTGAGAATTTTTTCTAATGAGTTTATATATAGTGTTATGGTGCGTTTTATTATCCATCCGTCTCGGAGGTCCGAGGAGGAGGCCGAGCAAGGATTCCGAGACAGAATTCAAGATGGCTGATGACTTGAAGTATTTTATTCATTGTGTTTGGACCGCTTTGGTGGTTTAAATGGCAATTTTAATCACTCGTATTACTGCAATACCTTACTGCGTCCGTACCTCTGCCTATGGCCTATAGCCTTCTTATTTTGGAGCGCCTGGTACTCTGCCAATGCTACCGCGACAACAGCTTTCCGGGTGGCTTCCATGTTTTTCTCCAACGACCGAGCAAAACATAATAAAACGCTTGAAGTGTGGGCGTGACGTCACATCCGAGGTCCGAGTCGGTTCGCAGAAAATAGAGAACGCACAATTATATCGATTTATAGGTGTTCAAACTAAATTGAGTCATGTAGGTCTTGTGGATAACTGGAAAAGCATTAAAGATGAACTGAAATTTGAAGTTAAGTTGATATAACAGATGTATTGTTTGCCTTCTCATTGGTGCAATAACTAAAAATGGCTGAACTTGCTAAAAGGAATTAAAATGTACGGTGAAAGTGATACAAGGCGCCGCCATGTTGGATTTCAACAATTAGCTACGTCACTGGCATGGTAACCTACTCCTACTTTGTGGCTCTAGCAGCCATAGCAGGTAATGAGTCAGGCTCTGAGGCTCGCTGAAATGGCTACGGAAAAGCAAACAACTAGGTATACAGGAGGATCATCTTATTGCATTGCCCCTGGCTGCAGTAATGAATTATATAGGGCCAAGGCAGCTGGGGTAATCATACATTTCCACGGGCTACCTTTGAATAGGAAACCAGCCCTTAATACATGGCTGGCAGCTTTAAAACTTAACCCTCCGATAGCCCCTGTAATGTCAATCTCCACAAGCTAGCACTCCGACAATAAAGTGTATAAACTATTACTCAGACGATATCACAGATCAATGTTTCCAAGCTGCTAATTAAACCACGGCGGGTCTGTAAACAGATGTATCTGCAATATCCATCAACATCCACCAGAAAGTAAACCTCCAACATCCACCTGAAGTAAACGTGACACTCGTGAATCCGCCTCGCATCTATGCTCATCCGCGGGTGTATCTCCCAAAGTGCAACATGTCTTTCAGGTCCCGTCCACCCGGAGCCGATTTCTTTGTGAAACCATGTCTTGAATAACCATGTTAATTAGGCAGATAATAAACCATGTTCTTTAATAGGTCCATGGTCCCAGAGTGGTTTCAAATAAAACTCGACCTATGCGGTTTCGTGTTAGGATTCGTGTGGACGCCTGAAGCGACGTTAGAGTTGCGTTGAAAGTTACAGGGGTTTTTTTGTATTATTTTTGTAGCTTTAAATATAGCCCCTTTGTCAATTTAATTACTAACTGTACATTAAAAACTATTTCTACTCAGTCTAAAAGGCTAAACAACTACTATCTCCTCCTCGACTTGAATGTTTTTATACAGCGCGCAGGCTTGATGCGCTCCACTTTATTTTGTGGAGAACCAGCGCCTTGAATGTAGGTACTACAGCCATAGGCGCCGGAACCAATGAGGCCGCGGGGCCAATGGCCACCCCACTTTTCGTCGAAAGAAAATACAATTATAATTTTTTTTAACTTTATTTTAGCCTGTATTGATGAACTGTTTATTTTCTTAGTAATGTTTTGGCCTAATATTGTTACTATACAAACGAACAGAGCTGCGTCTCCCCGTGACCTTATATTAATTGAGTCTTAAACGTTCTCATCGATTCAGCCAATGAGAGTACTACAGCAGGTAGCAATCGCGTTGCTATGGCCCATGGGTAAACAAATGATAAGGCACCACCACACTAATTAACTAACGATCGCTGTAGGCCTCAGTAACATAAGCACTTAATGTTTTCTTTTTCTTTTTTCCTACATCACAATTGCATGCTTTAATAAAGTATTGTTTTTACCTACCATTACGAGTCTCGTTTGGTTTAGTAGGGAATTCGCACAATGGCGCTGCTGCTGCTTGCTTATGGCTGGTTCATACTACACGATTTCAGCCCAATTTTGCCAACAAAACCATTCTTGGCATTACACCTCTCTACCTCTCTTCCCTTCTGCACCTCTCCCACCCGCCCCGTAATCTAAGGTCCAGTGCATTCATCAACCTCTCCATCCCCAATGTCTGCACCGTCTTCGGACGCAGTGCCTTTCGGTTCCCTGCAGCCTTTGACTGGAACACCCTTCAAAACACCCTTAAACTTTCTGTCGTCACCTCTCTCTCTGTCTTCAAACAAAATCTGCAACAAATCAAAGTTGACTCCTGCACTTGCTAAATAGGCCTTCTTGTCATCCCCTACTGATTAACTGTTTTATTGTATTGTATTGTATTATATTTTATTTTTCTAAGTGCAATTTATATAACCTTGTTTTTACTTTTAGCACTCCCCTCCCACTTCCCCTTAAAGAGCTTCTAGCTATTTTCAGGCTGCACTTGAATTTTGTTCTTAATTTGCTTGCCTGGGTAAATACAGGTTAATAATGATGACAATGAAGAAAGTTATTATGATGATTCAGTGTTAAATTTGCAGTGACGACACATTATTTGGATCACAACGGTGCTGCAGCGCGCTACGGGCTAGAGTTCTGACGTTCACGAACGATCCGAATCTATTGAACGGCTCTTTACCATGAACGATGAGAACCGAGTCTTTTCGTTCTTTTCTTTTTTTTTTTTATCGCTGTCACGTTCACAGCATGCCCACACAAGCTCCTCCTCCTACTCCACTGAGACAATTATACAATTTTGTCAATTATATTTTTGCACGGAAGTTCATTGCCTGCTTACTTTTTATTGTGCTACAATTAAAAAGGTGATACATGATGAACAAGTGAAAAGAGCTGTATTTACACTTTAAACATAATAGTGATCTCAGTGTAAAAGCAGAGGAAAAAATAAATGAATGAGCCAGTCTTTTGAAAGGCTCTTTGAAAAGAACGGCTCCTCAAGATCAAGCTCCCTTCAAAGAGTCATAAATCCCATCTCTACTAGGGGCGGCAATTGACGCGCGTGAAATGCGCACCGCGGCGCTTCGGCGCCGTTTAGTGGCCGGCTTTAGGATGATGAGGTGTCACGCGCTGTTCGAAACATCATGCACGCGCATTTGGCCCCCCCACCACTGAAATCATTCCGGCGCCACTGACAACAGCGTTTGTACAGCTCGTTGCGTGTCCGCAATGATTCCCTCCTTACGGAGATATTCCTGAAACGCATCAAAGGAAAACGGAGGGGGAATGATCGCTTTCGCCTTGTTACATGGTTGCTATTTATGGGGCGCTCCAGTGTCTCCGCTCGGACGTCCCTTAGAGGGCATGGCCACTTCCAAGACCTCTCTCGCCGCACAGCATCCGAAATTTCCTATGCATGGTTATGCAACCTAATCCCATCATTAGATGGTCAAGGTTGACCGGGACCTCTCGGCAGCAGACCGATTCAATGGCAGTGTCCATGCTCCGGCCGCACCCACACGCACACCAGTCACACCCACACGATCCGAAGGTGGAGCTGGAGCCTGAAATTGATCCCTCTCCACCGGGCGGCAGTCGAACACTACAGGCATGTCCCTCACAGGCTCAAACGCGTAACCAGCCATATTAAAATCACTATTTTCCGCCGTGTAGTGTAGAAGACGTTCGCGTGTCTGCAGCAACGACCTAGTTCTACCATGCCAGTGACGTCATCGACGCTCTAATACTAAAAGACGCATTTTATTTTTTTTTGATATAAAAAAGCTATAAATGGATTTTTTAAATACATTTTTTAGTGTCATTTTTTTCCTAATGGCTATAACTAACACGTTATCGATGTTGATTATTTCAGTTCAGTTCATCTTTAAAGGTTTTGTTAAAGACACAACATGTATTTTCGTTTAATGAAGCCTGATAGACCCTTGGAGGAACCCATAGCATATTCAAACAGCCTTTAAAAACCATTGAAAAAAAGCCATTGCAAAACCGGAAACATTGGAGGATACAACTGTTATGACACAAAAGATTTATACACAATAAGGATTATGTAAGGAGGATAATCAAAATTGCTGATGAGGGTGTGAATCGAATTCACACCGTTGTTCGGGAATCGAACCACAGTTCAGACGCTGGAAATGTTGTGGGATAGTTGTTGGAGTGCTGTTGCATTGGCGTAGGTCAGGTTCTGGTAGGTGTGCTCGTCCTCAGCTTCCCTTCCCTGCATGGCCTCCACGAGGCAGTGGTGCAGGAACACGTACTGGGACTAACACACGGGTTACATGGTTTAGTAGATATAAATAGTACCACTTTAATATTCAGTTCTTTAATAGAAGGTCAAGTTAAACGATGTGTGACTTTGTCTGAAGATAAATAAATCAACGGGATGCATAGTCAAATGATATGTGACTTTTATTGTCAGTTTATCAATGTAGCGATCAATAGCTTTATTGACAATACATCTGTCAGGATGAATAGCTTCATGGACATAACTTCGTCTTAATAAGATACATAATTGTACTGACAGTACCTCAGTAAAGATGAATAGCTTTATTGACAGTTCCTCCGTCTGAAGATAAATAACTTAATTGACAGTACCTCCGTTTGAAGATAAATAACTTTATTGACAGTACCTCGGTCTGCACCATGAGGGGGCGGGAGAGTCTCATCTTGTGGACGAACGTCGCCACATCCACCACCCCCTCCACCTCCAGCTGCTGCAGCAGCACGTCTAGGGCCACCAGCGTACCGGTCCTCCCCACACCCGCACTACAGGGACATGACATACACGATGTTATACATCCATTATATACCTGCTACCAGGGTACCTGTTCATCCCATACTTGAACCTAGACACACACATTATGTACATAAGGGCTGTGCCGATTTATTTATAATTGTCTTACCGGCAGCGATCGACAGTCACCGCAAACAAACAAATAACCTTGACAACCACCATCAAGCCAAGGATTTACGCATCATCTCCTTCCACTCCTTTCCTGAAATAATTTACATGTGTGCGCTCGTGCTTTGTAAGAGCATAACTTTGGTGTCACAAATATCCACGTTCGTCATGCGTGAGCAACGCGTTCTGTCAATTCTGTGGAGCGTGCAATCGCTGCAGACAGTTGGAGAACCCGCAGACCTCTTGACAGAAAGTTGCCTGCTGAAAGATACAGTCTGAAACCATAGACATGCCAGATGAGCCAAGCCGTCCGTAGAGGCGCAATATTATTGAGTTCATCCCCATAAAATACAATCAGTTATTAATACCCTTCCTTATTCCGCGTAAACCTGCACAACAGACACATTATATCTATATATATATATATATATATATATATATATATATATATATATATATATATATATATATATATATATATATATATATATATATATATATATATATGTGTGTGTGTGTGTGTGTGTGTCACCTGCAGTGCACCAGGGTGGGAGACCCGCCCCCCTCCTGCTCGATGTGTTGCCGTAGCAATTCCCGGAACTGGAGCAGCGGCCAGGCGCCCTCGGGAACGCCGTGGTCGGGCCACGCCCTGAAGTGGAAGTGATGGACGGAGCGCTGCTCCGAGGTGGCCCTCTGGGGGAGGGGGGGGGGGGGGGAAGGGGGAGACACAACCTGTTACCCCCAAGTTACACTCCAGCGGCGGCAGGAACGCATCCACGCTTCTACGAGATATACGGAGCACACTTGTGTTTCTCGCGGTTCCGGAATATTCTGGATTTTTCCTGTACCTTTTGGGGCTGGTACAGTGTACCGGTGTTGCACCGAATTCTGCGACCCACCAAAAAGTGTGACCCCAGGGGGCGCTGTTGCACATTTTCTGCAACATGCACGTGTGCATTATAACAAAAACATAAATAAAACATAAGATCTCCCCCCACCGGTGGGTCCTTCTTTTCTTGATACTAACATTCATTCTAAACAGCGTTTTACACAGTAGTCTATAATAGGAAATACTCAAAGGTAAATCAACGTAATTTAACACTGACTGTAGTTTTTTATGGGTAAAGAAGCAACTGTGAAGGACCTATATGGGCCTTTAGTACGCCCATATAGGGTGTACTAAAGCATTTTACGGCGTTACGGCCCTATAACGCCGTAAAATGCTAATCAAATCAATTCAAATGTATTTATCAAGCACCTTTAATAAAAAGGTAATTGGTTGGGGGAGATCTAATGATTTATTTATGTTTTTGTCATGCTTGTACCTTCAAACTCGTGCATATTGCAAAAAATACGCAACAGCGCCCCCTGGGGTCATACTTTTCGGTGGGTCGCAGAATTCGGTGTAACACCGGATCCGACCGGTCGCTAACGCTGTTAATGTGCTTGTCATTTCAGGTGGTTCGACTTTTGAAGACTTTTTTTCAGAGTGTTGAAGTTTGTCGCTTTACAGTGTGTGTACAACATATTTTATCTCGGGGTGGGAGTATAAGCGTAGGCGGCTCTGCGTGGACACACGACGATAACTGTACATTCGGAGCTAGAGGTGCACATGTGATGTGAGGTTTTGTTACGTTTTTGACGGTGAAGCTTCGTATGGTCCAGTGGGGCCGAGTCTGCTCCGAGGCGCTGGTGACCAGGAGGTCTCCGTACAGACAGGGAGTGTAGTCCAGGGGCCAGTACTGCTCACACTTAGGCTGGAGACACAGGACAGGCTCACTGGATCTGTTCTCTGGTTTGTTGGGGTTAACCAGATGTATCATCTAGTTGGTTGGGGTTAACTAGATCCATTCTCTAGCTTGTTAGGGTTCACCGAATCTAGTTGGTTTGGGTTAGTTGGTTAACTAGGTAGTTTCGATACCTGGTAAGGGTCATTTGGTTCAGGTTAACTCTATTCTCTAGTTGGTTGTGGTTAGTTGGTTTGGAATAACTACCTCAAATGTAAAGCTGGTTAGGGTTGGTAGCTGGTAAGGTTGAACTATCTCCATTCTGTAGTTGCTGACGGTAAGTTACACACACACCAGTATCTCGTGATTGGTTGGTTTTGCAGTTCATTAGAGTCATGTCATTGCCCAGCGCTCACCCTGTCTCCCTCGACGCAGTTGGTTACCATGGCGATGGCCCTCACCCCTTGCTCCCAGACCATCCTCCAGAAGTCGTCCAGGGTCCCGGCCAGGGGGCCCTGCGCCGCAATGTACTCTTTGCTGCCGCTGTAACCCTGGCAACGGTCAAACACACCTCACTTTCCCGCCCTCATCCAATCAACGTGCGTCCAGAACAGATGTTCCCAGACAGGTCACTGCCTCGACCCACCTGGGGCAGTTCTGTTGGCCCTGGTTCCACGTACTGTTTGTACATTGTCATCACCGTGTTAAAAAGTGAGATCAATATTTATCTTAAACGTGACATATGATACCACCAGGTGTGAATGTGATCAGCCGTTACAAGCCGTAACGGCTTGTAAAATCTGCCACTTCTGACATCAGAAGTGTGCGTGTCCGCCTAGATGTGAGCTGGATAGGTCTGTCCACCAGCCTATTCAGTGGACTGTAAAAAACGTTGCTCATCCATCCGTCATACATCTAGGTGGACCGGCCCACTTGTGATGTCAGAAGGGGCAGATTTTCAAAATGACTTGTAACGGCTGATCACACTCACACCTGGTGGTATCATATGTCACCTTCAATGCTCTCTGTGGTCCAGTGGTCAAACATACTAATGTTCAAATGAAAAAGAAAAGTCATGTAGCCATCGTTCAGAAAGAGACATAGGATTACCGGCAGGTAGCTGGCATTGATGTAGTCCGAGTTCTCCTGCTCAGTCTGTGGGGAGAGCTTCACTCGGCACCAGTCATCTAGCACAGGGGACCACAGGTAAGTGGAAACCAGCAGTTTACTATAACAAGGAGTTGAATGTTTAGTTCAGCTACAGACCAGAGACGACCTTAAACAAATAGTTCAAAGTTTAGTTTAACTACACACCAGCGGATGACTTAAACCAGAGGTCAATAAATTAACTACAGCGTGAGCAGATAAACCAGATGGATTTTATCCCTACTGAGCCTCATTCCTCCAGAAAGTAATAGACTGGGAGAAATATTCATTTCTGGCATTTAACGAATGGATTGCCCACTATGGATTTCAACGTAGTATGGTTTTATGTTAAACTATTTATCTTACACCTAATTATTATATGCCACATGCTTTCATACATAGCTTGTTATATGTGTTAAGTTATAATAAGCGTAATGTTCTTGTATGCTCTTCGGATTGGGCTTTCCCGGGAGAACTTTAGACCTACTTGTGAACTTAAGTCCTACAGTTGAACTTTGATTTCCAGGTTAACTTTAGTCCGACTGGTGAATTTAAGACCTAAAGCTTAGGTCATACAGGTGAACTTCAGACATACAGGTGAACTGTAGAACTACAGGTAAACTGTAGAGCAACAGATTGACTTAAGTCCTAAAAGTGAAATTAAAACCTACATGGCAGCACGTTGGTGAAGCGGTTCTTGACCTTGTTGTCTGGGATGATGGCTGCCTTACAGGTGTGCTCCGTACCGACAGGGATGAAGTTCTGTAGGGAAACAGACCATAATATATAACCGGGCTAGGCTGAGGCTGATGTACCCAGAGTGCTGGCTCTACTTGTTGATGTTTACCTCATACTCTTCGCTGAAACCCCGGTTATCGTCCCGGCTCATCTTCTGGACATGGTCCTCAAACAGATCCGCTGGGATAGGCCTGGAAACAGCACAACAGATGGTTTACACTTGCTGCTGGCTGGGAAAAAACAGGTGAAAAGGTGTGTACAGGTGGAGACACTACTATCCCTACTTGTAGGTGTGAGAAGGCGTGGACCCGCCCAGGAAGTCAGGCCTGTATACGTGGTAAGGAACGAGAAGAGAATGGATTTACTTGGAGAGGTCATCAGAGAGTCCTATTAACTACATGAGGGGATGTGGTCTATAGACCTACCTGGGGGTATGGTTTAACTGAGGGGATGTGGTCTATAGACCTACCTGGGGGTATGGTTTAACTGTGAGGGGATGTGGTCTATAGACCTACCTGGGGGTATGGTTTAACTGTGAGGGGATGTGGTCTATAGACCTACCTGGGGGTATGGTTTAACTGTGAGGGGATGTGGTCTATAGACCTACCTGGGGGTATGGTTTAACTGAGGGGGGATGTGGTCTATAGACCTACCTGGGGGTATGGTTTAACTGTGAGGGGATGTGGTCTATAGACCTACCTGAGAGGATGGGGCCAATTGGGGAGGGGGCGTGGCCTAACACCTACCGACGGATGGGCTTTGGTTTTCTCCGCTTACAGAAGAACACTACCAGAGCTATCAAGAGGAGTACGAGCAACACAGACGACACAGACCCAGCGATGACCCCTGCAGGAGGTAAACACACAGATTATGAGACATTGTAGGCTATCCATGGCTAGTGAAGCTGTAAGAAGCTACACGCTATGATACGTGAAGGGATCCAGTCTGGATATGTGAGGGAGAGCACTGTGTTAACATAGACATCGGATGTGGGAAGAGGTAGGCCCAGGGGACAGGATATATGTTATATACTGTATCTTTGAGGGTGTCTATATACCTGTGGCGTCAGTACGACAGTCCAGGATTTGGACGGTGCTCCTTCGGGGTCCAGATAACAGGGA
Organism: Pollachius pollachius; assembly: GCF_949987615.1. Taxonomy (NCBI): domain Eukaryota; kingdom Metazoa; phylum Chordata; class Actinopteri; order Gadiformes; family Gadidae; genus Pollachius; species Pollachius pollachius. Next base: position 5,406,511 of record NC_136952.1, read on the forward strand.
GGTGGTGACCTGGTAGGTGCTGGCCGGCTGGAGCCCGTTCAGAGAGGTGGAGAGGTGCCTCCCGTCATGGTGAGACACCAACGTCGTTCTCCCCGCCACGTTCACCTCCACGCCCGACCACACGCCCGCCGGCTGAGCCCAGTGCACCACAATGGTGTCCGCCGCCCCGCAGACACAATGGGCGCTTATGTCTGGTGGAGCTGGAAAGCGGGCAGAACCGGTTAGAACCAGTTAGAACCAGCTGGAGTCGGTAAAAAACGAGTTGGATCCATTCAAAACTCAAGACCATTCAGAACTTGCAAGTCAAAAGCAGCATGCACCAGTCAAACCACTTCAAAACCAATCAAGACCAGTTGCTTTCACACTCAGCCAACACTGCTGAATATTATACAGTAGTGTATAGTATATCAGTATTAAAGAAAATTCAAAGTGTTTTTTTTTCTGTTGGATAATATAAAGTAACTGTATCTCTGTGGAGAGAGAAGTGTGTATATGGGCATCAATGAGTAACCCTGTACCTTTTAGTAGGAAGTTAGTAGGTTTATGGCTATTAGCAGTAACCTTTCCTCTGAGTAGGAAGTTAGTAGGTTTATGGCTATTCGCAGTAACCTTACCTCTGAGTAGGAAGTTAGTATGTTTATGGCTATTCGCAGTAACCCTGTATCTCTGAATTCGGTGGACTCACGTAGGGTGAGCTTGTGCTGACACTGCTCGAACGTCTCGTATTTTACAGACAGGGTGTAGGTGGCCCCCGGGTAGAGACCGGTGAACATTACAGGGTCTGGAGGGTCCAGTGTGGCATTGTGGGACCCTGTTCCGTTACTGGCCGAGACGCTACTGAATAATCCCACGATGGAGGCCTCGATGGTTGAGTTGGTGACCCCCCACTCCACAGCAGAACAGTTTATGGCTAAAACAAACAAATTGTTCTTTATTACAGTCAGGTTATGATAAAGGTCAGGTTATGATCCAATGGCTACGCGTTATCAAGGTATATTGTAGGCTATTGGTGGCCAGTAAAGCAAGGTACTAATCCCTTTTCTCTGCTGTACTCACACTGTACTCACATTCACACTGTAAACTCATTCTCATAGTCACACATATGGGAAAGAGATTACCGTGTGAATGAGTGCTATATGGACGAGAACTCTGATTGAGAGTACTTTGTGGCAAAGTCCTATGGGTTTGGGTATGTGAGTGCCAATGCGATGTGGCTGAGAATACTGTGTGGTTGAGTACTTTGTGACAGAGAGTACTGTGTTGATGAGTACTATGTGATGGAGAGTTTTGTGTTGACGAGTACTATGTGACAGAGAGTGCTGTGTGGATGAGTACTATGTGAATGTACTCTCAGAGGGAGACTATCAGAGGGAGATTACTTTGTGAAGGAGTGCTATGTGAGTGATAGCACATTGTGGAGGACTACTATGAGGATGAGTATTGGGTGTCTTACTGGTGACGGTGTAGCTCTCGTAGGTGGAGCTGTTGACCCCCTGGTAGGAGGCGATGATGCTGTAGTTGTAGCGCGTCCCCTCCTGTAGGAGGAAGACCGTGTGAGAGACCTTCCGGGGCCCTGTCGCGACGGGGCTGATGGTCTGATGACCGAAGAGGAGGACGTAGCTGGAGTTAGCATCCCTGCTCCATTTCAGCTCCACCTCCCTCAGGGACGGCCTCGCGGTCACCATGGTTACCGCTAGCGGAGCTGAGGATGAAAAGGGACGGTTACACCGCACACAGTCGCTACGTCAGGTCCCGTCCCCTTTCCCCATGTCGCCTTGTAACCATAGTGATGGAATTAACCACTAGGGGGAAGCTTGAGTGTAACCATGGCAATGTAGTCAGGACTGTGTAACCATGGGGATTAGGTCAACTCCCACTGTGTAACCATGGAGATGAGGGTATCTGTGTAAACATGGTCATGCAGGTATCTGTGTTACCATAGTGATGAGGTTAACTACCACTGTGTTACCATGGAGATGAAGTTGATAACCATGGAAGTTAATAAACATGGTTATTAAGGTATCTGGGTTAAGATGGTGATAAGGTTGACTACCACTGTGTTACCATGGAGATGAAGGTGATAACCAATCAAGTTAATAACCATGGTGATGAAGGTATCTGCGTTAAGATGGTGATAAGGTTGACTACCACTGTGTTACCATGGAGATGAAGGTGATAACCAATGAAGTTAATAAACATGGTGATTAAGGTATCTGGGTTACTGTGGTGATAAGGTTGACTACCACTGTGTTACCATGGAGATGGAGCTGATAACCACGGAAGTTAATAACCATGGGGATAAAGGTATCCGGGTTACCATGGTGATGAAGACATCTGCGTAACCATAAGGACAGGGACTACAAGCAGCGTGTTACCGGTGACTGCGCGGATGGAGGTCCCAGAGCTGCTGACGTTCTCCAGCCGGCTGTAGACGGTGAACGTGTAGGAGGTGGCCGAACGCAGAGCCGACTCTGTGTGGCTGACCTCTGCCTGCCCCGCCAGCACCTCCACCGTGCTGGCGCTGTGGTTCCCCTCGCCGTCCTTGTACACCAGGTAGGTGGTGACGTTCTGCACCGCACACCAATGCAGACGTATGCTACTGGAGTTCTGGTCCACCCACACACGGCCTATTCCTTTAGGAGCTGAGGAGCCAGACCATGATGATGATGATGATGGTGATGATGATGATGATGATGATGATGATAACGACGATGATGATGATGGTGATGATGATGATGACGAAGATGATGATGAAGAGAAAAACATAAGAGGAAGTATTTAGCGTTAAGGTAAACAGAGGAACACAGGGTTTAACTGAAATACTTAAATGCTGTCAAGCAACAGGCAACACACATACTAAAATGTAAAGCCTGTACACCTGTAAACCATACGAAACACGGCGTCAAATCAAAACCAATCTACACCATGGGAAACCTATACACAGCACTACCATTTAGAAAAAGAAATACAATAAAAATCCAAACGAGAGTAAGTAGGTATATATGTGAATTAACATTGACATCAGCATGCATATGATTTTATATTGACCACAGACATAAGTAGACCACTCATGATAAACAGGACTAGCATCAGTAGCGTGTTCTTCAAAGCTCTACAAGTCCCTCCTCATGAAGATATCTCACCAGTTAGAGCCCTGATGCTGACCCCAGAGCTGCTGAACGCCTGCTCCTTCGTGTAGAGGGTGAAGTTGTACCACCTGGCTGGTTCCAGACTTTTGACAGTGTAGTTCATGATCCCAGCAGGACCTCCTATTATGTTGGTACTGTTCTCCTCAAAGTGCAGAGTGTAGTTGAAGCTGTTGAGGGTGGTGTTCGCTGGCGCCCTCCATTGCAGGGTGATATTCGTCTCCGTTTGGTCCACGGCTTTGAACTGCTCTGCGTTTGGAAGAACTGAGAGAGAACCAGGCAGTCAATAAATACAGTCAACATTAGTTACAGTCAGTCTACCAAAGTTAGTTAGTCAATAGTTAGTCAGTCAACAATAGTTAGTTAATCAATAGTTCCAGTCAGTTAACCATAGTTGGTCAGTCAATAGTTAGTCAGTCAGTAGTTAGTCAGTCAACAATAGTTATAGTCAGTCACCCATAGTTAGACAGTCAATAGTTAGTCAGTCAACAATAGTTACAGTCAGTCACCCATAGTTAGTCAGTCAATAGTTAGTCAGTCAACAATAGTTAGTTAGTCAATAGTTCCAGTCAGTTATCCATAGTTGGTCAGTCAATAGTTAATCAGTCAACAATAGTTAGTTAATCAATAGTTCCAGTCAGTTAACCATAGTTAGTCAGTCAATAGTTAGTCAGTCAACACTAGTTAGTTAGTCAATAGTTCCAGTCAGTTATCCATAGTTGGTCAGTCAATAGTTAATCAGTCAACAATAGTTAGTTAATCAATAGTTCCAGTCAGTTAACCATAGTTGGTCAGTCAATAGTTAGTCTGTCAACAATAGTTTCAGTCAGTCACCACTAAATAGTTGGTCAATAGTTAGTCAGTCAACAATAGTTAGTTAGTCAACAGTTCCAGTCAGTATACCATTAGTCAGTCAATAGTTAGTCAACAATAGTTACAGTCACAGGCTATATTAAATAAAGTAAATCCTATATATTAGATTTACTTCGAGCTGGAGTTGTTGGTGTGTTTGTTGTGGACACCGGCGTTGTTTCCGTGGTTTCAGATGTTGCGGTCCCTGGCTCCCCAGTGGCGACAGATTTGAGGCCAAATGTCTCCGACATCGATGCAGATGGTGAGGTCCCAGGCAGCTCCGTGGGGACAGACGTTGGGGAAGCAGGTGTTGTTGTCATGGAAACTGATTGTGTAGATGCGTTAGAGGGTGCCTGGGTTCCCGTGGAGACTGATGCTGTTTTAGGTGTTGTTTCCATGTACACAGAGTGTTCAGACACAGAGGGTGTATGTGTTGTCACAGAGACTGATGGTAGAGTGGTCGTAGGCGTTGCCATGGACACTGACGATGTAGGGGCTGTAGGGTTGCCAGTCACTGGCAGGGTACTGGATGTAAGGTTTGTGGTGAGACCATGAACCTTATAAAGGACAGAGAACAGAAGAAGTTCAGTGGTGGTGAAGTTGAACCAATAGAAGACAGAGTAAAGAGGATGTAGAGTGTTGGTAAAAATGAACCATGTAGGAACAGAGGATGTTGAGTAGTGGCAAAAATGAACCGCGTAGGAACAGAGGATGTTGAGTAGTGGTAAAAATGAACATTATAAAGGAACAGAGTGTTGGTAAACATTAACCGTCAAAAGGAACTGAGGATGTAGAGTGGTGGGGAACATTAACCATACTTAGGAACAGAGAACAGATGATGAAGAGGTTCAGTTCACACCTGGCATTAGGATGTGTGTTCACGTGTTTCTTGGGCGACTCACTTCCTCCCCAATGCAAATAAACAAGTACATAAGCTCTGCCTCGAACTGTCTACAATATGCACGCTAATTCCTGGCGTGAACAAGGCCAGAGATTGGTGGGGAACATGAATGTTGATATAATGAATCTGCCACAGCAGCATTTCGGTATTTCTCCTTGTAGTTTCAACATCAGCGATCATGTGACTCTGAGTCTGGCAAGCAAGTTGCTAGGATTTCAACTGCTCCGAAAGAAATAGAGCAACTTCTCCTTTTTCAAGGACCTTGGCTTAACAATAAACCACATTTCTCTTCTAATATGAGAAGTGCCTTTTTCCAAGAAGTCATGTTTGAAAGCCAGACACAGACACACATGTAAAGCATTCAGCATCAACTGTTACATGGGGTACCCATATAATCCATAACCTATAGAAATACTTTAATGTTGACTATGGAGACAGGTTCATAATTTTAGCAACTACATATCAAAAAAATACTTATTGAAAGCAAGGGTGTTTTAATTGTATATTATTAGTATAATGAGTATATGATGGATGTCTGTGTGTGTGTTAATCAGGACTGTGCAGAGTTGTAAAGGGGATATAAGGACTTTCTAATCTTGTTTCTAAACTACTTCCTGTCTCAGACCAAAGTGACAATCTCGGACACATAACACATTTTTTCAGAAGAACTTCATGTGGCTCAATCTGTAGTGGATATTGTACAATTTATTAATTTTTTTATCTCATCTCATTTCTTATCTCATGGTTATCTTTACCTTGAACGTTTAACACACACAGTTAGTGAGTGAGTGAGTGAGTGAGTGTGTGTGTGTTTGTGAGTGTTAGTAAGTGAGTGTGTGTGTGTGTGTCTGTTTGTGTGTCTGTTTGTGTGTTTGTGAGTGTTACTAAGTGAGTGTGTGTGTGTGTGTGTGTGTGTCTGTTAGTAAGTGAGTGTGTGTGTGTGTGTGTGTGTGTGTGCGTGTGTGTGTGTGTGTGCGTGCGTGTGTGTGTGTGTGTGTGTGTGTGTCTGTTAGTAAGTGAGTGTGTGTGTGCGTGTGTGTGTGTGTGTGTATGTGTGTGCGTGTGTGTGTGTGTGCGTGTGTGTGTGCGTGTGTGTGTGAGTGTGTGTGTGCGTGTGCGTGTGAGTGTGTGCGTGTGTGTGTGTGTGCGTGTGTGTGTGTCCGTGTGCGTGTGAGTGTGTGCGTGTGTGTGTATAAGACTCACCATGGTGGAGCTCACACAGAGCAGCAGCAGCACCTCAGCACCACCCCACCTCCTGCCGGGAAACATGTCCTGTCTGGCGGGCGTCCTGGAGGGCCTGCGGTGGGGTCCTACAGGTTAGCTCCTCATAGCGTCTGGGGTAAAGCTGCAGTCCGATTTGATGCTTTCCTCCCCGCCGCTCAGAGGCTAATGTTCTCTACTTAGTTCCATCTCGACCTTTACCCCACCTCAACTTCCTCATTACACCCTGCGGTCACACACAAGATTTGCACAATCTGAGTTGAGTACATGTATATGTATATATATGGTGAGGTGTTAATTAGAATTTGTAATTAAAATGTTCATTACATCAATGTCTATATGATATTGTTATGTTTATGGTTTAATCACTTTATATATATATATAGCATACCCAACTATAGCTTTTACTATGTATATAGGGTTATTACTATTTATAAATATATATAACTAAATATTACTTATTATTATATTAGTATTGTAATATTAGTATGTATATATTTGAGGGGAAATATCAGAAAGAAAGCGATCCCTTTTATACGCATTTGCCTTGTGAGACCATCCTGTCCTACTATATTATAACAGAACTTCTGTGTGTGTGTGTGTGTGTGTGTGTGTGTGTGTGTGTGTGTGTGTGTGTGCGCGCGCGCGTGCGTGCGTGTGCCTGGGCCGGTGTTACACCGAATTCTGCGACCCACCGAAAAGTGTGACCCCAGGGGGCGCTGTTGCACATTTTCTGTAACATGCACGAGTGCATTATAACAAAAACATAAATAAAACATAAGATCTCCCCCCACCGGTGGGTCCTTCTTTTCTTGATACTAACATTCATTCTAAACAGCGTTTTACACAGTAGCCTGTAAAAGGAATCGCTCAAAGGTAAATCAGCGTAATTTAACACTGACTGTAGTTTTTTATGGGTAAAGAAGCAACGGTGAAGGACCGTACTAAACGCCCTATCATTGTATGGGTCCGTAAAATCCTAATCAAATCAAAACAACTGTATTTATTAAGCACCTTTAACAAAAAGGTAATTGGTTGGGGGGTGATCTTATGTTTTATTTATGTTTTTGTCATGCCTGTCTACGCTTCAAACTCGTGCATATTGCAAAAAATATGCAACAGTGTGTCAAAAACAAAAATGCGTACTAAATGGTTCTTAGTACTACGATATTCTATCTCATGAAACCCGGGAGTGGACGGAGCATTCAGAAAGGGATTAAAAATTTATGTATTTGCAGAGTGGCCAGTCTACACCGTGTTGATTGGAAACCTTTAAATACACTCTTAAACAGTTAACTTTTTAAATAACGCGCTAACATATCGCCGCCTCCGGCAATATGATTGGTCAAAACTAATTCAAAGCAAAACAAAGTGAGATCCCTGTTCACTTTAAATTTTAGATAATTTGCCATCAGACTAATATAAACTTAACCTAGCATGTGGGGGCATTGGAAATCGAGGGGATTCAAATGATGCAAGGCCTATCTAGTGAGAACCTTAGGGAAACCAAGGAAATCCAGATTATGCACTGGGAAACAGAAAATATAAGTCTCACTTTAAAATCCTACATATCTCCGGTTCATGTTTCAGGGGACAAGTATATGTACGTGGAGTACAAATGTATACAGTAAGGAGGACCAAAGCGGTGTGTGAAGGAGAGGTCAATTAAATACGGAAACTGGGAAACCATGGGCAGACACACCCTAGAGGAACCTAGCTGACAGACACCCATAATAGCAGACAGCATTTGCAGATCATCCCGCTGGTTTCACTGCTCTACCCAGAGCGTATTGATTGGAGGAACGGAGAGTCATAAAGCAGTGACAGTGGAATGTGTGTTTACTTAGAGACAGGTCGCGGTGGACATTAATCATTGATCCCGGCCGGCCTTAACAAGGTTATTTAAATCACACTACGACCTAAAAAGTTAATATTTATTGTTTATTGATCATAACTGATTAAAATTAAAATTCAGAAATGAGAAGATATTTATTAGGACTAATAAATGCATTTAATTTATAATTAAATTCATATTTACCATAACTAAGTATAACATTTATGATGCCTTGTATAATACACTTTAGCAACAACAACATAAAATGTGTCATTAATTAGTTAACTTCTCTCAATTATTTTCATGTCATCAGTTGTGTCTTAAATCAATTTAAATACACAAGTTATTATATGCTACTAATTCAAACGTTTATCTTTTAAGATTGCTCTTTAGAAGATTGTCTATACATTTTTTCACATTAAAAATGATTTTTAATGTGTTCAAAAGCTATCCTGCTGCATCTGTAAGGAACTTTGAATGGCATTGGGTTGTTGAAGAAATTGTCTTGATTATTTAGTGTAGGATGGCCACTGTATAAATACATCTCTGAAAGCGTAATCCACTCCACACAAATTAGTTACGATTACGATCGAATATTAACTGGTAACGAAAAAGGGAACAATGCGTAACTCCGCCTGTTTTATTTGTGGGTTCCGATCTCCGTAGGATCCGTACAGTAGAAATCTGCTATTAAAAAGGAATTCTGAATCCGTGATAAGTAAATAAACTAGTCTTGTCTACACGTCTCCGCTCCAGCAGACGGCGCTATACCTCCGCTGAGCACACAAAAGCTGAAAGCCCCGTTAGCTCCAGCATGTAAGCTGTCCTTAACAAACATCGCCCTCTGCCTCACAAACACAGCAAACAGAACAAACCAAACCTATGCAACCACGTTTTCCTGGTTAAGCGGATCGGACAATACTGTGGTAAGTCCTTCCTTCAATTCCTAAATATTTTGGTTGATGTTTCAGGGGACGAGTATTAGTGTAAGTACATTGAGTACAAATGTAAACAGTAAGGAGGACCAAAGCGGTGTGTGTAAGGTGAGGTCAATTAAATATGAGTGGTTAGTAGTTTGAAGCTGGTCATATTATGGTTGCAGTCAGCTGCGTGTGCAGAACCTAGTCACCGCAGGACGCACGCTGGCTACTTATTATCACTACAGGTCCTGCTTATGCACAGGTAGCCATTACATCACTTAAGGTGCTCATTATCTCTAGATATTCACCTATAAGAGTCGGTGCGCAGACAGAAGCCTTGCTCTCCACTTCGCCTCCGCTGGACTAAAACTATACATATTTTGCATAACTTGTACTCCTACTGAACCGAAGGTATTCTACGGAAAACGTACTTTTATTTAAATTATTCAATATAACAGTATAGCGGTATTAAGTGTGGAAGGTAAGTGTCAATATAGTTATTGAGCATTATTTCGTTTAACACTATTCATTGGGGCTTTAGTGTATCCAAGTTACTTTAGTATTGATGGTGTTTGTCTCTTAGCGATGCATTCCGCGGTGAAACAGAACTATCATTTGGAGACCGACGCAGACCTCAACAAGCTGGTCAATGTCAAGCTGGCCGCGTCGTACACCTACCTGGCCCTGGTATGATCTCTGACCACTAGTCTTAAGATAGAGGTTTGTCTGTGTGTGTTTGTGTTATGGTAATGTATAAAAGTATGTATATGAATGTGTGTGTGTTGCACATGTTTGTATTATATACATCAAAGTGTGTTGTGTGTGTGTACATATGTCTGTCTGTGTGAGATAGTGTGATATACATATATGTGTTTTTTTGATAGTATTTTATACAGGTATATATGTTGTGTGTGTGTGTGTGCAGGGTATGTATTTTGACCGTGACGACGTAGCCTTGCCAAAGTTCTCCCAGTACTTCTTGGAGCGTGCCTCTAAGGAGCAGGAGCAGGCAGAGCAACTCCTCCAGTACCAGAACATGAGGGGGGGGCGAGCGGTGCTGGAGACCATCTCTGTGAGTACCCCCCCGGCAGGAGAACAGATGACCTCTCTACACATCTCTGAGTTGATACACACGCTTTCAACACATGTTTACGTGCTGACAAATTTAACATGTTAAACTATCGTGTGTGTGTATGTATGCACTAGACAATATTCACTAAATGACAGGATGGTTAGGTTAATTTAAACAGGACGTTATTCAACAGGATGTTGTGTATGCGTAGTGGCGTAGATTCTGTGTGCGGTGTTCCAGAGATGTTTGTTTTGCTAGAGGTGCGTTATACCAGAGTGTGTGCGTTGTAGAAGCCCAGCAGAGAGGAGTGGAAAGGGGGTCTGGACGCTCTGACCTTCTCCCTGGACTACCAGAAGACCCTGAACAGCTGTGTTCTGGACCTCCACCGCCGGGCTGAAGGCCACAAAGACCCACACGTACGTTATGCTGCTGCAGCGCTCAAATATGTTGTCACACATATGTTGTATAATGTGTGGCATCAGCGCACATAATCCTCTCCCTGCGTGCGTCTCATGATGTGTCGTCCCCCCCCCATCCCCCCCCCTATCCCCACCCTTCTGTACAGCTGTGTGACTTCCTGGAGACTCACTTCCTGGCTGACAGCCATGTGGTCATTAAGCAGCTGGGAGACTACATGGGCAGCCTGGGGCGTCTCTGCTCCACCGAGGCACAGGCGGGGATGGGCGAGTACCTGTTCGACAAACACACCCTGTAGGGGACCGGCTGGCCGCGATCTTGACCACCACCATGTTTCCCCCAAACCGCCGCCTCCTCCGTTACTATGACAACCACAACCTCATGTTCCCCCTCCCTCCCGCCTCCTGCTATCTGTTACTATACCAACCAAAACCTCTCGAGTCTGTATTTTCCAATGGATATGCTAACTCATCAAGTACACCAGCATGGTTAGATCTCCCTCACCAAGCAATAAAATCAGAATCCTTTTGGATTACATTCTTAACCATGTCTCTGTGTCCCTTATTTTAATGTGTGTGTGTCTGTGTGTGTGTATACCAGTGTAAATTCTACAATCTAGTGTCCACATACAGAACATCAGTGATAAGAGGTTCTACTATACATCAGATCACAGTGGGACTTTGAGTCTAGAAGCTGCTGAATCACTGTCTGTCAGGGCGGTAATATTTAACTCCTGTGGTTGAAAACACCCAGCCTGCCACTTAGTATATGTTACATATAGGCTCCGCTGGGTGCTCCGTCAGCATTATTACACGTTTTGGGACTCGCCAGCAAAACATGCTGTACCTTTATCGAAATACACATTACCATATCAAGTACACTACCCTACCTTGTCAAAATACAAACGTTTCAATATCAAGATACACACTCCCTTATCAAAAATGCAATATCCTATCAAAATATGTCTACACACTATCAAATCATTGTTTATATCATAAAATATTTGATCCAGGCTCTATTGTCCACCATGGCCCAATCAACAAAATGTGCCGTCTGGGACCAATTCACTTATATTGACCTGATATGGAAAGTTCAGCAGTAGAGGGGGGCCAGGACCCTGTCTTGCATGGGGTCCTGGTCCGCTGGCCTGGCATGGACCAGGACCCCATGCTAAGCCAGGGGATGCTAGCATCCTCTGGCTTAACCTGTGGTTCTGGTCCTTCCTAGCATCCCCTGGTCAAGCATGCACCAGGACACCATGTTGGCATCCTCTGGCTTAGCATGGACCATGCTAGCATCCCCTGGCTTAACATGGACCAGGACACCATGTTAGCATCCCCTGGTTTATGGACCAGGACACCATGTTAGCATCCCCTGGCTTAACATGGACCAGGTCAACATGCTAGCATCCCCTGGTTTAGCATGGACCAGGACACCATTTTAGCATCCCTTGCTTTAGCATGTGGTCCTGGTCCATGCTAGCATCCCCTGGCTTAACATGGACCAGGACACCATGTTAGTATCCCCTGGTTTAGCATTGGGTCCTGGTCCATGTTAAGCCAGGGGATGCGCAGGCTGTAGGGATTAGAGGAGGAGGAGGGGTGGTCTGATCAGTGAGTCCTAATGGTGGACCGTTGTGTTGACGACACCATCTCATTTCAACACGACAACCTCCATCTCACTGATCAATACAGCTGATCTGAATCAGTCCTTATGATCAGCAACAGTATATATTCTTAGAGGTCCCAGATGTTCAGCAACACATGTGTTGGGCTGAAAGGAAGGGGGGAAGGGGGGATTACGAGATTAGTGGCACAGTGTGTGTGGGTGTGTGTGTGTGTGTGTGTGTGTGATGCTGGGAGGCTGAGTGTGTGTCAGTACAGTTGGTCAGGTGGAGTGTGAGTGGTAAGGAGCAGGTTCTACTGGAAATCACTGGACTCTTGCAAAGGTGAGTCAACTCAAACAGAGTTCAATACTTTAGTGGTTCTCTTGAGGATCCACACATTTCCTTCAGCTAGATCATGACATCATGAAGTGGGGTTTTAGTTTTTAAAAAGTCACGCAATGTGCTGAAAAATAAAAATATCTGCTCTGTGAGAGTTTTGCGCTACGTATTTATTATATATTGTATATTAATTGTACAATCCACGCTCAGCATAGTTTGTAGACAAAATAGGACAGAAAACAAGCAGGAGTGGAATCGTTTGATAATCCCCCATTTCAATCAGCTTTGCATGACATCGTCAACCAGCTATAGCTGCTCTATTGCCAAGGATAGCATATAGAATATAGCTGGCAATAGCTGAATATAGCTGGACTTTTATATTGCATAGCCAACTGCAGCCGAATGCTTCTTGACTTTTACCTGCTCTATAGCTGACTACAGCTGAATATCGCTAGACTTTTACCTGCTCTAGAGGGGGTCATCCCTATGTTCCCCAGGTCCTATGTTCCCCGGGTGTACAGGTTTAGGGTAAGGGTTAGGGTTAGGGTGAGGGTTAACCCTAAACCTAACCCTAACCATAACCAATCGGGGGAGAGCCATTCTAACCAATCACAGGCGAATCAGAGGCGAAAAAGGCGGTACTTGACCCTACCATCCTACGAAAAAAAGATTTGCTCACTGGGTCCTATGGTCCTAGGGTCCTACATACAAAGCGGGGAACATAGGACCCGGGGAACATAGGACCCGGGGAACATAGGTATGCTCCCCTCTATAGCTAGCATCAGCTGAATATGTTTGGACTTGTAACTGCTCTGTAGACAACTATGGATGAATATAGCTGGGCTTTAAGCTGCTCTATAGCTGATTATATTCAGCTATCGAACAGCTACAGAGGCTTTAAAGCCGCTACAGTCCACCTAAAGTTGGCTATAAAGAAACTATAGTCAGCTATAGTCCACAGTCCACTAGCTGTACCATCCAGTGTGAGATACCAGAATCAGTAATGACTATATCTTGGTAGATTGGAGAAACAATAAAATCTACAGTATGTGTGTAAAATGTATGTTCACTGCTTCACATAAGGGCAATGAGAGAAACTGTATTTTTACCTCTTTGACAGCTCTGTTTGAGACTCTAAGGAAATGTCATCCCCCTGACCACCATCAACATCATCATCATCACCAGCATCATCATCATCGCCACCACAACTATCATCATCACTGCCATCTAAAGACTGTAACAGACTGATAGAGAGCTGGACACACAGACAGGACATAAAAACTCTGAGGGACTCATTTTGGATGAGCCATAAAAGACCCTAGGGCCTAGTGCATAATCCAGTTAGAGAGAGAGAGAGAGAGAGAGAGTGAAGCAAGTAGACAGAGAGGGATAGAGTGAGAGAAAGAGCGAGAGAGAGAGAGAGGGAGAGAGAGAGATGCTTGATGTGACAGAGCAACAGAGGGATTAAGGTCGGCCATGTTGAGCATCTGGCATGGAGCCTGGACTACTGGATTACACACACACACACACACAAATACAAACACACACACACACACACACATTAAATACTATAAATATATTTATATATATCGTAGTCTTAGATGAAGTACTAGTAGTAATACATGTAGACATGTAGTCAGACAAGGTTTTTATTTTCATGAAGCTATGCGTCCCCTCCAGCCCAGTTGAAGCGGTCTAACCCAGTGTGTGTGTTGTGTCCCAGCTACAACATGAGGCTGGTCAGCATCGGAACCCGGGCTCGAAGGGCTGTAGAACCCTCTGAACCAGAATCAGAGGAAAGACCAGAGCCCACCAAGCACGAACACTCAGAACACCATCCAGACCAACCAGAACACAACCCAGAACACAACCCAGAACCCAACCCAGAACACCACCATGACTACAAACACATGAAGGACAAGTTCCTCAACGAGATCACCCACCTGCCAAGTAAGTCTACTCTCAGATGCTGTCATGGTGTTGTACTGGACAGAATGCACAGATAGACCAGCTCAAGTCTTCGTGGTAACATTTATAAGGGCAGGGTAGTGGAGTAGTGATTATGGTGGTGACTTATCAACCCTACCTTTAAGCAAGAAGTAGACTGCTCCTTAATAACATGTATTCTAAAAAATTCTAGAGTATAGCAATGAGTAGCAACAAGTAATGTAACTAAGACATAATAACAGAAGAGAGGCATGCATCATGATAAGGCCTACAATACCTTATCATGATAGAACAGACAGCTTCGAGCTGAAGGCAGCATCCACCCTATATGTGCTGTTGGTATTGTGTTAGTGTTTCCTCGGTTGTGCCACCTTGTGGCTTTTAGATGAACCTGCCAGAGATTTGTGGTCCATGTGTTGCAACCAGGGGCGTAGGAATGAGTTTAACATTGGGGGGACACATATCGGAAACCAGACAGATCCGTTAATGGTTTGAACAGAAATATGTCATAAATTAACTACACTGAAAAAATTCACAAATATATTTTATTCTACTTAAAAGATACATTTGTAAATGTAAAGGAAAACACATTCTGAATGGCAGTAATGAACTGATGAATATCAAATCAATTCTTTAATTGCACGCTCAATCATCCAGTTTGTTAGAATAAGAAGCGGTGACAAGACGCTGTGTTGCGCTTTCAAAATAAAATAAAACAAATGCGGGACAAATGCAGCTGTCTCCAATATTGGAGGGGACACGTCCCCTCCGTCCCCCCCGGTTCCTACGCCCTTGGTTGCAACAGTTTTGATAGTCTATATTTTGTTAAAGTGGTGATGGTCTCTATCTTGTTACAGTGTTATGCTACAGCGTGGAGGCTCTCCATCTTTTTACAATGGTGTCGATCGTGTTGCAATGTCAAATGTCTATACCTTGTTACAGTGGTGATGTCTCTATCTTGTCAAAGTTTTGATAGTCTCCGGTTATTATAGTGCTGATGGTCTCTATGTTGTTACAGTGTTGCTGGTCTTAGGTAACTACAGTGTGGATGGCCTATATCTTGCTAGGTGTGATGGACTTTATACAGTGATGATGGCCTCTGTGTTGATTCAGTTTTGATGGTCTCATGCTGTTACAGTGCCGATGTGGGCGGTGGGAGCCATCGTGGTGGTGGTGATACTGCTGGTGGCCTGCTGCATCTTCTGTGTCTTCAAGAAGTGCTTGGCCAAGAAGAAGAAGCCCAAGAAGGAGAGAGTTTCAAAGGGTGGACGGAGACGGAAGGCTAAGGAAGGAGATGGAGAGGGAGGGGAGAAGGTAGAGAGACCATAGCGCCCCACATTGTCCTACCTGCCCTTTTTCTACAAACCTAACATCTTCCTTACACATTTCATCGAATCTAATCCGCTGTTTGGTTCTCACAGGAGGGGGAGGACAAGAAGGAGGGAGGGGAGGAGGAGAAAGAGCAGGAGAAGCTGGGTAGACTGGAGTTCTCCCTAGACTACAACTTCACAGATGCGCAGGTAGGACACTTCTATGTCCAGGGACATCACAAGAAGTCATTTCCGCCATCTCTTTGTCTAAACAAGGCATGCTAGTCCCATCGGCTCTATCGACTATTTGTCTTTAGATCTATGGATGTTACAGATTTGTACATTTGTAACAGTAGTAGTAGTTTTAAAGACGCAAACATACATTACAAAAACATGTTTATTTACTTGAACATCACCTCCCGTGATCCTCACCTCCCGGTCATATGTTTGCGTTTCCTGTCCTTAGCTCATCGTGGGGATACTTCAGGCCCAGGACCTGGCCGCTATGGACATGGGCGGGACGTCAGACCCCTATGTCAAGGTTTTCCTGTTACCGGACAAAAAAAAGAAGTTTGAAACCAAGGTCCAGCGCAAGAACCTGTGTCCAGTCTTCAATGAGACCTTCATCTTCAAGGTGCCTCCAGACGTTCCCACAGACGATACTGCCAATGTTTTACTGCCGTCATTACAGACTTTACTGCAGAATTTATAAGTAGATAATTATAGTGTCACTGTGCATATTTTTGTTGGTATAGATAAAGTCTTACTGATGGTGGTAGTGATGACGGTTCCCGCTTCTAGATCCCGTACGCAGAGCTTGGGGGGAAGACCCTGGTTCTGCAGGTGTTTGACTTCGACCGCTTCTCCAAACATGACATCATTGGGGAGATCAAGATCCCCATGAACAGTGTGGACCTGGGTCAGCCCCTGCAGACATGGAGAGACGTGGAGAGCGGAGAGAAGGAGGAGGTACAGTTCATCATCCCCCGTTCCTCTAAATCTAGATCACGTATTTCAGAAGCCGCCAAAGTAACCACGAAACCAGTAACTGTGCCTTGAAACTGAAACAATGAAAATGTTGATGCTTGCCAAAGTAGCCAAACAATTTAGTTAGTTAGGAAGTTAGTATTAATACCTACCTGTGTAAAGTTAGGTCAGTCCTGTAGGAACAAGTTCCTAGTTCTTAGTGATGGGTGTAGCATTACAGATCCCTTCATCAACCAGGGGCCACATTACTCTACAGAGTAAGAGTTTCTCCAGGGTCACAGAATCAATGACAGAAATCATGTCCTTCTTCTGTTTTGTTAGCAAGAGCTGCTGGGAGACATCTGCATCTCTCTGCGATACGTTCCCACGGCCGGGAAACTGACCGTCAACATCATGGAGGCCAAGAACCTGAAGAAGATGGACGTGGGAGGACTATCAGGTCATCCATGACACTACGACCATCGTTCATCACTGAAAGACAGAGGGCTTAAAGACTACAGTGGTGACAGGGTGGGGGAGACAGGCAGAGACTCTGGTGATGACAGGGTGAAACTCTAGGGATGATAGGCCGGTGATGACAGGATGGTTATGACAGCGTGGTTATGGCAGGGTGAGATTGTAATGACGACCGCAGGGAGTGGATGACAGTGTGAAATTCTGGGGATGACAGCAGGGTGTGGATGACAGGGTGGTGCTGACAGGGTGAACAGAAACAGCATGTTAACAACTCGTTTTCTCCTCAGACCCCTTTGTGAAGATTGTCCTTCAGCAGAACGGGAAGAGGATCAAGAAGAAGAAGACAACGGTGAAGAAGAACACCCTCAACCCCTACTTCAACGAGAGCTTCAGCTTTGATGTTCCCTTCGAGCAGATCCAGGTGAGACCAGTAAACCTGTCATCAACCATCTCTACTCTACTACTTAGTTCTCCTCCGGAATAATAAAGTACCCTGGATTTGTCCAACCCGTTTTGCTCCACATCCAGAAAGTGCAGGTGGTGATCACCGTGTTTGATTACGACAAGCTGGGCAGCAACGACCCCATCGGCAAGAGCTTCATGGGCTACGGGGCGACCGGTGTGGGACTCCGCCACTGGTCCGAGATGCTAGCGAACCCGCGGCGCCCCGTAGCACAGTGGCACACGCTGCTGCCGGAGGAAGAGGTGGAGGCAGCGCTGAAGGCTAAACCCCGCTAGCAATACTGTTGTTTAAACATGTTGTGGGTAAGATTTATGAGTTGCAAAGAGAGTCGTAATTCCGAAAGAGATGTAGCTTTTGGAATTTTGTCTTTTTAACTCCCAAATGATGAAATGGGCCATCTGCCGTTCACTGGCGCATGTGATTGAAAGGTGTAAGTCTAAATTATCTTGTTGAGAGGCCGCCACGCAGTCAACCAGAAGAGATTTTCTAACAGAGCACTTCACACAAATCTGATGGAAGGCTTTGGCATTCCTGAGAAATTACACTCTTAAAGAGCTCTTAAATCTTACCTAAAGTAACATAAAATATGTTTTTGTGTTCAGATCATCATTACTGTATGATGAGTATCAGTATAATTTCTGTTAATTATGGCATTTTACAACCACCCAAATCCTGTTTTCCGTGTTTACATGTTCTGTTGCCATATTCTGTTTTATTCTATTTTAGTTTGTTTTAGTGTGTGTGTGTGTGTGTGTAGGTGTGCTTGTAGGTGTGCGTGTGTGTAGGTGTGCGTGTGCCATGTGTATGTAAGTGTGTGTGTGTGTGTGTGTGTGTGTGTGTGTGTGTGTGTTTGTAGGTGTGTGTGTGTGTGTGTGTGTGTGTGTGTGTGTGTGTGTGTGTGTGTGTGTGTGTGTGTGTGTGTGTGTGTGTGTGTGTGTTGTGTGTGCTTGTGTGTGTATGAATTATCTGCCGTTTTATTGTCTGAATGTTTAACTGGAAAGTGATATCTGTCAAAATGAATCTGTTGTACCCTGACATCGAAGTTTTTTACCCTGACATCGAACAGTTTTATTCCATTTCCAACTCATTCTAATACGTTTGTTCTCTGTATTGCATCGTGTTTATCAAGTATCTATTTGTACTTTGAATGGTATGCTCTTTGATGTACTAATACAGTATGTAGATGTTACAATGACCTTTAAAGATGTCGTATGCTTCATAAACCAATAAAACCATTGACCCTCCTCTACTGGTGTCTATCTCTGTCCCACCGCTCGGGGGCGACATTTATCCTCCTTCCCGCTGTCGCTTAGCAACCGGCACTAACTTTAGAGTATCCGCACTATTAGGTGTCAATGTCGTCTCGTTGTCAACGGTTCATCATCGGTTAGTCTGGACTCTGAGGGTAAGTTTGTCTTAATACTGGTTTTACTGTCTTTAAAGCTTTAAAGCGAGGTCCTCACTCAACTGGAGCTTGCATAAACATGTGGACCGATATTAACTCTTACTGTGAATTGTGTCTAAACGATAAGCAGGTATTGGTCTGCCTTAGATTACACTATTTGACAAGACACCACATAATGGAGCTACAGTTAAACTTACAGAAATTATATTCACATGAAGTGCACAAAGTTTAAGGAACAGAATCCTTAACTTACCTGCGCTGTGGCAAGCCGTATTTACTTTGGTTTTTCATCATGTAGCCTAACGTAATGTCGACCAAATCCAAGGCTAGTGTTATGTTAAGATAGCTAATAATGTTATTAATTTAACGTTATTCATACAATGTAGCGCAGGAGTTAGTAAAGTTTGTTCAGTGACCGTCTTTGTTCGGTCTGAAGACGAGGATGAGCAGCGCGCGCGGTGTGGAGGGCGCGGGCAGCGTCACCTGGTGGGGATTCAGCCCCGCGCGGGACCTAAGGGCAACAGGTGGGCGTCTCTTTTAAAGGTGACATATTACTGATTAGGCGTTACAAGCCGTTTTGAAAATCTGCCTCTTCTGACATCACAAGTGGGCGTGTCAACCTAGATGTGTGCTGGATAGATCTGTCTACCAGCCTACCCAGTGGACTGTAGCAAACGTTGCTCATCTTCCGTCGTACTTCTAGGTGGACAGGCCCACTTGTGATGTCAGAAGAGGCTGATTTTCTGTAGCTGTTACAAGCTGATATTTGCTTGTAACAGCTAACCACACTCACACCTGGTGGCATGATTTGTCACCTTAAATCATAGCATCATGTCACTTCTTCATCATGTCTAGCGTTAGATAGTGTGTAACGTGTCCCTCGCTTTTCCTTAGGACCCGTAAATCAGCGAGGAGAGCTTAATGTGTTACTGGTTGGGGGCAGCGACCCCCGACACATCCTGAAGACCATCGCGGGGTTGGAGGACACTGATAGCCTTCATGTGAGTCTCAGTCGGTTCAACAGTTTCAGTGACACTCTTAGCCATAGCATGCGTAACGTCCTGCTGGTCTCTACCTAGATATGGGTGATCGAGAACAGCACGGAGGTGATCGCCCGTCAACTCCTCCTGCTCTCCCTCTCCCTCGCTCCTGAGGAGAACACCAGCATCCCCAGTGGGTGAACATGGATGCACTGATTAACATCTCAAAAGATCCCCAATTCCGGTGTGCACAGAGTATTCTAAGTGTGCAGTTGGTTGGGTCCCACGCCACGCACACCCTGTTTTTTTTTGCACAGAAATAAACAGATATATACACAGAATTTAAGCCCAGAAATAAAGGGTTAGTAGAGTTTGACACACATACATTTCACTGCACATCCTGTATGAGTATGTGACAAATAAAAAACGCTGAATCTTTTAATGTTGAATTGTCCGATGTTGTCTTAGCTAAAAATCTAAAGGCCGTCTGAGAGGTGGTGATGTTGGGCCTGTGTGTTTCTGTGCTCAGAGAAGGCTGAGATGTTTCTGGAAGTGTTGGGGAACAGCAAGCTCCGCGGTGAGACGGGGGATGCGGTGAAGGAGGCAGCGGCCCGTCTCGTCGACTACGTCACAGACGGTCAGGAGACGGAGCCCCACCCCTGCCTCGACACGTCGCTGCTCAAGGTGGGTGCTGCACCCTGGCCCTGGCAACGCTCCAAACCAACCAGCATGTGTTGGAGGTCACGCGGTGTCCCACCCACGTGTGTGCCCAACATTTCTGTTTCTACTGGATGTGTCTGATGACAATGAAAACTGCATTGCATCATGACTCACTGAGGTCATAAGAGATCCCAGGGCACTGATCGCAAAGAGTAGGAGTTTCCCCGGTGTCCTGGCCCAACCAGGCTCATTCAATCTGGCCCCCTAATCATCCCCCTGTATAAGTGGCTGACTCATTAATTCCCTCACTCTCCACTTCAAGCTGGTGTGTGGTGAGCATTCTGGCGCAGATTGGGTGCCGTGCATCACCCAAGTGGGTGCTACTGGTGGTGGTTAGTGAGGTCCCCCCTTCAATGTAAAGCGTCTTTGAGTGTCTAGAAAAGCGCTATATCAATTCAATCCATTATTATTATTATTATCATGGAATGTAGTACGGGAATATCTGCATCGGTTGTACATTTATTTTATGGTTCATTATTGGGAAAAGGTTAGTGACCTATTAAGGGATCCAGATTTATATTGTACAGTTTGACCAAGGGTGACACCTTGAATGCTGCACTATATAGTGCACAAGTGGACCAATGCAAACGCTGACCCTGTCTGAAACATTCACATCTTATCAGAAGACAACTTCCATTACATTTGACAGAAAAATCAAACTCTGAAACCGCCACAGAAAACATGCATGGTGTGTGATGGAGGCCCTCTCTCCTCAGTTCCGGGAGCGTGACGAGCTGGTGCGCATCTTCAGGACGTGGGCCAAGCCGTGTGCCGAGGGTTCTGGTTCTGTATCGATCACCCGGGCCTGGGACGCCCGGGTCCGCCAGCACCTGGGGACGCGGTACGACGCCAGGAGGGGATGCTTCGACTGGGACCTGGCCATGAAGCTCCACCAACGAGGAGTAGGAACCACACTAAACCCACCTCTAACCTCACTAAAACATACTAACCTGGCAGCCATGAAGCTCCACCAACGAGGAGTAGGAACCACACTAAACCCACCTCTAACCTCACTAAAACATACTAACCTGGCAGCCATGAAGCTCCACCAACGAGGAGTAGGAACCACACTAAACCCACCTCTAACCTCACTAAAACATACTTACCTGGCAGCCATGAAGCTACACCAACGAGGAGAAGGAACCACACTAAACCCACCTCTCACCTCACTAAAACATACTAACCTGGCAGCCATGAAGCTCCACCAACGAGGAGTAGGAACCACACTAAACCCACCTCTAACCTCACTAAAACATACTAACCTGGCAGCCATGAAGCTCCACCAACGAGGAGTAGGAACCACACTAAACCCACCTCTAACCTCACTAAAACATACTAACCTGGCAGCCATGAAGCTACACCAACGAGGAGAAGGAACCACACTAAACCCACCTCTAACCTCACTAAAACATACTAACCTGGCAGCCATGAAGCTACACCAACGAGGAGTGAGGGCAACGCTAAACCACCTCTAACCTCACTACAACATACCAAAACAACTACACTTGAGCAGTAGAGTGGCCACTGGTTGATGCAGGGATATAAATATAGTTTCTTTACCATTCAGGCTGGAGTCATCAACAAACAGCAGTACTTCGAATGGAGGAGTCAGGGCGTGGCCTTTCAGATGAGAGAGGGCGTCTACCAGACCACCAACCCTACTCTACTCTCCTATCGAATACTCAGACATGTTGGTATTTACTACTGCTGGTACTTACACATGTTAGTTCTTACTTCTAGTACTTACTATTACTCGCATTTACTACTGTTACTATTCACACATGTTAGTATTTACTACTGCTAGTACTCACACATGTTCCTATTTATTACTCAGAACTGACACATGCTAGTCTTTTCTACTGCTAGTTTCACAAGCTAGTCTTTACTACTACTAGTATTCACTGGACGCTGTGTCTGTGTGTTTATGTATGTGGGTGTGTGTGTTTGTGTGTGTGTTCCAGAGGGGGGACAAGGTGGCTGTAACAGGGTACTGGGGCGACATCGTGTCCAGTCCTTACCTGTGTTTTGGGGTCGAGACCTCAGACCAGAGTCTCCTGAAGACTGAAAATGGATCCCACGTCAAGGCAAACACACCTTAATAATTAATGCATCAAACCAGATTATTGTAAATACATCAAATTGTATAAAAGTGTAAATAGATATGCAATGGATGTTATGTCAACAATAATTCTCAATAATTAGTTATCTTTATGATCATAATATGACGAATCTAGGACATTATAAACTCAATTCATCAACATGGTCTAGATATTATGATAACTTATTGTTTCTAATGTCACCTTCCCCAGACGGCCCAGGACATCTCGTTTGCCAACGTCCAGGCGCTGTTCCAGTCTCTGTCCTCTAGGGGAAAACGCCCCAACTCCTCCCAGCAGGCAGCAGAGGAAACCCTGGCTAACACACCGACCCCTGGTATCACCAGCCCAACTAACAATGATCCCTAACCCTAACCCTGTCACTCCTCTAACCCTGATCCCTCTAACCTTAACCCTGTCACTCCTCTAACCCTGATCCCTAACCCTAACCCTGTCACTCCTCTAACCCTGATCCCTCTAACCCTAACCCTGTCACTCCTCTAACCCTGATCCCTCTAACCCTAACCCTGTCACTCCTCTAACCCTGATCCCTCTAACCCTAACCCTGTCACTCCTCTAACCCTGATCCCTCTAACCCTAACCCTGTCACTCCTCTAACCCTGATCCCTCTAACCCTAACCCTGTCACTCCTCTAACCCTGATCCCTAACCCTAACCCTGTCACTCCTCTAACCCTGATCCCTCTAACCCTAACCCTGTCACTCCTCTAACCCTGATCCCTCTAACCCTAACCCTGTCACTCCTCTAACCCTGATCCCTCTAACCTTAACCCTGTCACTCCTCTAACCCTGATCCCTAACCCTAACCCTGTCAATCCTCTAACCCTGATCCCTAACCCTAACCCTGTCACTCCTCTAACCCTGATCCCTCTAACCCTAACCCTGTCACTCCTCTAACCCTGATCCCTAACCCTAACCCTGTCACTCCTCTAACCCTGATCCCTCTAACCCTAACCCTGTCACTCCTCTAACCCTGATCCCTCTAACCCTAACCCTGTCACTCCTCTAACCCTGATCCCTCTAACCCTAACCCTGTCACTCCTCTAACCCTGATCCCTCTAACCCTAACCCTGTCACTCCTCTAACCCTGATCCCTCTAACCCTAACCCTGTCACTCCTCTAACCCTGATCCCTCTAACCCTAACCCTGTCACTCCTCTAACCCTGATCCCTCTAACCTTAACCCTGTCACTCCTCTAACCCTGATCCCTAACCCTAACCCTGTCAATCCTCTAACCCTGATCCCTAACCCTAACCCTGTCACTCCTCTAACCCTGATCCCTCTAACCCTAACCCTGTCACTCCTCTAACCCTGATCCCTAACCCTAACCCTGTCACTCCTCTAACCCTGATCCCTCTAACCCTAACCCTGTCACTCCTCTAACCCTGATCCCTCTAACCCTAACCCTGTCACTCCTCTAACCCTGATCCCTCTAACCCTAACCCTGTCACTCCTCTAACCCTGATCCCTCTAACCCTAACCCTGTCACTCCTCTAACCCTGATCCCTCTAACCCTAACCCTGTCACTCCTCTAACCCTGATCCCTCTAACCCTAACCCTGTCACTCCTCTAACCCTGATCCCTCTAACCTTAACCCTGTCACTCCTCTAACCCTGATCCCTAACCCTGTCACTCCTCTAACCCTGATCCCTCTAACCCTAACCCTGTCACTCCTCTAACCCTGATCCCTCTAACCTTAACCCTGTCAGTCCTCTAACCCTGATCCCTCTAACCCTAACCCTGTCACTCCTCTAACCCTGATCCCTCTAACCCTAACCCTGTCACTCCTCTAACCCTGATCCCTCTAACCCTAACCCTGTCACTCCTCTAACCCTGATCCCTCTAACCCTAACCCTGTCACTCCTCTAACCCTGATCCCTCTAACCCTAACCCTGTCACTCCTCTAACCCTGATCCCTCTAACCTTAACCCTGTCACTCCTCTAACCCTGATCCCTAACCCTAACCCTGTCAATCCTCTAACCCTGATCCCTAACCCTAACCCTGTCACTCCTCTAACCCTGATCCCTCTAACCCTAACCCTGTCACTCCTCTAACCCTGATCCCTAACCCTAACCCTGTCACTCCTCTAACCCTGATCCCTCTAACCCTAACCCTGTCACTCCTCTAACCCTGATCCCTCTAACCCTAACCCTGTCACTCCTCTAACCCTGATCCCTCTAACCCTAACCCTGTCACTCCTCTAACCCTGATCCCTCTAACCCTAACCCTGTCACTCCTCTAACCCTGATCCCTCTAACCCTAACCCTGTCACTCCTCTAACCCTGATCCCTCTAACCCTAACCCTGTCACTCCTCTAACCCTGATCCCTCTAACCTTAACCCTGTCACTCCTCTAACCCTGATCCCTAACCCTGTCACTCCTCTAACCCTGATCCCTCTAACCCTAACCCTGTCACTCCTCTAACCCTGATCCCTCTAACCTTAACCCTGTCACTCCTCTAACCCTGATCCCTAACCCTAACCCTGTCAATCCTCTAACCCTGATCCCTAACCCTAACCCTGTCACTCCTCTAACCCTGATCCCTCTAACCCTAACCCTGTCACTCCTCTAACCCTGATCCCTCTAACCCTAACCCTGTCACTCCTCTAACCCTGATCCCTCTACCCCTAACCCTGTCACTCCTCTAACCCTGATCCCTAACCCTGTCACTCCTCTAACCCCGATCCCTCTCATCCTTTTATTCCCCTAACCCATTCATTCCTCTAACCCTATCCCTTATATAAATGTGATGGGTCTGAATGAAAGAGTTATGGCTATAGGGATGAAAGCGTTCGGTGTGTAACTCCAGACCCCCCCCAGGTCTGCTGCACCCCAGCGGGGTCTCGGTGACTTTCCTCCCCCTGGACTCGCTCTCCAGACTCCCAGACAAGAAGAGCTTCTCCCACTTCTTCCAATGCGTCTACCTGTCGGCTGGGTGAGAACCACTGATATACAACACTAGGCTCCAGGGTTCCAGTTTAGAGGCCGGAAGGACCAACCAGTATCAGAGGAAGGATGAGACTTTGTCGGTTTTCTGTCCTTTGCAATTCAGAAGCCATGGTTGGATTTGGGGGATAGCCATTGGCCCATGTGAAGCGTCGTCAATTGAACTATGTTCGAGGTGGAAGACAACGTCTAACTAGAAAACAAATTATCTGCATCTCTTCAGTGTGAAGACCAGCTGCAGGCCATGTCCAGTCTATCATGACCAGGGGATCACTTAGGGTAAGGGTCAAAACCAACATGTCTCTCTGTCTACAGCATGGCCCACCAGCTGGGATCTCGTCTGCAGCACATCTGTTCTCCAGGGGGCGTCCTGGTCGTGGAGCTGGTCAGGTGAGGAGAGGAAGTCTGCTGCCACGGTGACCTCTTCAGTTTCCTGCAGCTGTCATTTATGATGTATATACAATGCATGTGTCAATGTTAAGGGTTTGTGTTAACGGTGTATTATATGGGGAGTGTTAAAGGTGTGTGGCGGTATTGTGTTGTTTTTTGTTGTATTGTGTGTTGTGTGCTTGTTTCATGTTGTATTGTGTGTTGTGTGCTTGTTTCATGTTGTGTTGTGGGTTGTGCTTGTTTCATGTTGTGTTGTGTATGTTTCATGTTGTGTTGTGTGTTGTGCTTGTTTCATGTTGTGTTGTGTTGTGTGGTTGTTTCACGTTGTGTTGTGTTGTGTGTTGCCTGCAGGTTCCTGCTGGACCTGAGTGCTGACCAGGAGCGGGGCGTTCTGGAGAAGGTTGTGGAGGGAGCTAAAGATGCAGGGTTTGACCCCTGGACCCCGGCTGACCCTGACCCCACCCACGCCATCTTTACCCTACAGACACCCCAGGACCTTAACCTTCAGGAAGGTCAAACCACAGGAACAATGTCATCTTAAAGGCTTCCTCTTTTATTGGACAATATGTAGCTGAACCGAGACACTCAAACAGAACAACACACATTTAGTTACAGAAATATTGTATTAACACTATAATATCATATAATATTGCACAGCAAGACATTTGAACTCTACAATAAAACTATATATTTCTATTAAAGTGTTTCTCTTCATCTGTCGGGGGTCACGTCCAGCAGGTCAAAGGTCATCACTTCCAACGACCTCCGACCTTTCCCTTCCCGTGAACCTTTTTACTGAAGAGACACATGTATCACATATATACCAATATATTCTAATATTATCAAAATATTTAATAATATTCATTTCAAAATATACTGCTCAATGATATATTCCTATGGGACATTTACATTTGTGTCAATCAACTCAACTTATATCTCGTTATACAAACAGATACATGTTATAATATATTAATATAACTATGTAAAGATAAAGGGGTTTTATGGGTTTGACTCACAATTTCTGAGCATGTTGGATTCTGTTCAACAGCACCTGGATCTGAAAATAACATTTAGAAAAAAAGGAAGTTAGGAAGTTAAATAGCAGATGACGGAAAGGTTAATATCACATGACAGGAAGTTAAATATCACATGATGACAGGAAGTTAAATATCACATGATGACAGGAAGTGAAGCATCAGATGACAGGAAGGTAGAGGACCTCATATTTCTGTTTCTTGGTGGTCTCTGTCAGATCAAACTTCTCAGACTCCAACAGGTGGATCCTGCTCCACATCTCAGCTGCTCGCTCTCTGAGAGAACGGGGAACATATAAAGAATAAAGAGACCACCACAAAACACCAATCTATCCGCTGATAATCAATCGATCAACGTTATTGATCCCTGATCAGAATCATGTGGAGGCTGACCTGAGGGCGTCCTCCTTCAGGTTGTCGAGGACCAGCGGTCTGCGTCTCTCTGCTAGCGTCTTCGTCTTCACCTCCCTGCCCGTCTGCCTCTTTCCTCGCCTCTGCTCTATCTGGAGGACCACAGGAACGCTTCAGGGGACCACTCCAAGGATACATTACGTCCTCCTCAAATTCCTACACCAAACGCTCAACCTGAAGTTCTTTGCACAACAAGTCAGATTTTTCATCACCTTTCAGACCATGTCCGAGGACAATTATGTGCAGCACAAGATGTACTCTTCCGCCGCCATGTCTTAACGTCATGTCACTAGCACCACGGCCATGTGGTATTTTAGGCCTACCCTATTGGATGCCCAGTTTTTAACAGACGGCTCTATCAAATTTAGAAATGTGTCTGGCTCCAATTGAATAAAAATACGGATCACAGTGTGAGAGTTTCGGGTTCAGTTTAACAGGGGCCATAGTTTTTTTTGGTGTCGATATAATTTGGACTTGGCGGGCGCAAACTCTTTTTACCAAATTGTTTACCTTTAGCCATGTCAAATTCATCATGGGAAATTACCAACATATTAAAAGTACTATTTTCCCTGCAGGAAATCAGCAGGTTACCATAGTGACAGACCTTAGCAAGGAAGCCCCCGAAGTGAGCTCCCATGTTGGAGAGGACCATTTTCTTCTTGGCATCATCCTCTGCCTTCTTCTTCGCCTCCTCTTCCTCCTTCCTCTGACGCTCCTCCTGCAAGAACAGGTCTTCAGAAACTACAAATCCCTTTCACCGTGAAGCACACGGGAGGCTTCTCTGTGTTCACAGTTTTCTCACCCTGCACTCAGATCCTAGCATTCTCTAGCTGGACCAGGTTAACGAGTGTATCATGGATGGATCCACTATGTGCTCGTTAACAAGCTAATTACCGCTATCCTGGCCTGGCGGTGACGTTCTTTCTCCGCTCGAACCCTCTGCTCCGTGGCCCGCTCCGCACGACGGTTCTCCTGGGAGAGGAACACATCATCATTATTATCATTGTCAAACTCGCCACCAACACCGTCATCATCACCGCGGCCATCCCCATCTCCCTCATGGTCAGTGGTGCTGACGAAGGTGGTGGTGGTGATGAAAATAGGATGGAAGAGGTGGGACGCGAAATAGCATACTATTCTGTCTTTGAGTGCAATGATCTCGTCCTCCTCCTTCCTCCGCTGGTGGAAGTGGACGTCGATGAGCGTGTGGAGCTCCAGGAGGTCCTTGTCCATGCGCTTCCTGTGGATGTCCTGGAGACATGAGGCGGGTCAGGGACACGTGACACCAGGGCCTTGACAACTCACCCAACATTCAGACCGCCGCCTTAGTCCGCCGGGCCAGACCTACATCAAAGTCCACCCGGTCACCCTCTGGGATCTTAGGGGCCGCAAGCTGGGACACCGCGGGCCTGGGGGAACAGACCGGTCCGTAATCCATAGGAGAACTATAATTATATAGGGGTGTGATATCTATACACTCGATATGATAGGAGGAGATGTTCTGTGTACTTACTTGTGTTTGGGACGTTCTCCTTCACCTGCCAAGACAGAGGAGAAAAGATATCCACAACAGAAGAACTGAAGCCAACTCAACATCCCACATCCTCACCTCCTCGATCCCACCACAGCCGTACGCAAACTCCACAATACAGACGAATCAAGCATTAAGCCTGTTGACGTGAGTTACTTTAAGTTTGGTAGGGTTAGTCAGGATGAATAAGGGTTAGTTCAAACAAGAGGAAGTTCAGACCTTCCCCCTCCGCCTCTTCCTCTGGAGAACAACGGATGAGAGAGAAGAAGAAAGACTGTGTGAGGAGAAACTAGTGGTGGAAGGATTTTTAGAGACGGTAAGAAAACACAAGCCCTCTTACCCTCCTGAGGAACTCTGGGAAACAGAAGGAGAGGGAGAAGAGAAGGGTTAGCGCTGATGTTGATGCGTGTTCATGAAGAAGAGGTGTGATTGGACGATTTCACTCAGGTTCACTCACCCATCTTCTCCATCAGACATGGCGGACCTGGAGAGAGATGAGGGACGCTTCAATGTAACCACCCAGAGAGATCAGAAGGATCTAGACGCAATATGATAGGATCCATATGGGGTAACTGGAGGTCAGGTAGGTGTTTTGATGTTTTGGAGACCGTTGGCTCACTCAGAGGATGAGACACAGACTAGGATAAGCTCACAGCTCTTGACCATCAGAGGGATGCTCTGCTTTTAATTAGATTTAGTGGTATTAGGGGGGCCTACGGGCAGCTATTTACACCTGCCAGCTCTATTATCTCCTTTCGTCTGCTCTGAGCTGTACTAAGCCATTAAGAAAACAAACAGACGTACAGACCACGCTCCAGCGCTAGTTGGGAGATTCTTCAGTAAGTCTCTCTCATCATGATCACACACTCTTTTTCTCAATCCCCCTCTCTCTCCATCCCTCTCTCTCTGACAAACGACCTCTATCCAACCTGCGTCAGACAAGTATGAAACCAGGTCCATTTAAAGTTTGAATGCAAGAGAGTAAAGTGTTGGAGGAATTCAGATTGAGAAGAACAGATATATACAGATTCAGTGTATTTCATTATTACCGTTGGTTTTCATTCTTCAATACTAGAGTTGCAAAGTAATTTATAACCTCTATAATACTATCCAATACCAGTAAGTTATCAGTGGACACTGTAGAGACCAGTAGAGAGATCCGTTCAGAACAGGTGACAGTAGAGACCAGTATAAAGTAGAAACCAGTAGAGTGGAGAGACCAGTAGGGAGAGGGGAGCCCAGAAGTGACCCGTGGAGAGAAGAGACAATTCAAGACCAGAAGAGAGTTGGAGGACCAGTAGAGACTAGGACAGATGAGACCAATAGAAAGAGGAGAGCCCAGTAGAGAGGAGAGATTAGCAGAGAAGGACAGCATAGTGGAGAACAGTAGATGCCATTTTGAGGACAATGGATGGGAGAAACCAGTAGGGACCAGTAGGAGAGGAAAGACCATTATAAATGGGGGGACAAGAGAGATAATGGACCGGTTGAGACAAGTAGAGCGAGGAGAGACCAGTATAGAGTTTATTACCTGGAGATGGAGAGTAGCTGCAGGAGAAAGCTCTACCTCTGCGAAAGATCTAACCAGGTTTATATAGACTACACTGTGTGTGTGTGTGTGTATTTGTGTGTGTGTGTGTGTGTGTGTGTGACATCATGCTGAAGCCATGTGTCGGGGGGATTAGTTTTGGGTGAGCAGGCAGAGATCTGAAAGGAAAGACAGCTGATACACGATGACAGGTGGTAGAGAGAGAGAGAGAGAGACATAGAGAGAGCAACACAGAGAGATAGAGATTAGAGTACTTGGGGGAGATCCCAGCGGAATTGTCGACCACAGCGGAAGAAACACAGGAAAGCTAGGTCTTACAATTCAGTTGTTTTTAATAAAAAGTTATTGAAGTATTAAGTATTTAATTTGGCGGAAACATTTTGACAACAGCAGAACTCCGGAGCTGGTTAACATGAGACATGAATATGCGTTCATATAATTATTAATATCATTATTAATATTTGTGAAGTAATATTGCCTCTGTCTCTAAACATTGATTAGACTAAGATAAGACTTTTAAACAGGAACATGAAACACCTCTCCAGGCTATCTTTACGTCCAGCTGAACAATCAACAGGAACCTAAGAAACGTATATATAAAACATTTCCTCAGGTTCAATAAAATATGCGTCCTATTTTTAGCTCCAGGCAAATAAAGTTCCCTTAGCAGACACATCCCCATGGATCAATCGACCAATCAACCCTTACGTCCTGTTATTGAAAATTGTCGAGTGGCATAGTTCTGGTGTCAAACATCCCTCATAATCCTAACACACACAAACATACACACACACACACACACACACACACACACACACACACACACACACACACACACACACACACACACACACACACACACACACACACACACACACACACATTTCTCCTCTACTGGTCCTTCTTGACAGCTGGTGGGTTGTGCTGGTGGTTTCTGGGGGTCCGGCTGGAGGTCCGGGTGGGCTCAGTATACATGAGGTCCAACAGGTCCACCAGCGCTTTCCTCACCTGGGCTCCGAACTTATGAGCGTCCTGAAGAGAGAGAGAGGAGACCCACCGATAGGTCAGTTCCTCATCCGCTTGTTTGACACTTCATATCCATAAATATATATAGAGACACGCTATGTAAATGTGTAGTAATACATAGTATTAATATTTAAATGTATGAATAAAGTAGTACTTGTATTAATACGTATGGTGCTTTGTGCATACTATTTGTATGGAGTATCTAGCGCTTGTATTAATTCCTTCAGTCTGGAGAGGAGTATTTGTACATAGTATTTGTGCAGAGTATCTAGCACCAGTATGAATACGTACAGTGCTTGGGCAGGAGTGTTTGCAGGAGATGTGGAAGTTGATCATGTTTTCTCCGACGAGGCTGTAGGAGACGCCGTAGCCGTCGTCAGCCACCTGTCAACCACAACACGTTTAGCACTAGCAACAAGCTAACATACCGTAAGGGACAATATCAGGGCTTAAAACATGCTCATCAAAAGCCATCATAGTTAGTTCTAAAAACATGCTCATAACAAGCAAAAACTGAGTAAAGACAATCTCAATGCCTCTTAACACGCTTAAAACAAGCTAACACACCCAAAATCATAACATTAATCTATTATTGTCTAATATCATCCAATAGGAGAGCGTGGTGTTGGGATCTGTCGGTACTGACCGGTCCGAAGCCGCCCCCACAGGAGATGAACTCTGGGTGGTTGACCATGTCAAACAGCTCCCCCTGCTGGACGGCTGTCTGACTGGTGGACAGGCGCCAAGGCTCAGACAGCACCTACACACACAGTGGATTAACTCGTGATAAGGTAATGAACTGAGGAATTAAAACTAATTTCTAGAGAGTTGACTGCTAGATAACCACTCTGCTGTTAAACCACCTCCTTGAGTTAATCTCCGCTCCTTGATGAAGGAGAAGGGAGGCGTTACGCCGCTTTGACACTGTACACGTCCGTCAGCGGATCGCATTGACTTTGCATGGGGCGCTCTCGAAATGCATTGTGGGTCAATCCGTTCCATCGGCTCCGTTGCCTGCGTCAAAAAGTTGAGAAATGTTCATCTTTTAAGGCCACAACGGATCCGTCGGCCCCTCAGATCGTGTCCCCTATAGGTCAGACATGCCCCCCGTCATACGTCGACAGACGTGTAAAGTGTGAACGCGGGGTAAGTCTCGCCCCTTGAGGAAGGAGGAGAGACGTTAGTCTCACTTCCTTAAGGAAGGACAAGTGAGGAGAAGAGGAGGCTCACCTTCTTGAGGAAGGAAGAAAGGAGTAAGGAGGAGAGAAGTTAGTCTCACCTCCTTAACCTCCTAAACTCGAGGTTCCCCCGATTTGGGGAGATCGTGATCACTCTCGCAGCAAAAGGCATACAACACTGCCCTTATTATGTAGAAACAGTCATATCAAATTAAACATGAGAAACTCCGCTACAAGCACATATAAGTCATTTTTACTCACACCAAACACAACTCAAACATCAAGCATATTAATTAGACAAATTAGACAATTAAAAATAGGCTGGAGCTTAAGAGGTTAAGGAAGGAGGAGAGGAGGAGTTGGTCTCACCTCCTTAAGGAAGGGCGAGTCGAGGCCCAGGTACTTGGAGACGACGTAGAGGCAGAAGAGGTGGCGGTCGACGCCCCCTCCCGTCATCGCCAGGCGATACAGGTTCTGGTGTCTCTCTGAGGCCGCACGCAGGAGACGCCTGCACTCCTCCCTCTCCTGACACACACACACACACACACACACACACACACACACAGAGTTGGAGATACTTGGGGATTGTGCATCAGGTGGACTCTACTAAATGCCCTGTATTAATTTTTTTTCAAAATGTAGCCAAAAAAGGAGAGTTTACAATGCAGGAAGTTGTAGTGAAGGAAATAATTTGTCTGTGTGTGTGTGTGTGTGTGTGTGTGTGTGTGTGTGTGTGTGTGTGTGTGTGTGTGTGTGTGTGTGTGTGTGTGTGTGTGTGTGTGTGTGTGTGTGTGTGTGTGTGTGTGTGTGTGTGTGTGTGTGTGTGTGCGCGCGCGTACCTCTCCTTCCTCCAGAGCAGAGACGAAGGCACAGCTCTCGTTAGAACACGACCTCACCGTCTCCGTCCGCCCCTCCCGGAACAGGCGGGTCATCGATGCCTCATAGGTCAGACAGAACATCCCCCGTTCCTGCCGGCCAATCACAACACAGAGCCAATCAAAACCACAAAAACAACACAAAAAAGCTAAAAAGAACAATGTAAAGTAAAGCGTTACATTACATTTCACTCACATAACAAATATATGACAGTATATTCATTGTGTGTGTGACTTTGTGATATATACTAGTTGCATGGTGAGTGAGTGAGTGAGTGAGTGAGTGGGTGAGTGAGTGAGTGAGTGAGTGAGTGAGTGAGTGAGTGAGTGAGTGAGTGAGTGAGTGAGTGAGTGAGTGAGTGAGTGGGTGAGTGAGTGAGTGAGTGAGTAAGTGAGTGAGTGAGTGAGTGAGTGAGTGTGTGACTGAGTGAGTGAGTGAGTGAGTGAGTGAGTGAGTGAGTGAGTGAGTGAGTGAGTGAGTGAGTGAGTGAGTGGGTGAGTGAGTGAGTGAGTGAGTGAGTGAGTGAGTGAGTGAGTGAGTGAGTGAGTGAGTGAGTGAGTGAGTGAGTGAGTGAGTGAGTGAGTGTGTGACTGAGTGAGTGAGTGTGTTACCCTGTAGTAGGCCAGCTGCAGCGTTAACTGGATGAAGGCGTCAGGGCTGATGCGACACTTCTTGATCCTCCCTTTCCCGAAGTCTCGGAAGGAGAAGACGTGGAAGTCGATGTCGTCGGCCAGTACCTGGGCCACCACCAGAGACCGGCCCACCTGCTGCTGGAGCTAGAACCCAGAACCATTAGAACCTAATAGAACCAACTGGTCCTGGAGCTAGAACCCAGAACCATTAGAACCTAATAGAACCAACTGGTCCTGGAACTAGAACCCAGAACCATTAGAACCGTCAAGTGACCAGCCAAACTGGTCCTGAAACTACAAACCAGCAGTAGTTCAGACCATGATGCCAGTGTGCCTTCCCATGAGCAGGCTCTATTAAACCAAATACTTACAGCACACACACACACACACACACACACACACACACACACACACACACACACAGGTTGATCGATGGGTGGCCTACCTCTGGGGGTAACTCCCAACTGAGTTTTTGGGGGCGGGGGAGGGAGGGGTCTACCTCCCCCTTACAGTGACCCTCGGTGTTATAGCCCAGCTGGAAACTATCAGTAGCCAGGACATACTGAGAGAGAGAGACATTAACATAAGACAGAGAGAGACTTCTGTGAAACTATGTGACTACACATAAACATTTACAGAGAAGGGAGGACATCGGATGAACCCTGCTGATTGGAGGAGACAGTAAGCCCCGCCTACCTCCCACAAGTGTGCGACTGTAGGTGCGTCGGCCCAGGAGTGCTCCGCGTTGAGGCCGTTCTTCCCGTTCTTGTAGATGACGAATGAGAAGGACTTGTCGAACCACCTGGGACACAAGAGCCAATCAGCCTCTTCCGCCACAGACTCAAACCACAGGCCACACCCACCCTGCGAGCAGAGGCCACGCCCACCTGTCGTAGCACTTCCCGTGCAGCAGGGACTTGGCGTAGCGGTCAAGGCTGGCCCCTGAGTTGTCTCCCATCATGCCTTGCTCCTCGTCGTCGAGGGTGACGAAGAAGGCGGCCTTCTCGATGCAGTCCAGCGAGCGCTTGTTCAGACCGCTGCTGAAGTACGTCTTCCTGGCCTCGGCCCAGGGCTCTCTGGACCACAGGGACAACATCTACCGGTCACTCACAAGCCATCGTAATATCGACCCGTTAGTGACATCACAAGTGGGAGTCTCCACAAAGATAGTTGGTGGCTACAGTCCACTGGGTAGGCTGGTAGGCTGATCTATGTACACCGAATTTAAAACACCTTGGTGACATTGATGTGCTTAATAACGATGCCGAGGAGCCTATGGCTGCAAGAACAAGTGTGAGGTGTCAGGCAATCTGATTTGCTGTTAGAACAGGTGTTTTCAGTACAGGTGGCAGTCATTCTGATTGGCTGTTAGAACAGGTGTTGTCAGTACAGGTGTCAGGCGATCTGATTGGCTTTTAGATCAGGTGTTGTCAGTACAGGTGTCAGGCGATCTGATTGGCTGTTAGATCAGGTGTTGTCAGTACAGGTGACAGGCATTCTGATTGGCTTTTAGAACAGGTGTCATTACAGGTGTCTGCAGATTTGACTGGCTGTAGGAACAGATGTTTTCCGAACAGGTGTGTGTCTCACCTGTCCCCTGCGGTGAGGGCCCCCAGTTTCTCCTCCCCAGGCACGGGCACGGCGGGGTCGTCCAGGATGCGTTGGATCTGGTACTCCAGCTCCCGGGGGGACAGCAGACGGCCCGCCTGGTACACCCACAGACGGAAGTAGCGCCCCCGGTGGAACACCGCCACAAACTCACTGTCCTGCCAGTGCTGCACCGTGTCTACAGGGAGCACAACTCGACATCACTTCCTCAGCAACACACGCGGCGGACACCAGCTGATGGTCACACGGTTGGGTCTAACAACAGCATCATATGATGTGCATTGCGTCTACTTGGACGGTCCACACTGTTGCCATGGCATTTCCCTGAAACAGTAGCCCCATCATAACCAGCATACTGACTCACAGAAAGTTGAGAGAGAAGGAGGAAGAGGAGGAGTCAGAAGCACTCAATATACTGGTCAGAGAGAGAGAGGGAGAGGAAAGTGGGAGGAAGAGAAGAGGAACTGTGTGGTGTACTTTGTTCCTCTCAAAAGGAGGATTTTAAAGCATGCGGCGTGGTCAGGGGCTGTGGTTACATGTGAGGGAGTGGTTGGGTCAGGGGGTGAGCTCTATGTGCAAAGGGTGGTACTACCTGTCACTGGACCTGGAACCCGACAAGAGTTAAACATCCTCTCAAACTGATCGGAGCAGAAGGGGGCGGAAGACCTTAGCACTCTCTGCCTCAGAGAGAGAGAAGAGAGAGACAGAAAGAGAGAGAGAGGGAGAGAGAAAGAGGAACAAGGAGATAAACAAGAAGAAGGAAGTGAGAAGAGAGCGAAAGCGAAGCAGTAACAGAGGGGTTAAATGAAGGGTGGATCAACAGAAGAGGTGAATCTGTGCTGACGTGGAAGAAAAGGAATAAAAGACGGACGAATGATGGATGAAAGGGGAAGTGTGTGTTCAGGGACATAGATTTAACTGAGATCAGCCTCAGAGAGAGAAAGTCTCACACACACACACACACACACACACACACACACACACACACACACACACACACACACACACACACTTCTAGTCATCTAAAGCCATTCTCCTAGTCCACTCCATGACATCATGAGGGAGGGGACATTCTAGAACAACACCCTACTACTACCACGAACCAAAGCATATTGTTTGCATGTGAGCTCAAGGCTTGTGGACGTTAGTTTAGTGCAAGTCTTGTCATTTGTGTGTATGCGTTTGTGTGTGCATTTGTGTGTGTGTTTGTGTGTACCAGTCTCCTCTCCAGGTATACGGGAGGTGTTGAACATCCTCTCACACTGAGCAGCGCACAGAGGAATGAGTGAACCTGGGATACGACTCTGGAGAATAGGAGGAGGAGGAGGGAGGAGGAGGAGGAGGAGGAGGAGGAGGGAGGAGGAGGAGGTAGGAGCAGATGGAGGAGGACATGATGGGAAATGGCTTTAAAACAAACGATAACCAAAGAAGACACATGGGCAAAAAAACAACAACAGATGGAGACACAGCAGGACGGACACACACACTCACACACACACACACACACACACACACACACACACACACACACACACACACACACACACACACACACGATCCACCCGAAACAGCTCAACATGGGTGTTTGTTTTCTACCCAGCGTTTTATCCTCCATGGCCTGATCAAGACGCTACACACTGCAGGGTTAGGGGCTCTATGCCCCTAAATCAACCAGACGCACGACGTTTAATAGACAAAACGCCCCAGGACGGATTGATTGTTATTGCACACGTATAAAAACCACAGTAAATAGCTGCAGTATGAA
The DNA here is from genome assembly GCF_949987615.1 of Pollachius pollachius. Lineage (NCBI taxonomy): Eukaryota > Metazoa > Chordata > Actinopteri > Gadiformes > Gadidae > Pollachius > Pollachius pollachius. Next base: position 5,444,149 of record NC_136952.1, read on the forward strand.
AGTGATGCAGGTTAATGGGCTGTTGCAAAGCGCGGTCCGCGAGGCCCTTTGAGACTGACTCAGGGCTGCGCCGAGTCGCTGACGGCCATGCCGCGGCGTGACTCACGGGTTTGAGCTCCTCGCGGTTCAGCTTGCGGCGGTACAGCAGGCAGGCGTGGATGGTGTTGCCTGCACGCGCAGCCTGGATTGGTGTGGGCGTCACATACAGGAAGTCCTGCAACAGACACACTCGGGTTATACTGGGCAGCTCCAAGGAGAACCAGGAGCAGACTGTGGTCCTACTGGGCAGCTCCAAGTAGAAGCGGTGGGAGAGTGTGGTTGAGTCCACCAGTAGAATGTTGGGGTTGTGCGGGGAAGCTCCCAGTATAACCAGTAGCAGACTGTGTTTGTGCTCACCATCCCATAATAGTTGCTGTTCACCATGATGGGACTTCTTCCCCGCAGGTAGATGTACTCCTCCCACCAGTCACTAACCTACACACACAGACACACACACACACACACACACACAATTTATTTAGTGCAGTATTTCCCTATTATTATATCAATTATATGTATATGCTTGTAGGCCTTATGGATGAATACCTCTACATGTATGAAGTATTTATGGTAAAAGTACATAACCAATAAGGCCTCCTGCTGTAGAATATGAAAGACTTACATAGTTGGCGGCCCACAGGGACTTGAGCTTCAGGTACCACTGGAGCCTGTTCCCCATGCCGCTCTCAAACTCCCTGGCCAGCGTGGACATGCGCTCGAACTGGTGAGCGTCCGTCAGAGGACGCACCGAGTCCAAGAACTACACACAACACAATCAGTACTGGTTAGGACCTTCCAAGCACTAACAGACACACACGCACACACACACACAACATATGAGGCAGGTGAGGTAGACAGGTGTGGTGGACAGGTGTGTAGTGGACAGGTGTGTGGTGGACAGATGTGGTGGACAGGTTCTGTGGTGGACAGGTGTGTGGTGGACAGGTGTGGTGGACAGGTGTGGTGGACAGGTGTGTGGTGGACAGGTGTGGTGGACAGGTTCTGTGGTGGACAGGTTGTGGTGGACAGGTGTGGTGGACAGGTGTGGTGGACAGGTGTGTGGTGGACAGGTGTGTGGTGGACAGGTGTGGTGGACAGGTGTGTGGTGGACAGGTGTGTGGTGGACAGGTGTGTGGTGGACAGGTGTGTAGTGGACAGGTGTGTAGTGCACAGGTGTGTGGTGGACAGGTGTGTGGTGGACAGGTGTGTGGTGGACAGGTGTGGTGGACTGGTGTCCAGGTGAGTCTCACCCTGTGGATTGTGTCTTTGACCTTGGGGACAGGTAGGTTGGGGAGGGAGCCCTGGTAGCTGTAGAGCAGAGGCTGTCGACCCGAGAAGATCCGTACCAGAGCCTGGAGAACACACACATAGTTATATGGAGAATAATAAAGAAGCATAGGTTGTGGAGAGACCGACTGAGATGAGAGGATGAAAGGGGAACTATATGGAGAGAAAAAAGAAGAGTCAACCTTGTTCAGAGATGGGAAGATGAGAAGATGAAAAGAGAGAGTGGAGGATAGAAGTGGTTGAGAGACTTAGAAGAGATGGAGTCAAGTGATGGAGAGATGAGAGGAGAAGAGATGGAGATAGGAGAGAGAAGAGACGGAGACACGTGATGGATAGAGGAGAGGGACGAGATGGACACAGAGAGAAGAGATGGAGACACGTGATGGATAGAGGGGAGGGACGAGATGGACACAGAGAGAAGAGACGGAGACACGTGATGGATAGAGGGGAGGGAAGAGATGGAGAGCGGACAGAGGAGAGGAGAGGCTGACCATCCAGGCCTTGGTGGTGCTGGACAGCTTCCCGTGCTGTTCGAACATCCAGCCGTGGTAAGACAGGAGCTGCTTGAGACAGAGTCTCATGGTGAGGATGAGGGAGAGCCACAGCAGCGTGCTGAAGACCACAGCAGACACCACCGCCTGGCACTGGGCACTCAAAGACTCACTGGAACACAAACACACACACCGAGTCAATAAGCCCCACGCACACTGTCAACACACCCCAACAACAGTACACCCAATAAGCTTGACGTGTAGGGTCTACCTGACATGTAAGGTCACCTAATAGGTCAGCTCTCACTTCACAGGTAGCCATCTCTATAGTCTGAAAGTTAATCCAGGTCTCACCTGACAGGTCTCTATACTCTGAAAGGTAGGTCTCAGTCTCACCTGACAGGTAGGGGTCTCTATACTCTGAAAGGTAGGTCTCAGTCTCACCTGACAGGTAGGGGTCTCTATACTCTGAAAGGTAGGTCTCAGTCTCACCTGACAGGTAGGGGTCTCTATACTCTGATAGGTAGGTCTCAGTCTCACCTGACAGGTAGGGGTCTCTATACTCTGATAGGTAGGTCTCAGTCTCACCTGACAGGTAGGGGTCTCTATACTCTGAAAGGTAGGTCTCAGTCTCACCTGACAGGTAGGGGTCTCTATACTCTGATAGGTAGGTCTCAGTCTCACCTGACAGGTAGGGGTCTCTATACTCTGATAGGTAGGTCTCAGTCTCACCTGACAGGTAGGGGTCTCTATACTCTGATAGGTAGGTCTCAGTCTCACCTGACAGGTAGGGGTCTCTATACTCTGAAAGGTAGGTCTCAGTCTCACCTGACAGGTAGGGGTCTCTATACTCTGATAGGTAGGTCTCAGTCTCACCTGACAGGTAGGGGTCTCTATACTCTGAAAGGTAGGTCTCAGTCTCACCTGACAGGTAGGTGTTCCTGGATCTTGGCGATGAGACCCATGGAGGGGTCTGAGCGTGTGTACATGGTGGCCAAGATGGCGATGACCACAAAGAGCCAGGAGGAGGGGCTGGCGGGATACACACCCGTTATCACACTGTTCTGTTAGAGCGAGACAGATGGATGGACAGTGGGACAGAGAGAGAGAGACAGAGAGAGAGACAGAGAGACAGAGATGATATAATCTATGGGTCCTTTTGGTTTGTCTTATTTACACCCTAGCTTGGGTGTCAGACAGACAGGTAGAGAGACAGACAGACAGACAGACATGTCAACAGGTAGACAGACATGTCAACAGGTAGACAGACCCACAGATAAGTGGGTGGGCAGGCAGATAGCCAGACAGACCCTTTAGACATACAGACAGTTAGACAGACAGACAGACAACTTAAGTCTGATAAAGAGTTACTTCCAAAAGTGGATGCCAAAAAGGTAGACAGACAGACAGACGGGTGGCCAGACCGACAAGCACCTTGAGTCTGATGAAGCGCTTCTTCCAGGACCGGAGGCCAGACAGGTATATCTGGGTGAGGGCCTGGTGAGAGAGCTTCAGGTCGATGCCATCGGGGGTCACCGTGAACTGGAACGCCACCGCCTGGTGAGCCTCCGCCATCGCACCTGGACAATCACATCATTATTATTACCATATTATTATTGTATTACTACTATACTATAGCCTACAGAATGATATCATTACATTTAGACTGTTCTCGGTTACCTAGCCTGGTAGGTAGACAGACAGGGAGGTCATCTAATGATTTTATCCAGGCTTACAACAAGCCTGCAAGAGCCCTAGCAGATACCAGCCTTTTTTATTATTTTGTCAGACCATTTGATTTATTGATTGGTGTCAATAAATCTAAATTGGTGTCGAGGGAATTCAACAAATATGACCAAAGAATTCTTCTAAAATAAATTGCCAACCCTAGCTTGAATAAACTATTGTTATTACTGATCCATTAGTGCGACCACCACATAGATCTGTCAAATTAAACATGTCATGTAATGTTGATTTGAAAACTGTTACTGTTGCAGGACAGGGCACAGCTGTCGTTCTGGGGGGAGTTTGCCATCACAAAACGATTGATTATATTGATGGGATTTGACCTCAATACACACACACACACACACACACACACACACACAGAAAGGGAGAAAGGAAGAGAGAGAGAAAGGGAGAAAGGAAGAGAGAGAGAGAGAGAGAGAGAGAGAGAGAGAGAGACACAGACAGACAGACAGACAGACAGACAGACAGACAGACAGACAGACAGACAGACAGACAGACAGACAGACAGACAGACAGACAGACAGACAGACAGACAGACAGACAGACAGACAGACAGACAGACAGACAGACAGACAGACAGACAGACAGACAGACAGACAGACAGACAGACAGACAGACAGACAGACAGACAGACAGACAGACAGACAGACAGACAGACAGACAGACAGACAGACAGACAGACAGACAGACAGACAGACAGACAGACAGACAGACAGACAGACAGACAGACAGACAGACAGACAGACAGACAGACAGACAGACAGACAGACAGACAGACAGACAGACAGACAGACAGACAGACAGACAGACAGACAGACAGACAGACAGACAGACAGACAGACAGACAGACAGACAGACAGACAGACGAGGCTAATTGGGTTAAAGTTGAGCTGGCCTGGTGTGTGTTCAGTGTTCCAGATGCTGACAGCAGGGCCAGACACGTACAGACCTACTGATTATTAAACACTGGTTTAGCTTCTACTTTAGCTTCATATGAGCTGGGGATTAGTTTCTACTCTTAATATTTACTCTGCGTTGAACTGTTTTATTGTATTTAGTTTTTACTGCAGTTCATATCTAATGTAGCTTCATATCCACTTGGATTTAGGTTACACGGTAACTTGATATCTACTGTGGTTTAGTTTCAGCTGTATTTAGTTTATTCTGTAGCTTAACATCTACTGTAACTAAACCCTTGTTTTAAGTTTCTACTTTGTTTAGTTTCTACTAGGATCCATCATCTTTATGCAAGTCTTCCTGTGCAGGTAAGTAAAGTCACATGGCGCCACCTCCACCTCCTCTATAAACACTGGGTCACATGACACATCTCTCACCTAGTGCCCTTATCTACATGCACGTTTCTTACAAACCTTTCTTTACACCCTTATCTCCTTCAGTAGCCACCTTATCTTCCACACAACACCCTTACTACAAAATGGCCCTCTTTGTCACCATGACAACATGGGGTGTGTACTGAGTGATTGCGATTTCCTCATTATTTGTAAATACTTTCTAAAAGACAAATAGGTCAATATAAGTCATAGCCGTGGTTCTCTGTATTGCCATGACAACAGGTAATGTCTGAGTCAACAGCCTGCAAACAAACTCCTTACGAACCACTGTTGAGTTCCTTTTAACCCCTGCTAGCCTGCCTGGCTAGCTTATCACCTAACTACCCTTTAACAGCTTCTATTAGCCTGTCTGGCTTGCTCATCACCTGCGAGCCTGCCTGGCTAGCTTATCATCTGCTAGCCCCTGTTAGCATGTCTAGCAAGTAACCCTGATAGCCTGTCAAGCTAAACTGTTACTGTTCCTGCTAACACCCTGTATGCTGATGACATTTCCTTAAACATGGCAAACCAAACCAACTTGTGATTAACTACCAAAATGCAGAAATAACATTAAAAAGGGACTGGGACTAAATAAGGGTATAAACGCTGATCAGAAACAACAGGAACTTACATCTCAACTCTAGAGGATGTTATTAGATTGTTGTTATACAGTATACTGGATCACATGCAGCCTATACCGGGTTCCACTCTGTATCTCGTAATCTTATCATTGTTGTTATTCTGCCTTGACTTGCACGAATTGTTTCTATCAATTGTCAGTAATTTGCTAATTAAACACCTGGATATGTCCCTCAAAAGATTCTGTTGGTTTACAACCTATTATTCTTCTGCATGGGTTTTATGGATCAACAATGAATGGGACATAAATAACTACAATTATCAAAAACGAGCTAATTGACCTTATCTCGAGCTATTATGTCAGCCACATTCAGGTCCAAACATGTTGATTGGGGTAGGTGGTTGTTCATTGTACTGAATAGCTTCGATTGGCTCATTAAATATTGCATCAAAAAACACAGTATATTACCTACCTCTAGATCTAACTGAATTTTGCATTGAGCTGACAGTATTTGGAAATCAAAATACTGTCATGTTTGTGGTCATACACTTAAACGTTATTACAAAAGCAGCGTTGTGCCTCTTCCTCTAACCCTAAACTCTTCAGTTCGTAATGTTTCCTTTATGTAAAATGTGATGGCATAAAATACATCTACAATACAGCAGGCAACATCTCTCTGAAAGCCATATCTCTCATCGGATGTTGCTGGTAACCACAATGTGATTTCACACTACGGGCATCTGACAGAAAGGGAGCCGAGACCACAGCTGCTGTCCGGGGTTCGGCAGAGCAGAGCAGCGCCGGGTAGCCAGCCTCCTCTCCCCGGTATAGATGGCGGAGCATGGGGGATGGACCTCAGACATCCCCCCATCAACAACACGGCGTCGCATCCGATCGAATCGCATACCTGACGGTTACCGGATGATCCGCAGGAGGGACCCACTGGAACTTTTGGCGGCCGTCGAACCTCCTCGCAGCGGTTTGGTCCTGTTCCGCTCCGCCTGGGCACGGGACGGGTGTATTAGCGGACGGTAGGTTCTTGTTTAACGGAGAGACCGCAGAGTTCGGTTAACGGTCGGTGGGATTCGGGTTTAACGGAAAAATGGTACGGTGAGGTTGTAGTTTAACAGTGCGACAGTACGCAGCGGACCGGAGGGAGATGCGATATACCGTCAAAACGTGTCAATGTGAAAGCAACGTATGGCTGGAACTGATTGGATGACACACACGTCACTTGTATTTCGAAGGTCGCCAAGCCACCAATAGGAACTCGTCTTCAATGTGATGAATAACGACGGTTCGTGTTTCACAGGAGTACTTCACATTTTGTATTGTATGCATTTAATCATTCATATAGAAGGACTTTGGACTACGTTTTCGCACTGGGTGGGTCAATAATGTACCCTTGGAAAGATGTAAAATACACTAGACACTTTATTTATTCATAATTCATAATGGTCAATAATGTACAGTTTAAATAATGTAGGAGTTATGCTTACTGTGAATAATATGTACCACAGCTGGCTGTAATGTTTACAACTTTTTTAAATCAATATTTCTCCTAGTCCTATTGTGTAGACATTTTTTATGTATATTCTTTTTAATCTTTTCTCTTAAATTTGTATGATCTTATTACTTTATATTAATATTCTTCTTAATGTCTTGTACTTTCATCTATGACACCTGAACTTCCTTTGGCATTAATAATCCTATTTTATTTTAAAGTCTGCGTCAGATTAGAGAGAGAAAACCTGTTTTAGTTCCAGTTTATAAAGAATAAAATAACATTTTCTAACAGAACAGAACTCTAATGTTTGGTGGACGAGCAAAGAAAGAAACATTATTATGGAGTTTATTTCATAGCCATGACAATACGGCAAATCTTTTTTTTACACCATAAGTCAACCATAATTGTTCTTTAAATCACAGGCAATAGTTATAATAGTGCACTTTAAAATTTAAATGATGATACAGACTTCTGTTTACCACCTTATTGTACTCAACTGCGGGAACAAAGAATAGTTTACAATCTTAGAGTTGAGCCATGTAACGGTGATGATGGTGGTGGTGATGATGATGATAATGGTGATGATGGTGGTAAAGATCAGGAAGTTTAGCAATCAGACTGAGTGCAGGTGAGTCGGACAGACAGGTGAATGAGACAGGTTAAGCAGACAGACAGGTGAGCCAAACAGACTTTCTTTCACTTCTGGAAAGATTTTCAACGAGGCAGAAAAAACGTTCACGTACACACGGCTACTCATAATAAAACACACCTCAAAAAAAGTACTACAAAATAAGTGAAATAAATAAATAAGTGAAATAAATAAATCTGTGTAATAAATAAAATAAATAAATAATTTAAATAAATAATATAAATTTGATCAGTATTGTTACCCCCTGTGGAAACGTCTTGCTGTGTTGCATATTGTGCCGCGTGGAAGACAGCTGAGGAGTTCTGATTGGTTGAAAACACATCACTAACGCATGACAGCTTCCCTTGGTAACCATAGTGACAGGGCGTCAAGGGCGGGGCCAAACCATAGCAGGGGAAGAGGGGGATCTGATGTCCAGTTTCAAACAAGGGTGTTTAATGGTCGGTGTTAGTGTTCGCGGCCCGACTCCAGAAGGTCTGAAATGTTCTGCCTAGTTTCATCTACAGGAGTTTCTGGACTCGTTCACCTCCTGATGTGCAGTACGCTGTTGTCTACAAATCTCTTCATCATCAGAGCGAGGCGGCATGAAACAAACATAATGTATGTGTCGTATGGGAACATCTCTCAAATGTACAGCAACATTTCCACCGGTTCTCTCTGCTGTCTGTCTCCCCAACACTGCTCATTTCTCAAAAGGATGATCTTCCCAAAACAAATATATCATCTCAGACTAAACTAAATAAAAAAATACTTTTGAACATTCACATAGCTTGGCATGGTTCCTGTAGAGCTGGTCATTCAGGGACAAGACAGAAGATCCATAACGTTGTACAACTCCCAACAGACAATTCCTAGTTAAAGCTTGATGACAGGGGAAGGAGGGGGCTGATATTCTTAAGATAAGTCTTGAAGGAACCACCACAAGGATCAGTGTTTTTTGGTTTAGGATACCATATTGCAATGAAATGGAAGGCTAGGCTATCTGAGTGTGCTAGCGTCCATTAGCAGGCTGATGCTAACTGCTAACTGTCATGCACGTTTACACATTAACTCCCCCCGACTGGTTAAGTGATGCTTTAACTAAGATGGACAGCGATCTTCGTGGTATATGTTCGAACAACGTGGAAAGAGTTTTGGTTCATCCTGGGGTCCCAGAGATCTGGCCAATTAACGCAAAGAAAACTGAAAAGTGCTAAAGGCTAGCTCGCTAAAGGCCAGCTCACAGAAGGCTAGCTAGCTGTAGCCCCCGCGTCTGTTGCGAGCTGGAGCAGGAACAGGAAACAGATTGTGGTTTGAAGGGACGCTGGGAGGTGTAGTTCTGGGCTGTGACGTGTAGTCTGTTGCCTGGGCTTGCTGTCGGGGATGGGGCCTGGGGGGGGGAGGCGGGACTTCCGGTTTCCCTAGGGTTGAGACTGCGTTCCGTTGGACGAAAGCAGGCGTGTCCTCTCCTTCGCAGACCCTCGCCGCTGCAGGACCCCCCCGCTGCCCCCGATCAAACCCCCCTCGCCGCGATCCCCCCAATCACAGCGGTCCCCGCCCCCCTCCGACCTCCGGGAGTTCTGCCGGGTTGGCGTGCCGTGGGGGCGGCCGTTCTTCTCGTCTGGAACGGACAAGCATGCATTATTCACCAGGCTGTGTGTGTGTGTGTGTGGCTCTGTGTGTGTGTGTGTGTGTGTATGTGTGTGTGTCAGCATGTGTGTATATGAGTGTGTGTGTGTGTGTGTCTGTGTGCGTGTAAGTGTGTTTGTGCGTGTGCGCGTGTGTATGTGTGTGTTTGTTTTTGCACGTGTGTGTGTGTGTTTGTGCACGTGCATGTGTGTGTGTGTTTGTGCACGTGCATGTGTGTGTGTGTGCGCATGTGTGTGTGTGTTTTTGTGCACGTGTGTGTGTTTGTGTGTGTGTGTGTATGAGTGTGTGTGCGTGTGCGCATGTGTGTGTGTGTTTGTGCAAGTGCATGTGTGTGTGCGCATGTGTGTGTGAGTGTTTTTGTGCACGCTTGTGTGTGTGCGTGTGTGTGTGTGTGTGTGTGTGTGTGTGTGTGTGTGCGTGTACCAGAGAGAGTGTGGACCATTGGTTGATCATGGTAGCTGAGGAGTTGAGCCTGGATGGTCTCCACTATTCTCTTGAACCTGCGGCTGGGACCTGAGACCACACAAACACAGCACAACGCATTGAATACATCAACCGTTGACACCATTACTGTGTTAACCATTAACACATGAACCCATTCTATTGGATGATGCTTGATACTAACTAAACTTATTATATTGTAATGTGTCATACTGGGGTGTATTGCATTGCATATTGTCTTGCGTCATAATTTATGGTATTGTATTGTGTTTTATAATCGTATTGATTGTACCACATATTGTAACATATATCATATCTTGTCATATCCTTAAATATAGTTTCATATAACCTAATTTAGTTTCCCATATCATGTAAGTTCATATCATATCATATAGGTTCATGTCATATATTGTACCATATCATATCATATAAGTTAATAATATATACGCTCATATCATATCATATTGGTTAATAATATTTCATAAAGGTTATCATATCATATCATAAAAGTTGATATCATATCAAAAAGGTTGATATCATATCAAAAAGGTTGATATCATATCATAAAGGTTGATATCATTTGATGAAGGTCATTATTATTCCATAAAGGTCATCACATCGTATCGAGTTACTTGCCTGATATGAGAGTGAAGGTCACGCTGTAGATGCCCGAGTCCCTCCTGCCCTCTCTCTCCCTGTCTCTCTCTCGCTCCCTGTCTCTCTCTCGCTCCCTGTCTCTCTCCCTCTCTCTCTCCTTCTCCTTCTCCCTCTCCTTGTCTCTGTCCCTCTCCTTCTCTCTCTCCCGCTCCCTCTCTCTCTCCCTCTCCCTCTCTCTCTCCCGCTCTCTCTCCCTCTCTCCCTCGGAGAAGGTGATGTCCACCTGGAACTTGACGGGTTTCTGGAAGACGGCGGGCCCCCCTGAGGACTTGTACTCGGCCCTGAAGCAGGTCTGGGAGAGAACGCTGTGGCTGAGGGCCGGGATCTGCAGCAGGGGGGGACACAGAAGACAGGCCCACGGACTTAGGAGGCGGGAGAGAGAGACGGAGACAAAGTGAGACATAGGGGGAGGGGGAGGAGTGAGACGGAGACAGAGTGAGACATAGGGGGAAGGCGAGGAGAGAGACGGAGACAGAGTGAGACATAGGGGGAGGGGGAGGAGTGAGACGGAGACAGAGTGAGACATAGGGGGGAGGGGGAGGAGAGAGACGGAGACAGAGTGAGACATAGGGGGAGGGGGAGGAGTGAGACAGAGACAGAGTGAGACATAGGGGGGAGGGGGAGGAGAGAGACGGAGACAGAGTGAGACATAGGGGGAGGGGGAGTAGTGAGACGGAGACAGAGTGAGACATAGGGGGAGGGGTAGGAGTGTTGGAGCGGGAGAGGATGAGAGAGCGAGCAACATAGTGAGAAAGAGAGGAGGGGGAGAGAGAGTGAGAAATAGGGTAAAGGAGAGGAGGGAGAAAGAGTGAGACATAGGGTGAAGGAGAGGAAGGGAAGAGAGTGAGTTGTCTGGTGAAGAGAGTGCTCAGAATGCTCTGTGGAGAGGGTAGAGTTTACTGAAGGTGCAGAACTCCATGGATGTTCCTAGTGCTTTGTTTTCCATGATGCATTAGAAAATCACATTTAGGTAACTTTAGGTCAACCCTTGTCTTAATAGTCTAACTAGTCGTACTGGTCTAGTTGGGTTCTCTGAGGTCACCAGTCCTAGGTTTACAGGTCCTACTGGTATTCCTGGTACAGTCTAAAGTGATTTACGTTTAGAATGGGTGGTCTAAATTACAGGTCTTTCTTAAAGTCTAACCTATAGACAGGAATGTTTAATTTATTTAGAGACAGGACGGTCAAACTTAGACAAGGATGTTTAACTTACAGACAGGAAGGTCTAACCTACAGACAGGAAGGTCCAATCTACAGACAGGCAGGTGTAATTTACAGACAGGAAGGTGTAATTTACAGACAGAAAGGTGTAATCTACAGACAGGAAGGTGTAACTTACAGACAGGAAGGTGTAACTTACAGACAGGAAGGTGTAACTTACAGACAGGAAGGTGTAACTTACAGACAGGAAGGCGTGGACGATGTCAGCCTTGACGGAGCTCAGTGGTTTGTCTCTGATCACCACAAACATCTGCTCTTCTTTCTCCAGACTGATGAAGTTCCCGAACCATGACCGCTTAGCCAGTCTAAACACACAATATTGTGTTAGATACATACGACACACATACATATACTTCCATAGTACACACATACATTAACATACATACATACACACAGATACGTGTGTGTGTGTGTGCGTGCGTGCGTGCGTGCGTGCGTGCGTGCGTGCGTGCGCGCGTGCGTGTGTGTGTGTGTGTGTGTGTGTGTGTGTGGGTTTCTTACTCTGGGCTGGACTCTGGTGTCAGACTGGACATATCCTCCGATGTTGGAACTAAAAAATGTGGGTTTAAATGTTAGACAGCGATATTAATACTTTATATCGCTATACAAATAAACATATAAAACATATAAACATATTGTGAATCAGAATCATAATTCATAGATAGGTATATAAACATCCAAACATCATATTATAATGACGTAACCCGCCCCCCAACACACTCGTAGCCAATCAGAAAGCCCATTTCCCCCTTCCCCCCAGATGAGGACCAATCAGGAGCCTCACCCTGCATCTTGCGGCGGTGGAAGCGTGGCGATCCCAGCAGGTTGTTCTTGAAGGAGTTGAGGCGTGTCCTCCAGTGGGCGGAGCTACTGGCAGCCAGGCCGCCGCCCCCCCCGGGGCTGCTGGGCGGGGTCAGGGACAGCGAGCCCACGCCCCCGCCCCCTTCCGCCCGCGAGGAGGAGGAGGAGGAGGAGGAGGAGGGGGGGTTGGAGGAGGAGGGGTGGGGGTGGGGGTGGTGCTGGGGCGTGCCCAGGGGGGTGGGGAGGGGGGAGCCCTGGGGGGTGACCTGCGAGGGGGGGGCAGAGGGGGGACACAGGCCCTTAGTCACCGACTTGAGGATGGAGGAGGAGGAGGAGGGGAAGAAGAAGAAACGGGGGAGGGGGGAGTGCAGGGGCGAGGGGGGGGGGGGGGGAGTGCAGGGGGAGGGACTTGATGGGGTGGAGGCGGCCGCAGGGGGTCTTGGTGGGGAGGGTGTGGGTTTGAGGGCTGTGGGGGGGGTGGAGGTGGCGTTCGTGAGGCCGGGGCAGACGAGGCGGAGGGCCACTTCCTGGCTTGGACTCCTTTGTGACGGGATTGGCCGAGATGGAGCTGGAGGTGACGTCTGATTGGCTGAAAGTGAAGATGGGGCTCTGGTAGGACTGAGGGCGGGCGGGGCGGAGGGAGTGCAGGATGGAGAAAAGAAGGGTGAGAATGAGTGGATGGAGCATGAGCATGAAATCAAGTGAGAAGAGAGGTGGACTCGCTCTCTAACGGGTCCTCGTGTCGTGTCACCGTCCTGTTACTATCATGTCATGTTACTCCGTCGTGTTACTCTGCCGTGTTACTCTGTCGTGTTACTCCGTCGTGTTACTCCGTCGTGTTACTCCGTCATGTTACTATGTCATGTTACTCCGTCGTGTTACTCCGTCATGTTACTATGTCATGTTACTCCGTCGTGTTACTCCGTCGTGTTACTCTGTCGTGTTACTCTGTCGTGTTACTCTGTCGTGTTACTCCGTCATGTTACTCCGTCGTGTTACTCTGCCATGTTACTCCGTCGTGTTACTCTGCCATGTTACTCCGTCGTGTTACTCCGTCGTGTTACTCTGTCGTGTTACTCCGTCATGTTACTCTGCCGTGTTACTCTGTGGTGTCACTCCGTCCTGTTACTATGTCATGTTACTCCGTCGTGTTACTCTGTCCTGTTACTATGTCATGTTACTCCGTCGTGTTACTCTGTCATGTTACTCTGTCATGTTACTCCGTCGTGTTACTCTGTCATGTTACTATGTCATGTTACTCCGTCGTGTTACTCTGCCATGTTACTCCGTCATGTTACTCTGCCGTGTTACTCTGTCGTGTTACTCCGTCCTGTTACTATGTCATGTTACTCCGTCGTGTTACTCTGTCATGTTACTCCGTAGTGATACTCCGTCGTGTTACTCTGCCGTGTTACTCTGCCATGTCGCTTTGCTAAGTAAAACCCAGTGAAAAAACTAAAAATGTATAAGCACCAATGCGTGAATTGCGCAAAGTAAAATGGTGATAAAACGGGTCAAATGGAATCCCGCTCAACGATGTCAGGTTACGCTGTCATGTGACCCTGGCAGGTTATTTGTCATGTTACTGTCATGTTACTGACATATTACTGTCATTTTACTCTGTTGGAGCTATTCACAACATACAACTACATTTCATAGTACATGCTACACACTATATATATCACATACTTTGTAGTACATAGTAGAGGAGAGAAAGTATGGGAGAGAGACATTGGAGATGGGTGAGATGTGTGCTATGAGATGCTTGGATGCTAATGTATGTAGCGTAAGCTCAGGGTGTGAGACCTGTATCTTTAGCATTAGCGCAGGGTGTGCGTTGTGGGGAATACCTTTGGAAAACAACTTCAACATCGTACAACAAGCATATCTTCAAACCAAATGACCATCATGGAAATCATGTTAAAGATTTGACCCTTAACCTGGCATTAATCTGATGAGATACTAGTTAACCTGCACTTAACCTGGCATTAACCTGATGAGATACTAGTTAACGGGACCTTAATCTGGCCTCAACCCAGTAAGAAACTAGTTAACCTGACCTTAACCTGGCTTCAACCTGGTGAGATACCAGTTAACCTGACCTTAACCTGGCTTCAACCTGGTGAGATACCAGTTAACCTGACCATAAGATGGCCTTAACTTCATTAGATACTAGTCAAGCTGACCTTACATGGTGAGATCCTTGTTAACCAGAACTTAACCTTAGATAGTAGGTTACCTTAACCTGGCCTGAACCTGACCTCCATCTGATCTCTAAGTTACCTTACCTGAGGGCTAAGAGACAAACATGACCTCTGACCTCAGCGTGACCTTACCTTAGGGCTGAGAGACAACCTAACATGACCTCTGACCTCAGCGTGACCTTACCCGGGGGCTGCTGAGGGGGCTAGACGACAGGCCGGTCGACGCTCCGCTGACAGAACGAGATCTGCAAAAAGGTCAGAGGTCAGCTAGTCAGAAATGTACACGCCATGTGTGGGTGTATATCACAGCAAAATGTTCCAACCTGTGGTGGACGAGGACGCTGCGGGTGGTACGTGGGAATTTATAATAAAGTCAAAGTTTGGGAACCACTGGACTAACACTGTCACTCTACATGGTGTCCAGGCCCCTGCCTGGTGGGGTGGGAGACCCCTGATGTGTATGTGTATACCAGTGTGTATATTAGAGTGTGTACCTCTGGCTGTGTGCGGCGGTGTCCAGGCCCCTGCGAGGCGGGGTGGGAGACCCCTGCTCGGTGACACTCAGCACCTCCAGACTCTTCCTCTCCGGACGACATCGCCCGTGACGACTCAGCAGGGGGGAATCCACCCGCTTCCTGGGAGGGTCTGCTGGGTAACACACACTGTACCATGTATCCACATCTATATATCTATATCTATAGATATATAGATATATATATATTGATTAGGGCTGGGCAAGGTAACACGTCGATCACGCGTTAGCGCAATCTTATTTTAACGCGATTAATACAAATTGACGCATTAACGCACATTCTTTTTTGCCGACAGAATGTCAACATTCGTATCATAAAACATTTTTGTTTTTAGTTCCACTTACTTAACATTCAATTACACTTGCAGTAAGTGCAGCCTGTTTACAATTCCGAAATCCGTGGTGTTCCGTAAGTTTCATATTCAACCCACACTGAGTGAGCTGAACTCCCTCAAGATCACTTGGTCTAGTTTTTGCTTAGTAAGTAGATTTGGTATGAATGATAATGTGTCATTCCTTTTGTAATTAATCGCGGGTTACCTCACGAATACTATGCGATTAATCACGCTTAAAACTTTTAATCTTTGCCCAGCCATATATACATATATATATATATAATACACAACTATATACACTATCCAACAATATACCAAACACATAACACACAGACATTTATTAAACATTCAGATACGCCTTCCCGTATAGAAGAGAGAGAGAGAGAGAGAGAGAGAGAGGGGGGGGGGGGGGGGGGCGTCCAGAGTTTCTCTGCTGCCACCTGCTGACGGACCCGCGTCGTTGCGCAGTGGCAGGTCCTCATCTTCGTAGCTTGGGTACCGCTCCTTCCTGTCCAGCAATAGGAAGTAGATCATCTTCTCCTGGTTCTCCCTGAGGGGTGGAGAGAGAGATGACATGACATTATGTTGAGAACCCTAATGACAATGTTCGCACTCTGTTATTCCGTCTTAGTTCAGATCTTTACAGCGTATTTCCATGTTGAATTGCTCTTCTGGACCAATCAGAGGAGAGAGAGAGACCTTGCTCTAGACTTAGAGGTTTGATTCTCTGACAGACCTGAGAATGGCCTGCATTGGTATTTCCCCTCCATTTCCTCAGGGCCATTTCTTGATCAGAGATATGATGTATTTTTATGTATTCTTTTATTTTAATAATAATAATGCTACAATGTTATAATACATTGTATCGTGTGCGACCCAACCCATTTCTCCTCCCCTACCAGGTCAAGCTAATGGCATTCTGGCAGATTTCCGTCATTCAAATTATCTTTTTATCACCAGTCAATCAAAGGTTATGATTTTAAATGTCAGTCTAGTGTTTTCACAACACTGGCTTTGCGAGTCCTTTTTCGAGAGGAAGTAGGCTGTTCAGAAAAATCTCACACTAATTCTTAACAGATTTTTCAGAAACAGCCAAATTCCGAAAAAGAAATGACTCAGAAAGAACTGGCACAGGCTCGGAAATCCTGGGGCTGTTCTTTTGGTCTCGATCTAAGCTCTATGTAGACTGGAGAGGTCTCTGGTGAGCTGGACCAATCAGAGCACACCTACTCTAGACTGGTGAGGTCTGTAGTGAGCTTGACCAATCAGAGGACACCTACTCTAGACTGGTGGGGTCTGTAGTGAGCTTGACCAATCAGAGGACACCTACTCTAGACTGGTGAGGTCTGTAGTGATCTTGACCAATCAGAGGAAACCTACTCTAGACTGGTGAGGTCTGTAGTGAGCTTCACCAATCAGAGGACACCTACTCTAGACTGGTGAGGTCTGTAGTGAGCTTGACCAATCAGAGGACACCTACTCTAGACTGGTGAGGTCTGTATTGAGCTGGACCAATCAGAGGACACCTACTCTAGACTGGTGAGGTCTGTAGTGAGCTTGACCAATCAGAGGACACCTACTCTAGACTGGTGAGGTCTGTAGTGAGCTGGACCAATCAGAGGACACCTACTCTAGACTGGTGAGGTCTGTAGTGAGCTTGACCAATCAGAGGACACCTACTCTAGACTGGTGAGGTCTGTAGTGAGCTTGACCAATCAGAGGACACCTACTCTAGACTGGTGAGGTCTGTAGTGAGCTTGACCAATCAGAGGACACCTACTCTAGACTGGTGAGGTCTGTAGTGAGCTTGACCAATCAGAGGACACCTACTCTAGACTGGTGAGGTCTGTAATGAGCTTGACCAATCAGAGGACACCTACTCTAGACTGGTGAGGTCCTTAGTGAGCTTGACCAATCAGAGGACACCTACTCTAGACTGGTGAGGTCTCTGGTGAGCTTGACCAATCAGAGGACACCTACTCTAGACTGGTGAGGTCCTTAGTGAGCTTGACCAATCAGAGGACACCTACTCTAGACTGGTGAGGTCTCTGGTGAGCTTGACCAATCAGAGGAAACCTACTCTAGACTGGTGAGGTCTCTGGTGAGCTTGACCAATCAGAGGACACCTACTCTAGACTGGTGAGGTCCCTGGTGAGCTTGACCAATCAGAG
>NC_136952.1:5466772-5581772 GCF_949987615.1 Pollachius pollachius
GGGTAAGCAGGTTATCCTAGTGGTTATCAGATGATCCTACTTGTTATCAGGTTATTCTCTCAGCTAGCGGTCAACAGGGTACTTAGCAGTTTGCAGTTTCTCCTAGTGGTTAGCAGGGTACCCCAATAGATAGCAGGCTATTTAGCAGATAGCAGGTTATCCTAGTGATTAGCAGGGTACCCCAATAGATAGCAGGCTATTTAGCAGATAGCAGGTTATCCTAGTGATTAGCAGGGTACCCCAATAGATAGCAGGCTATTTAGCAGATAGCAGGTTATCCTAGTGATAAGCTGGGTACCCCAATAGATAGCAGGCTATTTAGCAGATAGCTGGTTATCCTAGTGATTAGCAGGGTACCCCAATAGATAGCAGGCTATTTAGCAGATAGCAGGTTATCCTAGTGATTAGCTGGGTACCCCAATAGATAGCAGGCTATTTAGCAGATAGCAGGTTATCCTAGTGATAAGCAGGGTACCCCAATAGTTAGCAGGCTACTTAGCAGATAGCAGGTTATCCTAGTGATAAGCAGGGTACCCCAATAGTTAGCAGGCTACTTAGCAGATAGCAGGTTATCCTAGTGATAAACAGGGTACCCCAATAGTTAGCAGGCTACTTAGCAGATAGCAGGTTGTCCTAGTGATTAGCAGGGTACCCCAATAGTTAGCAGGCTACTCAGCAGATATAGGTTCTTCTAGTGGCTAAAATGGTATTCAGCTGTTAGCAGGTCATCCGAGCCGTCAGCAGGCTATTTAACAGTGAGCAGGTTAACCTAGTGGTTAGCAGGGCACTAGGCGGTTAGTGCTGTAGCTCACCAGTCTGCCCCTTGCCCAGGGTCTTCTCCAGGCGGTAGGGCCCAACGTACTGGGCCGTGTGGCTCAGTGACAGCTCCTTGCTCATCCTGCTGGATGGAGGTCCCCTGCTGGGGTGGTCCCGATGCTGAGCTGGTCCTGATGCTGGGAGAGGAGCTAACTGATGCTCCTAGGATGCTACTGTGACTACTAGTATAATCAGTGCTGGACCAGGTTGACTACTTTGGGGAGGCGACAGTAAAGCATTCCTCATCTAAACCTGCTGCTGCCTTGCTGTCAGAATCACTGCTTTTATAACACGGAGGTCCCACCTACACTGGAGCTAGGCTATTATATATATATTTATTTATTTATATATATATATATAATATGCACAGAATGGGTTATACAATACAATTTAATAAGATAGCTTGGATACTTTAGAACACAATAATCTGATTGGTTTAAAACTATTCCAATACCTCAATATTCATCCTCAATACTGTCCAACTTGGCCTCTCTACAATATTAGCTTATTTTGCATTATTGACATCGGATATAGCATATTATGGCTGGTATAAGATTAGCTGTAAGGCTTATAGCATGGTTACTCCTACTAAAGGTATATAGAGATATGATGTATATCTGAGCGGTGTGTCGGTGGGTCTGGCCTGCTTACTGGTGGTCCAGCATTCTGCTACCGAGCCCCCGGCCCCCTTTCCCCGCCCCCGGCTCACTCACTCCTCTCCTCCCATGATGTCTCCTCCACTCCGAAGCCCGAACCTCTCGTCTGACAGCCGCATTATCGGAACATTTGACAGGAAAGACGCGTTCCTTGCAAAACAACCATGCCTCCAGTAGCACCCCTCCCTCCCTCCTCTCTCTCTCTCTCCGACCGATCACAGCATCTCCTCCTCTCCTCCGCCTCCTCCCCTGCTCCTCCTCGGCTCCTCCTCAGATGTAGAGGTGAAAGTGAAATCGGCCCGGCGGCTCGCTGCTTTGATCGCTATAGGTTTCTGGATCACGGCTCGTGCTGAGTAACAGAGGGCCGCTATGACGGTCCTTCTGCTTTTCTTGCCGTAAATCGATATTTTCTCGCTCCTCTTCCTTCGCCTCAATCGCATCAGCATCCGGGTCCCCCGCTCCTCTCCATCCTCTCCACCCCGCCCTCGCGTGCGTCCTCCGCGGGTGCGCGTCTCCCCGCATCGCACGCACCGTGCACGGTGGCGCGTGCTGCGGACACGACGCCGACACGCCGTAGCATCACTACATGGGTCTACTCCGCACCCGATACGTTATTATTGATACCGTCGCTCGCAGTCGCCATCGCTCTATCGGTCAGAAACGTTTGACTTCATTAACGTTTAGCACGAGAGTTGTTCCTCCGCCATACCTGCAGGCAGATGATGTGGAACACCTGGGGACCTGCTCTCTCCTATCAGCTCTCTGCAGTTGGCTTCATCACTGTTTTGCGTTGTTCTTTTTGTCTTAAGACTACTACTAACCTCCCGCCCCCCACCTTTCCCCCTCCACACACACACACACACGCACACACACGCACACACGCACACACACACACACACACACACACACACACACACACACACACACACACACACACACACACACACACAAAAGGCCTCTCTTAACTTGTGCTCTCACAAGTTAAATTAATGTAGCAAAAAGTGCAGATTTACCGTGGAAAGATGAGAATTATAATCCAAATGCAATATTAATCAGTAATTGATCAAAAAGGGTATTTATCAGATACATAAAGTAGTACAGTAAATGTTCAGGAGTAAAAATTGGGGGAAACATGGCTTTTGACACGTACAACATTCTTTATTGCTTTATGATTTAAGAATCCCTACTGATTTTATTCCCTTTAGTGTGCTATGATTGCTGTGTTGTTGCTATGCTGATTGTGTTCTTGACAGGGGGAAGTTGAGGTATTGCAGTCACATTCAAATGTTATTGGTGGAATTTGACGTTGTCTTCACTGTAAATGTCACTTCCTTTTTACTTAGTAACTTGGCATATAATGTAGCCTTGTATAACTGTAGCTTCATCTGGTGACCATGATGACCTGTTGGAAAGAAAATAGAAACATCATATTATCTATACATACATGATATATGACATGTCCTTATACATGTATTATGATCCATATATAATATATTTGAGATAGTATCCCACCATGGGGGACCACTGGCATATTGATTTCATCACTAGTAGAGAAGACTGATGCGCTGATGACATCACTGGTGGGGACGTATGCGGTCCACTTCAGTTGATTCATGATCCCTCGGAGAGCGTCTTCACACACACCTGGAAGGCCTCCATCAGGTCCTCACAGGTCTGCTCTCCTTTCTCCCTGATGCTGCGGAACATGGCAACATTAGCATTCAGAGAGCTAGCGTTCAGAGCTCTCAGGGAGCTAGCATGTAGAAGAACCTTAGCATTCAGAATGCACCTATTCTTATAAGATTTGACACCAGCACGGACAAGTTAATGCTAGTCACAACGAAATAGATTTGAAGGGAAAATGATCACTTAAACACAGAATCCAGATTCTACAAGGAATATGAATCATGGCACTCCCAGAAAAAAAAATGACCATGCTTCTATCAAAGTGATCCATTTAGAAAAGATGACACTATTTTAATACAGGATTCCACTTGTCCATACAGAATGTTTCCAATCTGCCGGGATGTTGACCATCAAGCATTTGTGGTTTTATCCATTAGTAAAAACATGTGTGTAGAGCAGAGAGAATTGGTTCTCAGCAAACAGATAGTCCAGAGAACACATAGACATGCTTGGCATCCCGTATGTAGACTAGAATCCACGTATGTACGGTTTCTGCAAGTCTAAGCGTAATGTGAGACGGATCTCAGAGGTATATCTACTTCCTTTAAGCATTCTATAACGGGAACCCCAGCTGTCGTGTGTGTGGGGGGGGGGGGGGGGGGGGGACTGAAAGACATGTAGTCGTTGGTTCCTCTCTGCCCGCTTCTTCCCTGGGAAGATGGCACAGAGCCAAACCCAGAGCACTAGGAAGAGCTAGAAAGAGTGAGGAAGAGACCCATGACGCTGTGTAGTCGTGAGAACGCAGCGTCATCAGTCCTGTGTATCAAGATTTTGTTCAACTTTTTTTGTTTGTTAGTTTGTCAATCTACCAAAAGAATTAGTCTCAATGACAGGAGATGCATTGTATCAGGTTATCGTTTTGCTCATTTCCATCCTCAGTCCCAGAGCAGGGAGTATTAACATTTTAAAGTACAACACATGATAAAACACGTTAGCATATTTACAGAAGCCAACACCACAAATCAGTATATCCTCCATGCACACACACACACACACACACACACACACACACACACACACACATACACCCACACACAGACAGACACAAACACACACACACACACACGCACACACACACGCACCACACATACACACCCTTGTTTGCGAAGCATTGCAAACCAGCTAAGTGTATAAAAGCGTCAGTTATGGCCATGTTTACATTCTTGGTTAATTAAAGTCCATTTGGTCCTCCAGACGTCATCTGAGCTGGATGATGTGAGTTGGATCTGGACCTACTCACCAGCTGCGGACGTCTTCTGCGATGAGCAGACAGGCGGCTGGGGGGCAGTGTGTCTCCGGGATCGGCATCTTGACCTGGTCTCCGGACCCCCTGAATACGGCCCTGCAGGATCCCCAACCCCACTGAGAGAGGGGTGGGGGTGTGACAGGGAGAGCATACACCAGTAGAGAGAGAGAGAGAGAGAGAGAGAGAGAGAGAGAGAGAGAGAGAGAGAGAGAGAGAGAGAGAGAGAGAGAGAGAAAGAGTGAGGGAGAAATAGCAAAATAATATATCTTAATATTTTAGTATTATTAATACAATTTAAAAGTTTAATTCTAATGTTTACATTCTACCATTTAAAGATTGTAGCTAATAATGTAGATTTTTTTTCTACATTACTATTCTAATAATAATTGTTGTGGTTCCTATTATTTCTCCTTGGTTTCTTTACTTTTTTCCTCTCTCTGTCTGAGAGTTGAGCCTGACCCTTTGTTTCCCTGCATGAATATGCAGAGGGCATGGGATCTGCATCCCAAAGGCCACACTATAGCAGAGGAACCCTGTGGTCAGCCTCTACTGTTGTCTTAAGAGCATTACTTAAGCCAGGTGACAACACTATTTACTAATGAGGAATGTGTCATTAAAGGATTTATTTTGTTATTTATAGATAAAGAGAGCTGGAATTAACCAGTAGCTGGTTAATACCAGTAGTATAATGCTGGCTTAACCTTATATAGAATCGATTTGATTCCTAATTACTGAAGAGATTTGAAACTTAAAATAGTGTTTTTGTTCAAGACATAGCTCAAGAGATCAAACTGAAACTCGGCCAGTGAACCTGATTTGTACGATCGTAGATTTAAAACACACATCCCATGATAATTTTAAATAGGACCAATCATCTTGCATTGGTCAATGGTAATTAAATCATTTAACAGTAGCTGCGGTTAATTTGACCAGTAGATGGCACTCAGATTACCTGTACAGTACAGGAGACTTTATCCATTAAAGCACGCATACCTATAGCCTATAATATACAGGCCTTAGTTTTGGATTTATCAGTCTGCGTTAAAATGAAGAAATGAACTGAACAATATATCATGGATAAAAATCACCATGATCACAGAATAGGCCTGGGTATTGGTCAGTGTAATAAAAGTATTATAATACGTGTATCTCCACTGTGGATAAAATAAATGTAAGGGTTATAATAAATGGTTCTCTACTGTTTACCAAATAGTCAACTGTTTTCCAATAGCATTTTACTTACTTTAGGTTATTCAAATATTATTTAAAAACAAGTAACTGACAGTAAGCAATATTTTCATTCTAGACTGTCCAACCCTTAAGGTGATATCAGTTAATGAAATCAGAACTAAATATTTCATATTTCAGTTGAATGAACAATATCCAAGCATTTGAGCCAATTTTAGTATATTTGCCGTGCATGTTTGTGTATTCAATTATGTTATTGTATATTGAATATTATTATTGCTTAATGTGTTACAATGTTCTAGCCTTTATTATTATTCTATCATATTTTTTAATAGGGCTTATCTTCTTCAGCAGAGCAATTGTGCCAACAGCCGTCGGGATTTACACATTTGAATCTTAATGGACGTAGGATGTGTCGCCAAATCTCTCCACTGCAATATGCAAAATAGCCTCAAATAAAGTAGTGTCCGTTTGCATGTAATAGTCAATTACTAAACAACTCGGAAGCCAACTAACACGAGGCAAGGCAAACGGAGGTCAGAGCAGACAGAGCGGAATGTGTGTGTGTGTGTGTGTGTGTGTGTGTGTGTGTGTGTGTGTGTGTGTGTGTGTGTGTGTGTGCGTGCGCGATAGGGAGGCAGAGAGACAGAGAGAGAGCCGCCTTCAAACATGGCGTCTCCAGCGGAAAATGACTAAAAATATTAAAACGCGGCCTACAATCTTTCCACCTAGTCGTTGTATGTTTGTAACTCTGCGCTATTCTACACAGATCTGCTACTACTAACAGCCAAACCAAACGCGCAGCAATACTTCTAATACGACTTCTATACTTGCATACATTAGCCTACTAGCAGCTCTGGAGTTTTATTTTGATGCGACGCTACCAGCAGCTAGCGTCTGCTAGCCCACAACAACCCGGGGGGCGGGAACGATCTGCGGGCGGAAAAATCACGAATTTGGGCTCTTGCGCTATTGAGTGGAATAGTTACAAATAACCAGGTTAATCGATCCGAATATTTCCGATCGCGGATCCGATCGACGTGGTGAAGAGAGGAGAGATAGATTGGAGACGAAGACGGAGAAAAGGACGCATTGGATCAAATGTTTCTCAGCCAATTCATCCATCATCTCCATAATGACTGTGTGTGCGTGTGTGATTTCGGATCGAATCCCCCTTTTTTGGCGTAAATGATGGAGGGATAAGCGTAGAAACGGGGAAAAAGGAGTGATATCGGTGGTGTTTTGGAGTATAGACCCCTAGACCCCCCTCTCTTTTCTCTCCTCCTCCCTCCATTTCTTCTCTCAAGATGCTGTTTTCCACCCCGGACCTCTGGCTTATCAAACCGGGGAAATAAGCCGAGATCCGAAAGCGGGGAAGATAGGATCTTTCGCCTCATTATCTGATTTCTGATTCCGACTCCAAGTCGCTTTCGTCCACATTGCACCATCACATTATATCACACAGATGGATCGGAACTACCCGGGCGCCGGGTTTGGAGACCTGGCTGCAGGGGCAGGATGGAGCTACGAGAGGTCGGCTAAAGCAAGGTACGTTACAGAACAAAGTGTTTATAAAGCCCCCCAAACACTGCTTCACCTGACAGTACACGGATGGGCAAGGTGTAAGTTGTCTTATTATTTACACGGATAGTGCAGTGTGCGTGTCGAGGGGGTGGGCGGGGTGGAGGGAGGGAGGTAAAAAAATTATTGATTGATTGTTGATGACATGTTATGGTTTAATAAAGCAGTAAAGAGGGTGGTCGTGTGGGCCATCTGAGGGAGTTGGTAGCATTATTATTGTGTGACCCAGGCCTCAGTGAAGAGGAAGGGGGTAGACAACCTCTAGTGCAGACCCTGGGTGCAGGCAGCAACCCATTCCCTAATGCATGATCAGAAAGCACTGACAACCAGAACATTATACTCTATCGATCATGGGGGTCTTTTTCTTAAACGTGAAAATATATATATGGAAGAAATGGAATATGTCGCTCATATTAGCTATCGTTTGCATTTCCCTCGGTTCCGACTTCCATGTCATTTGTGATGATTTATAGATCATTTCCATAATTACATTCCGACATATCCCCCTTGTAAAGGGCTGAAATAAACCTCTACACTACCCCTAATTAGGAGTGGGCTGCACCACTCTCCTAAAACACGACCTGATATTCAATAGTAGCAGGAATATGCAAAGTGGCAGATTAATCAGTCTGTTAGCTAGCATTGTGGTGCTAGATGGGTCCGTCTGTTGGACTGTTTCCGGGCTAGCATTTTAGAACTAGACGGATCAGTCTGTTGGACTAGCTGCCAGCTAGCATTGTAGTACTAGACAGAGCAGTACTTTAGCCTAGCTCACAGCTAGCATTGTGGTACATGATGGGTCTGTCTGTTAGCCTAGCTAACTCCGATAGCTGCAGGCCCCGGCCGGTAAACAACGCACTTAGCGGGTCATTTACATAGATACATTTTTCTTGAGTTGTCGCTCATAACAGCGACATAAAACACGAGGACAATTAAACACATTAAAGGTGATATTGGGTCAGAGGGGAAAGTATTTCGGTAATATTTTCCACAGAGTATTTTGGTATTTCCTGCAGGGAGCGGTGGGCTTCAGTTATCTTCCCCCTGCTAACACACGTCTCAACACACCGAAAGACTCAGACATTCCCACGAACAAAATAACCATAGAAATCGACTAGTGTTTCTCTGTGTTTTGTCATCGATTTGAATTGACTGTGAAGATTAAAATGACCAGTTTTCCACTAAACCTACGGCCTTGGAGCCGCGGCCTAGCGCCAGAATTCCCCCGCTTTGCGTCGCGTCTACTCAGTGCTTCTGGCTGCAGAGCCCCGGTCTCTTCGGTTCTCGTCCATCAACTATAATCGGGTCACCAAGCATGTCTACTGCATATCCATCTATAAATGACACTACCTTCTCCTAATCTGTTCATCGTTATCTCTCGACATCCCTAGGTATTTACCAGGTGCACACACCTGTGTTATATACGATGGTTGATAATGACTAATTAATTGCGCATAATTACTGGCCTTGTCGTTAGTGACATACATTATTTTGTATCTATCAGTCCCATGAGGAGAGAGCTGTTCTGTCTGATATGTTCTACAATTAAATTGTAATTGTCCCCTTTGTCCCCCAAGATAAAGGGATGGCAGTAACAACAGATAATCAGCACATGTATTTTATAAAATTGTTTTAGTAAGTAAGACGTTATAAAGAAAATCTGTCATACTATAGTAGTGTATAACCTAATATTAGGATTACATTGATATAATATCATAATGCTATAATAATGTAGTTACAATTATTTAATTTGCATTTCATTATAGGTACGCATGATTGAGTCAATGCTCTATGTTGATGACCATTTAGCAATTTAGCAGGTGCTTTTATCCAAAATTACTTACACTGATTTCAGATACATGTAATTATTAAGGGTTCTTGGATATAGCAGGTAGACTGGACCTCAGGGATTAAACCCAGATCATTTTGGCTGACAAAGAGTAAAACGCCCATAAAGGCAGAGACTTGAAGGAATTTTCTAAAACGTGTGGTTTAAAGGTCAAGGTCAAGAGTTTCTTATTGGTTGTAATTTGATGGTTTGACAGCAGATTCTGCTTAGCAACCCATCTGGATTGGTTCTGTTGTGTATGTGGAAAACAACAAGAATGCCAAATCCTGAACACCACTCCTAAATGTTAAACTACATGTCAGGGTGACAAGTCGTTTCCGGTTCATTATGTCAGACTAATCAAGGAGGTTCTCATTGACTTTAATTTGTACGACACATAATCTTCACTTTATTAATAACCCAATATAATGAGTTAGTGACTGCAACTTGCAATTTAAGCAGATTACGCTCCGATACACAGACAGAGTACCATAAATGAAGCCCCGGTGTAGAGACGCAAAGCATCCCTACGACGATCGCTATGCTAAACTCGCCCAATCAGCAGAACAGTGATGTTGGTCTGGTTCAACAGGAAGAACCCGAGTTCACCTCTACCTGTATGTAAACGAGGTGGTCATTAGTTAATTCATTCATTAATTAATCCTCTTGCTGTCTCTCCAGTTTGATGTATGGGAGCTCCCGGTCATCCCACCCAGACTCTGAGCTCCTCCACCGGCAGGCCTATGCTACACCCCATCCCCTGCAAGGATATGCCACCAACCACCACCCAGGAAGCTCTGGCCAGGGCGGGGCCTGGGGGGCTGCTGGGAGGAGTTTGGGTGAGAGAACTGTCACTCATCTTTCCCGTTGCCAGCGTTACGGTTACAGTCCGAACAGTTGGATTTGTGCTAAAATAGGGTTAACATATATCAGTATATTGCTTGTTTAATGCTTAAAATAATACCAAATATACTCTCCGGCATCTGGTCTGTCTCGTTAGCATAACGTCAGCGGGCTACCTGTGACTTCCTTATGTTAGCATAATGTTAGCATGTAACTGTTTCTCTGGTGATGATTGACATATTATTCTATAATTATTTTCAAAGTAATGTTATTTAATTATTAATTATTCTAATAACTTGTTATTCATATTTTTAATTGTATTTATTTATAACACTGTCCTATCCTTTCTGCTTGAACACTTTAATTTCCCTTATGGGATTAATAAAGAACTTATCTTCTTATGTTTGCATAATAATATCATAATTTCAGAATACTAACTGTCTCCAGGTCAGATGCCAGCATGGCAACGTGCACGCTAGCGTAATAAATGTGCCTCCCAGCTCTTTCATAATGTTAGCTTAACGTCAGCATAATGCTACCGTGCTAACTGTCCCCAGGTGTAACATTAGCATGCTAACTGTCTCTCCAGGTCTGTCGGGGCTGTTTGACACCGGGCTCCACCACGCCAGCCCATCTGGGCCCGACGCCTCGGTCATGAACCTGATCTCTGCTCTAGAGTCTCGCGGGCAGCAGCCGCCTCCCGCCGCCTCCTCCCTGCTCTCCCAATTCCGCACACCCTCCTGGCAGACAGGTACTAAGCCGGCCACACGTACCTTCCTCTGTTGACATTTAAACCGGCCACTGAGGCAACAGCTGTGCTAACCCATGGCGCTCTAGAGCTAGCAATATGAAGCTTCCTCAAGCTTACTATACAACCTGGGTTCGATCTCCAATGTCGTCGGTCTTACCTGTAGGCAACCTTAAGCAAGATGTTCAACCCCTAACGGCTCATTAATCTACAGTGTATATTTTTTAATAAATAGGATTATTTAGTGTTTCCCTACGTACTCAATTGTAAATTAATGTTCCACCTGTGTGTGTGTGTCCACAGCCATGCACACCCCTGCCCCGGCAGAGCTCTTCATCTCCGGGGCCCTGCCCGGCTCCGCCTCCTTCCCCTCCTCCTCCGCCCTCTCAGCCTATCAGCATCCAGCCTCCTTCTCCAGCCGCTCCTTCCCCGCCGGCTCCCTGTCCCTACAGGACACGCCCACCTTCAGCCCCACCTCCAACGGCCTGCTGTCCCCCCACGACCCCCTGCTCCACATCAAGGCCTCCTCCCAGTCGGGCCTCGGCTTCGACCGCCTCCTCTCCTCCCAGAGCGCCTCCTACCGCGGCGGCCAGGACCCCAGCGGCGCCGGCTCCTCCCCGGGCTCCTCCTCCTCCTCCTCCAGACACCTGCAGTCGCACCAGTTCAACCTGCTGTCGTCCCAGCTGCAGGAGCAGTCCTCCCACCAGCTGTACAACGCCTCCGTCTTCTCCTCCGCCCAGGCCCAGGCGGTGGGCGGGTCCCAGGAACGCGCCGTGCCCCGCCAGGACAGCGTGATCAAGCACTACCAGCGGCCGGGCGGCGCCCCCCAGCCCCACTCCCTCCAGCACTACCTGAGCTGCGGGGGAGCAGGCTACCAGCACCTCCCCTCCCACCACCGCCACGCCGGCCTCTCCGCCTGCAGCCCCCTGGGGGACCAGAGCCCGTCCGCTGAGCACAAGCCCGCCCCCCGACCCGACCAGTACCGGCCCATCATCCAGCCCCCCTACTCCACCTCCTCCTCCACCAGCTCCTCCTCCGCGGCGGGCAAGGGAGCCAAGAGCAGCTCCAGCAGCGGCTACTCCTCCGCCAGCTCCGCCTCCTCCTCCAGAACTCCTCACACTCCCCCCTCGGCCTCCTCCACCTCCTCTTCGTCCTCCTCTTCTTCAGCTCCCTCAGGACCCCATCCCTCCAGCTCTAGCTCTAGCTCCGCCCCCTCCCGCCAGCAACCCCCGCCTCAGTCGGCTCCTCCCCCTCCTGCACCCCCTCAGCCCCCGCCTACCTCCAGCTCCTCTGTCCCCCAGACCCTCCCCAAGGCCTGCCTCTCGGGCTACGGCTCCCCCGCCCCCCCAGTCAAGACCCCCAACTCCTCCCTCACCGGGCAGACCCCACCTCAGCAGCAGCTCCAGTCCTACTCCCCCAACCAGCCCCCTTCCTCCCACCTCTCCCAGTCCTACTCCCCCAACCAGGCCCCGCCCTCAGCCCACCTGCCCCAGGCCTACGGGGGCTTCAGCTCCCCTCAGGCCCAGGACCTGAGCTCCGCGGCAGGGGGGAAGGGGTACGGGGGCCTGGGGGGACGGAGCCAGGCGTATTCTGCCGACGTCTACGCCACCGACTCCGCCTACGGATCCCTCCCGTCCTCCCTGGGTGGGGCCGGAAGCCCGTCGCTAGGATACGGAGCCCCAGGCCACTCCCCCGCCCTTTTAAGGTCAGGGGGCTCATCAGGAAGCGCAGCGTCCGGCTCCGGAGGCGGGGCCGGGGGTAATCTGACCAATGAGAGAGCCGGGAGCGGCGGAGGGTCTTATCACATCCAGGACTCGAGCCCGTCCCCGTCCGGTAACTCGGCCATCATCCGGCCCGGGCTGCACTCCCCCACTCAGTCCCCGGGGGGCGCCGGCTCCAACAAGTACCTGTCCTCCGTCCTCTCCCCGGGCTTCCTGTCCTCCCCCCAGGGGGGGTACCCCGACTCCCGGGGGGTCCCCTCCTCCCAGACCTACCACCCCTCCTCCTCCTCCAAACCCAAGGCCGACTCCTCCTCCTCCCTGCTCTCCCAGCGCTCCCAGGAGGAAGTGGACGACGAGGACTTCCTGATCGAGCACCTGCTGCAGGCCCAGGCGAGCCCCACCCCCCAGAACTCCCAGAGCGGGACGCCGGGCGGCGGCGGCGGCGACGGGGGCGGGGGCAAAGGCCTCTCCTACGACCTGGCCAAGTCCTCGGAGGAGCGCTACCACCTGCAGAGCGTCATCCGGACCCACACCGCCACCTCCAGCGGGGGCGGGGCCGGCTCGGGCAGCGCCATCTCCGGGCTCGACACGCAGCTGGAGATGTCCCTGAAGAAACAGCAGCAGCAACAACAACAACAACAACAACAACAGCAACAACAACAACAACAACAACAACAGCAACAACAGCAACAACAACAACAGCAAAGTCAACAGCTGAGGAGCGAGCGCCCGGGTAACAACAGAGGAAGTGGTGGTGGGGGGGGCAGAGGGAACCAAGGCGACCAAACGCACCCCACGCACCTCCATCACCATGACAACCTGGGCTCGGTGGTCCACTACGGGCGGGGAGACCCGTACTCCCAGCATTCCCTGGGCTCCCACGCGGGGCTGCAGAGCCACGGTCAGATGGAGCTGCAGAAGAAGAGCCAGCAGCAGCAGCAGCAGCAGGAGCAGTCGGACATCCCCTCCTACCCCCGGAAGAGCAGCGAGGGGGGGGTCTCCCTGATGGACTCCCCCACGGACCGCCAGCCGCCGCACCTGCTGCAGTCGGTCCTGGCCCACACGGCGGCACGCAACAAGATGGACCAACCCCACCACACCGCGCCGCACCCACAGCACCACAAGATGGAGGCTCATCGTCAACACCCACAGCACCAGTCCCACCACAAGATGGACCCCCTCTCCCAGCACTCCCTCGGACAGCAGCAGCAGGGCTCCGGGAAGCACCCGCCGCAGCCGCAGGGCAGCCAGCTGCAGATCCAACTCCAGTCCCAGGCTCTGGAGGCCGCCGCCGCCGCCCACTACAGCCAACAGGAGCAGAGCCAGGCCAAGCACCAGGGGGGCGTCTCCTCCCTGGACATGCTGGAGCGATCTCTGGCCCGGACCAGCGAGGTGGAGGAGGAGCGGCGAGGAGGCGGGGCGAGAGGAGGAGGAAGAGGTGGAGCGGTAGGAGGTGGCGGAGGAGGAGGTGGAGAGTGCCACCAGCAGCAGCAGCAGCAGCAGCAGCAGCAGGAGCAGCAGCAGAGGTCCCACCCCTCGCACCACCACTCCCAGCACCCCTCCAACTCCGACCTCCACCCCTTCCTGTCGGAGGCCGACCTGGGCCTGGCCTCCTCCCACATGCACCACCCCCACCACCCGCAGCACGGCCAGCAGCAGCACCCCCACCACCTGCCCCCGCCCCCGCTGTCCGGGCACCAACAGTCCCAGCGCGAGGCCCAGCAGAACCTGCCCCAGTCCCAGGCCGGCCAGGAGCAGCACCAGTTCGACCAGGTCAGCCCGGTGGACAAGGGCGCTCAGAACCAGCAGAGCAACCGCTTCGTCCCGCTCACCTCCATCTGCTTCCCCGACTCCCTGCTCCAGGACGAAGACCGCTCCTTCTTCCCCGGCATGGAGGACATGTTCTGCCCGGACGAGTACAAGCCCAGCTGCGGAGGCGGAGGAGGGGGAGCCGGCCCCGGAGGCCAGGAGATGAACAGCGGCCAGACGGGCCAGGAGGGCATGGACTCCCTGAAGGGGGGGCCAGGAGGAGGAGGAGTCGCCGGGTCCGGAGGAGGAGGAGGAGGGGGCTACGACATGATGGGGCACCACAGGGCGGAGCAGGGCTACGGCCCGTACTGCCACGGGCTTGAGGACTCTGGCCCGGGCGGCATGAGTCTGGACCTGGATTCCCTGAAGGGCCACGAGCTGCCCTCCACCGTCAACACGGAGCAGCTGGGCCTGATCCAGTCCCAGGGGCCCCCCATGGGGCTGGGGCCCAACTGCTCCGGACCCAACAACAACAACAACAGCAGCAACAGCGCCGCCGGAGGGAAGCACCCGCCGGGGCATGGAGGCGTCGGCGGGCCGCCCGGCGGGGGCTCGGTGGGACTGCAGTCCCCGATCTTCTGCTCCTCGCGGCCCAAGAAGCTCCTCAAGTCGAGCTCCTTCCACCTCCTGAAGGAGCGCAGGGACCCCAGCTCCCTGCCCAAGAAGAGCTACGCCCAGGAGTACGAGTTCGAGGACGACGAGGACAAGGCGGACCAGCCGGCCGACATCCGGCTCAACAGCCGCCGCCGGACGGACCTCTTGCCCGACCTGGTGTCCAGCTGCCGCAAGGGAGGAGCGCCAGGAGCGGGAGGGGTAGGAGGAGGCGGTGGCTCCCTCAGCCCCATGATGGGTGACCTTGACTTCTACCACTCCCTGATGCCCCAGGAGGGCCCCAAGAAGAGAGGCCGCAAGCCCACCAAGCCCAAGAGAGAGGGGCCCCCAAGACCCCGGGGCCGGCCACGCATCCGGCCCCTCCCGGAACCCTACACGCCCCGCGGCATGATGGGGGACCTGGGCCCCGTGGCGCCCGGCGCCGGCTACAGCGTGGAGGGCGGGCGCGGGCGGGGCCGGGGCCGGAGCGGGCGAGGCCGCGGTGCCAAGAGGGAGGACATGATGATGGAGATGAAGGAGCAGGACCAGAGCCTGCCGGCCCACCAGCACATCCACCACGAGCCCATCCCCCCGCTGAAGGTCAGTACCACTCCTGGTGCTACACGATAATGGACCGATAATGGGGGAACACTAGCGGATAATGTACGGCGCTATATGTAAGATTATACCATGATTATGACGTGGTTGTCATCAGGATGGGTAGTGTATGCCATTGTATAGTTTTGTGCATAATGGGAGGTGATAATGTAAGTTAATTGTTAGTGATTATGCATGATGTTGTTGAACGATTATGTACATCGATTGGAATTTATAGTGTATAATGATCATGTGCAAGGGCGTAGGAACCGGGGGGGACGGAGGGGACGTGTCCCCTCCAATATTGGAGACAGGCGCATCTGTCCCACCTAAAAATTATACCGGGGGGAGAAAAATGTTTTATTTTATTTTGAAAGCGCCACACAGCGTCTTGTCACCGCTTCTTATTCTAAAAAACTGGATGATTGAGCGTGCAATTAAAGAATTGATTTGATATTTATCAGTGCATTACTGCCATTCAAAATGTGTTTTCCTTTACATTTACAAATGTATCTTTTTAGTAGAATAAAATATATTTGTGAATTTTTTCAGTGTAGTTAATTTATGACATATTTCTGTTCAAACCATTAACGGATCTGTCAGCTTTCCGATATGTGTCCCCCCCAATGTTAAACTCATTCCTACGCCCCTGATCATGTGTAATGATAATGAATGTCGTGTGAATGTGATCTGCCTCATATCAGGCTTGTTATGTATGATAACGTTTATGGATAATGCAATGATCATGTATAATGATAATGAATGTCGTGATAATTTGTTCCTCAGATCAGGCTTGTAATGTATGATAATGTATGATGATAATGTATAATGATAATGTATATTGAGTTATTCTGCCTCAGATCAGGGCTGTAATGTATAATGATAATGTATAATGATAATGTATAACGGTAATTTATGATAATGTATAATGACAATGTATGTCATCATAATGTGTTCCTCTGCCTCAGATCAGGCCTGTAATGTATGATCATGTTTATTGATCATGTATAATGATAATGAATGTCGTGATAATGTGTTCCTCAGATCAAGCTGCCCATCGGCACCATGGCCTCGGCCGACTCTCTGCTGAGGACCGACTCTCTGTCTGGGACGGACCCGGCTCTGTCGGACGGCTCGGTGGGCTCGGCCCCCTCCCTGGGGCTCAGCCCCGGGGCCCCCTGCAGCGCAGACAGCTCCAGGAGCCAGGACAAGAGGGGCAGGGGCCCGCTGGGGGCCGACGGAGGGGACGACGGAGGGATGGACGACAGGGTAAGGACTCCACCCACTTTGAGTTGTAGTGCTCGTCAAGATGAGGGCTGCTTGATTCACTTTGTGACTGGCTGGTTTTTATTGGTTGTCCTCCTCTCTCCTCCTCCTCCTCCTCCTCCTCCTCCTCCTCCTCCTCCTCTTCCTCTCTCCTCTCCTCAACCCATTTCCACTCTTCTGCTCTCTCACATCCTTTCTCTTCTCTTCTCCATCCCTCTTCCCCCTCCTCTTCCTCCTCGTACCCACTCCTCTCCTCCTCTCACCTCTTAATCCCCCTGCTCCTCCTCTCCTCTCCTCTCCCACGTCTTCTCTTCCTCCTCGCTCCAGGACCAGGAGAAAGAGGAGTCCAAGGCCGGCTTCATGGCCTCCTTCCTGGACTTCCTGAAGACGGGGAAGCGCCCCGTCGGCATGGAGATGGACCCAGTCACCTGTGACTCCTCCCCCTCCCCCTGCAAGCTCCGCCCCTTGTCCCCCGTGCCCACGGCCCCCACCCCGTCGTTCGGCGAGGGGTCGGAGGGGGGCGGCGGGGGCCTCTCCCTGGGGGGCTGCTCCTCCCCCAAGCGGCTGGAGGACGAGCTGAAGAGAAACCTGGAGACCCTGCCCTCCTTCTCCTCCGACGAGGAGGAGGAGGACTCGGTGGGGAGGAACCAGGACCTCCAGAAGAGCATCTCCTCGGCCATCTCCGCCCTCTACGACACGCCCCAGCTCCAGGCTCCGCCCCTGCCGCCGCCGGCCACGCCCCCTCCGCCGCCACTCACCCCCACCCTGCAGCCGCCCACCCTCTCCCCCCAGCGCCCCCACCCCTCGCCCCCCCACACCTCCTCCCCGCCCAACAACGACCAGCCGGCCCTGCTGGAGAGGCAAGAGGAGCGGGAGGAGCCGGAGGAGGGGGAGGAGGAGGAGGAGGAGCAGCAGCGGGAGGAGCCGGAGGAGGAAGAGGAGGAAGAAGAGGAGATGGATGACGGGAAGATGGCGGCCGTCGACACCCACCAGCATGAGCTGGAGAAGGGAAGGGACAGTGATGAGGAAGAGGAGGAGGAGGAGAGTCTGGAGGAGCTGCAGCCTGAAGGTAAGGAGGAGGGCGTCGGACCGACGACGCCATTGGTCCATTTTTCACGAATGTGTTCTGTTGACACGTCGCAGACCGCGTGTTTCCCCCCCCCACACATGAAATCGTGTTCCCCGTTAATGTCCCGATCTCCATCTTTATTCCAGCGCCGGCTCTGGAGGATGCTGTTGCCGCGGCGACGTCCCAGGCTCCCCCGGCCCCCCCGTCC
Source organism: Pollachius pollachius (assembly GCF_949987615.1). Lineage (NCBI taxonomy): Eukaryota > Metazoa > Chordata > Actinopteri > Gadiformes > Gadidae > Pollachius > Pollachius pollachius. The sequence goes on from NC_136952.1 coordinate 5,484,626, forward strand.
CCGGCCTCCTCCTCCTCCTCCTCCTCCTCCCCCTGCCACTCCCCCCTCCCGCCCCTCTCCCTGCCCTCCCCCGCTCCTCCGCCGCCAGAGGAGGAGAACGTTAGCCCCTCCCCCGACGCCTCGGTGCCCTCCTCCTCCCCGGACCCCCCGCCCGGCCTCTCCTCCAGCCCCCCTCCTCGCTCCTCCTCCCCACCTCCTCCCGGCCTGGACCAGAAGGAGTCCCAGAAGGAGTCCCCCGCCCCCTCCTCTCCGGAGGAGGAGGCCCCGCCCCCTAAGACCTCCTCGCTGCACCTGGCCCAGAAGCAGGGGGGCGCGGCCATCGCCGGGGAGAGCGAGGAGGAGGAGAGCGAGAGCGGGGGCGAGGGCATCTTCAGGGAGAGGGACGAGTTTGTTGTGCGCGTCGAAGACGTCCAATCTCTCAAGGTTAGTGTGTGTGTGTGTGCGTTTATATATATTATACAATTGATCCATATTATTTGTTGCTATATATACAAATGTGTGTGTGTGTGTGTATGTATTTGTATATAAACATATACAATTGACACACATAATGTGTTTGTGTGTGTATATATATATATATATATATATATATAAATATGTGTGTGTGTCCAGCTGGCGTTACAGACGGGTCGTGAACCTCCCCCTATCTGGCGTGTCCAGAAGGCTCTGCTGCAGAAGTTCAGTCCAGAGATCAAAGACGGCCAGAGACAGTTTTGTGCTACCAGCAATGTGAGCTCACGTCCTGTTTGCACCTCACTTCCTGTTTCCTCTGCACTTCTTCATGTTACCATGGTTGTCATGGATGATGATGATGATGATAGATGGAGTGTCAGTGTCATGGTCGAGCGTTTTAATGAAGTTTCTCCTGGTTCTCCTCAGTACCTGGGGTACTTTGGCGACGCCAAGCGGCGCTACCAGCGTCTGTACGTCAAGTTCCTGGAGAACGTCAGCAAGAAGGACTACGTCCGCGTGTGTTCCCGGAGACCCTGGCGCCGCAATGCCCCCGGCCTCAGGTCAGACCTCCTCAAACGTCACTCAAACCGTCCTTAACCCATCTCAAACTATCCTGACCTCACCTAGAACTACCCTTCACTCACCTCAAACTAACCTGAACTCATCTGGAACTAACCTGAACTGACCTTGAACTAACCTGACTTCACCTCAAACTAACCCAAACTCATCCAAACTCACCTCAGACTACCCTCAGCAAACGCCTCTCACTCAAATGAAAAAAACTGACCTTAAACTAACCTGAACTCACCTCAAACTAACCTGAACTCACCTCAAACTACCCTCAACTCACCTCAAACTTACCCAAACTCACCTCAGCTAACCTCAACATCCCAACATTCAAACTCTGTTTGTTCCTACTAACTAACTAATAAAAACAGAATCTGTTCAGCCACTTAGAGAAAACATGGGCTTCATCATTCTGACAGGAGCTCCTGATAACGGTTGTGGTCGTTCTCCTCCACTAACGTGCTCCTCCTTGTTGCTCCTTCCAGGCGCCAGCTCCCCCTCAGGGTGTCGTCCCAGCCTCCTTCCCTACCTCCTGCAGAAAAGGAGGAGAAAGCTGCTCCTCCCTCCCAGAGGGAGAAGACCAGGAGCCGAGAGAAGAGGGAGGTGGCTAAGGAGGAGAAGGAGGAGAAGGGAGCGAGGGAACGAGTGGAGAAGGAGAGGAGAGTCCAGCCCATGCAGAGGAAGGCGGAGAAGCGAGGAGCCGACAGGGGGAAGGATAGAGGAGCAGAGAAGGGGAAGGAGAGAGGAGTAGAAAAGGGGAAGGAGAGAGCAGCTGAGCGCCCCGTCCGATCCAAACAGACCAGGAGCAAGACGGAGGTAGAGCCTCCTCCCAAGAAGAGAAAGGAGTGGCAGAAGGAGGCACCCTCCTCCTCAGACTCCTCCTCCGAGGCCAGCGAAGATGAACGTAAGACACCTCCTTATTTTCACTAAATGACGACGCATCCTCCTCTAGGGAGTAGTAACCATCTCCATCACACCTCCTTTAGGGAGCAGTAGACATCTCGGGGGTTGGGGATAGTTTTCCCTGACTTGAGCAAGGCACTAACTCATCAAGGCCTCTGTGTCGCAGCCCTTGAGAGGTAACTCACTGTCTCTCTCTGTCTCTCACTCTCTCTCTCTCTCTGTCTCTGTCTCTGTCTCTGTCTCTGTCTCTGTCTCTGTCTCTCTCTCTCTCTCTCTCTCTCTCTCTCTCTGTCTCTCTCTCTCTGTCTTTCTCCCAGCAGCAGAGAAGGAGAAGGAGGTTCAGGAGGAGAACCGGGTTCTGAGGGAGATGTTCCGTAGCTACGTTGAGATGCTGGTCAGCACCGCCCTGGACCCGGACATGATCCAGGCCCTGGAGGACACACACGGTACTGACACACACACACACAGCCAGGTGTTCGTGTGTGTGTGTGTGCGTGTGCGTGAGCAGCCTGAAGATGGGCAGCTGAACTCTGAAACAAACGCCTCTCACTCTCCAAGTCGCGGTTACCATGGAAACGCTGCCTGGATACCGTCCAACTCCGGGGTTTCCGTGGTAACGCGGTGATCTTCTTCCCCGGCTGTCCTTAACGCCTGTGTTCTGTGTTCCGATTGGTGGATAGACGAGCTGTACCTGCCCCCCATGAGGAAGATTGACAGCATGCTCAACGAACAGAAACGCAGATTGCTGAGACGCATTAGCATGAGCACCCAGCACCAGGTATCTGTCTGTCTGACTATCTTTTTGACTACCTGTCCGCCTGACTTCCTCGTCTGTCTGTCTCTCTACCCGTCTGTTTGTCTGACTACCTGTTTGTTTGGCTAACCATCTGACCACCTTGTTTCCCTCCCTCTCTCTCTCTCTGTGTCTAAGTACTTTGTCTGTCTCTTTACCCTTTTGTCTGACAGTCTGCCTGACTTCCTGTCTGTCTGTCTAACCATCTGACTCTCTGACTCACAGACCCGTCTGTCTGATTACCGTGCTTCTAAATAGGAAGGGCTGGTGAAGACAGGTCTAGTCTAGTGTAGACTTGTCTAAACCGGTCTAGTCTGGTGTAGACCGTTCTAATCCGGTCTAGTCTGGTGCATGGCTGACGTATTGATTCCCCCCCCCCCCCCAGGAGGTCTTACAGGCCTACCCCCAGATCCAGGTGGACCCGCTGGACTCGGGCCTAGTCCGGGTCCGGCTGGCGGGCGACGCCTACAACCGTAAGACCCTGAACCGGGTCAAGAAGAGCCAGCCCAAACCCCAGGTACGCACCCCGTGTGTGTGTGTGTGTGATGCAATGCTGACTATGTATCTTACCCTGTGTGTGTGTGTGTGTGTGTGTGTGTGTGTGTGTGTGTGTGTGTGTGTGTGTGTGTGTGTGTGGATGTTTGTGTGATACTGACCATGTATCTCACCCTGTGTGGTGTGTGTGAGTGTGAGTGTGTGTGTGATGCGATGATGACTATGTATCTCGCCCTGTGTGCGTGTGTGTGTGATGCGATGCTGACTATGTATCTCACCCTGTGTGTGTGTGCGTGTGTGTGTGATGCAATGCTGACTATGTATCTCACCCTGTGCGCGTGTGCGTGTGCGTGTGTGTGTGTGTTCCAGGAGGTGAAGCTGTCATCTGAGCTGTACCGTCTCTACAGCCTCTACCACTCGCTGCACCACTACAAGTACCACACCTTCCTGCTGTGTAGGAGAGAGGTACACAAAAACGCACACACACGCACGTGTCTATATGTCTATATATTGTATTTGTAGTGTGTAAATGATATATGTTATGAGTAGGGGTGCAACGGATCACAAAACTCACGGTTCGGATCGGGTCGCGGTTTTTGAGTCACAGGTCGGATCATTTTCGGATCGACAACAGCTAAAAAGATAACAAGACAAATGTGACTTTCAATAAAATCTTCAAATGTGTAAAAACAAAATAAAGTGAAAAATTAGGTAATAATCCTGCTTCCTTTAAGCATAGTAAATATTTAGAAAAATTGCTTGTGTCCACATAAAATAAAAAATTAACTCAAGATGTCCTTGAGTTATTTATTTTTTTAGAACAATTTAAAACAATATAAAGTGCAAACTGAGGCATTATTCCTTCTTCAGTAAATAAATAAAAGTTTTTCATTTTTTCAGTAAATAAAAAAATGAAAAACCTGTGTCCAAAGGAAGCACAGCAGACCTGGATTTCCATTTCAATGGGATTTACAAAATGCCAAATAAACAACGACAAAAACGGTATTTCACTGCGATACTTGATTTAGAACATCAACGAACACCACTAATCACTCGGTGAATTGCACATTTCTGAAAACAAACGTTTAGGGTTGTTTTAAGGACAAGTTTGTGAATGACCATAGCCAGCCCTTCTGAAGCAGGCAGGGGCGATTTTCTTCTGTGTCAACCACTATATTTCATCCTTGACAAACCAGAAAGGGGGCTCAATGTGCTCAATACCGGAATTGTCCTTTAAACATGCGCCGATCACGTGAACACACAACATTTTTTTTTTTTTTGCATAGTCAGCCGATCTGCGGATCACTTGCGTCTCGAACCGTGAGGGTTGATCCGTTGCACCACTACTCATGAGTTTAAAGTGTGTATAAAGTATATGAATGTGTACCGTACTTCCCGCACTATAACGCGCACCGGATTATAAGGCGCACCTTCAATGAATGACCTATTTTAGAACTTTTTTCATAAATAGGGCGCACCGGATTATAAGGCGCATAGTGTAGAAGATACTGCAGTCAAACGTTTGACTGGGGATGCGTTATGCATCCACTAGATGCTCGTCACGCGCAACGCAACTGTGAGGACGAGTTGCTGCATTTAGCAGATATAAAACTGGAACCTTTATGGCAAAAAAGTAAAACACAATTACGCAGTTCCAAACCTTAGATTTTTTAAATATCTTGCAAACGTGAATGATACAAAGTAGAGCATCGCACCCTCGAATCTTGTAGTGTGGCCAGTCTTCCGCCCGATTTCCTGGCTCTGTGATCGTATAGTGTGACCTTCCGTGAGTAAGCGCAGTAAAATGCTGTGTGCACTGACTACGATAGCCGTAATGCTGCAAGCGGTGTGGCTTTATCGTAGTCGTAGTGAAACATTTTATTATTATTATTAAATTGTTTTTATTGGTTTTTCATACTGAAACATTTTGACAGAGCGCCGTTTACAACCAGTATGGATCAACCAATTAACCAATTGATCCATATATAAGGCGCTCCGGATTATAAGGCGCACTGTCGTTTTTTGAGAAAATTACCGGCTTTTAAGTGCGCCTTATAGTGCGGAAAATACGGTATATATAATGTATAGCTGATGTGTTTGTATATTATGTAATGTGTTTTAGAATGTGTGTGTCTATAATGTATATATCTTAATGTGTGTGTATTACGTATGTAATGTGTTTTATAATGTGTATATATAATGTATACATCTTCGTGTGTGTGTATAATGTATATACCTTGTGTGTATATGATGTATGTAATGGGTTTTATTATGTGTGTATATAATGTATCTATCTTAATGTGTGTGTGTATATAATGTATCTATCTTACTGTGTGTGTGTGTAATGAATCTTTCTTAATGCGTGTGTGTGTGTATATAATGTACCTATCTTAATGTGTGTGTGTGTATATAATGTATCTATCTTAATCCGTGTGTGTGTATATAAAGTATCTATCTAAATGTGTGTGTGTGTGTATATAATGTATCTATCTTAATGTGTGTGTGTGTGTGTATATAATGTATCTATCTTAATGTGTGTGTGTGTGGGTATGTGTGTAATGTATCTAGCTTAATGTGTGTGTGTGTGTGTGTGTGTGTGTGTGTGTGTGTGTGTGTAATGTATCTATCTTAATGTGTTTGTATATAATGTATCTATCTTAATGTGTGTGTGTGTATATAATGTATCTATCTTAATGTGTGTGTATATAATGTATCTATCTTAATGTGTGTGTGTGTGTATATATATAATTATCTATCTTAATGTGTCTGTGTATAATGTATTTATCTTAATGTGTGTGTGTGTCTGTGTGTGTGTATATTATCTATCTTACTTTGTGTGTGTGTGTATATAATGTATCTTAATGTGTGTGTGTAATGTATCTATCTTAATGTGTGTGTGTGTATATAATGTATCTATCGTAATGTGTGTGTGTGTATATAATGTGTGTGTGTGTATATAATGTATCTATCTTAATGTGTGTATATAATGTATCTATCTTACTGTGTGTGTGTGTATGTGTATATAATGTATCTAAATGTGCATGTGTATATATCATATATCTATCTTACTGTGTGTGTGTGTGTGTGTATATATAATGTATTTATCTTAATGTGCGTGTGTGTGTATATAATGTACCTATCTTACTGTGTTTATGTGTGTGTAATGTATCTATCTTAATGTGTGTGTGTGTGTGTATATATAATGTACCTATCTTACTGTGTGTATGTGTGTGTGTTTGTGTGTGTAATGTACCTATCTTACTGTGTGTATGTGTGTGTGTAATGTATCTATATTAATGTGTCTGTGTGTATATATAATGTACCTATCTTACTGTGTGTGTATATGTGTATGTGTAATGTATATATCTTACTGTGTGTGTAAATGTGTGTGTGTGTATATAATGTACCTATCTTACTGTGTGTATGTGTGTGTGTAATGTATCTATCTTACTGTGTGTGTAATGTATCTATATTACTGTGTGTATGTGTGTGTGTGTGTGTGTGTGTAATGTATCTGTCTTACTGTGTGTATATGTGTGTGTGTAATGTATCTATCTTACTGTGTGTGTGTGTGTGTATATATAATGTACCTATCTTACTGTGTGTGTATATGTGTGTGTGTGTAATGAACCTATCTTACTGTGTGTGTGTGTGTGTGTGTGTGTGTTTGTAATGTATCTATCTTACTGTGTGTTAATATATATAATGTACCTATCTTACTGTGTGTATATATGTGTGTGTGTGTGTGTAATGTACCTATCTTACTATGTGTGTGTGTGTAATGTACCTATCTTACTGTGTGTGTAATGTACCTTATCTTACTGTGTGTATATGTGTGTGTGTAATGTACCTATCTTACTGTGTGTGTGTGTGTAATGTACCCATCTTACTGTGTGTGTGTGTGTGTTTGTGTGTGTAATGTACCTATCATACTGTGTGTGTGTAATGTACCTATCTTACTGTGTGTATGTGTTTGTGTGTGTGTAATGTACCTATTTTACTGTGTGTGTGTGTGTAATGTACCTATCTTACTGTGTGTGTGTAATGTACCTATCTTTCTGTGTGTGTGTGTGTGTATAATGTACCTATCTTACTGTGTGTGTGTGTGTGTGTGTAATGTACCTATCTTACTGTGTGTGTGTGTGTGTGTGTGTGTGTGTAATGTACCTATCTTACTGTGTGTGTGTGTGTGTAATGTACCTATCTTACTGTGTGTGTGTGTGTGTGTAATGTACCTATCTTACTGTGTGTGTGTGTGTGTGTGTAATGTACCTATTTTACTGTGTGTGTGTGTGTGTGTGTGTGTGTGTGTGTAATGTACCTATCTTACTGTGTGTGTGTGTGTGTGTAATGTACCTATCTTACTGTGTGTGTGTGTAATGTACCTATCTTACTGTGTGTGTGTGTGTGTGTGTGTAATGTACCTATCTTACTGTGTGTGTGTGTGTGTGTAATGTACCTATCTTACTGTGTGTGTGTGTAATGTACCTATCTTACTGTGTGTGTGTGTGTGTGTGTGTGTGTGTGTGTGTAATGTACCTATCTTACTGTGTGTGTAATGTACCTATCTTACTGTGTGTGTGTGTGTGTGTGTGTGTAATGTACCTCTCTTACTGTGTGTGTGTGTGTGTGTGTGTGTGTGTGTGTAATGTACCTATCTTACTGTGTGTGTGCACAGAGCCACAGTGTGGAGCAGGCAGCCGATGACCCAGGGCAGGAGGAGGTGGTGCAGCAGTGCATGGCCAATCAAAGCTGGCTGGACACGCTGTACAGCGCCTTCAGTAGCCTGTTGGCTCTCAGCTCCAAGGCCTGACCCCGCCCCCAGGACACGCCCCCCCAGGACACGCCCCACGCCATGGATGACGTCGTGTTGACATCATCAGTGGGTGTGGTCTCTTGAGGCACAGGAAGTGGTAGTACCTTGAGACAGGAAATGACCCCCCAGGGACTCGCCATGGCTACAGCCGAAAGGGAAGCGAATAACGTTTTTAGTTTTTACGTAAATTATTTTTTTGGAGAATCTTTGACCGTGAGTGGAGGAGTGAGAGCGTGTGCAGAGAGTGAACGAACGACGTTTCTATGGAGACTGTGTTTAAGTAAAAAAAAATGTTGATAACTAAACCCCATGCTGTAACTGTGCTAGCTAGCCCGCTACGTGTTTACACTAGCTAGCTACCAAGCTCTGTGTCTACACTGGCTAGCTAGTTATGTGTATGCTAGCGAGATAGTAACTAGCATACACACATAGCTGGCTACCTTGCTAAGTGTCAATGGTTGCTAGCTAGCCTGCTATGTGTCCACACTAGCTAACTAGCCTGCTGTGTAGCTACACTAACTAGCTAGCAATGTGTACATGCTAGCTAGCTAGTATCTGGCATATACACATAGCTGGATAACCTGCTCCTTGTCAATGCTAGCTAGCCAGCTTTGTAACAATATGGAAACATGTTTTAATTATTTATAAGAGAACGTTTTTAATAGAAACTGTGGCAGGCTAACATTTAAAATAACATTTTTGTTCCGTACTGGGAAACTTAACTAACCATTACATATCCGAGATCCGTCTTCCCCTCTGTATATAAGAGCAACGCCTGTCTGATCAGCAATCAATAAGTCCATCTACACCCTCAGAGTGATATTTAAAGAGCAAATAGTCATTTCATTTCTATCATCTAAATGTCTGTGCATACTATGACTTATTTTGGAAACAATCTAATTTTCCAAGAAACTATTAAAAAAAGAAAGTCTTTGTGTAAATATTGTACAGTTCTTGACAAAATCATTTTCTTCTGTACATTAACTTTCCTGTATTTGAGAAACGAATAAAACACGCCAAGAACCGTGTACTACTGTGTACTGATTTGTGTTTTACTGTGTTTTATTTTGCATTGCTGTGCGTGCATGGACCTATTGGAACTATTGTGGGTGTGTGTGGGGGGGGGGGGGGTGGGGGCGTGTGCATACGCGTGCATACGCGTTCTCCACCTTGTGGACTCTCGCGAGATCAGGTCGTTTGCGATGTAAGAACTGGAAAACGAAACTGAAGATAAGGGACTTCCCGAGGAGCCTCGTTGGGCATGAGAACCCGAGTACTCCCTGCTTGACATCAAAGCTCCACTCTTCCTCTTTCAGTCTAGCTTTTAATAGACAACTCTGTGAAAAGCTCTCTGAAATTAAAGTTTTTGGCTGGCAAAAGATAAGGTATGTAGGCTACAGCTATGTATTACACACGTTATTACTAAGTTAGGACGGTGGCTATATCAGGCCATGAGAATTATAATGGTGTACCAGGGCTTGACAGATATTGTATATCTGCAAAGCCCTGGTTCACCATTCTGATTCTCAAGGTCGTCTATACAATATTATATTATATTATATTGTTGAAGCGCGTATTCCTCTCGGGTTGTGCGCTGTTGTTTCTATTTGTGCATATATTTGGTTATTGTTTATCATTCTTATGTTAACGTTTAATATGAACCAAAGCCTTTTCATATTATGGCGATTTCTTTCTCCAATGACGCCGCCGTTTACCGTCTGGGTTGAATAAATATGAATACGGAAGTCAAATCACTCACCACATCCTACCTGATTTGTGGGTTTGCAACTTCCTACGTTAACCCGTCTGTCTCTGATTGAGTGTCCAGTTTTTAGGTGAGTGCTGCATAAAGCGCTCAACTATTGTTCTTCATAAGTTTTATTTTCTTTCTTTTCTTTTTATTATTCTGTACAGACTTTGGGACCTATCCCCTCCCTAAATTATTCACCTAGAGACTCCATTCAAATTTTAAAATGTTACTAAATACATTTTCAAACCATTTAACAAATCTACACACTTGTATCTTAAATAATATCCAAATGAAATTTCAATATTATTTCAACTTTATTCAGAATCACAGTTTTAGTTTCACACACCTGCTTCGTTTTCAGTGGTCTCATTGATTTACGTTGACGCTGGAGCGTGAGGAAGTTCAGCAGTGTTGTCAGCTGGGCTGTTTTTCCCGCTCTATTGGGCTACTTTTAGCCACACACACACACACACACACACACACACACACACACACCAGCAGTGCAGGGCAATACATTTGAGCTTTCAGACACTTCAGTTCAATTCATTTTACATGTCTGCATTTTTAGCATTGCTTTGCGCTTTTCATTCAGCTGCCACTTTATTTGTTTCCAACCATTTACTTTTTCTTAAATGGTGTCCATGTTTACATTGTTTACTCCATTTACACTTTTTAACTTTTGTTAAAATCCCTTCACTTGATTTAAGCCATTTAACGTTTCTTAATGTCTTAATCTATGTGACTTTATTAAAAACTATTTTCAACCTCACTTTGTACTACAGCACTCACCGCATTTTCTGCAGGAAATGCATTTTCTAGTTTAACACTGTTCCCTGTGGGGGGTGGGGTGTCAGCCAGGCATGGCTCAGCCCAAGCCACTCTTCATCCCCTGGTTGAAGGCCAGGATCGACAGCGGGCAGTTCCCCGGGGTAGGCTGGACCAACCCGGGCAGGACTGAGTTCTCTGTGCCCTGGAAACATGCCCTTAGGCAGGACTCCTCCAGCATTGACATCCTCATATTCAAGGTGAGGTCCCAAACCACACACTCAGTCTGTTTAGAAATGGCAGGTTTCATTTCACTTTTCCTTGCACTTACAGAGAATAAATAATATTTGACGGCATGCCTGTAATCCTTATATCCTTTTATTATCCTCTTTTATCATCTTTTATCCTCCATCCATCTCATTGCATTTTTTTTTTTGTAATAATTTTTCACAGTTTAATTACGCTTCAGAAGACATTTTACGGAATCATGTAGAACTGACTAAGAAACGTACTATCAGTTCTATATAAAAATAATATACAAACACACTCACACACACACACACACACACACACACACCCTTATGATCTTGTGTGGAAAAGGAACCAAGAGAGAACTGACTCATACACATAATGCGAAAAAAATTGAACTCTGTTTCTAAAAAAAATAGATAGATTTCGATCAGGACCTGTCTTCTCAAAATCACTCACCGGTTTTCACAACATGCCTATGACGCAGTAGTCCCTTACAAGAGAAGATATCTGAGCGTGACGGTTCCACTCCCCTGAGCCAGGCCTGGGCGGAGGTGAGCGGGAACGGCCAGGCCCAGGGTGACCCGTCCGTCTGGAAGAGGAACTTCCGCAGCACCCTGCGGGCCAAGAAGTTCGACTTGGTAACAAACAACAGCAAGGAGAATGCCAACCCCATCAAGGTGTTCCGCTGGCCAAAGCAAGGCTCCTCCCCCTCCATAGGTAAGGAGGCAGGCAAGGAGAACAGCATCTACATTCAACTTTATTTTTACCCGAAGGAACTTTGGTCCAAGGCTGCAGTGCCTTAAGACACGTGTGAGACATCAAACAATTACACCACAACCACAAAGTGCACGTTTAAAGCGGTCAAAAATCTCAGACACAACTTCGGCCCTGGAATCAGCGGACGTGAGTGTGAGTTCCTGGCCTTCTGCGATGGGTTTATTAACACACCTGGATGGTCTCGGTTGGTTACCTTTGGTTACCGGTTTTATAAAGACTTACTTTTGCTTTCTAGATTATGTTTAGACTGCTCCACCGTTTTGTGATGATTTGGTTTTAGATTCCACATATAGAGTCTGTAGAGTGTGGTTCATTTAACAATTAAATTAGGGTTGGGTCTTAGATTTCAGATAAAGCACAGAAGCACAGAAGAAAGCACATAGCGTTGAATAGCAGATTGTACTACTTTAGCCTACCCATGTTTGCTCAATCTTTGTTTACAAATAAATACCTGTTTGTATTCCTAATTGGTTGAATGGCCACACTAGCATCTACTCATGAAATGTAATGTTTTTATTAATTCTGTCATCTGTGTCTGGCTTATGATAGGCTGATATGTAATTGAGCTATGTGTACTCTCTCTAAGCCTCGCCCCCTGTGGAGTCCCAGGAAGAGGAGGAGATGTCCACTCCGGTCCAGGAAGAGAACCAAGAGGTACGATTTGAACCATTTCTGGTTCAAATCGAAACCAGGGTTTCTCAAACATAAAAATGGCCGTATTTATATTTAAGTGTCAGGGTTAAAGGGTTAAGAGCTCAGCGTTAAGTTTAGGGGATGAAGGACTCAGCGTTAGGGTTAGATTGTTGTGACCCCAGGGATAGGGTCAGATGGTTAAGACCCCAGGGTTAGCATTAGGGGGTTAAGACCCCCAGGGTTCCGGTAAGGGGGTTAAGGCTAATCTTGTGTGTGCGTGTGTGTGTGTGTGTGTGTGTGTCACAGAACCCGTTTATCTTTCTAGATCAGAACGTTGACAACATCTTGCTCCAAGAAGCCAACATCTATATAGGTAGGCTGGTTCGCCGCCGAGTCACATGATCAGTACACCAATAGAAGGAACATTGATATTATAGAATATAGATATAGATTAATAGAGGAACATCCATATAATGGAATTTATTGCTAGATTAGCAGAAGAAACAATCAAACAAAAAATATAATGTAGATTAAGATAAATTAAAGTTACAGCTCTACGTAGAAGGAACGCCAGAAGAACAGCACGTAGATCTATAGCCTTAAACATGAATGGAACAGAATGTAGATCTAGATCAGAAAAAGGAACATTAGTTGAGGAGAATGTAGATCTAGGTCAATAGAAGGAACATAGACTGTAGATCTAGGTCAAAATAAAGAACAGAGGTATATCTTCTCTGCAGCCTCCACCATTAACTCAGACGACCTTCAGGAATGCCTGATGGCTCTCAACATCCAACCTTCAGGTAACCCCCCGATACCTGACCTGGGAATGGCCATGCTCTCCGTCTGACCTCTGTGCTAACCTGACCCCTGACCTCAATAGACACCGCTGCCTTGCCGGAGGAACTTCCACAGCCCTTTGAAGACATTGCTTGTGCCGGGTGGCGGGAGCCACAGCTGTCTCCCATGGCAACGGGCGGAGAGGCAGCAGCTGAGGGGCATCCGACCACGGAGGTGGTGCCTGTTGGGGTGGGACGAGAGGGGCGGCAGCAGCCGGTGGAGCAGTTCATGCAGTCTCTGTCCAAGACCTGGGTGGACGAAGAAATCAGTGAGTGGACACGGAGTCCTGATTGAAGTATTTTTTCGGTGCTATAAGCAATGCCCAGTGTAACAGGTGTGTGTGTGTGTGTGTGTGTGTGTGTGTGTGTGTGTGTGTGTGTGTGTGTGTGTCTTCAGAGACACAGTTCAGGGTGTCAGTCTTCTACAGAGGGGTGAAGGTTTCTGAGAATCTGGTGGATAACGAAGCTGGTTTCAGACTTGTCTACAGGTACACCACAGTCGCACACACAGACACACGCGCAGACACACACACAAAGAGACATGGACACACACACACCCACACACATACACAAAAACACTATATACACACAAACTACACCCATTAGCAGTTGTGTCTTGAGCAGTTCATCCCCATGACCTTTCTATGTGACCATGTGACCAGCCCAGAGATGAGGATGGGGGAGGTGGACCCCCAGACAGGCCTGACCCTGATGACCCTGCCAACACCCCCCGTGACCTTCGACTCAATGCAGAACCGCCTCACCCAGCAGGTGCTGGACAGTCTGGGGGCGGGGGTAGATGTGGGCGTGTCAGGCCCTGTGGTGTACAGCCATCGCCATGGAAACGCCAAAGCGTTCTGGAGCCACTCTAAGTTCGATAGCAGCAGAAATCCGCAGGAAGTGGCCAAGATGGAGCCCCAGGCCGTCTTCCAGCTCCGAGACTTTGTGGGAGGTGAGCTTCCATTGCTGACGGGTTTAGCCACTAGCCTGAAGGCTAACAGAGCTAGCGTGTAGTTTGTAGTAGTTTTGTCTCTGTTAAAGTTGTCCCTTGGTGTGTGGAGTTTGAGATGGCCATCATGTCTTCATGTGTGTAGTTTGTGTTTGTAAAGGAGTGTGTGTGTGTGTGTGTGTGTGTGTGTGTGTGTCTGTGTGTCTGTGTGTGTGTGTCAGGGATACAGGAATTCATCCGTGGGGGGAGATGTCCGTCCTGCTGTCTGTACATGTGTCTGGGGGAAAAGTGGCCAGACAGCAAGCCCTGGGAGAAGAAGCTGGTGATGGTGGAGGTAAAGCTCTCCTTCTGGTTCTCTAACACACCTGGAAACACACCTGGAAACTTCTTTATCCATCACACACACATTAACACCTGGAAACACCTTTATCCATCACTCACACATACACACCTGGAAACACCTTTATCCATCACACACACACATACACACCTGGAAACACCTTTATCCATCACACACACATTAACACCTGGAAACAACTTTGTCCATCATATATACATAAACATGTTATTATTCTCTAGACAGGAGAATAAAATGAATGCACCTGATGAAATCACATCACTGTATTGTCACTTCTCATCAGTACATTTTAATGATTCTGCAACGTCCTGTCCAACATGGATGTATTGCTTGTTCAACATACTTTCAATGGAGCAGACTTGGTCTCGCGATCCCATGTCTGGATTTGCTCGTCGGTTCATGAACATACTATTGGTCACACTCTTGAGTCCCAACTTCGCTAACTACGCAGAACTGGCCACTCAGCTCAAGGCTGAATGCTGTGATGCGGTTCTCTCTACCTTCCTGGGTGCTAGTCCTCTCCTCTTCCCCCCAGGTGGTCTTCACGTCTCTGGAGATCCTGAAGATGTTGGCGGAGGATGGGGGCGCCTCCTCTCTGCAGTCAGTGGAACTTCAAATGTCTCTGACTGAGATGATGGAAGTAGCATAGGACATCAACAGGCCTCAGACCTCATGGGAAAAGTAGTCATTAAATGGAGTCCTTAGTTTTTGGAGAGGGATGTTTTCTAACTAATCCCGTCGTCTTTATCATGTTTACATCTATTGTTATCATTTTTACAAAATATATTTATTTTATTGTTTAATGTGTTCTTATTGTTATTGATGCAATCATTATGACTATTGCCGACACTATCACGTCTATTTCATCTCATAATTCAGTATTCATGAACATAATACTCATAATCCATTGATTATTTGATTATATTCAATGTGTTTGATTATAAGATGGTGTTTTTAATTGATTCTCTTTAAAAAGCTTCTTGGTTCAAAATATTTGGATTCTAACCTGTAGGGATACTTGCAAGATTCCCCCTAGCCCCTCACGGCTCCCTAAAGACCTGTATTTGTATTGATGGCGAGTTTTGGATACAGACGTTGGATAAATGAGAAAATATATCTCAATAAATAAAACAATATATTATATATATAATAAAGTATGTGTGGCTGCTGTTTGTGTTCACGTCAGCTAGGGAGAGACACATTCACCTTAATAACCAGTATCTTTTATACAGTGGCGTTTGACTGCTGGGGGAAGCAAAGCAAAACAATGAAACATTGTTGATCTGTTCTTTAAAAGGTGGTGGTGGTGAATGGGATGTTTCAGGGTCTTTCGGTTGGAGCGGTTGTGTTTGAGTGACGTAGAGTTGGTGTGTGTGTGTGCGTGTGTGTGACGTATTAACTACTTCCTGTAAGGATGCTGTCCCTGGTGCATGGCACGGACAGGAAGTTATGTTGAGCTGGAAAACACAACAGGAAGTGAGCTGGCAGCGTGTGACCAGCGAGATTTTATATTTCCCATGATGCATCTGATAAAGTTCAGGTTGGTTAAGTTTAGAAGGCCCTTTGGGACCTGTGATACAGGGCAGACTGTAGCTGTGGTAAAGGACAGACTAAAGCTGTGATAAACTGCATACTTCAGCTGTGATAATTGACAGACCGTTACAGTGATGAAAGGAATAGTAACTGATAGCGTACAGACGTACTCTGATAAATGTCAGACCTTGCCTGAGATTTAGGCTTGATTGCAACAGAAAGAACAGCATTACTGTGATAAAGGAGCAATGAGCTGTGATTAAACCCAAACTGAGGCTGTGATTCTGGATTGACTGTTATTGTGATAATGGTGTTTAGCAGTGATTACTTTGTTTCTATGATAAAGAGCAGCCTTTAACTGGGATGAAAGACAGACTGTTACTTTGATAATGGTGTATAGTTTGGATGAAGTCCTAACTGTCAAAAAGGACAGACTGTAGCTGTGATCAAGGTCAGACTGATAAAACACAGACCACTGGTAAAGGACGGACTGTAGCTGTGATTAAGGATATACTATAGCTGTGATAAAGGACAGACTGTAGATGTCATTAAGGACAGACTGTAGCTGTGATAAAGCACAGACTAGCTGTGATAAAGGACAGACTGTAGCTGTGATAAAGTACAGACTGTAGCTGTGATAAAGGACAGACTAGTAGTGATAAAGGTCAGACTGTAGCTGTGATAAAGAACAGACTGTAGCTGTGATAAAGGACAGACTAGCTCTGATAAAGAACAGACTGTAGCTGTGATAAAGCACAGACTGTAGCTGTGATAAAGGACAGACTAGCTGTGATAAAACACAGACTAGCTGTGATAAAGGACAGACTGTAGCTGTGATAAAGGACAGACTAGCTGTGATAAAGGACAGACTGTAGCTGTGATAAAGGACAGACTGTAGCTGTGATAAAGGACAGACTAGCTGTGATAAAGGACAGACTGTAGCTGTGATAAAGGACAGACTAGCTGTGATAAAGGACAGACTGTAGCTGTGATAAAGGACAGACTAGCTGTGATAAAGGACAGACTGTAGCTGTGATAAAGGACAGACTAGCTGTGATAAAGGACAGGCTGTAGCTGTGATAAAGTACAGACTAGCTGTGATAAAGGACAGACTGTAGCTGTGATAAAGGACAGACTGTAGCTGTGATAAAGGACAGACTGTAGCTGTGATAAAGGACAGACTAGCTGTGATAAAGGACAGACTGTAGCTGTGATAAAGGACAGACTAGCTGTGATAAAGGACAGACTGTAGCTGTGATAAAGAACAGACTGTAGCTCTGATAAAGGACAGACTAGCTGTGATAAAGACCAGACTGTAGCTGTGATAAAGCACAGAATGTAGTTGTGATAAAGGACAGACTGTAGCTGTGATAAAGGACAGACTAGCTGTGATAAAGGACAGACTGTAGCTGTGATAAAGAACAGACTGTAGCTCTGATAAAGGACAGACTAGCTGTGATAAAGACCAGACTGTAGCTGTGATAAAGCACAGAATGTAGTTGTGATAAAGGACAGACTGTAGCTGTGATAAAGGACAGACTAGCTGTGATAAAGGACAGACTGTAGCTGTGATAAAGGACAGACTGTAGCTGTGATAAAGGACAGACTGTAGCTGTGATAAAGGACAGACTAGCTGTGATAAAGGACAGACTGTAGCTGTGATAAAGGACAGGCTGTAGTAGTGATAAAGGACAGACTGTAGATGTCATTAAGGACAGAGTTCAGCCATGATCATAGTCAGACTGCAGATGTGATAAACAGTTATACAAACACACTTAACTCGAGCGGTGTGCAAGCTACTGTTTGATAGCATGGCCTGTCAGCACGTAGCGCGTAGCTCTTCCTGCAGACAGTATATCAGTCATCTGTCCTGTGTGTCACTATCCACGTGTAAGCATGTTAGCTCACACAGTTAGCCTTGTGTCCTACATTGAAATCACCGGCTATTGTGACGCCACAGGCTGTGATTCTGGATTGACTGCTTTTGTGATAATGGTGTTTAGCAGTGATTACTTTGTTTCTATGATAAAGAGCAGCCTTTAACTGGGATGAAAGACAGACTGTTACTTTGATAATGGTGTATAGTTTGGATAAAGTCCTAACTGTCAAAAAGGACAGACTGTAGCTGTGATCTAGGTCAGACTGATAAAACGCAGACCACTGATAAAGGACGGACTGCAGCTGTGATTAAGGATTTACTATAACTGTGATAAAGGACAGACTGTAGCTTTGATAAAGGACAGACTGTACCTGTGATAAAGGACAGACTGTAGCTGTAATAAAGGACAGACTAGCTGTGATAAAGGAAAGACTGTAGCTGTGATAAAGGACAGAATGTAGTTGTGATAAAGGACAGACTGTAGCTGTGATAAAGCACAGACTGTAGCTGTGATAAAGGACAGACTGTAGCTGTGATAAAGGACAGACTAGCTGTGATAAAGGACAGACTAGCTGTGATAAAGCACAGACTGTAGCTGTGATAAAGGACAGAATGTAGTAGTGATAAAGGACAGACTGTAGCTGTGATAAAGGATAGACTGTAGCTGTGATAAAGGACAGACTAGCTGTGATAAAGGACAGACTGTAGCTGTGATAAAGGACAGGCTGTAGTAGTGATAAAGACCAGACTGTAGATGATATTAAGGACAGTTCAGCCATGATCATAGTCAGACTGCAGATGTGATAAACAGTTATACAAACACACTTGACTTGAGCAGTGTGCAAGCTACTGTTTGATAGCATGGCCTGTCAGCACGTAGCGCATAGCTCTTCCTCAGTCATCTGTCCTGTGTGTCACTATCCACGTGTAAGCATGTTAGCTCACACAGTTAGCCTCGTGACCTACATTGATATCACTGGCTATTGTGACGCCACAGCCAGGTGTATGTCAGGACAATGGGATAGGAAGTGTGTGTGTGTGTGTGTGTGTGTGTGTGTGTGTGTGTGTGTGTGTGTGTGTCACAGAGACGTAATTAGAGAATACAACTGTTCCTGGAACCTAGCATCAACCAGTGTGTGTGTGTGTTTGTGTGTGTGTGTACGCTTATGTATATGGATGTCTATGAATGTAAGCGTGCATCATGGTATACATTAGATACAGTATATGTGTGTGTGTGTGTGTGTGTGTGTGTGTGTGTGTGTGTGAGTGTGTGGCTGTGTGTATGTTGCTGGTATTTACTCTGTGTTCGTCTGTGCATGTGAATGTGAATTTGTGTGTGTGTGTGTGTGTTTGTGTGTGTGTGTGTGTGTGTGTCTGTGTCTGTGTGTGTGTGTCTGTCTGTGTTTGAAAGTGTGTGTGTGTGCTTGCGGATGTGTGTGCACGTGCATGTGTGCGTATGGCTGAGTTATTTTCGGAGTTTCCTGCAGGGTAAACAAAGTTCTCCATCAGCAGTGGGGATGGGGGTCCCCCTAAGCAACACGCACCTGACTCCACCCACCTGCCCCGGCTCGCCATATAAAACCAGTGCTCCTCATCGAGCAACTCCATCAGTCCAGGAATACCAGATAATTCACATCTATACACATCTTCTCTTCTACTGTTGGTGAGTTACCTCCATTTGATTATACTGTACTATACTATATACTATACCTCTATTAAACATACACACATAGATTGGTGAGCTACTTGTAATATAATACATACTATTCTATGTTTTGCTATACTATATGATACTATTATACTATAATAAACGGTACTATTCTAGACTGTAATACAATATCAAATTATTAGTATTTACAACAGAATACTTGTGTATTTCAGTTTTCATTATAATGTTACAACTGTATTTTACTGTATTGTGGTATTCAGACTTGGCCTTTATCTATCCATCCTAGGTGATTGTAGCATGGAGATAGCCATACTGGTGCTAGTGACGCTAACCGTGGCTACGCTAACAGAGGCTTCGCCACTCAGACTCAGGTCAGACACACACACACACACACACACTACACACACACACAAATACACATATATACAGACACTACACACACGTATACGCGCGCACACACACACACACACACACACACACACACACACACACACACTACACACAGACACACACACAGAAATACACATATATACAGACACTATATGCACACATATACGCACACACACACACACACACACACACACACACACACACACACACACACATATATATATATATAAAGACACTACACACAAACACACGCATACACACACTATCTAACACACACTAACTATAGAAACACTCTATCCAGGCTCTTATGTTGATGTGCTTCCTGGGTCATCAGGTCAGCAGACGGAGCCCTGGTGAACTCTGAGGACCTGGAGTCAAAGCGCGACCAGGAAGTTCAGGCCCAAAAAATACACACCTTGAACGTCCTGGAAAACAGGTAATAGATTATTAATAAAAAATGAATTAAGGATGCCTATTATTCGGTTGTTATTCTTGCTATGACTGTTACCAATGATAAATTACTAATACTGTTGTTGTTGTTGTGCTCTGTAAGGCTGGCGGCAGGGTCGCGTGCGCGACGGGCACCCCAGGGGGGCTGCAACCTGGGCACGTGCCAGATGCACAACCTGGCCAACACCTTGTACCAGTTAAGCAAGAACAGCAACAGAGACAAGTCCAAGAACACCCACGACCCGCAGGGCTTCGGGAGGTAGTCCCCGCTAGACCCGGGAGGTAGCCTACTATGGACCGGGGAGTCCGCCCAGGTGCGGGGCGAGGGGGTGGCCAGGGGTGGCCCCGGCCTCCCTAGACTGAATCCCGCCACCCCATTGGTCACCCTTGTCATATTTGCATTTTTTAATATACATTTAATATATATATTATTTATATTTTTAGATTTTTTTTTTTATATATAATTTTGCATTTTTGCAGAGACTTTATATATTTATGTCTGGCTCTCATGTCCACATCTGGTAAACAGATGACCTCTAATATTGTGGAACTCACAAAGGTCATTGAACCATTCTAGGAGGTATTCAATGAGCTGTTCAGGTTACGCAAAGGCACCATTGCCATACCTGTGAGTACAGCTACCTGTGAACGAAGCATTTCCACCCTCAAAATGGTCAAGACCTACCTTAAATCTACCATGGATGATGTTCGACACAACAATCTAGGAGTTTTAAGTGTAGAGTCAAGATAGAGTCAAAGCTGTGGATTTTGTTGATTTTGTGAATTGCTTTGCTACAAACCACAATAATCGCAGAATACGGCTGTTGTAAGATGATATGACAAGTTAATGTCTCTTGTATATGTTACAGGCAGGGATTCAAAAGTTAGTCAAATTTTTGCAATTGTGTAATTTATTTTCTGATAAATGCACTGCATTTTTACTTTTTACTTTTACAGTGTTAGATCAGAAGGTCCAGTTAGTCTTTTTTTAAACAGACCTGAAAAGCTGAGACCAACCTGCACTTGTAGTCTTAGAATCTGAGTTCAATCTATACACACAAGGCCTTTAGAAATGTGACATTTAAAATGAGTCGGAAATGAAATTCTTCTGATGATGTTTTTTGATCATATAAAAAATCAAACTGATAAGTAACTGCAAGAAATTGATAAAGTAAAAGTGTATTTGACAATTACACCACTGTCTGAATTAATATTATGATGGAGGGTTACAGCGCGTACATGCCTAAAATATTCCCTACATTTTAAGATGCCTTATATCTTATTAAGATTTATGTGCCACCCCAAAATAATCTCTGGTCTCACCCTGGCCACCCTACTGAACATGTTCTTGCTCTGCCATTGAGTCCGCCTGAAGTCACAACGGTCTGGAACCGTCCCCGTATTAGACCGTCCAATATATATTTAATATATATGTTTATCTTCTGAAGATGTATTCACATAGCTATTTAAAAATATGATGTAAATTATGCATTATTTATGGATAAAATAAATATTTGATACAACCTGATGAATTTTTTGTTTATTTCGACTGTGTTGTCTTAATAATTATTATTATCAGTTTAATATTGCGCTTTTCAAAAACTCAAGGACGCCTACAATGAGGGGGGTGGTTGTAAGAAGTAAAGCGAAATCCAGACTGGAGGCGTTGAGATTTATTGTTTTATTGAGGTTATTGTTGTCCAGAATTGGAGTTGTGTGCCAACGAGGCGTTCCAGGGTTTGTGAGATGAAGGGGAGATTGGAGATTTGGTCGAAAGTGGTTCAGGCAGGAAGGACCAGAGTATTGGGCAGACAGTGGCGGTTTCGAAGGCGGAGGGAACAATTCCGTGGGAGAGTGGGGGATTGAAATTGTGAGGTAAAGGCATAGGAGGGGGGTAGTGGATTTAGATGAGCTGATGAGTTTAGAGATCCTGGAGGGGGTGTGTTTGCGTGTATCGTGGAGAAACTACACAGTTCTACTATCAATACTAGTACGAATAGGTCTACTATTACGTATTGCCGCGTTCAAACTCGTGCTCAAGTGCGGTTGAAGTTGGTTCAAGTCTGGGTAGAGTTGCTCAAGCAATGTCGCCTCTCCTGTTTGTCTTATTGTGGACCACACCCTCTTCTCTATCCCTGACCACGCCCACACCTGTTTCTCTTATCGGTGGGCCACACCCTCTTCTGTATCCCTGACCACGCCCACACCTGTTTGCCCGAACCTGCACCGCTGCTGAAGACGCACTTCAAATACCTTGAGGGAACGTCGCGATAACTTAAGGAGACAATTGACCACCTCGAAGAGACGTCGCCGGTGCAGGTGAACCGCAGCGGACAGCGGTAAAACCATGACCAACGCGGTGGGCGACGAGAGCGTCACGAAACCCTCCAAATCCGAGAAGGACCAGGTGGGTTCGGTTGAGATCTGGTTAAGGAGCGGCGAGCTCGGAGGAGCTCCGCCGACTGGGAGGTTCGATCTCCGGTTAATGTGAGGGGTTGTTCGCCGTTTGAAAGTCGACATGTCCGGGATCGTTTTCGGCTGACACTCTTCCACAGAAACACACACACACACACACACACACACGCTCTATGACTTCCTCTCTCGGCATATGAAACGAAATATTTTCATGTCAAAGCAGGAACAAGGAAAAATAAGGAATACAATGCCAATCTAAAATGTATGAACAATCAAAAAGTACAAGGTGTGGCGTGAAGGTATACTTCTGTACTGGGAAGTGTAAACTTCGTGACGAGGCTTGTCAGTGTAAAAGAGTAACGAGTAATTTACAGCGAAAAGTAATTACATTCCAAGTGGCGTTCTGTTCCTTGCGGAGGTCTAAACATGTGTCAATGTTCTGCTAGGCTTGGATTCCCAAGATCTTCAAGAAAAGAGTTTGTACCACCTTCGTAGAAGATTCCTCAAGGTAATTCTGTCCCAACACACATAAATATTAAAGTGAATTCTTAATGAGAATATAATATAATATTCAGGTACGTACAAAACCCACCAACATGTAGAGTGGTTCCTAACCACTGTGTCACCAGAGGCAAGGTTCAGAAAAAGTATCCTAAGATAATTGTTGAGAAGTTTCTTGAGAAGAAATACTACTAAGTTCCTAAGCATGTTCTTCACTGCAATTCCTCATAATTTTTGTCTCAAAAAGCATCCATCTTCTTTTTAACTAATTACTTTGATTTCTTAAGAAGTCCTTTCCATTCTTACAAACCTTTTTGTAAGAGTCAGCTGTGTGTATAAGTATAAATCACTCACTTGTTATCTCTATAGTAAATCAATCAATACTGTTATCTCAAAGTAAATAAGGAAAATCCTTACTTGGATCCTGAATCCATATTATTGCATAATTAGCATAGCGTGTAGTAGCCTAGACCTCTGTATTTATCTATATTATAATAATATCATCATGGACATCTTAGTCGCAATTCCCTCCATGGAGTGCCTTTTTTAATAAAAATAGAAGTGTTATCTGAATGTATTTAAAGAAGAGAAACTCACCAACATTGCACCTCTACTGACAGTTTCTTCGTATCGGCACGTCTTTGGTTTTATAGATATAAATGCTTTAAATAAAGTTCATAACGTTATAAATAAACTAATGGCAGGCTTACTAGTAGTATGTTAATATATATGATACATGTTTTACCAGCAATGGCAGGCTACCTAGCATTCTACAGTATGTTAATATGATACACGCTTTACCAGTAATGGCAGGCTCACTAGTAGGCTACAGTATGTTAATATGATACATGCTGTACCAGTGATGGCAGGTCAAATAGTACACTACAGTATGTTAATATGATACATGCTGTACCAGTGATGGCAGGCTGTGCCAGTGTGGGAATGCCAGAGAGAGCCATCTGCGGGTGGCTCTGGGAGACTACTTCAGCACAGCCATCGTGAACCACTGGGACAGCAGCCAGCACTCCTCAGTACACCCCACTGACGCCTTCGGAGAAATGCAGTTCACTTTGTCCGGCAAGAGACAGAGCCACGTAGGTACCTGTCTGTCTTGAGCTACCCGTCTGTCTGACTGGAGAGTTACATTTCTGTATGTCTGTCTTAAGACGTACCGGTCTGTCTGACTGGAGCTACCTGTCTGAATATCTGTCTGTCTGGAGGTCCCGTCTGTATGTCTGCATGTTTGCCTGTCTGTCTGTTGGTCAGATCATTGTAGTTGTATTTGACATCACATCACATCATACAAACACATGACATGACATCATGTGTTTGTAGTACTGTGTAGTTCTTTTGTAGATGTAGTTCTCTTTAGCTCTTTCATAGTTTTTTGTAGTTATTTGTAGTACTCTAACTTTGTTGCCCCTCCCCCCAGTTCATGCGTTTGGCAAATGACACGCCCCCCTCAATTGTCTACAACCTGTTGACCCACCACTGGGGGCTGGCCTCCCCCAACCTGGTGGTGTCCGTAGTGGGGGGGGAGGGGATGGTGAAGGTCAAGACCTGGGTACGAGAGGTTCTCAGACAGGGCCTTGTCAAGGCCTCCCAGAGCACAGGTATGTACTCACTCCTCCAATCTCCTCACATCATCCCCGGCTTTTCTCCCCCTCTCCTCTTCTCTCCTCCTCTGTTCTTGTCCTCTCTACTTAAACCTCCTCCTCTTATCGCCCTCCTCTGCTCTTCTCCCCTCCTCTTTCCTCTCTACCCCTCCACTCCTCTCCTCTCTCTCCTCCACTCTCCTCCGGTTATTTCTTTATGGACACAATAGCTACTTCCTCTCTCCGCTGGTGTGCCACGGTCAGGTGGCAGCCCTCGTGCACGGTGCCGTGCACACCCGCTGTGTGCACTCATTCCCCCAGTCCCTGGTGTGTTGATCAAGGTCAGAGATAGAGGGGCACAAACAGACCCTCTGTTCACCAGAGGAGGCCACGCCCCCGGACACACCCCTTCCTGTCTGTGTTGTTGAGGAGTAAATATAGAGAAGGACCGTTCTCACACACTGGCCTCAACCTAAAGACCACACATATGCCCAATCCCAATGTCCGGACTCACGGACTCACAGACTTTGATGCGCGTTTTCGCAAAATTATTAAGGCTTTAGGGCTGTCCCAATGTCGAATTCCAAAGGGCGTGAGGGTTTGAGTCCACACTTACCTAGCCCTTTCCGTGAGTCTGGACTACTGCAGACTTCACCTAAGGGAATTACCCACAGTTCAAAGCGTTGTGAGGTTTACCGTGGAGACCATAGGGAAACCGTTTATTAGGAAGGTAAACAACAAAACGGCGCTACTGTCAATGCGCGACCAGATGGGAATTTCTGCCTTTTTTTAGTGAGCCGGATCATTTGGATCAGCTCACCAACAAGAGCCGGCTCTTTTGGCTCCAAAACGGCTCTTCATATTACTAATTATACCTTTTATAATTCAGTCAAATGTAGCCTGTTCTGACTTATGATTAGTATGTGTAGGTCAATAATCACCTAATTCAATGCATCCTTTATATTGAAGTATTCAAATGTATAAATTATAATTTCTAATATCAATAAATTGCTGTAGCCGATTGTTTTTATTGCATTTACAAAAAAAAAGAAAAAAGAGAATTCCCAAACCGGCAAGTGTCAGCAGCATCTTTGTCATTAAACGTTGCCAAGGTAACATGTGCTCTCGTGAAGTGCTGTCCCAATCCCATATATACCTATCTGAGCCCATGTGGCCTCACGCACTCACTCACTGAGCACCTGAGATCAATTAAGTCTGTGAGTCCTTAGTCCTTAGTCCTCAGGGCTCACTTTGGGATTGGGCCATAGACTCTTGTCTAAACTGGGAGTTAAACAGCCTCACCACTAGTATATGAGATGCATAGAGCTAGCTGGATGCCCCGCGCCCCCATGCAAGCTACGGCTATAGCTTCAGAGTATTATGGTCTTTACTTTGTGAAATGTGCTGATAGGACATTGCTTCCTGTCTGAAGTGGTGTAGACTAGAGCTGGTTCTACTGTCTTCTACTGTTCTACTGAGAGGTACAAACCATTAACTTGTTACCTGCATTATTAATCACCCATAATTAACGACTGTTACCTGTACTACTATCAATCAACCAGTCAACCAATCACTAGGAACCTGTACTATCAATCAACCAATCATCTAGTTCCTGTACTACTGTCATGAATCAACCAATCACTTGGTACCTGTACTATCAATCAACCAATCACCTGTTACCTGTACTATCAATCAACCAATCATCTAGTTCCTGTACTACTGTCATGAATCAACCAATCACTTGGTACCTGTACTATCAATCAACCATTCAGCTGGTACCTGTACTATCAATCAACCAATCATCTGTTACCTGATGATTGGTTGATTGATAAAAGATAAAAGGTGTGGTTTTCAATTAACCAGAAACCACACCTTTTATCTGTAGTACTGTCATCAATCAACCAATCACTTCGTACCTGTCCTATGAATCAACCAATTACCGCAGCTATCACCTGAACTATCAGTCAACAATCAACCAATCACTTGGTACCTGTACTCTCAATCATCCAGTCACGTGCTAGCTTTACCCTCAATCAACCAATTACCTCACCTGTCACCTGACCTACTGTCCCCCTGTGCTCCAGGTGCGTGGATCCTGACCACAGGTCTCCAGGAGGGGGTGGGCCGCTGTGTGGGGGAGGCGGTCCGAGATCACGCCACCGCCTCGTCCTCCACCAATAAGGTGCTGGCGCTCGGTGTCACACCCTGGGGGGTCGTCCACGACAGCAAGCAGCTGGTCAACCCAAAGGTATACCTCACACACACACACACACACACACACACACACACACACACACACACACACACACACACACACACACACACACACACACACACACACACACTTTTTTTATTACTGGTCTCTTCTTGTCTTCACCGGTCTCTTTTGGTCTTTCCTGGTTTCTGCTATTCTTAATGGTGGTCCTCTCCTCCCTGGCCTCTAATGGTCTCTAGGGTAGTTTTCCGGCTAAGTACACGGCCCAGAGCACATCCAAGGACTCGTGTTCCCTTGACAACAACTACCAGGCCTTCCTGCTGGTGGACGATGGCAGCGTGGGCCGGCGGGGGGTCGAGACCGGCTTCAGAGCCAAGCTGGAGGAATACATCTCCCACCAACGCACCGGGATCTCTGGTCAGAGCTCTGTGTGTGTGTGTGTGTGTGTGTGTGTGTGTGTGTGTGTGTGTGTGTGTGTGTGTGCAGTCTTTAAAGGTCCCATGGCATGAAAATCTCACTTTATGAGGTGTTCTAACATTAATATGAGTTCCCCTAGCCTGCCTATGGTCCCCCAGTGGCTAAAACTTGCATTTGGTGTAAAACGAGCACTAGGTATCCTGCTCGCCTTTGAAAAAATGGAAGCTCAGGCGCGCTGATTTGGAATTTGGCCCCATATGTTGTCATAAGAGGCCAAGTTACCTCCCCTTTCTCTGCCTTGCCCGCCCAGAGAATTTGGCCCACAAATGAGACGATGACCTACGACCGTGCGAGCGCCACGTGGGTGTGTGTGTGTGTGTGTGTGTGTGTGATTACACACACTGTAACGCAAGTGTTGTACACTTCTTTGTTATTTGGATAACCGTTATGCTGTTGGTGTTATGGCGCATAACACGTCGGTTCTCAGCCGGCAGCGGGCAGCGCGCGGTTCAGTCTACTTCAGATTTATGTGGACGTGGAAGAACCAGAGATGTCGGAGAACCCAACGCAGTTGTTTTAGATTCATAATATCGTCTGGAGGCTCACACAGCTTTTGGCCATGATAATACATCTTATATAATATAGATTTCTATGTATAATATGAAATTATTGAGATAAAGTGCTCCAGGACTCCCGCCGGAGCACCCTCAAGTGTTCTAGAATATTTACAGAACATGGCCAAAGGCTGTGTGCACCTCGCCATTGTGATGCATCCACTGTAAACAGAGCGCATGGTACCGTGGCCGCAAGCTGGTCAGCTTGCGGCCACGGTACACACCCCCACCCTCCTCCTTGCCCCCCCTCTCTTCTCCTCATTTGCATTAAAGCTACAGACACCGAAACGGCGCGTTTGGGGAAAGCTCAATGTGCGACTGGCTCGTAGTGGCTGTAATTCTGCACCACGGCTGAATTTAGGGAACGTCTTCAAATACTGTGTTAGGGGCCCTCTAATATCTATATTAAAGCATCCATAAAGTAGCATGCCATGGGACATTTAAGACGTCAAATCTTTCTACTTTTCCGATATATTGTAAATAATTTACGTTAGTTGCATTACTATAATAATAGTTCAAATTATAATGTTGGTTCTTAATTTCAATGTTATAACAATGAAAGTTTGGTATTATTTATTCTAAGTGTCTCAGATCCTCTTCTTCCCCTGGTGGCGATGGTGCGAAAGTTCTGCGTGCCAGAGCCTGAACGGTGCCAGAGGAATCCAACAAGTCTAAACACTCTAAGATACACAAGCTTCCTCTCTTCTGACGTGTGTGTGTGTGTGTGTGTGTGTGTGTGTGTGTGTGTGTGTGTGTGTTTTGTCTGGAATTTACTGTGCGTGTGTGCTTTTATGTGTGTGTGTTTTTGTCTGTCTCTGTGTGGTCCAACAGGCAGTGGCAACATCGACATCCCTGTGCTCTGCATGCTGATCTCAGGAGAGAGCAACATGCTGGAGGTATGACCTTAGCCATAACTCTGAACCCCTGACTCTGACCCTAATATCTCTGATGTCTCAGATTTCTCTCTGTTATCAATTCTCTCACCTCGGGTAACTAGCCACCTAGCGTTCCCTGATATTGACCCGTGTTGCTATCCCTCTCCACTCCAGCGGGTGGAGCTGTCTCTGAAGACCTCCATGCCCTGGCTGATCCTGGCGGGCTCTGGGGGCGTGGCTGACCTGCTGAGTGACGTCCTGGAGCGGGTGTCGCCGGCCCCGCCCTCGAGCGGGCCCCCTGCGGAGGGGGAGGGGGGGGCCCCACCCAGCGTGGACATGAGGGAGCGAGTGGCGGAGATCGTCCAGAGCCATTTTCCTGAGCACGGCGATCTCGACAAACTGGTGGAGCAGGTAACCACCTCCTCAACCACCTCCTCATTCATGTATCTCCTCAATGGTCACAGGCCGACCGAAAGCCAGGTCACCCTCCCAACATTCAGCCACTCCTCTCCCTGTCTCTGGAATTCATTACCACCCCAACTCAGATGGATCGATTCATTCCCCCATTTCAAAACCCAACTCAAAACACATCGGTTCAAAACTGACTATTCCACCTGATGGCAATTACTATGTCTCCTACTATTGTTAAAAAAAAATTCTCTTATATTATTGTTGTTTTTTTTAAATGACTTTTGTGTACCTTTTGTACGGTGTCCTTGGGTGCAGAGAAAGGCGCCTTCAAATTAAATGTATTATTATTATTCAACAAAACATGACGAAGGTCTAGACATAGATAACCCCAAGATAACCCTAAATGTATCTTCTCCAGGTGCTGAGTATTTACCAAAACAGAGAGCTGATAACTGTGTTCCACGGAGAGCAGGAGGGGGCGGATGACTTTGACACAGTGCTGCTCAAAGCCCTCGTAAGAGGTACTCCATATAGAATAGAATCATAGTATACATATCGATAGAACTATATATATATATATATATATATATATATATATATATATATATATATATATATAGCCCAGAGACACAACAGCTGTACATGTGTGTATTGCAGCCAGTAAGCAGCGCATTCTGAGCGATGCTACCCCCAACATGGAGGAGCTGAAGTTAGCGGTGGCGTGGAACCGCGTGGACATTGCAAAGAGCGAGCTCTTCAACGGCAGCATCCGCTGGAAGGTGAACCACGTAGCCCCCTGTAGAGCCCATGGTGCTACACTTCATTAGCCACGCTACATTAGCAATGCTACATTGGCCATGCTACATTAGCAATGCTACATTAGCAATGCTACATTGGCCATGCTACATTAGCAATGCTACATTAGCAATGCTACATTAACCATGCTACATTAGCCACACTACATTAACCATGCTAGATTAGCTATGTTAGATTAAACATGCTACATTAGCTATGTTACCAAGGTTAGCAGGTTGAAGAAAAACAAGGTAAACAAGTCGTTAAATGTTTTTAAAAGCGTTTAGTGTGTTCTGCTGTTTGACCTCTTGGCCCTTGCAGTACTCTGACCTGGAGGACTCGATGACGGACGCCCTGGTCAACAACAAGCCCGAGTTCGTCCGTCTCTTCACGGAGAATGGCTTCGACATCCTGAAATACCTGGACTACGGGAGGCTGGAGACCCTGTACAGCTCTCTGGATGAAGGCACTCTGGCCCACCACCTGCTGCAGCGTATGCTGCAGCGCCGCCTCCAGGAACGACCGTTCACTACAAGCTCCGCCAACCTGCTGGACGACACGCCCGACTCCGCCACCAAGATGCTGGCCGGGAACGGTCCCAACAGTATCAGCCTGTTGGAGGTGATGATCAGAACATGAATGTATTAACTCTAGGATGAATGCATGATGAAGTTAAAGGTAGGGTAGGATATTTGGAGAAGCAAGCCAGCGCAAGCTTGATTTCGAAATGGTCAAAACTACTGTGTGTGTGTGTGTTGGTGAAGGTGTAATGAAAGTGTGTTTCCTGGTCAGTTTGTGAAGGTTTAATTAAAGTGTATTTCCTGGTCTGTTTTGGTGTGTGTTAGAGAAGGTGTAATAAAAGTGTGTTTCCTGGTCTGTTTGTGTGTGTGTTAGTGAAGGTGTAATCAAAGTGTGTTTCCTGGGGGGTCCAGGTATCGGAGGTCCTAGAGCTGTTGATTGGGGATGTCTGCAAGCCGTTCTATTACTCTGCTCTGGGTCTCGACCCCAACCTGTCCAAGAGGAAAGCCCTGAAGGTACCCAACCCATGAACCCCAGAACTTGTTCTTCTCATATATCATCTGGAATCATATCAACCCCTTATCTGCCCTGTCATCGTCTCCTCCCCCTTTCTCCCCCCCCCCATTTTTCTCCTTGTCCTCCAGAAAGCCAGTAAGGTGTTGCGTGGAGACCAGCTCTACCGCGAGAACCGGTGTCTGAACCCGTGGGCGTCTCTCTTCATCTGGGCTGTCC
Organism: Pollachius pollachius; assembly: GCF_949987615.1. Lineage (NCBI taxonomy): Eukaryota > Metazoa > Chordata > Actinopteri > Gadiformes > Gadidae > Pollachius > Pollachius pollachius. Next base: position 5,515,986 of record NC_136952.1, read on the forward strand.
TGCAGAACTACAGCAACATGGCGGTCTTCTTCTGGGAAATGGTAACCTAGCTACCTGTAGCTCGACCCCTAACTACCTCTCCTCATGTTCACTATGGTGACCAGTGAGCCACTCAAAAGGTAGAGTGGGTTGAATTGTAACCAAAAGGTTGCTAGTTTGATCCCCGGCTCCTCCTAGCTGAGTGTCAAGGTGTCCCTGAGCAAGACACCTAACTGCTCCCGATGAGCTGGCTGTCGCCTAATATGGTGGACACCGCAGTCGTTGTGTGAATGTGTGCATGAATGGGTGAATGTTAGGCAATGATTGTAAAGTGGTTTGAGTAGCTGCTGGTTAGAAAAGCACTGTATAAATGCAGTCCGTTTACCTTACCAGTGTCAGGTCATCTCTGATGGTGTCGCTGAATTCTAAAAAAACATCTCCTCCTCGCCTCTCTCCTTCTCCTCCTCCTTCTCCTCCTCCAGGCGGGGGAGACGGTCCTTAGTGCTCTGAGCGGCTGTAAGCTCCTCAGGGAGATGTCTAAGCTGGAGAGCGAGACTGAGACCAAGCTGTCCATGAAGGAGCTGGCTCAGCGCTTTGAGAACATGGCCCACGGTGAGACGGCATCTCCTATCCTTAATGTCTCGGCTCCCTTTAGTCCTCTTTCATCTCTCTCTGTTATAATCCCTATCCAGTTCTCTCGTCTGTCTGCGGTTAACGGCATCTACTCGTATAAAGATTGTTTGCCTTCAGCTTCTCTGTTGTTTTCCATGTCCAAAGGACCAGGTGGCTTGGTTCGGTCCTCTGTGGGTTCATGTGGGCTGCTTTGTGTACATGTGTGTTGTATTGATGCCAGAGCAGTTTTGTTTCAATGTGTTATTGTGTGTGTGTGTGTTCATGTGTGTTGTATTGATGTCAGAGCATTTTTGTTTAATGTGTGTATGTGTGTGTTGATGTCTGTTGTATTATTTTGTGTCATATGGTTGTCCCGATGTGTTTGGCTACTGCTACCAGAGCGATCGGATTACGGTATGTTTATTAACATGTTAATAAACATACCATGTAAATAAACATACCATACATTACATTGTGTATTCGAGATATCTTTCGATCCTGCTAACAGAGCGATTTGATATAGTATGAATGTGAATGTTTATTAACATGTACAATGTGTATTCCAGATGTGTTTGGCACATGCTACCAGAGCAGTGAGTCCCGCTCCTTCACGCTGCTGATCCGGAAGTCTCCAGTGTGGGGCGCCACCACCTGCCTGCAGATGGGGACTGCTGCGGACGCCCGCCTCTTCTTCAGCCAGGACGGCGTCCAGGTGAACTTCCTCTTAGAATATTACACACTTCCAGTACTTACAGAATATAACTCTTTTTTGGGGGGGAATAAAGCTCACTACCTGTCAGACTGTTTTCCCTACTGTTTTCTCACTTCCTGCTAGACTGCAACTCACTTTCTAGGATCATTTCACAAACTTCCTGTGAGTGAAATTATCATTGAAAGGAAGCAAGCAAATCACTTCCTATTGCAATAGAACTATCTCCTGTGATCATATAACTCGCTTCCTGTTTGGCCACACCGCACCAACTGTGTGTGTGTGCGTGTGTGTGTGTGTGCGTGTGTGTGTGTGTGTCCTGTAGTCTCTGCTGTCCCAGATCTGGTGGGGGGAGATGAAGAGGAGCACAGAGGTGTGGCGGCTGGTGCTCACCTTCTTCTTCCCCTTCCTGTGCTACACCTCCCTCATCTCGTACAGGTGGGCTCTGTGTGTATTGTGTTGTGATGTCTATCCTTTACATCCGCTATTTGTTTTGATATCACTGATCATCCTTTGGATTCTGATGCTGATTTGGCATGTCTTCCCCAGATGATGTATTGGGATGTTACGTAATGTTTTATTGTTGTGGCTGTTAGTGATGTGTGTGTGTGTGTGTTTTCATGTTATGTGTTGCTTTCTGCTGTGATTTGCTGTTTTGTGTGTCGATGTATGAATTTATGTTGTTCTGTGATGCTTGTTTGTTGATGTTTTGTTGTGATTTGTTCTGTATGTGTGTGTCTGATGATGTGTTATTATGGGATGCATGGTGTGGGTTATAATTGGTGGATAGCTGATGTTCTCCCGTGTGTTTCTCCTGTCAGGGAGGAGGAGGACGAGGGGCAGGAGGACGAAGGCTACGGAGAAGACATCCCAAGAGATGACTACAGAACCTACGGGGCCACAGTCTTCTCCTTCTCCGACATCAAACACCTGTAAACGCCCCCCTTTCCTCTGACATCACCCCTAAGAACCCTCCTCTCCTGTCCCATCATACCTAAAGACCACCCCCTTCTCTGACATCATCACCTAAAGACCACCCCCTTCTCTGACCTCACACACCTAAAGACCACACCCTTCTCTGACCTCACACACCTAAAGACCACCCCCTTCTCTGACCTCACACACCTAAAGACCACCCCCTTCTCTGACATCACACACCTAAAGACCACACCCTTCTCTGACATCACACACCTAAAGACCACACCCTTCTCTTAAGACCACCTTATCCTGTGACATCACAATAAAAGGAGCATCCCCTTCTCTGACATCAAACCTCAAGACTACCTTCTCCTCTGACAACAGAAGTAAAGACTGCCCTCTCCTTTGACATCACAAGTAGAGAATGACCTCTCTTCTGACATCCCAAGTAAAGATCACCCTCTCTTCTGACATCAAAAGTAAAGACCACCCCCTCCGCTTTGTTCAGAGAGCCTCAGGACTAAGTCGCTCAGAACAACGTCCTGTTTTAGATCTGTACTTCCTGTCTCACTATTTTAATTGTGCTGTCGTTCCAGAGAAGATGCTCCTGGGGACGAACTCTCAAGTCCTGTGTCTGCCACCATTAAAGGTGAGGTTAAGGAAATGTTAAAGGTTAGGGTCAGATCAAGTTAAAGGAGTTGGCCGGTTTGTTAAGACCCCAGGTTAATTGTTGACATTGTCCATGTCCAGATGAAAAACACTGAAGACGCGTTCTGAAATTGGGCATCAATATAGATCCGTTATATTCCAAATGAGTGTTTAGCAGTTCCAATAGATGTAACATTGTTTTATCCAACCCAGGTAACCACATACCAACTGCCCTGGCTAGGAAGCTTTCATTAATATTGGTCACAAACAAATATTGGCCTCAAGTTTGTGGGCACCATTTACATGTTACAATTCATTGTTTACATGCTACTGAGTATCATCATGGATTTTGAGACTGAGGCGCGCAGGTAGAACTCAGTGGAAGATAATTGATCAATTTCTAGTTCTGATCCTCAGTTCTTCTCTCCAGGCACACAGAGATATTCCATTAGGCCCAAGCGGCCCTTCATCGTGGCAAGATGGCGTCAGTTCTGGTACGCTCCAGTCACCTCCTTTATGGGCAACGTGCTCATGTACTTCCTGTTCCTGCTGCTATTCGCCTACGTGCTGCTGGTGGACTTCAAGGGCCCCCCGCCCGCTGGCCCCGCCGTGTCGGAGTACGTCCTGTACTTCTGGGTCTTCACCATCGTGTGTGAGGAGATCCGAGAGGTGAGGTCACACCGCCATCCCCGTATCAGCGCATCACGCACACACTAACTCCATCTTGTAACATCTGATAACGCAAGCAGTTTGGGGCGTTTTGTGACTATCTAGCAGACTAGAACTTTGTTGAGCTGTACCATTGTTGTGGAACGTATGGAAATGTAGAAACTGAATTTAGTTCAGAGCCTAAAGCTAAAAGAGTCTCTATTTTGACCCACTCTCTTCCTCTCTCTCTCACTCTCTCTAGACCTTCCTGATTGGTAGTCTGAGTCTCCGTCAGAGGCTGAGGTTGTACTGGCAGGACATGTGGAACAAGTGTGACCTGGCGGCTATCACCCTCTTCATAGCTGGAGTTATCTGCAGGTACACACACACTCACTGCCATATACACACACACACACAATGTAAAACACACCGATGGGTGTTGACAAAATGTGTGTGTTGAACATAATGTGTGTGCATCTCTGTGTGTGAATCTATGTGTGTGTGTGGCAGGATGTTTTCCTCGTGGTTCGATGCAGGCCGGGCCCTTCTGTGCGTGGACTACATGGTGTTCACACTCAGGCTCATCCACATCTTCGCCATCCACCGCCAGCTGGGGCCTAAGATCATCATCGTCGGCAAGATGGTTAAGCCTTCTCCTTAAATCTCTAAAGCACACAGAACCAACCTCTAACACTGCTATAGCACAAAAACCCTGCTTCTAAAACCTCTGAAAACACAGAAATCCCTCCTCGAAAACCTCTTGAACACACAAAACCAACCTGTAACACATCTATAGCACAAAAACATGCCTCTGAAAACACAGAAAACCCTACTCTAAAACCTCTTGAACACACAAATCCAACCTCTAAAAGCTCTTCAGCTCAAAAGTCTTCCTCTAAAACGGTGGCCATCTGGATGTATGTCCCTTAGCTGCCATTCTCCCCCAGTCCACCAGAGGCCCTCACTCTTCCCCTTGCTTTACAGATCCTGCCAGTCCCATCTGTATCCCATCACTTGATTTCCCTCACAGGAGTGTCCTTGTCCATCTTCACACCTGCATCACATTCCCTCACCTGTCCCCATATATATCGGTTGACTTCCTTTATTCCCTTGTCGTATTGCTGTAGTTTGTGATTCTAGTTTTCATGTTGTAATTAACTTTGCTCTGAGTTGGAGTCTGCGCTTGGCTTTCGTTCCTGCTGCCCTTCTAGCAGCAGTCCCGACCAAAACCTCTTAAATACACACAAACCTTCCTTAAAACCTCTAAAAGACTAAACCTTCCTCTCAAACACCTACACTGCATTATGCTTCCAAATAACAGAACGGGCTCAAGTAAAAGGATCTCTCTCTCCGTTTCTTTCTTTCTTTCTTTCTCTCTCCCTCCCTCTTTCTCTCTCTCTTTCTCCCTCCCTAGATAAAGGACGTCTTCTTCTTCCTCTTTTTCCTGGGGGTGTGGCTTATGGCGTACGGCGTAGCCAATCAGGCGCTGATCTACTCCTACGACCCCCGGCCGGATCGTATCTTCAGGAGGATCTTCTACCGGCCCTACCTCCACATTTACGGACAGATCCCAGTGGAGGAGATGGACGGTAGGACGCTGTCTCTATAGCAACCACAAGCCAATTTTTACTTTGACTTCTGTATATTGATTATAGTACTGTGTGTTTGTATGTGTGTGTGTATATATATGAATATATATCTATATATTTTTTTTGATAACATGAATGTGTGCACTTTTCTCGATTTGGAAAATTCCGTTTTTTGTAGTTATTGAACTCAACCTCAACTCAAACAACCTCAAAAAAATTGAGGTTTAGGTCCTCCAAAGGTTCCCAGTTCCAATTTCCTCGGGAAAAGTACTGCATTGGAAATGTGTTTTTTTTATACATTGTTTTTTTACGTGACGCGATTATGGCATCTATGTATATGTCTTTGGGAATGACCATTTAATTTAGATTTAGGCAGTGAGAGTAACAGAGGTGAATGTGTTTCCAGTGGGGAAGGAGTGGGACATGCCGTGCACCACCAACATCACACTGATAGAAGGCGGAGCTGAACCCTGCAGGAACCAGTACGGTAACTGGTTGGTCGTGATTCTCCTGGTCACCTACCTCCTGGTCACCAACATACTGCTGATCAACCTGCTCATTGCCATGTTCAGGTACACAGCTGTAAATCTGCCATTCTGTCTGTCTCTCCCTCTTGGCTTGGCTCTATGTATACTTGTCTACCTCATCTCTGCATACTGCTGCTCTGATGCAGAACAAAAATGATCTTTCCAATGAGATTTTCTGCTTTTTGAATGGGCTGTGTAATGGGAAAATTATATTTTTACATTCTGATTCTCTAAGTGCCATTTGTTTGTATGAGCCTGTTTTCCTGACCATCTTGGGAAGGTCGAGAACCCAGGGCTCTAACTGATTAGACACGGCTATGTCCCCCCCTTTATGACATCCTGAGGAGGTTCATCGATAGTTTACCATCTGGTTAATTGACGTGGTCCAAAATTCCCATCACACTGATCCTGTCTTTTCGGGAGCTATGGGAAGTCTTCCCACTGTTCCACTGATCACCTGTAACTCCTCCGCTCCCCTCCACAGCTACACCTTCAACAAGGTGCAGGAGCACAGTGATGTGTACTGGAAGTTCCAGCGCTACAAGCTGATCGTGGAGTATCACTCCAGGCCCTCCCTGGCTCCGCCCTTCATCATCCTCTCCCACCTCAACATCTTCATCAAGAGGCACATCCGCAGGGTGCCCTCGGTCAAGGTGCACGACTTCGGTCAGTCCCCCAGATACCTCATTATAACCTCAACGTTATGACCTCAACGTTACCCATTAGTTCCTCAGTATCACCAAACCTTTTGCCTTGTCATAACCTCGTTATAATCTCAATGTGACCTCAGCATTACTTCCATATTACAGTGATATTTTATCAATATTACATCATTACATATTATTACCTAATAAAATAATTATTACCTCTTTATTATGGGGTCAGAACAGTCTCATTAATAATGAAAGCACAGAGAATGATTCACAATGTATTTTATGATTTATATATAAATGACTCTCTTCTCACAAATATGTTTCAATGCACACACAAATGGATATCGGAATAAATGTAAAATAAATCCATACACGAAAATAAGTTTCACAAACAAATTTCTGATCCACACACAAATTCTTGTTTTAAATAAATGTAATATAAATCCATAAATATATGAATTTAAAAAATGTTTGCAATTTTCATCAAAAATGTATTTGGATGTTGTTACATTTATATACAAACTGTTAAACTTGAATTAACAAGACGCTCTTCATTTGTGAACTTGTTTGCATTTGTGTGTCAACTGGTCTGTATTTATATGTGGATTTTGGAGACTCTCCTGACATGACTGGATGCATTTTTTTCAACAAGGAACTCTCTGTAGCCAATCAGATGCCTTCCTCGTTTTCAGCCAATCACATGACTGCACTCCCGACCTCTGAAGAATAAGTTCAGCCTCCGGGCCTCCCGGTTCCCTCGATCAAATGTCTATGGGAAATAACATGGGGTTTTTGAATGATCGTACATATCAAACTCTCGGGGAGAACTTAAAGCTGCGTCACGTTTGGAACTGCACACTTTTCCAGTTTCGACTGGATTATGGGATTGTCGGTGCCGTTAAAGTTGTAAACGATTTTTAATGCTACTTTAAAGGCACTGACAATTCAAAAACCCAGTCACGGCAGTCATGTGATTGGCTGAAAACGAGGGAGGCATCTGATTGGCTACAGAGAGATCCTTTTTGAAAAAAATGTGTGCGTCCAGCCACGTCAGGAGAGTCTCAAAAATCCACATATAAATACAGACCAGTTCACACACAAATGACAACAAGTTCACAAATGAAAATCGTCTTGTAAATTCAAGTTTAACAGTTTGTATATAAATGTACCAACATCCAAATACAGGATATTTTGTTAATTCATATATTTATGGATTTATATAAAATTTATTTAAAACAAGACACATTTGTGTGTGGATCAGAAATGTGTTTTTTAAAAATTAATTATGTTTATGGATTTATTTTACATTTATACATACCGATATTCATTTGTGTGTGCGTTGATATATATTTGTGAGAAGAGAGTAATTTATATATAAATCACAAAATACATTTGTGAATCCTTCTCTGTGCATTCATTATCAATGAGACTGTTCTGACCCCATACTTTATGCATATCATCATTGCATCAACATTCATATCATGAATCTATAATTAGTACATCTTAATTACCTCATGAGTACATCCTTATCTGATCACCGATCATTAACTGATCATTAGATCATCATTACATCATCATTAGCTCATCGTGACCTCCTAACTACCTGAGTATTGGCTCATCATGCAGGACCTTCCGAGGTGAATGTTGACGTTGTCCCTGTTCGCCCTGCTCTGTAGTCCGTGAGCTGAAGGGGAAAGCAGCCAACCGACTGATGACCTGGGAGAGCATCCAGAAGGAGAACTTCCTGTCCGCTCAGAGTAAAGTGCAGCGAGGCAGCGACTCTGAGCGGATCAAACGCATGTCTCTCAAGTAAGATGACGCGCCCGTATGATTTGGAACACGCCCACTACATGTAGACCACGGCCAACAGTGTTAGACCGTGCCCCATGTACCTTAGACCACGCCCTCCAGGCATCCTTTTTGCTCATTGATTTTCTTGATTACAGCCTTCATATGAGCCGGAGCAGCTTTTTAATGTTTATTATCCATGTGGGCTATTGTTTATTGTACCCTGTATGTACTTCCTGTTTATGAAGAGTGGACACGGTGGTCAAACAGATGGGCACCAGCAGAGACTACGAACACAGACTACGAGCTCTGGAGAACGAGGTAGGGACCGTGCGATCACAGAGACATCTAGAGTGATGTCATTTCAAGTGATGGTGGTGATGTCATGGTGATGATGTGGCGCTGTGATGGTGGCGATGTGACGACATGTACTGCGTCACATCATGATGATGTCCTGGCTCTCCCCAGATGGATGATAGTGATGTCATAGTGATGATGGTGTCATGGCTCTCCCCTGATGGATGATAGTGATGTCATAGTGATGATGGTGTCATGGCTCTCCCCAGATGGATGATAGTGATGTCATAGTGATGATGGTGTCATGGCTCTCCCCTGATGGATGATAGTGATGTCATAGTGATGATGATGATGTCATGGCCCCCCCCAGATGGAGTACTGCTCCTCTGCTATGAGCTGGATCGTGGACACGCTGGTCCAGAGCTCATTGGTCAAGCCCCCCAGACCCCCGCCCACACACAGAGGTACTGCAAACTACACATTATACATGATATTACATAATTATTAATATTATAATATTGGGATTATTATTGATATATTACATAAAGAAGCCATACTATACATTAAATAAAGAATATGCATGCACATATATTTAAACATATATATTAGGATTAGATATGATACATTGTAGAAACAATACCTATTTATATTTAACTAGAGTTTTCGTAATTAACAGGGGTAATTGTTCAATGGAAAGTGTAGTATACTATGCATGCAAATCAATTATTAAATAGCTTTTACTGTTATTCAGGGCGTGCTTGCGGTGTACGTATGCATTCGCGCTTGGCAGATGCGCACTTGAGTAACTTGAGTAACTGGTGCGACAGGCCTGCTATTATAGTAGTAAGATATAAAGAATATGTATTGGTATGTGGAAGGATATTGTATACTTTATAAAGAATGTATACAATATATGAATGATCTACCTGCTTGGTCACACTTAGAATGTCAAAGCTAAAAACAGAACAATAGCGGTCTGTAGTAGTCTTATTCATAGTCTCTCCCCTCCCTCTCTTCAGTGCTCCATGCTTCTCCCACTTCCAACTGACGAGGCGCCGTAAGATGCACCGTCACGGACTGGCCATCTGGTGGTGCTGTCCCCTCGTACCTTACGGAGGCCTACAGTTAACCAGCGTTATACTGGAAAAAGATTAAATTGTTATCTAAATTCTATAGTTTTTTACATGAACTGTTACTTATATTGTTTTTATTTATGGTTAAATAATTGAAAGTCTGATCTAATATGTTTAATTATAATGTTTCCATAGTAACCAATGATGATGCAGTATTATACTATGTTATGATATTTTGTACAATAAACAATCAATACAACAGTATTGGAAAATACTACTTTGGGAAAAGCAAATGTTCATTAAAATAAATGAACTGATACAAAACAAATGATAAAAAAACATGATCTGAAGTTAACAAAAATGAAATATGTCTAGTCATGTTTTTAAAGATAGGCTACTGATTTATACAATAAATACTGTTATATATACTAAATATACAATTTATGCCTATAGATAAAGCCTATGATATCAATACTATGAGTATATATACTATATTAGTATATGCTACACTTGAACCTTCTAAGATAGCGCAATTTGATTGGTTCGCTATCGGGATATTGGGCAATATCCCATGATTGAGATCTCAAAATCTGGATATTGTTTTCATCCCAAAATGTCCCGCCTTGCAATAAATAAACGGCTAAAAAAAACAAATAAATCCCGGCAAAAAGTGACCTCTTGTTTATTTTTGGAGTGTTCACGTGTAGTATATACTAAAACTATTATTCACCTCAGACTCCGTGAATAGTGGGGAATAGCCCCCTCGACCTTCGGCCTCAGGGGCTTTCCCCCTCTATTTACTTCGCCGAATAATTGTTAACTATGAGTGTTTTAAATCTACAGCACTCTCACATCCTCTTCTCTCACTCACACCAGGGTTAGCTAAAGTTGCGATATTTACTAAAAATAAAAGGAATAGATCTGTGCGTTTTCTCAGTTCCCTTTAATAAGATGAATCACTTGTATATTCAGAAAAAGGATGTAAAAGTTGAAATAATAATAAAATAAGTTCGGCAAGCATTATTGATGCAAATCCAAATTGCCTTGATAGATTTTCACTAGTCCATCAATGAAGACTCTAAAAGTAGCTTGTACGACTCATTCGGTCTGTTCGGAGAGTTGGAGATGGATAATGACTTTGTAGAGATGGATGTTTCAGCTTGGCTTTGGAGAATCCTTGATCTTTCTTGGCTGTCACACATTTTACCCATATCTATACGAGCCATCTTTACCTGAAATAGCTCCACCTGAATTATATTAATGGTTGATTGTAAATCTGCAGAGGTTTACAAGACATACAGTAGGCATCAGCACAGAAATGGCCAGTGGTATTTTGAGCATGTATTCCAATATCACTGTCTATGGAGAAAGGACGGGGTCTTAGTATTGATCCCTGCGGCACGCTCTTCTGGAAAGTTAAAAAGTTAGAGGTATTTATATTTATTAGGGGTTCAAAAAACATACTGTGGGATTACCTGCACGGTAACTTACTAACTCAAACTACAGCATTCAGCCAACATCTTTTAACCAACTGTGATTTTATTTTTTATAGTAGTCATATATTTTCAATGGAAGTTGTCGTATATTGACAGCTTTAAAGTTGTCACGTGGCTCCACTTTTAATATGTCATATGACACTTGTCTTATCTTTACACTTTTAAAGTCCTTCAATTCCTCCTCTAATTTGTGATGGCCAGCCCCCTTTACCACTCCCACCAAGACCATCAGCACCACCCCTACACCATCACCCCATATAACACCACCCGCCATCTATCATCCAACCAACACCCCTCCAATAAAACCACCCAGTCAATCCCCCCATCCCTCCACCACTACCAGCATGCCGCGACCTCCCCCACCATCAACCCTCTAAAAACACCTCCCGTCAACCAAGTTTGTGATTGCCATCGTGTCTTGATGTGTGTAGTTTGTGTTTGTAAAGTTGTGTGTGTGTGTGTGTGTGTCAGGGATGCAGGAATTCATCCTGGGGGGGGGCTGTACATGTGTCTGGGGAAAAGTGGCCAGACAGCAGGCCCTGGGAGAAGAAGCTGGTGATGGTGGAGGTAAAGCTCTCCTTCTGGTTCTCTAACACACCTGGAAACACACCTGGAAACACCTTTATCCATCACTCACACATACACACCTGGAAACACCTTTATCCATCACTCACACATACACACCTGGAAACACCTTTATCCATCACACACACATTAACACCTGGAAACACCTTTATCCATCACACACACATTAACACCTGGAAACACCTGGGGGCGGGGGGGGGGGTATGGTTTTTGTTATTAGGTGAGTGCTGCATGCAGCGCTCAACTATTGTTCTTCTTAAGTTTTATTCTTTCTTTCTTTCCATCTTTCTTTCCTCTTTATTATTCTCTACAAACTTTGGGACCTATCTCCTTCCTCAAATTTTCACCAAGAGACTCCATTCCAATTTTAAAATATTCATATTAGCTTGGAATCACGCTTCTTTTCAGATTTTTAAATAATACTTTTTAAGATATTCTATTTTTAAAATACTATTTTTTTACAATGGAAGTCTGAGCCCATTCTCTGACTTCAGACTTCGTAACTTGGTGAATATTTTATCGTTAACCTTCGTTCAAAGGTTTCTTCCTTCAAAAGTCAGCTTAAGGTTAGTACATACAATTTCGGCTATTTCAGATTCTTCAGTTCGATTCCTTTTACATTTCTGCATTTTTAGCAAGGTCTTGCGCTTTTCATTCAGCTGTCAATTTATTTGTTTCCAACCATTTACATTTTTTTAAATGGTGTGCATTTTTACATTGTTTACTCCATTTAGACTTTGAACTTTGAAATCCCTTCACTTGATTTAAGCCTTTTAACGTTTCTTTATGTCTATGTGGCTTTTTTTTCTGCTCATTGCATTTCGTTGTACTTTGTATAATGACAATAAAGCTTTCTATTCTATTCTATTTATTAAAAAATATTCTCAACCTCACTTTGTACTACGGCACTCAGGAATATATGTACTACAGGAAATGCATTTTCTAGTTTTTTGTTATTATTCTCCAGACAGGAGAATAAAATGAATGCACCTTATGAAATCACATCACTGTATTGTCAGTCCTTCTACATGGATGCATTGCTTGTTCAACATATTTTCAATGGAGCAGACTTGGTCTCGCGATCCTGTGTCTGGATTTGCTCGTCGGTTCATGAACATACTATTGGTCACACACTTGAGTCCCAACGTGGATCTTCGCTAACTACACAGAACTGGCCACTCAGCTCAAATCCGCCATGCTGTGATGCGGTTCTCTCTACCTTCCTGGGTGCTAGTCCTCTCCTCTTCCCCCCAGGTGGTCTTCACGTCTCTGGAGATCCTGAAGATGTTGGCGGAGGATGGGGGCGCCTCCTCTCTGCAGTCAGTGGAACTGCAGATGGAAGTAGAATAGAACATCGAGAGGCCTCAGACCTCATTGGAAAAGTAGTCATGAAATGGAGTCCTTAGTTCTTGGAGGGGGATGTTTTAACCCCGTCATCTTTATCATGTTTACATCAATTTGTATCATGTTTACAAAAAATATTTATTTTGACGCTTGACTTGAGCGGTGTGCAAGCTACTGTTTGATAGCATGGCCTGTCAGCACGTAGCGTGTAGCTCTTCCTGCATACAGTATATCAGTCATCTGTCCTGTGTGTCACTATCCACGTGTAAGCGTGTTAGCTCACACAGTTAGCCTCGTGCTGTACATTGATATCACTGGCTATTGTGACGCACAGCCAGGTGTATGTCTGGACAATGGGATAGGAAGTGTGTGTGTGTGTGTGTGTCACAGAGACGTAATTAGAGAATACAACTGTTCTTGAAACCTAGCAAGTGTGTGTGTATGTTGTTGTATTGTGGTATTCAGACTGGGCCTTCATCTGTCCATCCTAGGTGATTGTAGCATGGAGATAGCCATACTGGTGCTGGTGACGCTAACAGTGGCTACGCTAACAGAAGCTTCACCACTCAGACTCAGGACACACACACACACACACACACACACACACACACACACACACACAAACACACACACACTCACACACACAAATACACATATACACAGGCACACACACAGACACACACAAATACACATATATACAGACACTACGCACACATACACATACACACACTACACAGACACACAAATACACATATATACAGACACTACGCACACACACACACAAATACACATATATACAGACACTATACGCACACACACACGCGCACACAAACATACATATATACACACACACACACATACACACATGCACACATACACACACACTATCTAACACACACTAACTATAGAAACACTCTATCCAGGCTCTTATGTTGATGTGCTTCCTGGGTCATCAGGTCAGCAGACGGAGCCCTGGTGAACTCTGAGGACCTGGAGTCAAAGCGCGACCAGGAAGTTCAGGCCCAAAAAATACACACCTTGAATTTCCTGTAAAACAGGTAAAAGATTATTAATAAAAAATGAATTAAGGATGCCTATTCGGTTATTATTCTTGCTATGACTGTTACCAATGATAAATTACTAATACTGTTGTTGTTGTTGTGCTCTGTAAGGCTGGCGGCAGGGTCGCGTGCGCGACGGGCACCCCAGGGGGGCTGCAACCTGGGCACGTGCCAGATGCACAACCTGGCCAACACCTTGTACCAGTTAAGCAAGAACAGCAACAGAGACAAGTCCAAGAACAAAAAAAGCAAAATCCAGACTGGAGGCGTTGAGATAGGTAATTGTTGTCCAGAATTGGAGTTGTGTGCCAACGAGGTGTTCCAGGGTTTGTGAGATGAAGGGGCGATTGGAGGGGGGGGGTCTTATTGGTGGGCCACACCCTCCTCTGTATCCCTGACCACGCCCACACCTGGTTGTCTTATTGGTGGGCCACACCCTCTTCTGTATCCCTGACCACGCCAACACATGTTTGTCTTATTGGTGGGCCACACCCTCCTCTGTATCCCTGACCACGCCCACACCTGGTTGTCTTATTGGTGGGCCACACCCTCTTCTGTATCCCTGACCACGCCAACACATGTTTGTCTTATTGGTGGGCCACACCCTCTTCTGTATCCCTGACCACGCCAACACATGTTTGTCTTATTGGTGGGCCACACCCTCTTCTGTATCCCTGACCACGCCCACACCTGGTTGTCTTATTGGTGGGCCACACCCTCTTCTGTATCCCTGACCACGCCAACACATGTTTGTCTTATTGGTTGGCCACACCCTCCTCTGTATCCCTGACCACGCCCACGGCTGGTTGTCTTATTGGTGGGCCACACCCTCTTCTGTATCCCTGGCCACGCCCACACCTGTTTGTCCGAACCTGCACCGCTGCTGAAGACGCACTTCAAACACCTTGAGGGAACGTCTCGATAACTTAAGCAGACATTTCACCACCTCGAAGAGACGTCGCCGGTAAAACGGCGGACAGCGGTAAAACCATGACCAACGCGGAGAGCGACGAGAGCGTCACGAAACCCTCCAAATCCGAGAAGGACCAGGTGGGTTCGGTTGAGTTCTGGTTAAGGAGCGGCGAGCTCGGAGGAGCTCCGCCGACTGGGATGTTCAATCTCCGTTTAATGTGAGGAGTTGTTGTTCACAGGTTGAAAGGCGCAGAAGTCAAACTCCAATATGCGATACGATGCTGGTATACATGTAGGGAGAAAGCCGACTATGAGCGAGTTATCTAGGTGTTCTTATCCGATTCGCTTGTCCGTTCATGTACCGATTTCTGTGCGAAGTAGATCGGTTAAAGGTGTTTACATGCATTTTGAAAGTCCTGTTGAGGTCTTATTCCTTTATTTATCCGATATATATATTTACTGACTCTGCATGTAAACGCACGACTGTCAGTGTGTTTATATGCAGTCATAATGGGCTGATCGTTTTCGGCTGACACTTCTTACACACACACACACCCACACACACACACACACACACACACACACACAGACACACACACACACACACACAAACACATTCTGACTGTCCCTCTCTCTGCATTTAAAAATGAATATTTCCTTGTCAAGCAGGAACAAGGAAACATGAGTAAAACAATGCCAATCTAGAATGTATAAACAATCAAAAAGTACAAGGTGTAGGTATAATACAGTACTGGGAAGTGTAAACTTAGTAATTAGGGTTTTCAGTGTAAAAGAGTAACGAGTAGTTTACAGCTAAAAGTAATTACATTCCAGGTGGCGTTCTGTTCCTTGCGGAGGTCTAAACATGTGTCAATGTTCTGCTAGGCTTGGATTCCCAAGATCTTCAAGAAAAGAGTTTGTACCACCTTCGTAGAAGATTCCTCAAGGTAATTCTGTCCCAACACACATAAATATTAAACTGAATTCTAAATGAGAATATTATATAATATACAGTCATGTACAAAACCCACCAACATGTGGAGTGGTTCCTAACCACTGTGTCTCCAGAGGCAAGGTTCAGAGAAAGTATCCTAAGATAATTGTTGAGAAGTTTCTTGAGAATAAATACTACTAAGTTTCTAAGCATGTTCTTAACTGCAAATCCTCATAATTTTTCCTCAAAAAGCATCCATCTTCTTTTGAACTAATTACTTTGAATTCTTAAGAAGTCCTTTCCATTCTTACAAACTTTTTGTAAGAGTCAGCTGTGTGTGTATAAGTATAAATCACTCACTTGTTATCTCTATAGTAAATCAATCAATACTATTATCTCAAAAGTAAATAAGTAAAATCCTAATTTGGATCCTAAATCCATATTATTGCATAATTAGCATAGCGTGTAGTAGGCTAGACCTCTATACTAGAGTTTTTGCGCGGGCGTTGCGCGCTCACCCTCTAGTTGTAATTAAACCCATAGCAATAATGTGGAAACCCCAGTCTATAATGTAACAAATTTCTGAGTGCATAGTATAATAACATTTTGCCTATAATTTTACAACGTATAACATTCGTTCACCACAAATGACTCTTGAAAGCAGTGCCAACATTTTAATATTTTTTAACCATTCAGCGAACAAAAGGCAACAGGCTGATAATCATTTAGGGGGCCACTCAATGACATAAAGAAGCATCATCAACACGCCCACTGAAGTGGTGTGAGAAATACAGATATTCTACTCCTCATTCACATATATGGTTATTTACATTTCCTACAGAGAAAATGCTACCTCAGGGGTAGTATTATTCAGGAGATTTTCAGGGTACAAATGTCAGGATATGTTGTTCACACATGCGGCCCATCAGGAGAATATCAGGACTTCCACGTGTGTCTGAAAGCAGCTAGTGTGTGAGCATTTGATTACATTATAAAATTAGTCAATTTATGGTAACAGGGGTAATTGTTCAATTGAAAGTGTATTATACTATGCATACAAATCAATTATTAAATAGCTTTTAGTGTATTTCAGGGCTGAAAAGTGCATTGACATTTTCAAATGCAAGGCAACTACTATTGGTTAGTTGAAAAATAATAATCTAATCTCTTCCAGTGTCCTGGCCAAGAGAGGCAGCAGTAGCCTACAGTCACACATAGCATACACACAAAAAAATCTGAAAAATAAAACAACTAAAACAGTCAACAGGGGGGAGGAGGTGATATCAATATCGCAAGACATTTCGGGAGGCTCAAGGAGCAGAGAAATATTACATTTGAGCAACAAAGTGTAGTCTTGTGGTGGACTCTATAGACATAATTCACCATACTGTGTTATTGACATGTTTTCGTTCTGTGTTATAGGGACACTGCCTCTTTAAGAATCATGTGACTTCTGTGTTGATATACATTTTTCAGTGTTGAATTGAACCAAGCAGGCTAAAGTATGTTACTGTTACATTCTGTACACACATAATGGCAGGCCAACTTGCATTTAACAGTATCTTCATATAATATGTGCTTTATCGGTAATGGTAGGCTAACTAGCAGGTAAACAGTATATGAAATGTGCTGTACTAGTAATGCCAGGCTAACCTGGTACATTAGTATAATATGTGCTGTACTAGTAAGGCAGGCTAGAATGCTACAGTAGGTTCATATGATACATGCTGTAGGCCTACTAGTAATGGCAGGCTACCTAGCATGCTACAGTATGTTAATATGATACATGCTGCACCAGTAATGGCAGGTCAAATAGTACACTACAGTATGTTAATATGATACATGCTGCACCAGTAATGGCAGGTCAAATAGTACACTACAGTATGTTAATATGATACATGCTGTACCAGTGATGGCAGGTCAAATAGTACACTACAGTATGTTAATATGATACATGCTGTACCAGTGATGGCAGGCTGTGCCAGTGTGGGAATGCCAGAGAGAGCCATCTGCGGGTGGCTCTGGGAGACTACTTCAGCACAGCCATCGTGAACCACTGGGACAGCAGCCAGCACTCCTCAGTACACCCCACTGACGCCTTCGGAGAAATGCAGTTCGCTGGAGCCAGCAAGAGACAGAGCTACGTAGGTACCCGTCTGTCTTGAGCTACCCGTCTGTCTGACTGGAGATCTGCATGTCTGTCTGTCTGTCTTGAGAGGTACCGGTCTGTCTGACTGGGGCTACCTGTCTGTCTGTCTGTCAGATCTTTGTAGTTGTATTTGACATCATGTATTTGCAGTTCTTGTGTAGATGTGTAGTTCTCTTTAGCTCTTTTGTACTTTTCTGTAGTTCTTTGGAGTCCTCTCACTTTCACTGTTGCCCCTCCCCCCAGTACATGCGTTTGGCAAATGACACGCCCCCCTCAATCGTCTATAACCTGTTGACCCACCACTGGGGGCTGGCCTCCCCCAACCTGGTGGTGTCCGTAGTGGGGGGGGAGGGGATGGTGAAGGTCAAGACCTGGGTACGAGAGGTTCTCAGACAGGGCCTTGTCAAGGCCTCCCAGAGCACAGGTATGTACTCACTCCTCCAATCTCCTCACATCATCCCCGGCTTTTCTCCCCCTCTCCTCTTCTCTCCTCCTCTGTTCTTGTCCTCTCTACTTAATCCTCCCCCTCTTATCGGCCTCCTCTCCTCTTCTCTCCTCCTCTCCTCCTTTCTTCTTCTCCTCTCTACTTAAACCTCCTCCTCTTATCGGCCTCCTCTCCTCTTCTCGCCTCCTCTTTCCTCTCTACCCCTCCACTCCTCTCCTCTCTCTCCTCCACTCTCCTCCGGTTATTTCTTTATGGACACAATAGCTACTTCCTCTCTCCGCTGGTGTGCCATGGTCAGGTGGCAGCCCTCGTGCACGGTGCCGTGCACACCCGCTGTGTGCACTCATTCCCCCAGTCCCTGGTGAGTTGATCAAGGTCAGAGATAGAGGGGCACAAACAGACCCTCTGTTCACCAGAGGAGGCCACGCCCCCGGACACACCCCTTCCTGTCTGTGTTGTTGAGGAGTAAATATAGGGATGGACTGTTCTCACACACTGTCTGAGACCTGAAGACCACACAAAAATTGTCTGGTCTAGACTTAAAGACCACACACAGACTGTCTGGCCTCAACCTAAAGACCTCATAGACTCTTTTCTAAACTGGGAGTTAACCACCCTAACCTAGTTTATGTGATATATAGTGCTAGCTGGATGCCCCGCGCCCCCATGCAGGCTACGGCTACAGCTTTAGAGTATTATGGTCTGTACTTTGTGAAATGTGCTAATAGGACATTGCTTCCAGAGCTGGTTTTACTGTCTGAGAGGTACAAACCATTAACCTGGTACCTGAATTATTAATCACCCATAATTAACGCCTGTTACTTTTAATACTGTCAGCAATCAACCAATCACTTGGTACCTGTACTATCAAATAACCAATCACCTGGTACCTGCACTATTAATCACCCATAATTAATGCCTGTTACCTGTGTCAACAATCAACCCACCACTTGTACTGTCAATTAACCAATTACCACACCTGTTACCTGTACTGCTGTCACCAATCAACCGATCACTTGGTACCTTTACCCTTAATCAACCAATTACCTCACCTGTCACCTGACCTACTGTCCCCCTGTGCTCCAGGTGCGTGGATCCTGACCACAGGTCTCCAGGAGGGGGTGGGCCGCTGTGTGGGGGAGGCAGTCCGTGATCACGCCACCGCCTCGTCCTCCACCAATAAGGTGCTGGCGCTCGGTGTCACACCCTGGGGGGTCGTCCACGACAGCAAGCAGCTTGTCAACCCAAAGGTATACCTCACACACACACACACACACACACCTATATATATGTTTGTGTGTACATATATATATAAGCATGTACATTAGTATATACATGACACACAAATACAATAATCATCACAAGACCCTCACCTGTCGAGGAAAAGCTGTAGCTGTTCCTCTTCTTGTCTCTTCTAGTCTCTCTTCTGGTCTCCACAATCATTTACTGGTCTCTTCTTGTCTTAACCGGTCTCTTTTGGTCTTTCCTGGTTTCTGCTATTCTTAATGGTGGTCCTCTCCTCCCTGGCCTCTAATGGTCTCTAGGGTAGTTTTCCGGCTAAGTACACGGCCCAGAGCACATCCAAGGACTCGTGTTCCCTTGACAACAACTACCAGGCCTTCCTGCTGGTGGACGATGGCAGCGTGGGCCGGCGGGGGGTCGAGACCGGCTTCAGAGCCAAGCTGGAGGAATACATCTCCCACCAACGCACCGGGATCTCTGGTCAGAGCTCTGTGTGTGTGTGTGTGTGAGTGTGTTGTCTTTAAGTAGTCTTACTTTTCCGTTATATTGTAAATAATTGAAATGTTAGTTGCATTATTATAACATTGGTTCCAATTATATTGCTGGTTCTTATTTTCAATGTTATAACAACGTTAGTTTGGTTATTAGATTTACTAATTCTAAGTGACTCAGATCCGCATTTTCCCCTGGTGGCGATGGTGCGATGGTACTGCGTGCCAGAGCCTGAACGGTGCCAGAGGAATCCAACAAGTCTAAACACTCAAGATATACAAGATATACAAGATACCTCTCTTCTGACTTGTGTGTGTGTGTGTGTGTGTGTTTGTGTGTCTGTGTTTTTTTGTGGTATTTAATGTGTGTGCGCGTTTGTGTGGAATTTACTGTGCGTGTGTGCGTTTATGTGTGTGTGTTTTTGTCTGTCTGTCTGTTGTCTAACAGGCAGTGGCAACATCGACATCCCTGTGCTCTGCATGCTGATCTCAGGAGAGAGCAACATGCTGGAGGTATGACCTTAGCCATAACTCTGAACCCCTGACTCTGACCCTAATATCTCTGATGTCTCAGATATCTCTCTGTTATCAATACTCTCACCTTGTGCTAGCTAGCCACCTAGCGTTCCCTGATATTGACCCGTGTTGCTATCCCTCTCCACTCCAGCGGGTGGAGCTGTCTCTGAAGACCTCCATGCCCTGGCTGATCCTGGCGGGCTCTGGGGGCGTGGCTGACCTGCTGAGTGACGTCCTGGAGCGGGTGTCGCCGGCCCCGCCCTCGAGCGGGCCCCCTGCGGAGGGGGAGGGGGGGGCCCCACCCAGCGTGGACATGAGGGAGCGAGTGGCGGAGATCGTCCAGAGCCATTTTCCTGGGCATGGCGATCTCGACAAACTGGTGGAGCAGGTAACCACCTCCTCAACCACCTCCTCATTCATGTATCTCCTCAATGGTCACAGGCCGACCGAAAGCCAGGTCACCCTCCCAACAAAACACAAAGAAGGTCTAGTGATTGATAACCCCAAGATACACGTTAAGGCTGCGCGATATTAGGAAAACATGCGATATGCGATAACATTATACTATATTAAGATAACGAGATGACTTGTGATATTTAAAGGACATATTATACCTTACAAGCCTTAACGGCTTGTAAGGCTAATCACGCTCACACCTGGTGGTATTATATGTCCCCTTTAATGTTTTTGTTCACTCTACTTGTTCCCAACATAGACTGATGCAGAAATTAAAAAGGAAATGCATTGTTTCCATTCCAACATTATTTTTATTGGGAAAAGTGCAGCTGCACCTGCAATGCTTGCCTTAAGTCACCTTGCCCCCTTAAACATTTTCTGATACTGTAAACAAAATGAAATTGTCATTGACATATCACTGCAACTGCAATGTTTCAACTTAAACTGGTAACCTCTTTTCAAACCTGGTAGCTTTTTTCTAAACCCCTCATTTGTTCAGCCAATAAGGTGTTACAGAATGGGGCCTGGGGGGTTAAGGTTGCTTAAATGACGACATTAAAACAACATAAAATAATCATAAAATGATAGTAATCAAAAAATGATATACCTTTATGGTGAGTTCTGGTTAATGGTTAGTGTTCTGTTACACCTTTCCTGCTGTCGGCTCCCAGACCGTATGAGAAGCAAAGGGGAGAAGTTACCTCCATGGCCACCCCCTCTCGGGGGTAACACCCTTCACTTTGACCGGCAGTGGCTACGCTTATATGTCGGAATATGGTCGGAATGAAGCGGCCACCGATTCTTGACAGGCTGGGTACTTTATTCTTACACACAACCGGACTTGTTCGTTACTTCACTAGACTGACACACGCTACCGCTCGCTCTCCTCGCTCGTCTACTCACTCGCTGACGTCACTCACACACACGCTGCCATTCTCGCGCCCACACATACGCTTCTCTCGTAACATAAGGTTCTTTAGTCTCCCCATATTTGCGATGTGGTAATGGTAATTTAGATATACAAATAGTTCACATATGTTTTAATTATGTTTTATTCATTTATTTACTCTGTAGACTACATTTTATCGAAGTTTAAGTAATCTTTGGGGTATTATCGCAAGCGCGATGACGATACATTTTCGATATATCGTGCAGCCCTAATACATGTATTTGTCTCCAGGTGCCAGAGATGTGGACTTGAGTCACGTGACTTGGACTCGAGTCAGACTCGTCATGATTTTGATGACTTGACTCGACTTGACAAAATTACGCATGACTTGCGACTTAGACTTGACTGCTATTGACTTGAGACTTGACTCGGACATTGCCTCTTTGACTTGTAATGACTCGACATGTCTTGAGTCAAAAACATTTTTTGTTTTAGATATCTAACCTATTTCCCGCCTAGAGGGCTAGACACCCAAGACGCATTCACTTCCGTGAAGATGAAAAAAAAAACAGCGAGCGAAGACAAATATAGATATCGTTTATACTTCATTCAGGATAACAGTTTTAGTTCCATATCAGCTGCGTTTTGAGTTGGCCCATTGAAGCCGTCTGGCCAGCCTCTGACACTAAAGACATCGTAACTAAATCATTGTTCAACCATTTACCTTCGTTCAAAAATATAACAAATCTACACACTCGTATCTTCAATAATATCTAAACTGAATTTCGATATCATTCATGCTTTCTTCAGAATCACAGTTTAAATTTCATATTGGCTTCATTTCAGTTGGTCTCGTTGATTTACGTTGACGCTGGAGGTGAGGACGTTCAGCAATGTTGCCAGATTGGGCGTTTTTTACCGTCCTATTGGCCTACGTTTTGAGAACATTCAGGCAGTGTTGCCAGATTGGGCGGTTTTCCCATCCTATTGGGCTACTTTTAACAACATAAGATTTTGGCGGATGCGCATATCATAACACATTTGAAGACAGAAACAATGAACATATTAACTGTATTGATAAGAAATGACTGTACATCAGAGTGATATGTTGAAATTAAGATCAATAGCCTAATAATGACATTTTTAAGAAAAAATATATGGTGACTTGTTCAAGACTTGAAAAAGTTTGGGACTTGGACTTGCACTCGACTTGGCTTTGGTGTGACTTTGACTTGGACTCGACTTCGCTTTCCCTGTCTTGACTTGGGACTCGACTCGGACTTGACTGCTAAGACTTGGGACTTGCCAAACAGTGACTTTGTCCCATCTCTGCAGGTGCTGAGCATTTATCAAAACAGAGAGCTGATCACTGTGTTCCACGGAGAGCAGGAGGGGGCGGATGACTTTGACACAGTGCTGCTCAAAGCCCTCGTAAGAGGTACTCTATATAAAACACAGTTTACATATAGATGGAACTATATATATACACACACATAGACCAGAGGTACAACGGCTGTACATGTGTGTATTCCAGCCAGTAAGCAACGCACTCTGAGCGATGCTACCCCCAACATGGAGGAGCTGAAGTTAGCGGTGGCGTGGAACCGCGTGGACATTGCAAAGAGCGAGCTTTTCAACGGCAGCATCCGCTGGAAGGTGAACCACGTAGCCCCCTGTAGAGCCCATGGTGCTACACTTCATTAGCCACGCTACATTAGCAATGCTACATTAACCACGCTACATTAGTCATGTTAGTTTAAACGCTAAATGCTACATTAGCTATTTTACCAAGGTCAACAGGTGGAAGAAAAACAAGTCATTACCTTTTTTTAATAGAGTTTAGTTTGTCCTGGAATTTGACCTCTTGACCCTTGCAGTACTCTGACCTGGAGGACTCGATGACGGACGCCCTGATCAACAATAAGCCCGAGTTCGTCCGTCTCTTCACGGAGAACGGCTTCAACATCCTTAAATACCTGGACTACGGGAGGCTGGAGACCCTGTACAGCTCTCTGGCTGAGGGCACGCTGGCCTACCACCTGCTGCAGTGTATGCTGCAGCGCCGCCTCCAGGAACGACCGTTCACTACAAGCTCTGCCAACCTGCTGGACGACACGCCCGACTCCGCCACCAAGATGCTGGCCGGAAACGGTCCCAACAGTATCAGCCTGTTGGAGGTGATGATCAGAACATGAATGTATTAACTCTAGGATGAATGCATGATGAAGTTAAAGGTAGGGTAGGATATTCGGAGAAGCAAGCCAGCGCAAGCTTGATTTCGAAATGGTCAAAACTACTGTGTGTTTGTGTGTTGGTGAAGGTGTAATGAAAGTGTGTTTCCTGGTCAGTTTGTGAAGGTGTAATTAAAGTGTATTTCCTGGTCTGTTTTGGTGTGTGTTAGAGAAGGTGTAATAAAAGTGTGTTTCCTGGTCTGTCTGTGTGTGTGTTAGTGAAGGTGTAATCAAAGTGTGTTTCTTGGGGGTGTCCAGGTATCGGAGGTCCTAGAGCTGTTGATTGGGGATGTCTGCAAGCCGTTCTATTACTCTGCTCTGGGTCTCGACCCCAACCTGTCCAAGAGGAAAGCCCTGAAGGTACCCAACCCATGAACCCCAGAACTTGTTCTTCTCATATATCATCTGGAATCATATCAACCCCTTATCTGCCCTGTCATCGTCTCCTCCCCCTTTCTCCCCCCCCCCATTTTTCTCCTTGTCCTCCAGAAAGCCAGTAAGGTGTTGCGTGGAGACCAGCTCTACCGCGCGAACCGGTGTCTGTACCCGTGGGCGTCTCTCTTCATCTGGGCTGTCCTGCAGAACTACAGCGACATGGCGGTCTTCTTCTGGGAAATGGTAACCTAGCTACCTGTAGCTCGACCCCTAACTACCTCTCCTCATGTTCACTATGGTGACCAGTGAGCCACTCAAAAGGTAGAGTGGGTTGAATTGTAACCAAAAGGTTGCTAGTTTCATCCCCGGCTCCTCCTAGCTGAGTGTCGAGGTGTCCCTGAGCAAGACACCTAACTGCTCCCGATGAGCTGGCTGTCGCCTAATATGGTGGACACCGCAGTCGGTGTGTGAATGTGTGCATGAATGGGTGAATGTTAGGCAATGATTGTAAAGCGGTTTGTATAAATGCAGTCCGTTTACCTTACCAGTGTCATGTCATCTCTGATGGTGTCGCTAAATTCTAATAACCCATCTTCTCCTGCACTTCTCTCCTCCTCGCCTCTCTCCTTCTCCTCCTCCTCCAGGCGGGGGAGACGGTCCTTAGTGCTCTGAGCGGCTGTAAGCTCCTCAGGGAGATGTCTAAGCTGGAGAGCGAGACTGAGACCAAGCTGTCCATGAAGGAGCTGGCTCAGCGCTTTGAGAACATGGGCCACGGTGAGACGTCCGGCATCTCCTCTCCTTAATGTCTCTTCTCACTCTAGTCCACGCTAATCTCTCTCTGTTATAATCTCTCGTCTGTGGTAAGAGGCATCTACTCGTAAAAGGATTGTTTGCCTTTAGCTTTTCTGTTGTTTTTCAAGTTCAAAGGACCAAGACTTGCTTAGCTCCTTTCTGTGTTCATGTTGTGTGTTTTGTGTTGATGCCAGAGCAGTTTTGTTTTAATGTGTTGGCGTGTGTGTGTTCATGTGTGTTGTATTGATGCCAAAGCAGTTTTGTTTCAATGTGTTAATGTGTGTTTGGATGTGTGGTGAATTAATTTGTGTGTCCAGATTTATTTGGCTAATGCTACCAGAGCGATTTGATATGGTATGTTTATTAACATGTGAATGTTTAATCACATGTACATTGGGTATTCCAGGTGTGTTTGCCACATGCTACCAGAGCAGTGAGTCCCGCTCCTTCACGCTGCTGATCCGGAAGTCTCCAGTGTGGGGCGCCACCACCTGCCTGCAGATGGGGACTGCTGCGGACGCCCGCCTCTTCTTCAGCCAGGACGGCGTCCAGGTGAACTTCCTCTTAGAATATTACACACTTCCAGTACCTGTCGGACTGTTTTCTCTACGGTATTTCACGTCCTGTTAGACTGCAACTCACTTTCTATGATCATTTCACAAACTTCCTGTTAGTGAAATTATCAAGAAATGTAAATTGTACGCAAATCACTTCCTATTGCAATATAACTATCTCCTGTGATCATATAACTCGCTTCCTGTTTGGCCACACCGCACCAACTGTGTGTGTGTGTGTGTGTGTGCGTGTGTGTGTGTGTGTGTGTGTGTGTGTGTGTGTGTGTGTGTGTGTGTGTGTGTGTGTGTGTGTGTGTGTGTATGTGTGTGTGTGTGTGTGTCCTGTAGTCTCTGCTGTCCCAGATCTGGTGGGGGGAGATGAAGAGGAGCACAGAGGTGTGGCGGCTGGTGCTCACCTTCTTCTTCCCCTTCCTGTGCTACACCTCCCTCATCTCGTACAGGTGGGCTCTGTGTGTATTGTGTTGTGATGTCTATCCTTTACATCCGCTATTTGTTTTGATATCACTGATCATCCTTTGGATTCTGATGATGATTTGGCATGTCTTCCCCAGATGATGTATTGGGATGTTACGTAATGTTTTATTGTTGTGGCTCTTAGTGATGTGTGTGTGTTGTCATTTTATGTGTTGCTGTGTGTTATGTGTTGGGATTTGCTGTTGTCTGTGCGGTGATGTATTGTTATGAAATGATGTGTTGTTCTGTGATGCTTGTTTGTTGTTCTTTTTTTGTGATTTGTTCTGTATGTGTGTGTGTGATGATGTGTTATTATAGGATGCAAGGTGTGTGTGTTATAATTGGTGGCTAGCTGATGTTCTCCTGTGTGTTCCCCCTGTCAGGGAGGACGAGGACGAGGAGCAGGAGGAGGAAGACATCCCAAGAGATGACTACAGAACCTACGGGGCCACAGTCTTCTCCTTCTCCGACATCAAACACCTGTAAACACCCCTGATGTCCCCTGACATTGGCCCTAAGTGCCCCCCTCTCCTGTCCCATTACACTTAAAGACCACCCCCTTCTATGTAATCATCGCCTAAAGACCACCCCCTTCTCTGACGTCATCGCCTAAAGACCACCCCCTTCTCTGACGTCATCGCCTAAAGACCACCCCCTTCTCTGACATCATCGCCTACAGACAACACTCTTCTCTGACCTCACCCACCTAAAGACCAGCCCCTTCTCTTAAGACAACCTTATCGACATCACAGCAAAAGGAGCATCCCCTCCTATGACATCATATCTTAAACCCACACATTCTTTTGACATCACAAGTAAAGACTGAACTCTCCTCTGACATTTCAAGTAAAGACCAACCTCCCCTCCGATGACATCACACCTTAAACCCACACATTCCTTTGACATCACAAGTAAAGATCACCCTCTCCTATGAAATCACAAGTAAAGAATGATCTCTCCTCTGACATCTATGTTCTGAAAGCCTCAGAATGAAGTCGCTCAGAACAACGTCCTGTTTTAGATCTGTACTTCCTGTCTCACCGTTTTATCTGCGCTGTCGTTCCAGAGAAGATGCTCCTTGGGATGGACGCTCAAGTCCTGTGTCTGCCACCATTAAAGGTGAGGTTAAGGACATGTTAAAGGTTTGGGTCAGGACATGATAAAGGATTTGCCCGGTTTGTTAAGACCCCAGGTTAATGGTTGACATTGTCTATGTCCAGATGTAAAACACTGTGTCGACGCGTTCTGAAATTTGGCATCAATTAACATAAATTATATTTCAAATGAGTGTTAAGCAGTTCCGATAGCTGTAACATAGTTTTATCAAGCACATACCAACTGCCCTGACTAGGACGCTTTCATTAATATTGGCCACAAACAAACAGTTTGTAGTGTTAACATGCCACTGTGCATCATCACGATATCTAGTTCTGACCCTCAGTTCATCTCACCAGGCATACAGAGCTATTCCATTCCGCCCAAGCGCCCCTTCATCGTGAAAAGATGGCGTCAATTCTGGTGCGCTCCAGTCACCTCCTTCGTGGGCAACGTGCTCATGTACTTCCTTTTCCTGCTGCTGTTCGCCTACGTGTTGCTGGTGGACTTCAAGGGCCCCCCGCCCGCTGGCTTTGCCGTGTCGGAGTACGTCCTGTACTTTTGGGTCTTCACCATCGTGTGTGAGGAGATCCGAGAGGTGAGGTCACAACGTCATCAACGCATCACGCACACACCTACTCCATCTTGTAACATTTGATAACGCAAGCCGTTTGGGGCGTTTTGTGAATACGCTGAAACTGAATTTAGTTTAGAGTCTCAAACTAAGAGTCTCTATTTTGACTCTCTCTCTTTCTCTCTCTCTTGCTCTCTCTAGAGCTTCCTGATTGGTAGTCTGAGTCTCCGTCAGAGGCTGAGGTTGTACTGGCAGGACATGTGGAACAAGTGTAACCTGGCAGCTATCACCCTCTTCATAGCTGGAGTTATCTGCAGGTACACACACACTCACTGCCACAAACACACAAGTAAAACACGACGAAGGGTGTCCGTGTTTTTGACAAAAAGTGTGTTAAACATAATGTTTGTGCATCTCTGTGTGTGAATCCATGTGTGTGTGTGGCAGGATGTTTTCCTCGTGGTTCGATGCAGGCCGGGCCCTTCTGTGCGTGGACTACATGGTGTTCACACTCAGGCTCATCCACATCTTCGCCATCCACCGCCAGCTGGGGCCTAAGATCATCATCGTCGGCAGTGTGGTGAAGCCTTCTCTTAAATCTCTAAAGCACACAGAACCAACCTCTAACACTGCTATAGCACAAAAACTTTGCCTCCAAAACCTCTGAAAAGACAGAAATCCCTCCTCGAAAACCTCTTAAACACACAAAACCAACCTGTAACACATCTATCGCACAAAAACATGCCTCTGAAAACACAGAAAACCCTCCTCTAAAACCTCTTAAACACACAAATCCAACCTCTAAAAGCTCTTCAGCTCAAAAGTCTTCCTCTAAAACAGTGGCCATCTGGATGTTTGTCCCTTAGCTGCCATTCTCCCCCAGTCCACCAGAGGCCCTCACTCTTCCCCTTGCTTTACAGATCCTGCCAGTCCCATCTGTATCCCATCACTTGAATTCCCTCACCAGAGTCCTTGTCCATCTTCACACCTGCAGCAAATGCCCTTACCTGTCCCCATATATATCGGTTAACTTCCTTTATTCCCTTGTCATATTGCTGTAGTTGTCATGTGATTTTCAAGTTTTCATGTTATTAACTTTGTTCTGAGTCCGCAGTCGGCTTTCATTCCTGCTGCCCTTCTAGCAGTAGTCCCGACAAAAACCTCTTAAACACACACCTTCCTCTGAAACCTCTTAAATACACTCAAACCTACTTTTAAAGCACAACACCATCCTCTTCAACACTAAACCTTCTCTCAAACCTCTTTAACACACACAAACCTGCCTTAAAACCTTTAAAACACTAAACCTTCCTCTCAAACCCACACACTGCATTATGCTCCACAATAACAGAACGGGCTCAAGTAAAACGATCTCTCTCTTCATTTATTTATTAATTTGTTGTTCTTTGTTATTTCTTTCTCTCTCCCTCCCTCTTTCTCTCTCTCTTTCTCCCTCCCCAGATAAAGGATGTCTTCTTCTTCCTCTTTTTCCTGGGGGTGTGGCTTATGGCGTACGGCGTAGCCAGTCAGGCGCTGATCTACTCCTACGACCCCCGGCCGGATCGTATCTTCAGGAGGGTCTTCTACGGGCCCTACCTCCACATCTACGGACTGAGCCCAGTGGAGGAGATGGACGGTAGGACGCTGTCTCTATAGCAACCAGCACAGCTGGCTACAGCATGCCCCTTTTAAGTGTTAAACAGCAAAAGTAACGGAGGGGCATGACCATGGACTTAAGCCGCGTTTCAAAGTCAGCAAAGTCAGTTTTCACACTGCATTGTGAACTACATTCATAGACTTAGGATTATCTCTGTCAGTTATGCATTGATCTTCATTTCGATAGCGCTCACAAGCCAATTTTCACTTCGACAGCTGTATAGTGAATATAGTACTGTGTGTGAGTGCGTGTGTATATATATATATATATTTATATAAACTGTACTTTTGATAACGTGACTGTGTGCAGTTGTTTAGATTCGGAAAATTCCCTTTTTTGTTTGTTATTGAACATGGTGAAAAATGTAGGTTTAGTTCCTCCAAAGGTTCCCAGTTCCCTGTTCCTGGGGAAAGATACTGCGGTGGAAATGTGGCTCTTGATACATTGGGCAGCATTGACCTGACCCGTTGCTGCGATACCGTCACCACCATATGTGAGGGGCCTAGACTGGCCTGTGATTAAATACCAGTAAACAGGGGAGCTAGGGTTACATTTACCTTTCTAACAGATCGATTTTATATTCATGTTAACTTATATTGTATACATTTCATGTTGAACATTTTCTTTGAGTGTTTTCTACTTCACCTAGATCATTAACCGTTATACCAACCCAAATCAATGAAATCTGTAGAGATATCTCAACGTTGTATTGCTTTCGTCCAGAAAAAAACGCCTCTCGCCCTCTTCAATATCTCGGCGACACTGACGCAATGTGGCACCTATATATTTCTTTGGGAATTAATTAATTTAGATTTAGACAGTTAGAGTAATGGAGGTGAATGACTGTTTAGTTATAAACAGTGAGATATACAAAGGGGTATGACCCTAGTTCTTAACAGTGAGAGTGACAGAGGTGAATGTGTTTTCAGTGGGGAAGGAGTGGGACATGCCGTGCACCACCAACATCACACTGATAGAAGGTGGAGCTGAGCCCTGCAGGAACCAGTATGGTAACTGGTTGGTCGTGATTCTCCTGGTCATCTACCTCCTGGTCACCAACATACTGCTGATCAACCTGCTCATCGCCATATTCAGGTACACAGTTCGATTCAATTCAATTTTATTTGTATAGCCCTTAATCACCATTACAGTCTCAAAGGGCTTAACAGGCCAAATATTTATGACACCCCCCTTTACCCAAGGCCCCACAGGGGCAAGAAAAAACTCCCTTGAATTAACAAGGAAGACATCTTGAGAAGAAACGCATAGTAGGGGATCCCTTCTTTCAGGGATGGTCAGGGGTGCAATGGGTGCCATAATTGAAATACAGGTAAATACATGCACATCATATAAAATTGGTGATGTGGTGCTGGCCGGTTAACCATGAGGAGAGTCCAGGCATCCAGTCCAGTCATCGCGACACGCTAGAACAGACAGAATAGCGAATTAGAATGGAAAAGTACATAGTGAAAATGTATACTGCTATTAATTTAGTAACTGTATTAACTGCGGCCATCGCCTGCGGGTTTTAAAACTCGAGACAGCGTGAGGCCGCACCACCGTAAAAATAGTTACAGCGTTATTTTCAGAGGGAGTCTGGTTAATACTCGGTTCGCAAAGGGTGGTTGACATGCGGTTTAACATGCGGTTTAACATGCGGTTTAACATGCCATTTGACATGCGGTTTAACATGCCATTTGACATGCGGTTTAACATGCAATTTTGCAGTTTAGTAAGTGTATTAACAAAAGCACAAACAAACACGGAGTGGTCTTCACATCGCATCTGTATTGTTTTCACACTCCTATGTTCCAAACGCAAGATTGTAGAGGTGTGTTTTAAGCTTTCCTTTGAATAGCTCCACAGAGTCAACTTCCCTGATCATTGGTGGCAGCCTATTCCATAGGAAGGGGGCTCGATAGGCAAACGCTCTCTGTCCAGCCGATTTCTTTTAACCTTCGGTAGGGAAAGAAGGCCAGCTCCCGAAGACCGGAGGGACCGAGAAGGACTATAAGGAATGATCAGATCCTTTAGGTAGGATGAAGATAGTCCATGCAAGGCTTTATAGCTTAGCAGTAGTACCTTAAAATCCGATCCGGAAGTTATTGGTAGCCAGTGCAAAGAGGCGAGAATAGAGTGATGTGGTCAAACTTTCTCGTTCTGGTCAGCAGTCCAGCTGCAGCATTCTGTGCAAGCTGTCTGGTGGTAGAGTTTGGTAGTCCCGAGAACAATGAATTACAATAATCCAGTCTTGA
This sequence comes from Pollachius pollachius, assembly GCF_949987615.1. Lineage (NCBI taxonomy): Eukaryota > Metazoa > Chordata > Actinopteri > Gadiformes > Gadidae > Pollachius > Pollachius pollachius. The sequence continues at coordinate 5,547,954 of NC_136952.1, forward strand.
TGATATAAATGCATGAATCAGTGTCTCTGCATCTGCAGCAGATAACATTGGTCTGATTTTTGCAATGTTTCTCAGATGGAAAAATGCAATTCTAGTTATACTTCTAACATGTTGGTCAAAGCACAGTTGAGGGTCGAACAGGACACCAAGATTTCTGACAGATCTGTGGGATGGCAAAGCCATCCAACCACAGTGAGACATTCTCAAATTCTCTCTGGTCCCGCTTTGAGCCGATAATTATCAGCTCTGTCTTCCCAGTGTTAAGCTGCAGGAAGTTCTGTGACATCCAACTCTTCACCGCAGTCAGACCGGACTCAACCTTCTGGATTTGGGCCGAGTCCCTTGGTTCTACAGGAATAAAGAGTTGTGTGTCATCCACGTAGCAGTGGAGACTAATTCCGAAGCTGCGTATAACTTCGCCCAAGGGAAGCATGTAGATTGCAAAAAGTAATGGACCAAGGACCGACCCTTGTGGTACACCAAAGCGTAGTTTGCAGTGCATCGATGCTGAACCCTCATGGAGCACAAATTGTGTTCTATCTGTGAGGTACGATTCAAGACAGCTGTCTATCTGCCATTCTGTCTGTCGGTTTGTCTCTCTCTTGGCTTGGCTCTATGTATACCTGTCTAACTCATCTCTGCATATTGCTGCTCTGATGCAGAACAAAAACGATCTTTCCAATGAGATTTTCTGCTTTATGAATGGACTGTGTAATGGGAAAATTATATTTTTACATTCTGTTTTTCTAAGTGCCATTTGTTTGTATGTGCCTGTTTTCCTGACCATCTTCGGAAGGTCAAGAACCCAGGGCTCTAACTGATTAGGCACTGCTATGTCCCCCCCCCCTTTATTACGTCCTGAGGAAGTTCAATTATAGTTTATCATCTGGTTAATTGACGTGGTCCAAAATTCCCACCACACTGATCCTGTCGTTTCGGGAGCTATGGGAAGTATTCCCACTGTTCCAATGGCCGCCTGTAACTCCTCCGCTCCCCTCCACAGCTACACCTTCAACAAGGTGCAGGAGCACAGTGATGTGTACTGGAAGTTCCAGCGCTACAAGCTGATCGTGGAGTATCACTCCAGGCCCTCCCTGGCTCCGCCCTTCATCATCCTCTCCCACCTCAACATCTTCATCAAGAGGCACATCCGCAGGGTGCCCTCGGTCAAGGTGCAAGACTTCGGTCAGTCCCCCAGATACTCATTATAACCTCAACGTTATGTACCTCAACGTTACCTAATAGTCCTCTAGTACTAGCAAACCGTTTACCTCATCATGACATTGTTATAATCTCAATGTGTCGTAAGTATTACTTCCATAATACCTCATTATGGCATTATTATTCATCATCATGATTATTACACCTCATCATGATTACAATTACAATTAGGGCATTTGGCAGACGCTTTTATCCAAAGCGACTTACATCGGTTAACACACACATTGACACACCGACAGCAGAGTCAACCATGCAAGGCGACAGCCAGCTCATCAGGAGCAGTTAGGGTTAAGTGTCTTGCTCAGGGACACATCAACACTCAGCTAGGAGGAGCTGGGGATCGAACTAGCAACCTTTCGGTTACAAGACAACTGCTCTACCTCCTGAGCTAAGCCGACCCCCGATGATATCAATATTACATAGATATTACATCATTCTATCATCATTACATAAATGTTCTTTTCATGAATACATAATTATTACATCTTAATTTCCTAATTACTACCTCATTAGCTTATTGCCTGTACATTACATCAATAGCTCATCTTGACCCCACAATGATGAGCATTAGCTGATCATGCAGGTCAGATCTACCGAGGTAAACGTTAAAGGATGACATTGTGCTTGTTCGCCCTGCTGTGTAGCCCGGGAGCTGAAGGGGAAAGAGGCCAACAGAATGATGACCTGGGAGAGCATCCAGAAGGAGAACTTCCTGTCCGCTCAAAGTAAAGTGCAGCGAGGCAGCGACTCTGAGCGGATCAAACGCATGTCTGTCAAGTAAGATGACACGCCCGTATGATTTGGAACATGCCCACTACATGTAGACCGCGGCCAACTATGTTAGACCGTGAGCCGGAGCAGCTTTTTAATGTTTATTATCCATGTGGTCTATTGTTTATTTTACCCTGTATGTACTTCCGGTTTATGTAGAGTGGACACGGTGGTCAAACAGATGGGCACCAGCAGAGACTATGAACACAGATTACGAGCTCTGGAGAACGAGGTAGGGACCGTGCGATCACAGAGACATCTAGAGTGATGTCATTTCATGTGATGGTGGTGATGTCATGGTGATGATGTGGCGCTGTGATGGTGGCAATGTGACGACATGTACTGCCGTCACATCATGATGATGTCCTGGTTCTCCCCAGATGGATGATAGTGATGTCATAGTGATGATGATGTCATGGCTCTCCCCTGATGGATGATAGTGATGTCATAGTGATGATGATGTCATGGCTCCCCCCAGATGGATGATAGTGATGTCATAGTGATGATGATGTCATGGCTCCCCCCAGATGGATGATAGTGATGTCATAGTGATGATGGTGTCATGGCTCTCCCCTGATGGATGATAGTGATGTCATAGTGATGATGATGTCATGGCTCTCCCCTGATGGATGATAGTGATGTCATAGTGATGATGATGTCATGGCTCTCCCCTGATGGATGATAGTGATGTCATAGTGATGATGATGTCATGGCTCTCCCCAGATGGATGATAGTGATGTCATAGTGATGATGGTGTCATGGCTCTCCCCTGATGGATGATAGTGATGTCATAGTGATGATGATGATGTCATGCCCCCCTCCAGATGGAGTACTGCTCCTCTGCTATGAGCTGGATCGTGGACACGCTGGTCCAGAGCTCATTGGTCAAGCCCCCCAGACCCCCGCCCACACACAGCGGTACTGCAAACTACACATTATACATGATATTACATAATTATTAATATTATAGTATTGGGATTATTATTGATATATTACATAAAGAACCAATACTATACATTATATAAAGAATATACATGCACATATATTTAAACATATATATTAGGATTAGATATGATACATTGTAGAAACAATACCTATTTATATTTAACTAGAGTTTTCGTAATTAACAGGGGTAATTGTTCAATGGAAAGTGTAGTATACTATGCATGCAAATCAATTATTAAATAGCTTTTACTGTTATTCAGGGCGTGCTTGCGGTGTACGTATGCATTCGCGCTTGGCAGATGCGCACTTGAGTAACTTGAGTAACTGGTGCGACAGGCCTGCTATTATAGTAGTAAGATATAAAGAATATGTATTGGTATGTGGAAGGATATTGTATACTTTATAAAGAATGTATACTATATATGAATGATCTACCTGCTTGGTCACACTTAGAATGTCAAAGCTAAAAACAGAACAGTAGCGGTCTGTAGTAGTCTTATTCATAGTCTCTCCCCTCCCTCTCTTCAGTGCTCCATGCTTCTCCCACTTCGAACTGACGAGGCGCCGTAAGATGCACCGTCAATACACTATGTTATGATAGTTTGTACAATAAACAATCAATACAACGGTATTGGAAAATACTACTTTGGGTAAAGTAAATGTTCATTAAAGTAAATCATCTGATATAAAACAAATGATAAAAAAACATGATCTGAAGTTAACAAAATTGAAATATGTCTAGTCATCATGACTAAATGTTTTTGAAGATAGGGTACTGATTTATACAATAAATACTGTTATACAGGGGCGTAGGAATGAGTTTAACGTTGGGGGGGACACATATCGGAAACCTGACAGATCCGTTAATGGTTTGAACAGAAATATGTCATAAATTGACTACACTGAAAAAATTCACAAATATATTTTATTCTACTAAAAAGCTACATTTGTAAATGTAAAGGAAAACACATTTTGAATGGCAGTAATGAACTGATAAATATCAAATTAATTCTTTAATTGCACGCTCAATCATCCAGTTTTTTAGAATAAGAAGCGGTGACAAGACGCTGTGTTGCGCTTTCAAAATAAAATAAAATATTTTTCTCCCTCAGAATAATTTTTAGGTGGGACAAATGCGCCTGTCACCAATATTGGAGGGGACACGTCCCCTCCGTCTCCCCCGGTTCCTACGCCCTTGCTGTTATACACACGTGGACAAAATTGTTGGTACCCCTCTATTAATGACAGGAAAACTCACAATGGTCACTGAAATAACTTGAAACTGACAAAAGTAATAATAAATAAAAATGTACTGAAAATTAACCAATGAAAATCAGACATTGCTTTTGAATTGTGGTTCAACAGAATCATTTTAAAAAACAAACTAATTAAACAGGCCTGGACAAAAATGATGGTACCCTTAACTTAATATTTTGTTGCACAACCTTTTGAGGCAATCACTGCAATCAAACGATTTTTGTAACTGTCAATGAGACTTTAGCACCTGTCAACAGGTATTTTGGCCCACCCTTCATTAGCAAACTGCTCCAGTTGTCTCAGGTTTGAAGGGTGCCTTCTCCAGATGGCATGTTTCAGCTCCTTCCACAGATGTTTAATAGGATTTAGATCAGGGCTCATAGAAGGCCATTTCAGAATAGTCCAATGTCTTGCCCTTAGCCATTTTTGGGTGTTTTTAGCTGTGTGTTTTGGGTCATTATCTTGTTGGAGGACCCATGACCTGCGACTGAGACCAAGCTTTCTGCCACTAGGCAGCACATTTCTCTCCAGAATGCCTTGATAGTCTTGAGATTTCATTGTACCCTGCACAGATTCAAGACACCCTGTGCCAGATGCAGCAAAGCAGCCCCAGAACATAACTGAGCCTCCTCCATGTTTCACAGTAGGGACAGTGTTATTTTCTTGGTATGTTTAATTTTTGCGTCTGTGAACATAGAGCTGATGTGCCTTGCCAAAAAGCTCCAGTTTTGTCTCATCTGTCCATAGGACATTCTCCCAGAAGCTTTGTGGCTTGTCAATATGCATTTTGGCAAATTCCAGTCTCGCTTTTTTATGATTTGCTTTCAACAGTGGTGTCCTCCTTGGTTGTCTCCCATGAAGTCCACTTTGGCTCAAACAACGACGGATGGTGCGATCTGACACTGATGCACCTTGACCTTGGAGTTCACCTTTAATTTCTTTGGAGGTTGTTCTGGGCTCTTTGGTTACCATTCTTATTATCCGTCTCTTCATTTTGTCATCAATTTTCCTCCTGCGGCCACGTCCAGGGAGGTTGGCTACAGTCCCATGGACCTTAAACTTTTGAGTAATATGTGCAACTGTAGTCACAGGAACATCAAGCTGTTTGGAGATGGTCTTATAGCCTTTACCTTTTACATGCTTGTCTATAATTTTCTTTTTAATCTCCTGAGACAACTCTCTCCTTCGCTTCCTGTGGTCCATGTTCAGTGTGGTACACACCATGTCACCAAACAGCACAGTGACTACTTTTCACCCTTTAAATAGACGGACTGACTGATAACAAGTTTGAAGACACCTGTGATGCTAATTAGAGGACACACCTTAGTTTAACATTTCCCTATGGTCAAATTATTTTCAATCTTTTCTAGGGGTACCATCATTTTTGTCTAGGCCTGTTTGTTTTTTAAAATGATTCTGTTGAACCACAATTCAAAAGCAATGTCTGATTTTCATTGGTTAATTTTCAGTAAATTTTTATTTATTATTACTTTTGTCAGTTTCAAGTTATTTCAGTGACCATTGTGGGTTTTTCTTTCATTAACAGAGGGGTACCAACAATTTTGTCCACGTGTGTATATACTAAATATACAATTTATGCCTAAAGGTAAAGCTTATGATATCAATACTATGAGTATATATACTATATTAGGCCTACTATATGCTACACATGAACCTCCTAAGATGGCGCAATTTGATTGGTTGGCATCGGGCAATATCCCATAATCGAGATCTCAAACTCTGGATATTGTTTTCATCGCAAAATGTCCCGCTTTGCAATAAATAAACCACTAATAAAAACAAATAAATCCCGGCAAAAAGTGACATCTTGTTTATTTTTGGAGTGTTCACGTGCAGTATATATTAAAACAATTATTCACCTCAGGCTCCGTGAATAGTGGGGAATAGCCCCCTCGACCTTTGGCCTCGGGGGCTTTCCGCCACTACTTACTTCGCCTTCGGCGAATAACTGTCATCTATGTGTTATAAATCTACAGCGCTCTCACATCCTCTTCTCTCACCTACACCAGGGCTACCCAAAGTTGCAATGTTTAGGCCTACTAAAAAATAAATAGCTCTGTGCGTTTTCTCAGTTCCCTTTAATAAGATGAATCACTTATATGTTCACATAAAGGATGTAAAAGTTGAAATAATAAAACAATTTCGCCAAGCATTATTGATGCAAATCAGAATTACCCTAGATAGATTTTCACTATTCCATCAATAAAGACACTAAAAGTAGCTTGTACGACTTGTTATGTCTGTTCGGAGATTTGGAGATGGATAATGTCTTTGGAGAGATGGAGAATGTTCCAGCTTGGCTTTGGAGAATCATCTTTCTTGGTCGTTCACACATTTTACCCACATCGATACGAGCCATCTTTACCTGAAATAGCTCCACCTGAATTATATTAATGGTTGATTGTAAATCTGCAGATGTTTACAAGACATACAGTAGGCATCAGCACAGAAATGGCCAGTGGTATTTTGAGAATGTATTCCAATATCACCGATGTCTATGGAGAAAATTCAGGGTCCTAGTATTGATCCCTGCGGCACGCTCTTCTGGAAAGTTAAAAAGTTAGAGGTATCTATATTTATTAGGGGTTCAAAAACCATTCTGTAGGATTACCTGCACTGTAACCTGCTTATGACCCATCCGGGAGCCAGTGAACACATACACACACAGAGAGGAGTGACCTTGTAAGAGGTTTGCACACATCGGTGCACACACATGGGGTTACCCTGGCACTCCCGAAGCAGTGGGCAGTCGCAGTGCAGCGCCCGGGGAGCACAGGTGCCTTGCTCAAGGGCACCTCATCCGTGCATGAGGACGTAGGAGAGTGCTGCACAACTACTCCCCCCGGCCACCATCCGGTTACCGGTCCAAGTCCTTAACCAGTATGCCACGGATGCCCCAGGTAAGCACATACCAACTACCCTGACTAGGAACCTTTCTTTAATGGTGCCCACAAACATACAGTTTGTGGGCACCATTTACATGTTACAATTCATTGTTAACATGCCACTGTGCATCATCACGGATTTAGAGACTGAGGCATGCAGGAATTGTGTGCAAAGATAATTGATAGATTTCTATCCACTCCGCCCAAGCGGCCCTTCATCGTGGCAAGATGGCGTCAGTTCTGGTACGCTCCAGTCACCTCCTTTATGGGCAACGTGCTCATGTACTTCCTGTTCCTGCTGCTGTTCGCCTACGTGCTGCTGGTGGACTTCAAGGGCCCCCCGCCCGCTGGCCCCGCCGTGTCGGAGTACGTCCTGTACTTCTGGGTCTTCACCATCGTGTGTGAGGAGATCCGAGTGGTGAGGTCACACCGTCATTCCCGTATCACCGCATCACGCACACACTAACTCCATCTTGTAACATCTGGTAACGCAAGCAGTTTTGGGCGTTTTGTGACTATCTAGCAGACTAGAACTTTGTTGAGCTGTACCATTGTTGTGGAACGTATGGAAATGTAGAAACTGAATTTAGTTCAGAGCCTAAAGCTAAAAGAGTCTCTATTTTGACCCACTCTCTTCCTCTCTCTCTCACTCTCTCTAGACCTTCCTGATTGGTAGTCTGAGTCTCCGTCAGAGGCTGAGGTTGTACTGGCAGGATATGTGGAACAAGTGTGACCTGGCGGCTATCACCCTCTTCATAGCTGGAGTTATCTGCAGGTACACACACACTCACTGCCACAAACACACAAGTAAAACACGACGAAGGGTGTCCGTGTTTTTGACAAAAAGTGTGTTAAACATAATGTGTGTGCATCTCTGTGTGTGAATCTATGTGTGTGTGTGGCAGGATGTTTTCCTCGTGGTTCGATGCAGGCCGGGCCCTTCTGTGCGTGGACTACATGGTGTTCACACTCAGGCTCATCCACATCTACGGACAGATCCCAGTGGAGGAGATAGGCGGTAGGACGCTGTCTCTATAGCAACCAACACAGCCGGCTACAGCATTCCCCCTTAAGTGTTAAACAGCGAGAGTTACGGAGGGGCATGACCATAGACTTAAGCCACGTTTCCACCCAAAGTACCCGGAACCTTTAGACCCAGGTTCTACTTTCCAAGGAACTAAAAGGCTCTTTCAGCCTGTCTCTGCGTTTCCCCCGCGGTCTCAAGACCGCGAAGGTCAGGAAAATAAGTCTGCTGACGTAGGAAAGAGCAAAGTCAGTTTTCACACTGCATTGTGAACTACATTCATAGACTAGATGATTATCGCTATCTGTTATGCATTGATCTTCATTTCGATAGCCACACAAGCCAATTTTCACTTTGACAGCTGTATAGTGAATATAGTACTGTGTGTGTGTGTGTGTGTGTGTGTGTGTGTGTGTGTGTGTGTGTGTGTGTGTGTGTGTGTGTGTGTATATATATATACTGTACTTTTGATAACGCGACTGTGTGCAGTTGTTTAGATTCGGAAAATTCCGTTTTTTGTTTGCTATTGAACATGGTAACGACCTCAAAAAATGTAGGTTTAGTTCCTCCAAAGGTTCCCAGTTCCCAGTTCCTGGGGAAAGATACTGTGGTGGAAATGTGGCTCTTGATACGTTGGGCCGCATTGACCTGACCCGTTGGCTGAAAACGTGGGAGGCATCTGATTGGCTACAGATAGTTCCTTGTTGAAAAAATGCATTTGTGAATCCAGCCACGTCAGGAGAGTCTCAAAAATCCACATATAAATACAGACCAGTTCACACACAAATGACAAGTTCACAAATGAAAAGCGGCTTGTAAATTCAAGTCCAACAGTTTGTATATAAATGTAACAACATCCAAATACGTTTTGATGAAAATTGCAAATATTTTTTAAATTCATATATTTATGGATTTATATTACATTTATTTAAAACAAGACACATTTGTGTGTGGATCAGAAATGTGTTTGTGAAACTTATTTTTGTTTATGGATTTATTTTACATTTATACATACCGATATCCATGTGTGTGCATTGAAATGTATTTGTGAGAAGAGAGTAATTTATATATAAATCACAAAATACATTTGTGAATCCTTCTCTGTGCATTCATTATTAATGAGACTGTTCTGACCCCATACAAAACTACCTGCAAAAAAGCCCACAGCTGAGACTTGCAGGAGCAGATTCGAGCAGTTGTAACGATGGACTTATGCTCGCTCATTAAAATGCTGAATCAACATAGCGTTCTTTGTCATTTTATTTGTGAGGAAATTTTTCACAGATGTGCAACCTCTGATGCATTAGTTAGTTCACATTTGGGTTTACGAATGCACACATTTTGGGCATGTTCTCAGAATCAGAAACACGGTCGTGCGAATGTGTTTTGCACCAACTGCGCTGCAACGATTGTAGCAAAAGGATTTGTGCACCTGTAACACAGATTTGCGTACTCGTAGACCCTATGTTGTGTTTACAATGTTAGAAAGATTATTTACGACTTCAAATGTACTGTTACACATTTGTGACTTTAGAGTACACATGGAAAATAAATATATACGACTTCAAATTTACTGTGACCTTAGTGTACGCATTCAAAATCTGCAGTTACAGGTGCTAAAGACTTTTGCTACAATAATACCTTCATACTCCCTGACCTCCCCCACCAGCACGCCTCTAAAAACGCCTCCCGTGAACCAGCACTCCCCCTCCCGCCCGCCCGCCCCCCGCCCACCGCCGCTTGGGGGAGAAAGTGCTGCTTTGTCAATGAAGGACGGAGCCTGGGAGCGGCGGAGATTCACGCAAACTTTCCAGATCTGCTCTCGGAATAACAAACCGCTCCTCGTCCTCACGCCGCCGAACGGGGGTCTCGGGAAACGGACGGAAGCAGCAGCCGAGCAACGGGAGAGCAGTGAATCAGTAAGTCCGATCTGTGCATTCGGTAGAAGGACAGAAAGTAGGGAGAAGACGTTAACCTTTTCTGTGCAGCGGAGGAGATGAACGGAAGCGGCAGCCCACCGTGACCAGAATAAGACCCTTCTACACCACGCACACACTCACAGTCACCGGATAAATAGTTCACGGATTGTGCGAATCATTTGCACAGCCGTCTATCGCGGTTTCCCTGCGAATTGCATGAACTGTTCTGTTGACCCACTGTAACAGTTGGTCTGCGACTTAGAGGCATTGTCGTACATTTATTTGATTTCAATGTGCTAAACAGTGTAGCTTGTAAATGCGACAATATAACAGTTCTGTCTTCTTCTCCCGTGTTCACTCTTCCAACTCCCTGATTGAAAGCTTTGTTCCTCATTTTACATGACTGAAGTTCCATAACTTTCGATGCATAACTTTGCACATGATTTATCTGGAAATGCATTTCGCAATCTTCCAGACGTGCACTCCCAAATGAGGATGAGTCACAGCCATTCATTCAAACGGCCGACATCCCGTTAAGAAGGGGAAGCAGCGAGTGGAGCTCTGGTGTGAAACCGAGATGTTGATTAGATGTTGTGACTTAAGACATTTTCCCTAAAGAGCGGTTCATTTATTAACTGGCTCACACTACTCTATCTGACTTGGGCTATTTGCGACAGAGGAACCGGGGCTCCATCAGCTTGGCACAGGAAGTAAAGACATTAATTTAAACTTCTACAATTTTCTTTTATTTTCTTCTTTGCAGAAGTCCGTCTTGTAATACTCCGGTTGGTAAGCATGGTTCGGTGGTGTACTGGTGTGTCCAGCTGGGTGTTCCTGGTTGTTCTTGGGGGGTCCCTGGCTGCGGACCCCTGCCTCATCATCAGCGAGGTGAACGCGGACAACCCCAAGCTGGACACTACGGAGTTCGTGGAGCTGTACCACACGGGCGGCCAGCGCGCCCCCCTGGACGGCTACACCCTGGTCTTCTACAACGGCAACGGCAACGTGGCCTACAAGGTGCTGGACCTGAAGGGCCACGCCACGGACGAGAGGGGCTTCTTCCTGGTGGGCTCGGTTGACCTGAGGCCCAATCCCTCCATCCTGCTGCCCCCCAACACGGTCCAGAACGGCCCCGACGCCATCGCGCTCTACCACAGCGGGGCGGCCCGCTACGCGGAGAAGATGAACGCCACGGCGGTGGGGCTGGTGGACGCCGTGGTGTACATGACGCGCTGGACCAGCAGTGCCGAGGTGCTCGCCGATGTGCTGACCCCCGGGCAGAGGCCCTTCGTGGAGGACGAGGCCAGCCACGAGGGCGACGAGTCCATCGAGAGGTGCCTCTTCTCCGGGGACGCCTGGACCTTCCAGCTGGCGCCGCCGTCGCCCGGGCAACGCAACCTCTGCACGCCCCCGGCCTCGCCCCCCGGACAGCCGCTCATCAGCGAGCTGAAGCTTGGAGGCGGGCTGGCCAACGGGTGGGTGGAGCTGACGGGGGTCCAGGGGGCGGGGCCTCTGGTGCTAGTGGTGCTGGACCGGGCGGGGGTGACGACGGTCAGCGTCGACGTGGACAACACCAGGGACGCCATGGTTACCGTGGAGATAGAGAAGAGCTTTATGAAGGGTAATCGCAGCCATACTGTCACTGCCCTTACATTCACTTCGCTCACGTCACCACCATCACGTTCACATCATCCCCATTGCATCACACTCAACTGCTGGCTAAACGTTTCATAAATAAAATAATCAGTCCCTGATTATTTATTTTTTATTAGTCTAATCAGTCCCTCCAGAAAAATGTGGCGTTTTTTTTGTGATTGTTGCGGCCAAAAATCCTTGATTATGCGGCACGTTTTCTTAAAAAATGCAATGAAATATGCAGCATATTTATACAATGAAATTGCGGGAACTTGCAAAAATTGCGGGAACTTGCGAAAAATGCAGCTTTTCTATGACGTTCATGTCGCGTAATTACGTCACTTCATAACGTTCCCATGGCAACAGGGGGAAATGGCTGCTCTTGTGTGAGGTAAACGCAACATTTTTCAACTTTCTGCTAAGATATATTTGACTTTTTTGCAACAAAAATGCGGGGATTATGAAATCATGCAAGCCCCGCATATTTTGCGCGGAAATCTGCAATATGCGGTGAAAGTGCGGCATATTTGAAAAAATGCGGCCCCCGCATGAATATGCAGACTTTGGCCGATTATGCGATCGCATAATCGCGTTTTTCTGGAGGGACTGTCCAATGTACAATCATAGACGATGTCTTGTTGTTGCTAGGAGACGAGGCGGGCGCGGTGGCGCTCTACGCCGGCCAGGCGGCGGACTTCCTGGCGGGCGGCAGCCTCAACCACTCCCAGCCCATCGATGCCTTCGTGTTCTCGGGGCGGAGGGGGGTGCCCAGCGACAACCTGACGGAGACCCTCGTCCCCGGGAGACCCCCCTACCCACTCAGCTCCATGTGAGACCGGTTCTTCTGTCTGTCTGCCTGTGGGTCCATCTGTCTGTTTCATCTGCCTGTCTGTCTCTCTGCCTGTCTAACGTAATTGCCATCCCCATGTGAGACCTGTTGGTCAGTCTTTCTGTCTGTCTGCCTGCCTGTGGGTCCATCTGTCTGTCTCTCTACCTGTCCAATGTGATTGCCGTCTTGGTAGAGCTTTCTTGAGTGTCTTGTGTTTGAAGGGTCCGGTATGACCCACCTGTCCTTTCCCCGCTGTGTCCTGCAGTCTGCAGGAGGGGGCGGTGTACCTGAGCCGCTGTGGGGTGTCCCCGGGGCCCCGGGACCCAGGGGTGTTCTGGGAGGCCCCCCAGACCCCCAGCATGCCCAACAAATGTCCCTGGCCTCGCACCTGTCCCCAGAGTCCGGGTGAGTCTCCTGTCTCTCGCTCTGTCTGCTAGTCTCATAATCCCTGCATTCTAGTGTTAGTCCCTGTCACCTAGTCTTCTAGGACTTCTGTCTCCTAGTCCCCTAGCCGCCTTGTCTCTGTCTCCTAGGCCCTGTCTCCTACTCCCTCGGTTTCCTAGTCCCCCTTTCCCTGTCTCCCAGTCCCTGTCTCCTAGTCCCTCTTGCTCCTAGTCTCCTATCTTGTCCCCATGTCTCCTTTCTTGTCTCCTAGTCTCCTAGCTTGTTTCCTTGTCCCGGTCTCCTCCTAGCTTGTCTCCTAGTCCCTCTTTCCCCTAGTCTCCTATCCTGTCTCCTCATCTCCTAACCCCTCCTCCCGTCTCCCAGTCCCTGCCTTCTAGTCTCCTAGCATGTCTCCTCGTCTCCTTACCCCTGCCCACCCCTGTCTCCCAGGTCCCTCGGTCACCACCGACGCTGCCCCCCACCTGCCCCCCTGGGATTCGGGCGACTTCGTGATCAACGAGCTGAACGCCGACAGCCCCGGGGCGGCGGAGGATGGCGAGTACGTGGAGCTGTGGCACCCGTCGGGCCGCCGCGTCTTGCTGGCCGGCCTCTGGCTCCTCCTCTTCAGCGCCCACGACAACCGGCCCTACCGCGAGATCAGCCTGAGTGGCCACTTCACCACCGACCGCGGCTACTTCCTGCTGGGCAGCGACCGGCTAGTGCCGGCGCCCTCGCTCCGCCTGCCGCCCAACACCATCCAGAACGGGCCCGACGCCGTGGCGCTCTACCGCAGCCCCGACGGACCCCCGTCCTCCCTGCAGCCGGGGATCCCCACCGCGGGCCTCCTGGACGCCGTGGTGTACCGCCTCAAGGGGTCCGACAGGCAGGCAAGGGCGCTGTGCGACGCGCTGACGCCCGGACAGCTCCCCCTGCTTGAAGACGCCAGCGTGCTGTCCGGAGACGAGGGGCTCAGCCGCTGCGGGGGGCTGCGCCCCGCGGACCTGTCTGCCTTCGCCGTGAGGAAACCTCATTCATATGGTCCTTTATCATAGATAGGCTTTATCGCTGTTACTGTCTGTCCTTAATTGCTGTTACAGTCTGTCCTTTATCGCTGTTACTGTCTGTCCTTTATCACTATTACTGTCTGTCCTTTATCACTGTTAGTCTGTCCTTTTTCACTGTTACTGTCTGTCCTTTATCGCTGTTACTGTCTGTTCTTTATCACTGTTACTGTCTGTCCTTTATCACTGTTACTGTCTGTCCTTTATCGCTGTTACTGTCTGTCCTTAATCACTGTTACTGTCTGTCCTTTATCACTATTAGTCTATCCTTTATCACTGTTAGTCTGTCCTTTATCACTGTTACTGTCTGTCTTCATCACAGCTACACTCTGTCCTTTATAACATTTAATCTGTGTTTTATCACAGCTACAGTCTGTCCTTTATCACAGGTACAGTATGTCCTTTATCACAGTTTGTCTGTCCTTTATCACAGTTAGTCTGTGTTTCATCACAGCTACAGTCGGTCACATCACAGCTACAGTTTGTCCTTTACCACAGCTACAGTCTATCCTTATCACAGCTACAGTCTGTCCTTTATCACAGGTACAGTATGTCCTTTATCACAGTTAGTCTGTCCTTTATCACAGTTTCAGTCTTGAGTTAGTCACAGCTGCAGCCGTTATCACAGGCACCATAACTTATATCTGGTTTAGAGTAGACTGACGTAGCTGGGGTTCTTCAACTCATGAAAAAAGATGCTGCTGCTTGTAGCATGTTAATTAGAACATGCCATGATTGCCAGTCCTTGAGTGCAGTCGTGTTCTAATGAAACATGTGTCTGTCGCATGGTGCCAGGTGGCCCAGCCCACTCCTCTGAGGGAGAACGTGTGTCCCCCGCCCCCGCCCCTGCCAGAGGGCGTGGTCGTCAACGAGGTGTCAGTCGCCCGCTGGACCAATCAGAGTCGGCAGTGGGGGTCGTTTGTGGAGCTGGTGGGCCCGCCCCACACACCGCTGAAGGGTCTGGTTCTATTGGCCCTGGGGGAGGAGGACCGCGGCGCCGCCATCTTGGCTCTGCCGCTGACCGGCTCCACGGACAGCGGGGGGTTCTACCTGGTGGGCAACGTCACCGGGGCAGGTAACCACAGCACAGCCAGGCCCTCTCTGGGTCTGGAGGTCAGAATATGTTAGGGCTGTGCAATTAATCATATTTGGATTGGGATTTTGATTTTTGGATCAAACAATCTATATTTATTATATGAATTAAATGTTTTATGCAAATTGCAGAACAGCTGGACACATATTTGACCATTGTTTTCTATTTGAACATTTACTATTTGAACATTTTGTGTATTTTTTTAAGTGGAAATTTCAAAATGTTGTTACAATTTGTTTTCTTGGAGAGAAATGCTGAGTAAGTGCATCAGGTTTTAAACTCAGATAGTAATTGTATATCATTTATCGATAATCGTGATTTCAATATTGACCAAAATAATCTTGATTATGTTTTTTTTCCATAATCGAGCATCCCTAGAATATGTTGCTTTCTCTGTCTCCAGTTCACACTGAGAGGTAGCTTAGCTTACTCCTTATTTAGAATGTTGTGGTCATTAGCATATAAGGACACACACACATATGGAAGCATTGTCAGCAATGTATAATTTAAAGGTAGCACGTTGGGTTAGTATAGTCACTATTAGCATGGTAGGATTTATGGCATGTCACTAAACAAACAGGTTTTCTCTCTCTCTCTCTCTCCCCCCGCCAGACCAGAGTTTCCCAGAAGGCACCACGGTGCCGGCGCGGGGGGGCGTGGCCCTGTGTCATGACGTGTTTAGCGCGTGTCGCACGGTGGCGACCCGGGGTCTGGCTAACACCAGCAGCATCAGGGACTCTGTGGTGTTCAGCCACCACCAGGCCCTGCTGCTCAGCCTGGGAGCCAGCATGGGGGAGCAGGTCCTACCTGCACCCAGGTGAGGGGTGGAGGGGTGAGGGAAGGATGGTGGAGGATGGATGGATGGATGAAACGAGGAGTATGGAGGAGGAGGAGGAATAGATGGGTTGAGGGATTGAGTGATGATAGGGGGGAGGGATGAAGAGGTGGAGGATGGTTAAGTGATGCTGGTTGTTTCACTGACTGATGGGTTGAGTACTTTTCTAGTATTGACGTCGATGGGGTTGAATCAATGGTGATCAGAGCAGAGGTGATTGGTGATCAGACTGCCTGGTTGTGGGGTACTTTACTTCCTTGCTTGTGTTATCTCTACTGTTATTCTTCATAACTTGTGTGTTTGTGTGTGTGCGTGTGTGTGTGTGTGTGTGTGTGTGTGTGTGTAGGTCTGTGCAAGCAGGTCCAGTTTCTCTCAGTCGCTGTACGTGCTGTCAGCCCAGAAGCCCCACCTCCTGGACTAGCTCCGCCCCCACACCTCGCACCACCAACCTGTGCCCTAGCTCCGCCTTCTCAAGCAGTATCGACCTATGCCTCGGCCCTCTGGCCAGTGATTGGCAGGACCACTCGGCCAGTAAGACCAGAGATTCTACCCGACCCATATGAGCACTTTCAGCTCTACTGCTAATGCTATCACTACCAATACTGCTCATGCTACCACTATTGCTACTGCTTATGTGACTGTTATGTCAACTGCTACCATTAGCTCAAAATTATTACTGCTATAATGAATGCTACCGCTACATTGAATGCTACCACTAATGCATTATGAATATGCATCACATTATTTAGACCATGTTGTCCCTTGACTGATGATTAAGGTTAGACCCCCACAAAACTATACACTTCTAAGTGTGTGTGTGTGTGTGTGTGTGTGTGTGTGTGTGTGTGTGTGTGTGTGTGTGTGTGTGTGTGTGTGTGTGTGTGTGTGTGTGTGTGTGTAGACTGCAGTGACCTCCTCCTTCAGGGCAGCAGGGTAGCTGAGGTGGCCGGGTACTTGGAGCAGAGCTGCCACTGTGGCATCAGCGCCCTGCATCTGCAGGGTAAGATATAAAATACAAGGTGTAATATAATCTGTACACTATATAAAATATAATATAATATAATATAATGTTTACACACACCGCCCCCTACCTGCAGTGTTATCTTTCTTACTTTTATCCACTTAAACTGTCAAATGTATATAATTTACAAAAAAAAACGAAAAAGTTTGAGGCCGAAATCTCATAATGGCTTGATTCTGAAATGCTCTGGGACAGGTTCCCGGTGAAGCCTGTGTGATGTGTTCAGTGAGGTCATTGTTATAGGAGCGATCATTTGGGATGTAGAAAACAATAACGACATGTGTAGATTGTCCTCTCCTTAAAGTAAGCGTTGTGTGCGCACACACACACACACACACACACACACACACACACACACACACACACACACACACACACACACACACACACACACACACACACACACACACACACACACACACACACACACACACGATGACAACAGTTTGAAGACTCAATATGCAGGGGTTATATAGAATTTAAGTGAACTGCTGACTTTCGGTTCAACATTTGGTAACCAATGGTTTCCATGCTGACCCTGCAATCGCTGTGATGACACACACACACACACACACACACACAAAATACGCACACACGATGACAAAAGTTTGAAGACTCAATATGCAAGGGTTATATAGAATTTAAGGGAACTGTGGACTTTCGGTTCAACATTTGCTAACCAATGGTTTCCATGCTGACCCTGCAATCGCTGTGATGTCATCTCCAGGCTTCAAGTTCTGGTGCGTGTCGAGCTGGCTCAGGGTCAAGGGCAGCATGATGGCTCTGTCGGCCCACCAGAAGACCCTCATCCTGGAGACCTCCTCCTTACACCTCCCCCCCCCCCATGGAGAGGGCAGCTGCTCTGGCCCCAACGCGGATCGCCACACCAGCACGGGTCAGCTTCTACCCCTTACAGATCTACATCGAACCAACTCTTAACCTTCTAGGTTCTAACCCTTACAGATCTATATCGAACCATCTCATAACCTTCTAGCTTCTACTTCATACAGATCTACAATCGAACCTTCTATATTAAACTGCCTACAGATCTACAATCTAACCATCCCTTAACCTGCTACCTTCTACTGGCTACAGATCTACAATCAAACCATCTCTTAACCTTCTATCTAGATTCTACTTGGTACAGATCTACAATCGAAGCATCTCATAACCTTCTAGCTTCTACTGCCTACCGATCTACAATCAAACCATCCTTTAACCTGCTACCTTCTACTGGCTACAGATCAACAATCAAACCATCTCATAACCTTCTAGCTTCTACTGCCTACAGATCTACAATCGAACCATCCTTTAACCTGCTGCCTTCTACTGGCTACAGATCTACAATCAAACCATCTCTTAATCTTCTAGCTTCTACTGCCTACATATCTACAATTGAACCATCTCTTAACTTCCTAGCTTCTACCCCTTACAGATCTACAATCAAACCATCTCATAACCTTCTAGATTCTACTTCGTACAGGTCTACAATCCAACCATCTCTTAACCTTCTAGATTCTATTGCTTACAGATCTGAAATCAAACTATCCTTTCACCTTCTAGCTTCTACCGCCCACAGATCTGGTCTTTCCTTGAAGGCCTGGTATAATCGGTCTGATCTGGGCTAGTATAGGCTAGTCTTTATCTAATTAGACCGGTTAGCCAGCCTCAATGTATTTTAATTGTGAGGTCCCTCTGGTCTGAATGTATTGTTATTGTGGTCCCTCCGGCCTTAATGTAATGTTATTGTGCTCCCTCTGGTCTGGATGAAATGTTATTGTGTGCTCCCTCTGGTCTGAATGCAATGTTATTGTGGGATCCCTCTGGTCTGAATGGTATTTAATGTTATTGTGGGATCCCTCTGGCCTTAATGTAATGTTATTGTGCTCCTTCTGGTCTGAATGTAATGTTATTGTGTGGTCCCCCTGCTCTGAATGTAATGTTATTGTGGTCCCTCTGGTCTGAATGTTATTGTCTGTTCTGTTGCAGAGTCTTCGCTGAGGCTCCAGGTTGGACTGCCCCTGGGTCTAGTGGGGTTCCTAGGGCTCTGTGCGGCGCTGTTCACATACCTCTACAAGAAGAGGTAGAGTCTCGCTCTCTCCCTGGCACTCTCTCACTTCTCTCTGTCTCACTCTCTTCCGCTCTCGTTCCTTTGTTCCTTTGTTCTTTCTTTCTTTCTTTCTCTCCTCTCTCTTTCAGAGTCCACGGATTGTATTTGTCTTATGCACAGTATAACAAACGGTCATTCCAACAGGGAAATTCCCTATGACGTGGTAAGCAGAAAAACGTATAAGGAGTGTCAAATTATTAAGAGTCACAAAGTGACATGAAAATGGCTGAGGTCTGAATCATCTCCTTAGTCTTGCAGACGTTGATGAAGAGGTGGTTGTTGTCCCGGCACCATGTTGCAAAGTCACTGACCTCTGCAGGCTTTCTTATCGTTGTTGGAGGTTCAATGGTTTTCTGGTCGCCTGCAACCTCAAGGATGACATTGGAGCTGTGTGTGGCCACACAGTCTCTCTCTCTCTCGCTCTCTCTCTCTCTCTCTCTCTCATATATCTTGGAAGTGAAGTAAACAATTTTGGCATATGGTTGCGAAATTATTTTTGTAGTTACAAGGTTGGTGAACAAGGTGGCACTGTTGTCTTCTCTGTAAACGGCATGGTGAGCTCAGTTTGGTGTTTGTGTCGCCCTCTGCAGGCGGCCGCTGAACTACCACTCCATGGAGCTGAGCGAGCACAGAGACGGCCTGTCTGAGTTCTGAACTGGCACGGCGAATCAGCTCCCGCTCACCTCTAAAGGAACCAATCAGGGGCCAGCTGCTGCAGAGCGCCACGTAACAATTATGAACACTGGAGAGACTGAACGGGATTTAGTGATATTTAACGTGGTTTAATGTTGTTTAGCGTAACTTAACGCTAAATAACATTACTAGCGTTAAATAACACAATTTAACATTATTTAATGTGATCTCACGTTTTTCGACATTAATAAGCCTTACCTAAAGTTATTCAGCAGATTTCAACAATATAAAACGTGAATTAACGTGTGAATTTACACCATACAAGAAAATGTAAGCATGGTTTAAAAATAAGACTACTTGAGGTCTGTTTTGAAAAGTGTGTGTGTGTGTGTGTGTGTGTGTGTGTGTGTGTGTGTGTGTGTGTGTGTGTGGAGAACCATTTTAGCACATGGTTTACAATTAGTTTTACTCTACTTTCATTTAAAGTGTGTGTGTGTATGGAGGGGTTGTGTATGTGGAGGGGGTTTTGTGTGTGCGTTTGTGAAGGGGGGTTTTGTGTGTGTTTATGGGGAGGGGGGGGTTGTGTCTGTTGCTCATGTCTGTTGTAACTCATGTTTAACTTAGGGAAAATAACTTGAAAGAAGTGTTTTTATTTGATACCTGAGTAATAATCTTTTGTTCCGTGAATATATATATATATATATTTACCTTTCTGTATATTAACCCTAACCTTTATGTTGTTTTCTAAAATTCGTCTTTAACACGCCTGGAACTTGAAACAATTACCCTTTTTAAACACCCTAACTTTTAACACACTTCACTGATGAAGACAAGAATATTTGCAAATCATTTTAAGTTGCTTCTTATTGACATTTGTTTTAAAGGATTAATTATTGTTTATGACGCCGATGAAATCACGCCAAGGTAAAAGAACATTTTAAATTATATAACTTTTTAATTGTTTTGTTTTTTGAATGTCATGTTTTTGTTGCCTTCCCAAAGGTACGTTTGTTCAGCTCATGCACTGTGGAAATTATTTTTGAAATAAAATATATTTTTCTGATGAGCAACAGAATTGTTAGCATTTGTGATCCAACCACACACACAAACTGTAATCCTGTAATCTTGCTCAGCTGCAGGCGCCATGCTTGCACAGAGTGAAACATTATACTTAACTATTTAAACAACTTAATAATTCACATTTATTCATAATCATTTAGCAGATGCTTTTATCCCGAGTGGTAACAGAAAGAAGTGAGGCTGAGAACAACTAAAATTTTGTGTAAAAACTTCAAAGAATTACTTGAAAGAGTGCAGAGGATAGGAATCAGAGATACAAGTCATTTATTTTTATAAGTGGTACCTGTTAAGTGTTACACTCAAAATTAACCAAATGTTAGGTTATACATGAACCTAACCATGAGAGCTGTACCCGTCCCTATGTAACCGTTAATAGGAGACTGAAGGTGTTTGTGTGACTAGCATCATCGCGTGTTCAAACAATGAACCGTTTCGAGGTGCTTTTCTTCTGCACAGGAAGAGCAGAGGTTAGAGACAGGAAACTGTTTGGAGGAGATAGTTTCCTTCTCGCCCCTTGCCAAACTGTATGTGAGTGAGCACAGCGAGGCACCTTGGATTGAACCTTCTAGTGATTAGCAAAGTAAAAGCGGACAGGATCTCTGCAGAACCAACTGACGGTGAGTAGCTCCACAATCTTCAGGGCTTTGTGCTTGATAGGAACATGGTCATGTTTGTTTGGCATTTAATGAAAACCTACATCCTCTGATTTACACTAAATAATGAGACGCTTTTGATTATTTAAAGTCGACATATAACACCCGGTGTGAGTTTTAATCATTATCACTTTTAATCATGTCACTTTAAGAAAATACTAATTAGAACATGTATATATTATATAGCCTATATATATATCATTTTATATCCCTCATATAACCACACATTCAATTATATGTTGGCCTCATTTGAATAATATTAAAATACATTGATACAATATAAACTGGTACATGGTATGTAGTTGTATGGTATTGCAGTAACTATCATGTTGAGTTCACTGACCTGTTTCCATGGTAACAACACCAGTTGTTACAACAGTTGAAAATGTGTTTGTGTGATGCAACGGAAGTTGAGGTTATTCTTGTGCATTTCTTTTTTCACGGTGTGTTTGAGCTTACAGCTACAATGACTGTCCTCTATCACAGCTACGGGCTTTCTTTATCACAGATACAGTCTGTCCTTTATCACAGTTACAGTCTGTCCTTTACTATAGCTACAGTCTGTTATTCATAATAGCTACAGTCTGTTCTTTATCACGGCAATAGTCTATGTTCTATCACAGCTATGAGCTTTACTTTAGAAAGCTCCGGCCTTTCGTGTATCACAGCTACATTCGGTCGTTTATCACATTTACAGTCTGTCCCTTTCACTTCTACAGTCTACATTTACAATTACATTTACGGCATTTTGCAGACTCTTTTATCCAAAGCAACTTACAAAGGTTAATTAACACATTGACACACCGGCGGCGGAGTCAACCATGCATGCAGCTCGTCAGGAGTATTCAGGGTGAGGTGTCTTGCTCAGGGACACATCGACACAAGTACACCTGCTCTACCTCCTGAGCTAAGCTGACCCAATAGTCTATCCTTAATAACAGTTACCGACATGTCCTTTGTCACAGTTACAGTCTGTCCTTTTCATATCTACAGCCTATCCTTAATAACAGTTACCGACATGTCCTTTGTCACAGCTCCAGTCTGTCCTTTTACCACATGTAGTCACGTGTGACCACATGGGACCGATTCCCACAAGGCGTTGGGTCCCTCTCAGCTCCTCCTGACTACCTGTGCAGGTGAACCTGGAGCTTGCCTGCGGGGGGCGGAGCGGCGAGCACCTGTCCAGGTGGGCAGTGAGGGGCTCATGCAACGAGGCGGCCGGCAGTACGAGGCCCTGCTGGGCCGCAGTGAGAGAGTCACATGGCAGAGAGACTGCTACATGGACCTCCAGTCCAACCCCGGAGGATCCCCCTCCAAGAGCGTCAGAGACACCCACGGTAGGCAGCGCCTCTCGGGGGTTCTAGGAGCGGGTCCTCGCCGGACGCGAGATGTGCTTGTGTTGGGTGTGTTGACTTGTGTTTATTTCGGGGTGTTTACTTGTGATTATATCGGGTGTGTTGACATGTGTTTTTACATTGGATGTGATTATATCGGATGTGTTCATATTGGGTGTGTTTATATTGGGTGTGTTGACATGTGTTTACATTGGATGTGTTTTTGTTCACATTGGTTGTGTTTACATTGGGTGTGTTGACATGTGTTTACATTGGGTTTGTTGACATGTGATTATATTGGATGTGTTTATATTGGATGTGTTGATATAGGATTATATGGGATGTGTTTATGTTAGATGTATTGACATGGATGTGTTTACATTGGGTGTGTTTATATTGGGTGGGTTTTCATGTGATTACATTGGATGTGTTTGTGTTCACATTGAATGTATCTACATGTGTTTATATTGGATGTGTTCATATTGGATGTATGTAAATGGATGTGTTTATATTGGATGTGTGGACATGTGTTTACATTGAATGTGTTGACATTGGATGTGTTTGTGTTCATATTGGATGTGTTTTTGTTCATATTGGATGTGTTTACATTAGATGTGTTTGTGTTTAAATTGGATGTATGTGGGAATGGCTGTGATTATATTATATTGTGATTATATTTGTTGTGTTTATATTGGGTGTGTAGACGTGTGTTTACATTGGATGTGTTGACATTGGATGCGTTTGTGTTCATATTGGATGCGTTTGTGTTCATATTGGATGTGTTTGTGTTCATATTGGATGTGTTTGCGTTCACATTGGATGTGTTTGTGTTCATATTGGATGTGTTTGCGTTCATATTGGATGTGTTTGTGTTCATATTGGATGTGTTTGCGTTCATATTGGATGTGTTTGTGTTCATATTTGATGCGTTTGCGTTCATATTGGATGCGTTTGTGTTCATATTGGATGTGTTTGTGTTCATATTGGATGTGTTTGCGTTGGGTGTGTGGCTCTCAGGATCCGTTTGGGTCCAACAGCACCAGCAGCAGCTCCAGCGCTTCACCACCGCCACCTTCCTGCGTCGGGTGCTGACCCACCTGCGGGCGCAGGAGCTGCTGAGCGTGGTGGACGAGATGCGGGTGGAGGACGGCGGAGGAAGGCAGGTGGAGGAGCAGGTCATGACCCTCCTCTCCCTGCTCGCCAGCAAAGCCCCCCACGGCCCCGACGCCCTTCAAGCCTTCGTGGAGAACTCAGACTCCCATGAGGCCCGGCTCATCCTGACACATGGTACCGCCTTCTCAATCTCTTCCTGTTCCCCACCCTGCCCGCAGAAGGCTAGTTCAACCCTGAAACAATGGCTCGGGTTTAAGGGGTTGAAATTCTATTTTTAGTTGTGAAATTGATTCACAACATTTGGGGAAAACGTCTGAAGGCACTAACTAATCAAGGCACAAATTAGGGACTTGATAAAGGGGCTTAAATATGTGACAGTGCTATATATATATATATATATATATATATATATATATATATATATATATATATTGATCTCTCCTTCCTATCTCAACCTGCTCTGAATGCAAATCTATATAAGATAAATTTTACAAGAAATATTTTATTGTCAGTACGAAACTACCGGCAATAATCAAAATGCAAAAAAAACGTCTAAATCCATATAAAAAGAATCAATCACACAATAATAATTATTACAACAAATAAATCATTTCATGCACAAATACAACTTTGGAAGGAGTCTGTAATCAACAGCGGGTAAAGTCTTGAGGTCTGTTGCCAACAACAGTCAGCCCCAAACATGGGTCATCAGTGGCTAAGTCACGCAACCTCCATGTTCCCTCCTGCAGACCACATGGTGAAGGAGCACCAGGCGGTCCTGCTCCAGAGGCATGCTTCTTCCAGGGACCGAATGTACAGCGCTCCCCCTAGCCTGAGCAGCGCCTCCCGGGCCTTGCTGCTGGTGGACGGGCTCTCCAACCTCCAGCAGAAGGAGCACGACCTCATGCAGGTCCACACCTCGCGGGGCAGCAAGAGGATCCACCTCCGACCCCTGGCTTTGGCCAAGCTGATGGAGCCCCTGACCCGGGTCAGCTCCTCTCCGAGGGTGTCTCTCACCGTGGGCGTGGCCGGCATCGGCAAGACGGCGTTGGTCCGGCAGTTTGTCACCCAGTGGTGCTTACGGAAGGTGTGCGGCGACATCAGCTTCGTCCTGCCCTTGTCCTTCTGGGAGCTGAACTCCCTGGAGAAGGTGTCCGCCGAGAGGCTGGTGAAGCTGGCCTTCCCGCACCTGAGCAACCCCGCCCTCGTCCTGAGCGGAGCCTGTCGGACGCTCTTGATATTCGACGGTCTGGACGAGTTCCGCTGCAGGTTGAACTTCTCGGACACGTCCACGTGCAGCGACCCGAAGAAGGAGGTAAGCGTGGAGGACTTGGTGACCAACATCATCCGGGGGAACCTCCTCCCCAACGTGTCGGTGTGGCTGACGTCGCGCTCGGCCCACGCGGCGCTGATCCCTGTAGGACTGGTGGACCGGCTCACCGAGGTCCCCGGCTTCACCTCGCAGGACATCCACACGTTCCTCCACCACTGTCTGCCGGAACAGGACACCGCGAGTCAGATCTGGGCTCACCTGGAGTCCAACAAGTTCCTGATGGTGATGTCCTACATCCCCTGCGTCTGCCAGATCGTGATGGAAACCCTGAGGTACCTCCTGCAGAAGGGGTCGCCGGACAGCCTTCCCAGGACCTGCACAGAGCTCTACGCACACTTCTGTGCCATGAACGCCGAGGCAGGGGAACCCAGAGGCCGGGAGCCCATGAGGATGGAGCAGGTCCATGCCAGCCACCGGAAGCTCTTAGGACCCCTCGGCCGCCTGGCATTCTACGGACTCATCAAGCACAAGTACACCTTCGGCGAGCAGGAGCTCCGGGCGTACGGGGTGGACCTGCCGTCCACGCAGGGCAGCCATGGTGCTGTGCTCCTGGTGCGGGAGGAGTCCGCCGTCTTCGTGGCGTACCGCTTCACCCATCTGACGGTGCAGGAGTTCCTGGCGGCCACGTTTTACCACGTCTCCTCCAAGCGGGCCATCTTCGACCTGTTCTCCGAGAGCGCCATGTCGTGGCCCAAGTTGGGCTTCCAGAACCACTTCAGGAACGCCCTGCAGCGGTCGCAGCAGGACGACGGCGGGCACCTGGACGTGTTGGTGCGGTTCCTCGCGGGCTTGCTGTCTCCCAGCGCCGCCAAGCCTCTGGCGGCGCTGGTGGGGAAGGACGACTGCAGCCAGCAGGTGTGGGCCGGGGGCTTCCTCCAGAGCCTGCTGGGTCCGGCGGGGGGCTCGGAAGGGGGTGCGGCCGTCTCCCTGCGGGAGGTCAACCTGGCCTACTGCCTCCAGGAGCTGAAGCACACGGAGCTTCTGAGAAAGGTGGAGGAGGCGCTGAGCAGCGGCAGTCTGGCCGGGACGCTGAGCCGGTCCCACTGCGTCGCGCTGGCCTACCTGCTGCAGGTGTCTCCGGAGTGCCGCCAGGAGACCAACCTGTCAGACTGCCTCAACTACTCCACCGTCAAATGTCTGCTGCCGCAGCTGCTGTACTGCACCCATCTGAGGTCAGATATCTATCATTCTATCAATGCTATCGTTCAGTCATTCAGCCAACGCTTTCGTCTAAAGCGACCTACAGGGAACTCAAGGACAGGTCATGAAGGGGCTGGCGGGGGATTAGGGCGTATCTGGTCTGCCGAAGACGTTGGGGATCGAACCCAGTACCCTTCTGCTGGGAGTCACCGTAGCCGCTAGACTACCCTGCTCCCTCAGAGCAATCACTATTCATACATAGTTTAGCAACTTATTTAATGTGACATATATGTAGGTGAAGCGGGAAAAGACAGAACAGGTAAGTATTGAATGGATGAATGGCTGTATAGATTAATGGATGTATGTCTGGATGAATAGATGTATGGATAGATGGATGTTTCTATCCATTGGTGAACAGATCGTCTCTGTTTGCAGGCTGGAGAACAACCACTTCAAAGACAACGTGATGGAGCTGCTGGGAAGCCTATTGAGTGCTAAAGACTGCCAGGTCCAGAACATCAGGTCAGGCTCTGGAGTGGAACATCGGTTCGAACAGGCAAACTATTTAATCCAAAAAGTCCACCGGACGACTAAATAACTTTCATGTGGTTTTTGCAGTGCACTGCAGAAATGTGCAATCTCCTCTCTCCCTTAAGACTGATTTGTAAACGCTGTTTCCTGCACTCTACTTCTGCCGCAAGTTTACTTTAACGTGACGTTGGTGTCGGTCGATGTCGTTCGCGCCACACTTAAAGTGTCCTTTCAGGATGTCCTTGTTTTTTTTACTGACTAGCTCTGTGAGTCAAATGTTCTTGCTCTCCCTCCAAATTGGCTTCTGTTATGTTACATTTTAAACCAAACAATCCCCTCCTCTCCTCCTCCCACCTCCCTCTTCCCACCTCCCTGCTAGTCTTGCGGACAACTCTATCGGTAACCTGGGAGCGAAGGCTCTGAGCCGAGCCCTCCTCGTCAACCGGACCCTCACCGCACTAGAGTAAGTTCCTATAAACGAGTAATGTAATATGTAATATGTAATATATGATGTTTATATTACCCTTACCCTCACCGCACTACAGTAAGGTCCTATAAACGAGTAATGTAATATGTAATATGTAAAATATGATGTTAATATAACCCTAACCCTCACCGCACTACAGTAAGGTCCTATTAACGAGAACTGTGGAATACAATGGAGTAATATAATAAGTAATAAATGTATATTGTGGAAATCGTGATTTGATGAAAGAAGCGATTTCTCACGTTGACAACGCAACGGCGTGTCATTTATTGTTGCTCACCAAACCGGAATAAACAAACCGCGCCGTTGTCATCACAACCAAAACAGGTCCGCTTCCTTAAAGAGACAGCGTCCCTTATATTGGAACACAATAACATGTCGTGCAGAACGCACGACTGATGATAAGCAAAACAAGGATAATAAGGGAATATATATCAAGGGAAATAAATGTAACACACAGTATGGGGAATTGTTTCCATAATGTCCACTACATACGTCCCCCAAGAATTCACCATAACAAAAACAATCCAAAGTCAGCGAGGAGGAGGGCGAACAATTCGGCCACAACGACTCCTGTGCACTTGGGCGTGGGTCGAGGCCCCTGCGCGCGGCGGCGGCGCCTCTGAGGCATTGGGGCGGGAGGGAGAATGGCGGTGTGAGGAAAACCTAGGCTCCTCCCTCAGGGACTTGGGCCGCACCGGAGGGCGCCCACGCTTTGGAGGCTGGGCAAGCCCAACAGGCTTGTCCACATCCAGATGAGCTGGCTTAAGGCGGTCCACAGAAATGCGCTCTGCCCTACCGCCAATGTCCACCACAAAGTGCTTTACCCCCGTCTCCAAAACACGGAACGGGCCGTCGTAAGGAGGCTGCAGCGGCCCCCGGTGTGCGTCATGACGGATGAAGACGTACTCCGCTGACGAAAGACGTGGGGGCGTGTAGGATTGTGGGAGGCTGTGGCGTGAAGTAGGCACAGGCGCGAAAAGCCTAGCCCTATCCTGAAGCACTGTCCGCTGATGGGCTGAGGACCAGGGAATTGTAGAGTCAGGAACGAAATCCCCTGGAACCCGCAATGGCTGGCCATACACCAGCTCCGCTGATGAGGACTGTAGGTCCTCCTTAGGGGCAGTCCTCAGGCCCAGCATGACCCAAGGGAGCCAGTCAACCCAGCCACTGTCCTTGAGGCTGGCTCGAAGAGAGGCCTTCATAGCACGATGAAAACGCTCGCAAAGTCCGTTAGCCTGGGGGTGATATGCAGTGGTGCGGTGAAGTTTCACACCCAGGCTGTCCGCAATGGCGTTCCAGAGCTCAGAGGTAAACTGTGAGCCCCGGTCCGAAGACAAGTCAGATGGGGTGCCAAACCGGGCAACCCAGGTACCGATGAACGCCCGCGCCATCTCAGCAGTCGTCCCTGATGTCAATGGGACAGCCTCCGGCCATCGAGTGGTCCTATCCACCATGGTGAGGAGGTAAGTGAAACCCAGGGAGGAAGGAAGAGGACCCACGAGATCCACGTTGACGTGGTCGAATCTTCGCTCCAGCACCGGGAAATGCGCCAGCGGAGCCTTGGTGTGGCGGTGAATTTTTGATCGCTGACACTCCACACAAGAGTCTGCCCAGTCACGCACATCCTTCTTGAGGCCATGCCAGACAAACTTGGCCGCCACCAACCTCTGAGATGGTTTCCTACCCGGGTGGGAAAGGCTGTGCACAGCGTCAAAAACACGTCGTCTCCATGCCGAGGGAACGACGGGCCGTGGCTCTCCAGTGGAGACATCACAAAGCAGCATGGTGCCACCATTGCCAAAAGCGATCTCCGACAACTGCAGTCCAGTGGCAGCAGTCTTGAGTGCCTGTACATCCAGGTCCGTGACCTGATCGGCTGCCATGTGGGCGTAGTCAAGCCCCAGGTGGACGGCCCCCACAACGGTGCGAGAGAGGCAGTCTGCGACAAGGTTGGCTTTGCCTGCAACGTGTTGAACGTCTGTGGTGAACTCTGAGATGTAAGAGAGTTGTCGCTGTTGGCGGGCAGACCACGGATCAGACACCTTAGCCATGGCGAACGTTAGGGGTTTGTGGTCAACAAAAGCTGTAAACTGTCGACCCTCTAGCAGTGAACGGAAATGTCGGATGGCAAGGTGAAGTGCAAGCAGCTCCCGGTCAAACGTGCTGTACTTGCGTTCAGGCGGGCGTAGCTGGCGGCTAAAGAAAGCAAGCGGTTGCCAGGCACCATCCACCCACTGCTCGTGCACACCGCCCACTGCATAGTCCGAAGCGTCTGTTGTGATGGCAATGGGCGCATCAGGTGATGGGTGTGCCAGCATCGTCGCTTTGGCCAACGCGGCCTTTGCATCCATGAACGCTTTGTCTCTCTCCGAGGACCAATCCACCAGATGTTTTGGTATTTTCCCCCTCAAGGCCTCATGCAGGGGGCACATGATTACAGCAGCTCTGGGAATGAAGCGGTGGTAAAAGTTCACCATTCCCAGGAACTCCTGCAGGGACCTCACTGTGACGGGCCGTGGGAAGTTCGAGATCGCGTCAACCTTAGATGGGAGTGGCACGGCCCCGCCCTTGGTGACTCGATGTCCCAGGAAGTCGATGGTGGTCAACCCAAACTGGCACTTAGC
Organism: Pollachius pollachius; assembly: GCF_949987615.1. Taxonomy (NCBI): domain Eukaryota; kingdom Metazoa; phylum Chordata; class Actinopteri; order Gadiformes; family Gadidae; genus Pollachius; species Pollachius pollachius. The sequence continues at coordinate 5,577,896 of NC_136952.1, forward strand.
TGGGTTGATGATAAGTCCGTGCTGGCTGAGACGCTCGAAGATGATCCGCAGGTGGGCCAGGTGTTCGGTTTTGGAGGTACTGGCCACGAGGATGTCGTCCAGGTACACAAACAGGAAAGGCAGATCACGTAGTACAGAGTCCATGAGGCGCTGGAATGACTGGGCGGCGTTTTTCAGGCCGAAAGGCATCCTCAAGAACTCAAACAGTCCAAAAGGGGTGATCACTGCTGTTTTGGGCACATCGAGCTGTTGGACAGGAACCTTGTGGTATCCACGGACGAGGTCCACCTTCGAAAAAAGAACTTTGCCAGCCAGGTGTGCTGAAAAATCCTGGATATGAGGCACTGGATAGCGATCTGGCGTTGTAGCGTCGTTAAGCCTGCGGTAATCGCCGCAGGGGCGCCACCCGCCGGCGGGCTTTGGAACCATGTGGAGAGGCGAAGCCCACGGGCTGCTGGAGCGGCGGATGATGCCAAGGCGTTCCATGCTGTCAAACTCAGCCCTGGCAATGGCCAGCTTGGCTGGGTCTAGTCGTCGTGCCCGGGCGTAGACAGGCGGGCCATTGGTGGCGATGTGGTGCTCCACTCCATGCTTGGCCTTAGATGAAGAAAAGGTGGGCTGTGTGAGCACTGGAAACTCTGCGAGCAGGCGATGAAACTCGTCGGCCTGCGAGAGCACGCTAGACAGTCTGATGGAGTCCAAACCACTGAGAGCGCAGGTGTATGAAGAAAACGTGGTGGCGTCAATCAAACGACGGTTTTTGACTTCCACCAGCAGCCCATAAGCGCATAGAAAGTCCGCACCCAGGAGGGGGACAGCCACTTTGGCTGTGATAAAGTCCCAGCTAAACCGCTGACCGCCAAAACATAGTGCAACGTGTCGAGTGCCATAAGTGCGTATGGGGCTACCATTAGCAGCCTCCAGGGGGGGGCCAAATCCATCCGCCAGGATGTCCAGTGGTAATGCAGGCAGAATGCTCCTCTGTGCGCCGGTGTCACACAGGAAACGGCGCCCGGAGATGGTGTCCTGGATGAACAGCAGCCTGCCAGTGCGGCCGACACTCAAAGCCACTACTGAGCGCCGGCCCTGGCGTTTCCCGTCCCCCTGAAGCTGCAAGGTGGTAGGCATTTCTTGGCCCTGGAGCCGAATTTAGCGTGGCAAAAACACAGGCTTGTGTCAGAACGTTGCCGGTGCGAAACTGTAGCCACTGCAGTGAGCGCTGAGTCACCAGGGAGCGGGGCGGCGGTGTGAGGGACTTGGGCCGAGTTGGTTGCAATGGCGTACGCAGGATGGAGCGCAGCAGCAGTCATGCCAGGGTGTTGAACAGCCAGAAAAAACCTGTCAGCCTCCTCTGCCAGCGCGCGGCAATCAGTGATGGCAGTGTTGGCCAAAGCAGCCCGTAACCCCTGAGACGGGAGTTGACGCAGGAAGAGCTGGACGAAGAGGAAATCAGGCCTGTGCTCTCCAAGCAGATCCAACATCCTGTCCATAAGTTCAGACGGTTTGCTGTCGCCCAAGCCTTGCAGAGAAAATAGCCGGCTAGCCCTCTCAGCATCAGAAAGTTCAAAAGTCTTCAGCAGGTGAGCCTTGAGTGCTGTATACTTATTCTCTGCAGGGGGATGTTTCAGGAGACTAACCACTCTTGTTGCTGTTGAACTGCCGAGGGCCGACACTACATAGCAGTATTTGGTGGTGTCCGCGGTAATTTCACGCAACGCGAACTGTGCCTCAGTCTGCGCGAACCAAGCAGAAGCCGACGACCCCCAGAACTCCGGGAGTTTCAATGAAACAGCATTCGTCGACATAGTTGTTCGGTGTGTCACTGGAATGCGTCCAGCAGACAAACGTCGGGGTCACCAGTGTGGAAATCGTGATTTGGTGAAAGAAGCGATTTCTCACGTTGACAACGCAACGGCGTGTCATTTATTGTTGCTCACCAAACCGGAATAAACAAACCGCGCCGTTGTCATCACAACCAAAACAGGTCCGCTTCCTTAAAGAGACAGCGTCCCTTATATTGGAACACAATAACATGTCGTGCAGAACGCACGACTGATGATAAGCAAAACAAGGATAATAAGGGAATATATATCAAGGGAAATAAATGTAACACACAGTATGGGGAATTGTTTCCATAATGTCCACTACAATATAAACAAAACCCTCACCACACTAGAGTACACACAGAGTGACATCAAATCATCTGGTAATATAATGAGAGGGGCAGAGAGTGAAAGAGAAAGAGAGATGTGTATATTTACATTTCACTAGATTGTGAACAGGAGTTATGTTTAAGATGTATCACATCTCACAGCTCTGTATGTTTTTCTCAGTCTCCGCAGCAACAACATCGGAGCCAAAGGCGCCCGTTTTCTGGCTGAAGCGCTGAAGATGAACCAAGCCATTGTGTCCATCAAGTGAGATCATCATCAACACATCATCCAAACGTATAAAGCTGTAACTGTATTGGTCGGATCAGCTTAACGGGTCGGTCTGACGGTAGTTTCCAGAACAACGACATCGGGGAGGAGGGGACGCGTGCGTTGTCCGACGTGCTGCTGGTCAACCGCAAACTGGTCTCGCTCAAGTGAGTTGGCTCCTTCTTAAACCAGTTTAAGATGTGATTTGAAACCAGCTTCAGCTGCGATGAAACTAGTGTAGAGGGACAAAAATGCTATTGAGGTATGATTAAAAAATCGTTTTCAGATGTGGTATACAAAACTAGATTCAGATCTTGACTCTGCCTCCACTTCCCCCACTGGCCAATCTGACTCAAGACCAGGGGAAGCTGCTTAATCCAGCTATCCATCACGCACACTCAACACAGATGTTACACAATACCAGTTTCAGATGTGATTTAAAAACTCTTTCAGATGTGATTTTAAAAGGATTTTAAATGTATAAATAAAAAATATAAATAAATACATTTTATGGGGTGTGGAAACTAGTTTAAAGGGTGATGAAACCAGTTTAAAGACTGATGAAACTGGTTTGATGTTTCAGCATTCAGAACAACGCCATCGGACCAGGTGGGGCGAGGCGTCTGGCTGAGGCACTGAAGGCCAACCAGGCGCTGACGGAATTGAAGTAACACCAGCTTATCATCACATTACATCAGCTCACTAATGTTAAAGTACCTCGGGTTTACAATCACATTACATTAACTAGCAGTTAAAGTACTGCAAGCTAGCCATAACATAACATTAGTTCACTGCTAGTTTACCATAACATAAAATTTGCTAACTACTGAAATACCTCTGAGCTTACCTTGGGTGTGATGATGTTGTTGTGTCGGTGATGACTGTGTTGGTGTTGGGTGGTGTGGTGTTGAGTGCGGTGGTGTTGAGCGAGTCTGTGTTGACTGTGTCGGTGTTGAGTGAGTCTGTGTTGACTGTGTCGGTGTTGACTTGGTCGGTGTTGAGTGAGTCTGTGTTGACTGTGTCTGTGTTGACTTGGTCGGTGTTGAGTGAGTCTGTGTTGACTGTGTCGGTGTTGACTTGGTCGGTGTTGAGTGAGTCTGTGTTGACTGTGTCGGTGTTGACTTGGTCGGTGTTGAGTGAGTCTGTGTTGACTGTGTCGGTGTTGACTTGGTCGGTGTTGAGTGTGTCAGTGTTGACTTGGTCGGTGTTGAGTGTGTCAGTGTTGACTTGGTCGGTGTTGAGTGTGGTGGTGTTGAGTGTGTCAGTGTTGACTTGGTCGGTGTTGAGCGTGGTGGTGTAGAGTGTGGTGGTGATGACGGTGTGGGTGGTGTTGACTATGGTTGGTCCCTGTCAGTCTCTGCAGTAACCAGCTGGGGGACGGAGGAGCCACAGCCCTGGCCCAAGCCCTGGTGGAGAACCGCACACTCCTCTCTCTCCAGTCAGTAGTCCTCCTCCTC